>NC_063351.1:16886252-16905011 GCF_021869965.1 Rhincodon typus | reverse complement strand
GCACACACACGCACACACGCACACGCACACACACACGCACACACACACACACACACACAGACGCACACACACACACTCACAAACACACGCACACACACACGTGCGCGCACACACACACACATACACACACACACGTACTCACACACACACACACACAAACACACGCGCACACACACACGCGCACACACATACACACACACACACAAACACACGCGCACACACACACACACAATAATAGTGATTCCATGCTATAGAAATTTGACACTTTCTGAGAAACAGCAAATAACTGACAAAGTTTTAACTGTTGCCTCATCTTGCTTTCGATTGCCCCAGTTTTATTTTCTGTTATTAGCAACGGTTCAACTTTTATCCACTTAAAAAAAATCAATAGAACTATAAAATTCAAAAATTGGTACTTTGTAGCCAATCAATCTGAACATTACAATCATGCAAATGGAGAAAACATTAAATTATGCTAATCGACCCACACCTCTTCCTAGCCTAGCTAACACATACACAGTACTGATCCCTGAGCAGAACTTAAAACCTTCCCCTGAGGTTTGGTCGTGGGGAGAGATGGAGTGAATGGAACCCTGTGGCTATCCTGACTCTACCCCAAGTAAATCTCGGCAAGAAGGCTCATTTATGGTAATTAATGCTCATTTAGGGGCCACATCTGCCAACAATGGTGCCCCCCCAGGAGTGAATAAGAGGCTCAACATGCCAGAAGCTTGAAAAGCAAATCCTTTCAAGATTCAATATGTGCTTTTCAGAGATCCCCAAGTGCCTGTTTGAGGGACTCAGCACCAGGAATGGAGTCTGCTGAAGGTTACTCCTTATACGCTTTAGGCTACTTCCACCTCCCCCATGTGTATGACTCCCTCCCTGCCATACCTTTTGGCCTCCATCTGTGGCCAGGGTTCCTCAAAAACCCTGGGTCTCAAGTGAGTTCATTACCAACTGCTCTCCCCGTGATGCTGTCAGCCATTGCAGAGCTTCCAGTCCTAATTGGCTGGCAGCTCTTGGGAGGCAGGATTTTCTGATTGGTGGTCCTTCCCCAAATATAAGTGATGCAGTGTTCTCACAGTATCCTGTCACCGCCATTAAATACTGCTCTCCATCTCTCCTTATCATAGGAAGCAGATATTTCAATATTTATTCCCAGCCAAAGGAGGCAACGATGCTTCAGAGAGTGAGAATGGCAGAAAATTTTGAAAGGAAGATGTGCGCTGAGAGTTAAATTCCTTAAAAATGTTTCTAAGTTGGAATGTGACACCATCCCACCCTCTTCTAGTTTCAACGTGGGTACATTTACAAGTGAATGGGGAATGCCATGTGAGCTAACCAAAGGGGCGGCAATGGCCCAGTGGTATTATTGCTGGACTGTTAATCCCAGGAAATGTTCTGGGGATCCAGGTTTGAATCCTGCCATGGCAAATGGTTAATTAACAGTGTAATGATGACCATGAATCCATCGTCAATTGTCAGGGAAAAAAAACCCCATCTGGTTCACTAATGTCCTTTAGGGAAGGAAACTGCCATCCTTACTTGGTCTGGCCTACATGTGACTCCAGACCCACAGCAATGTGGTTGACTCTCAATTGCCCTCTGGGTAATTAGGGATGGGCAATAAATACTGGCCTAGCCAGTCATGCCCTCATTCCATGAATGAATAAATTTTAAAAAAATTAGCAGGGCCTGTAGTGGAATCTGTTTTACTTCAATTCACCCATGATCCTGAGCAAACAGAGAGGGTGGGCAGTACCACATGAAGGATTTCAAAGTAAAAGGACCACTGATTCAGTGACAAAAACTCAGAATGCACAGAAAAGGAAGTGAGACTTGGAAAGGATGCTTACTAGGCCTTTGACTTGAATGCCATGCTGCGATCTGAGGGACTGTGACTGAGACGATTTTCCTTCAGGTCAGGAAAATGTGGACAACATCAGGCATGAGCAGATGGATGAGGCTGAGGAAATCTGCAGCAGGGCTTGCTTCCCTCAGCATGGAGTCAGTGCACCTATAGGGTCAGGGATTTCAGGAGGGGAGGGAAGGTGAGTGACACATCACGCTCAGGTGCCAATCCCACATTCTTCACTGTGGCACTCCTCAGAGCAACACGGGTTCCAACAGCACGTGTTCTCTTCTCTCTAGGCACATCCTCAAGTCCCCTACTAAGCAGACAATTTTCACATCCCTCCTGCCTCACTGGCACCTTCCATAAATTTTGTCCTTCCCTGCTCTCTGCACAATCATTTACTAATCTCTGTTTACAGCCCTCACGGAAGAAAGTGCAGAACCTTAAGTGAGAGGCAATGAGCTGGAACTGGGGCTGGGGCGGTGTCGGATGGGTGACCCCTCTACTGATGGGAACCTCGATAAATCTTGCCAATACGTGCCCACCAATACCTGTTTTTTAAAATTTATTCATCTTTGTGGGATGTGAGTGTCACTGGCTGGCCAGCATTTATTGCCTGTCCCTAGGTGCTCTTGAGAAGGTGGTGGTGAGCTGCCTTCTTGAGCCACTGTAATCCATCTGCTGTAGGTTGACCCATAATGCAATTAGGCAGGGAATTCCAGGATTTTGACCCAGCAACAGTGAAGGAATGGCAATATATTCCCAAGTAAGGATGGTGAGTGGCTTGGTGAGAAACTTGCATATGGTGGTGTTTCCAAGTATTTGCTGCCCTTATCCTTCTAGATGGAAGTGGCCATTGATTTGGAAGGTGCTGTCTGAGGATCTTTGGTGAATTTCTGCAGCACATCTTGTAGACAGTACACACTCCTGCTACAGAGATTCAGTGGTGGAGGGAGTGGATGCTTGTGGATGTAGTGCCAATCAAGAGGGTTGCTTTCTCCTGGATGGTGTCAAGCTTCTTGAGTGTTGTTGGAGCTGCACTCATCCAGGCAAGCGAGGATTATTCCATCACACTCCTGACTTGTGCCTTGTAGAGAGTGGACAGGCCTTAGAAGCCAGGAGGTGAGTCACTCACCACAATATTCCTAGCCTCTGACCTGCTCTTGTAGCCACTGTGTTTATGTGGTAAGTGCAGTTGAATTTCTGGTTAATGATAGCATGCAGGATGTTGTTAGTGGGGTTGCAGTGATGGTAGCACCATTGAAATCAAGGGGTGGTGGTTAGATTGTCTCTTATTAGTGATGGTCATAGCCTGGCATTTGTGTGGTGTGCATGTTGCTTGCCACTTATCAGCCCTAGCCTGGATATTGTCCAGGTCTTGCTGCATTTGGACATGGACTGCTTCAGTATCTAAAGAGTCTTGAATGTGTAATCATCCATGAAATCTCCATTTTAACCTTATGATGGAGGGGAGGTCATTGATGAAGCGGCTGAAGATGGTTGGGCCTAGGACACTATCCTGAGGAACTCCTGCAGAGATGTCCTGGTGCTGAGATGACTGACCTTCAACAACCTTGACCATCTTCCTATGTGTCAGCTATGACTCTAACGACCAAAGAGTTTGTCCCCGATACCCATTGGTTCCAGTTTTGCTCGGGCTCCTTGATGCCACACTTGGTCAAATGTGGCCTTGATGTCAAGGGCTGACACTATCACCTCATCTCTAGAATTCAGCTCTTTTTTCCATGTTTGAACCAAGACTGTAATGAGGTCAGGAGCTGAGTGGCCCTGGCAGAACCCAAACTGGGCATCGCTGAGCAGGTTATTGCTGAGCAGGTGCTGCTTGATAGCGCTGTTGATGCCACTTTCCATCACTTTACTGATGATTGAGAGTAGACTGATTGGGCAATGATTGGCCAGGTTGGATTTGTCCTGCTTTTGATTGTTATGTACAAGATATACCTGAGCAATTTTCCACATCGTCGGGTAGATGTCAGTGTTGTCACTGCACTGGAAGAGCTTGGGTAGGGGAGCGGCAAGTTCTGGAGCACAAGTCTTCATTGCTATTACTGGAATGTTGTCATTGCCCACAGCCTTTGCAGTATCCAGTGTCTCCAACCGTTTCTCGATATCACATGGAGTGAATGGAATTGGCTGAAGACTGGTATCTGTGATGCTGGGGACCACTGGAGGAGGCCGAGATGGATCATCCACTCAGCACTTCTGGCTGTAGTTTGCTGCGAATGCTTCAGCCCTATCTGTTGTTACAAGAGGCTGCAGGGGTCAGCGGCAACATGCCACGACCACCCGAGCTTCATATCATACAATCGCTACAGTGTGGAAGTAGGGCATTTGGCCCATCAAAGCCACACTATCCCTCCAAAGAGCATCCCACCAAGACCACCCCCCCTACCTTATCCCAATAACCCTGCATTTCCCATGGCTAATCCACCTGGCCTCCATATCCCTGGATGCTATAGGACAATTTAGCATGGCCACCCACCTAACATCCGTATCTCTGGACTGTGAGAGGAAACAGAGCACCCAGACAAAACCCACACAGATATGGGGAGAATGTGCAAACTCCACATAGACTGGCATCCAAGGCTGGAATCGAACTACGGTCCCTGACACTATGAAACAGCTGTGCTAACCACTGAGCCCCTGTACTGCCTAGCTTCCTGAGGCTCTGCAACTCAGAAATAGCCACATGGAGAGCTGGTTCTGTGCTTCTCTGCTGGGGCCTTGCCTCCTTCCAGCTGCAATCCTGTGTTAATGCCGCATGTAAGTAAGTTATGAAGAAGACAACTGGTGCTGTCACTGGGTTCTTCTCTTGCTTCCGCCAGAGAAACAAATTAATAACTGCTCCATGCTGTAGTGAAGGCTGATTGCAGGAAGCTAAAACTGAAGATGTGTGAAGTATAAAGCAATGAACTGACCTCCATAATCACCCATTAAACAGGAAGAGCACAGACTTGAAAAAGTGCTGGGAGCTGCACCCTCTCACCTGGGCAGCAATGCAGTTCCTCAGTTTCATGGATCAAAGGAGACCCAGCTTGTCAGCTTCCCTGATGAAGGACACTGTACACTCATCTGGCCAATTCTGGTGACGTATGAAAGCTCAGGAAGTAGGTGAGCTGACTGTGAAGGTCAGAATATTGGTAGTTAATGATATTCCTGAGTATTTTAGTTATTATTCCAACAGCTCCAATGCGTTCCCCATTCACTTGTAAATGTATCCAGATTGAAATAGAAGCTGGCGGGCTGGTGTCGCATTCCAATTTAGAGACATTTTTAAGGAATTTAACTCAACACACATTTCCCCTTCAGCTTAAAAATTTCTGCCATTCTCAGTTCCCACAGTATTGGACATATTGGACATTCATGCTCATTTTATCTCTCTCTGTCTCACACACACACACACACACACACAAAGATGCACACATTCAAATTATGCCCGAATTATATTTGCTAACTCTGCTACCAGACAAAAAAATCGATAAATTGGATAGATACTAAATGAACCAACATCACAGCAATATTTAAAGACACAATGGAATTGTCTATTTTGTAATTTATCATAAGCTTCGATTGATAAAAAAACTATTCTGGTAAAAATCATGGTTATCAGTTCTGCACAGTTATTGCTGGACAAATCAAATCCCAGACTGATACCTGGATTGGTAAATCTTCTATTTTCTGGTGTTAATGAGGTGGCCTTTCACTGAACGTTGAATGTACGATGCTGCAGATTTGGAACTAACAATTAAACACAAGTTTATTCCTCAAAAGAAATGAAGATAAAATAGAATAAACTGATCTATATATAATTAACATGAGTAACTAGTTTTAAATACATGGCAAACTATGATCACATGAATCCCCAAGGCATTCCTTTACCCTGCTCAAACAGCAGGGCAGAGGCAGAATCCCCATTTCTATCATACTTAGGGATTGACTTAGTAGTGGCCTCAATTGCCCAGCCTTAAGAATCTGATAGCATCTTCCTTAAGCCTTCATATAAGTAAGCTTAGACCTTCTCTCGGTGAAAGCCCACTTCCTAACAGTTCTAAACTATTTCCTTCTCTCAGGAGAAACTGTTTTAAATATACAGATTCAGCCAAGACTTCTGCACGCCTGCTAAACTGTAACCTTGAACTGTTAACTTTGCTGAGCTATGGGTGTTTCTCCTAACCAAAAACCAGAAATCTCAGGCCTTTTAAACTGAAAGCCCAATGCATAAGTGCTTACTTTGTTTGCTCACAAAACTCTCCCAATATAAGCAAATTTCCATTAGCCTCCAAGAACTACTTACAAGTTAATAATTAAACTCCTGCAAATACAAAAACCAAAACCCACATGTCACTAGCTCAAGTCCAAATACGAAAATAAGTTATATTAAAATATAAATGAATTACACTTCCCCACAAAGAAGAATGAAAATATATCTTTAAGAAGTATTTTCATTATTCATCAAAAGTTTCTCAACACCATTACTATGTCACCATAACAGTGCTTACATGTTGACATTAAATATACAATGAGTTACACAACAATCATATATTATACAAGTCAATGGGCACCACATCACTGCATATATATGCTGTCGATAGTGTCCCCTATACTTTTATTTTCCAGGCACATGAACAATTGTCAAATTAATTGTTCCATTGAAAAATTAATCACCACTGAAATAATTGCAAGTTGCTTTCCCAAACTTTTCCAAGACAATTAAAACCTTGTGGAATTTTCCATCTTAATGCTGATAGAAATCTCAAAATGATGGAGAGCTATCACAAGACTTGATACCTTCTTTTCTATTGTGGAACATTTTTGCTGACATCTAGTCAGCTTCTTCGAAAAATAATTGTCAGGCCTTTCAATTCCCATTGTGTTATCTTGCAGTAAGACCAATGTTGCAGGCATCAACAGCCAGTTTGGATGGGTTTGCATAATTAGGTGCAGCTAAAATCGGTGTGGTTGCCAACACAGCTTTCAAGTTTTCAGAAGCACTCTGACATTACTGCTTCCATTCAAATTTTATGCCTTTCTTCAACACATTTCTTAGAAGTGCAATCAGTGCTAAAATTCGGAACAAACCTGTGACAAAATTCACTTGTGCTGGCATTGATCAAAATTTCACATTTTGTCCTACTACAGGAAAATCCAAAATAGCCCTTACTTCTTGTTTTTATTTCAAAAATATGCTTTATTCATGAAGATATCTTTATAAGCAGATTTAGTCGCTAAAGCAATTCGGTTTTGTATAGTAGCATATTGAGAAACAAACAAACATTGTAGCTTGTCTGTATCCAACAAACAAACCAAAGGTATTTCTTACTTGTACAAGATTATATTTACATATATTTGAGGCACTTGGAAGGTCCAATAACTGAACAGAGCCCCATTTAATTTTGGTAGAATGAGGTTTGATGGTGGTCTTTCCCCACTGTGCCTTGGAAGCAGATGCCCCAAGCTTTAGTGCATCCCTCAGCATGTAGCCCTAGACCTTGGAATGTGCTAGTCCACAACACTTGGTCGGGGTCAACTCATTGTTCTGGAAAGCCAACAAGTTTCGGGCAGACCAAAGAGCGTCTTTCACTGAGTTGATGGTTCTCCAGGCATAGTCATGTTTGTCTCAGTGTGGGTCCCAGGGAACAGACCGTAGAGCCTGGGTCACGGAGCTGCTTGGAACGAACTTGACGAAACCCACTGCACCTTTCTCCAGACTTCCTTTCCAAAGGCACATTTCATAAGGAGATGTGTGGCAGTCTCTATCCCCTACGGCTGCTTTGAGGGCAGTGAGCGGTAGCACACAGAGTCCAGGCATACAAGAATGGTCTCACAGTCAGTGCCCCTCTCACCACCAGCCAAGCGATGTCTTGGTGTTTGTTGGAAACTTCAAGTGATGAGGCATTCTGCCAAGTGACTTTGACAGTCCACTCAGGAAACAACCCGACTGAACCACCTTTTCTCACGGGAGCTTGAGGATGCTACGAGCTGACCACTTCCTGTGGGCTGGTGGCCAAAGGTGTTTTTCTTTGCAAATTTTTCCGTGAAGGACAGGGGATACAGAATCGTCCAAATACTTGGAGCATTCCCTGGCAACAAGGCCAGTCCCATCCTTCTCAACATCAGGGATAGGTAGAACCTCAGCACATAGTGACACTTGGTATTTGTATACTGAGGGTCTACACAGAGCTTGATGTAGCTGCACACAAAAATGGCCAACAGGATGAGGGCAGCATTGGATAAATTCTTACCCCTTTTATCCAAAGCATTGCACTTGGTGTCCTTGTGGACACGGTCCATCTTAGACCTCCAGATGAAATTGACAATGGCTCGGGTGACTGCAGTGGCACAGGTTCTGGGAATGGGCACTAACAGAGAGTACCTCACACCCGATGACTAGGTTTTTACCCGCTATGGAGAAAGAGCGGTGCTCCCAGATCCCAGTTTCTGCCTCATCTTGGTGATACACTCTTCCAAAATTTTTGCTCACACCCCGGCCCCTCTGGATCATATTCCCAGCACCTTCAAGTAATCTGTCCTGACAGAGAAGAGGATAAAGGATCGATTGACTCAGATCTCAAAGAACATGGCCTTGCTCTTGCTTCGATTTACCTTGGCTCCCGAAGCCAATTTGAACTGGTTGCAGATGCTCATGAGTCTGCGCACCAACAGCGGATCCAAGCAGAAAACGACGACATCATCCTTGTACAGGGAGGCTTGGACCTGCAGGTCTCTGCTGCCTGGTATAGTTACTCCTCTCAGGCTCATATCCTTCCTGATGGACTCGACAAAAGGATCTATGCAACACACAACCAAGCCAGGAGACAATGGGCAGCCCTGCCTGACTCTGGATCTGATTGGGAAGCTTCCTAATTCTCACCCATCGATTGAGACTGCAATAACAATATTGGTGTAGAGCAGTCAGATCCAATTGCAGATTCCCTCCTTAAAGCCCATATTGGAAAGAACGTCCCTCATGTAGGTGTGTGATATCCTGTCATAAGCCTTTCTGGTTCAGGCTCATGAGGCAGGTGTCCACCCCCTTTCCGGCACGCAGGCAATCGTATTCCTGTGGAGTGCGAGGCTCTGAGAGATCGTCCTACCAGGTAGAGAACAGGTTTGGTAAAGGTGAATTACCAATCCCAGAGCAGATAGGACCCAGTTAGTCAGGATTTTATAGTCTGCATTCAGCTGTGAAATTAGTCGCCAATTTCTAATTTCCTCCCTCTCCCTCTTCTGCATGTAGATAAGGGTGATGATACCTTGCCTCATGGATTCGCACATGGTACCTGCCAGCAATATCCTGTCATACACCTCCAGCAGGTCCTGGCCAATCAAGTCCCTCAGAGCCAAATATACCTCGGCTGGTAAGCCATCGCTTCTGGGAGGTTTACTTTTTTCTAAGGACTCGAGGACCTTGGTCATCTCATTCAGAGATAATGGCTGATCCAATTTCTCCTGCCTGCTATCATCTAAGACCTCCGTGATAGAGGACAGGAACAACTGGGAGGCTGCTCTATCTGTGGGCTATGTGTCTTACTGTCTGGCATAAAAGGAATTGCTGATCCTCAGGATGTCAGGCTGATGTGACGTTACTGAACCATCTTCTTCCTTCAGGCTGCTGAGCACAGAGCCGTCCCTGTGCAATTTCTGGCACGTCTCTTCCTGCTCCAGGGTGCAGATGCTGGACTGGAAGATCATCTTGGAGGCCTCCAAGGCAAAGAACAAAGCTTGCTGGCTCTTCACCTCCTGGAGATTCTCCATGACATTGACCCCCCATCGTATGCAGCAGGGGTAGGTTCTACTGCTTTTCTGGAGTTTGGACAGTTTCCCCATCTCTCTCTCACCTACTGAACACCTTTGAGGATAAAGAACCTCTTGATGTTCCCCTTGGCTGTTTCCTGTCAGTCCAATAGAGGCTCAAAGAGGGACTTCATGGTTCTCCAACCCATGCAATTCTTTTTGAGCTCCTCAATGTTTTCTGGGGTCAAGTTTCACATTCAGCTTGCACATTCCTTTGCCAGTTTGCTGGCCATCCTGTAGGTGACAGTCAGTCAGCAGAAGGCAGTGGTCAAAGAAGAACACTGGCTTGATGTTAATGGGTTTGACTGAGAAAGTGCAGGATGCAAACAGGAAATCTATCCTTGAGCGGATAGACCCAGCAACCAGGTGTATCCATGCTGCGCTCCATCTGCAGGGGTGCTGATGACATTATGCAGCTTGGTGACTATAACCATGTCCATCAGGATTCAGCGTCCAGTTTGCAGTCAGCTCCTCTGGATCGTCCATCTGCATCGATGATGTGGTTGAATCCTCGGCCAGAATGAACGGCCTGGACATCATCAGCAGCAGGTGGGAGCTGCTGTTGGGTGGCCAGCAGCTCACTCTTTACCACTGGGGCATTCATGTTAATTGGTATCAGGGGAGCTGCTTCTGTATGTAACGTCTGCTATGAGGAGATGCCCACCCACCACCTCCTTAATTTCGGAGATGGTGAAGTTGCTTCCTCGCTGAAGAATACCCAGGCCAGAGAATCAGCTATTGTTTCCTCCTGACCAAGTCGAAGGCCCATAGGGCCATAAGCTCAACCATTTCCTGTAGTTGCTGAGATACGGTATCCCACACTCCTGCACAAACAGAGGTCTGCTTTGTCTTTGGCCAGGTAAGTCAATGTGGAAACACATCGCGTAGTAGATTTAACACTACCCACATTAATACTAGCAATTTCAGAACCCATTTTGAGAGTTTATAAGATTGCCCGGAGACCCAATGTCCGTTCACCCATGTTCTTGTCACTGGGGGTCTCCCTGCATCCCCGTGGTGTGTGCTCCCCCGGGGGTGTCTGCCCTGATCCAGTGTCATCGGGGTGGGGACGAAGCCAGGAAAGTTTGGTTTGTAGTCCAACAGAGGGGATGTCATGCTCTGCTCCTCATTCAGTGTATCAATGCCCCTGTTTGCCCAGAGCTGTGATGTGGAGGGCTATCCCTTGGTTCCCAATGGCTGGAGGTTGGGTTTCACTGGGCCGCTCGGGATGTCTGGTGTTTCCAGGTTGGGGGTGGGAGGGGTGTGCTCCTCTCCTGCTCCCTCATGGTGCTGTGCTTCTTTTGTTGTTATTGGCCATTCCTCTGCGCATCTTCATCATCAGAGAATCTGCTGGTTTATCCACCATGCATCTGCCTCTTTCCATCTTGCTGTGCAACCTGGGGTCGGGGGGGGGGGGGGGGGGGGGGTTGGGGGGGGGGGTGTGCGACGCATTTTCCTTTTCCGGTTGTTTCCCACTGGTATTCACTCCCCTGCCTCCTCCATTGACTCCATTGTCGGTTCAGAAGGAGGCTGGGTCGGTTGCGGTGGCCCTCATTTCAGTTTTCTTGCCGAAGTGTGACACCTGAATGCCTTCTAGGGTTCCACGGCCCGTGTTGCCACTTCAGGCCATCTGAGCGTATGTGGTACCCCCCCAATCCCCCCATCTTGGACAGGCCTTGTACAAGTGGCCTGCTTCTCCACACAGGCTGCAGCCCTTGGATTCCGTGCAGTCCTTAGTCAGATGCCCTCCTCTTTGCAGTTCCTGCAGAGGGTCACTTTGCAGTCAGCTGCCATGTGCCCTGACCTCCAGCAGGTTGGGCACACTCTCGGCTGCCCTGAGTATGTCAGGTAGCCTTCTGCTCCCTCTGAGCGCAAAGCTGGAGGGTGGGTGGAGGTTGTTCCCACCAGTGTACACCTTCAGGGTCACCCTGACCTGCCCCTTGCTGGTCCAGATTCGAACAGATCCACTACATCTGTGCTGCTTCCTTCAAGCTGTACATACCTTCACAGGAAGGTCAGGACATCCATTGCCTAGATGAGAGGGTTGTATGTATTGATTGTAACAACCCAGCTCCTCTGTGCAGGGAGAACGAACAATGGTGCCACAGACAGGACAGACAGGGAGCCCTCACCTCTTTTCTCCTCCAATACCCTCAGTAGACAATCACATTGCTTCACATTCGTGAAGGCCACGTCGAAGTAGCCCACGCTGGGGAAATCCTGTGGGCAGAAAATATCTGTTGCTTGGAAACTACAGCAATGTAGGAGGACTGTCATCATGAAGAAGGTCCAGTTGACCAGCAATCCTTGCTCCACCTTCTTCACAGTCACCCTGTCTGTATTGCAGATCCCCTGGCCTGGGAAATGGGCACTAGCAGAGGCCATAGCTCTGGTTGGCTGGTTACTGAATTAGCGTTAGGCCTAAGCCAGCATAAAGATCCATGACAAGTAGCTCAACTCAACCAACAATCTTCCAAGTTCTACTCACAATCACAACCCAGCGATGATCTAAGATCTTCTGATGATGAAGGTTCTCAGCTCAGACCTATCCTGGAAGAACCACCTTCTGGATTCTGGTCTCTCCCCTGCCAGGTAAGTAGCTCTCACTTTCACTTCACACTGTAGGAGCTATTTGACTTCGTCCCACAGTGTGGTCCAGATAAGCCACTTCTGCTTTGGCAAACTCACTCTTGGTCAGATTTATAAGCAAATTGATTTTTTGTAGCCAATCAAATGGGGTCATGGGTTCAAATCCTTCATGGCAAATGGTGATGTCTGAATTCAAGAAAAGTCTGCACTTAAAAGCTTGTCATAATGGTGATCATGAAACAATTGGCGATTGTCATAAAAAATTAATTGGTTCACTTGTGTCCTTTAGGAAAGGAATCTGCCATCCTTACCTAGTCTGGCCTATGTGTGATTCTAGATCCACAGTCATGTGGTTGTGTCTTAACTGTCTTCTGAATAGCTCTAGCAAGCCAGTCAGATCAAGATACGATAAGGGATGGGTAATAAATGCTGGCACAGCTAATGACACCCACATCCCATGAAAAAAATATGAAACCATTTCATATTCTGATCCATTGGTTTAGAAGAATTCTGTAATAGCCTTTATAGGTCACTTTGATAGTTTTCTGGAAGACGCAACATGATGATATCTAAGTATCTCCGTGTTTCCCAATTTGATTGTTGGAGGATCAACTTGTGAACTTTCAATTTCTGATTCATGCTCCAATTGTTCTAATGTTTCTATTTTGCTCCCTAATTCTTCTGTTATCCTAAGCTAACTTTTCTCCTTTCCATTGCTCCTCTCATAATATCTTTTCAACATGTTAACATGTCACAATCATTGTTATTCTCTCTTGTCTGGAGTACTCACTACATAATTCACATCACTGAGTTTCTTTTTGATTTGACAAGTTCCAGTGAATGTTGCATTTAGTAGATCCCCAGAGACAGGAACAGCACTAACACCTTGTCTCCTGCAATACACTTCAAACTTTGGCCTTGTTAACTGCTCTAGTTTTCTTTGTTTTTTAAACATACTTCAAATAGTTTTCAGCCAACTCACATCCCTTTGGTTAGTTTCTCCTCCAACATAGTTTGGAACCATAGTTTCTGAGTTTTGGTTTATCAATTACTCTTTAATCAATTTAGGTAGTAATCTAACATATCCATATATTGGTTCAGAAGAACTAAATGTCATTTGGAGCACCCCTATTGGTAATCCAAAACCAGATGTCAGCGTGATGGCACACTGATCAGCAAATGCTGAATCGTGGAGAAGCTGTCCAGCTTAGCGGGAACATTGATCATGGGGAATAGGAAGTAAGCAGGAATATGGCACTGTGATAGATGATCAGCCATGATCATATTGAATGGCGGGGCAGGTTCAATATCAAATGGCTTACTGCTATTCCTATGTTTCTATGTCTAGCAACAGCCTGAAATAGTCAGACTCACAGAATCATAGCTTACTATGTCTCAGACAACACCATCACCATCACTGGGTATGTCCAGACTACTGATTGAGTTCTGCGATTTAGTCAGGAGCAAGTTGCCCTACTGTTCTCAACATTGACTCCTGACCATACAAAGTCTCATGATACCAGGTTCAATACGGATAAGGAAGCCTCCTGATGTGGATGAACCAGCCTACACCTCTTCAGCTGATGAATCCGCACTCCATGTTGAGCATCATTTGGAGGAAACACTGAGGATGGCAAGGGTGCAGAATGTAATTTGAGTAGGGTATTTCGATTTCCACCAAGAATGTCTTCAAAGCACCATTACTGTTTGAGTTGATTGAGTGCTAAAGGACAAGCTGCTAGACTGGATCTGTGGCAGGTTGTGAGCAAACCAACAAGATTGAGAAACATACATGACCTCATCCTCATGGAGATCCCCACCTACGCTCACCTTTACTGGCTCCATGCCCGCCTCCTTGACCTGTCCATCTCCTCTTCACCTATCTGCTCCTTTATCCACCTTCCATCTGCTTCCTCCTCTCTCTATTTATTTCAGAATCCCCTTTTCGTCCCCCATTTCTGAAGAAGCGTCCAGACCCATAACGTCAGCTTTCCTGCTCCTCTGATGCTGCTTGGCCTGCTATGTTCATCCAGCTCTACACCTTGGTATCTCATCCTCATGGATCTGCCTACCTGTAGGTGCGTCAGTATCAGTAGTCCCATATTCACATTAAGATAACCCTTCATCTTCTTGTGTGGCACTATCACAGTGCTAAATGGGATAAAAATTGAGCAGATCTCGCATTGCAAGACTGGAATTCAGGAGGTGCTATGGGCCATCAGCAGCAGTAGAACTGTACTCTTGCACAATTTGCAATCTCATATCTCCCACTCTACCATTGCCATCAAGCCAGGGGATCAACCCTGGTTCAATGAAGAGCATAAGATGACAGGCCAAGAGCAGCATCAAAACCTAGAAACGAGGTGTCAACCTGGTCACAGTACCCAAACAGGACTACCTGCATGCCAACAGGATAAGCAGTAAATGACAGATTGAGCTAAGTGATTCCATTACCAACAGATTAGATCTGAGCTCTGCACTCCTGCCATATCCAGTTGTGAATGGTGGTGGACAATTACATAAATCACTGGAGAATGAAACTCCACAAATATCCCCATCCTCAATGATGGATCAGCCCAAAACATCAGTGCAAAAGATAAGGCCAACACGTTCACAACAATTTTCAGCCAAAAGTGTCAAGTGAATGGTCTACCTTGACCTCGTCCAGTGGTCCCTAGCATCATTGATGCCAGTCTTCAGCCAATTGTAGAACTTGTTGCACCCACGCCCAGGTTGTTCCAGTCCACCTAAAGCACTGGCATCTACCTGACAATGTGGGAACTTTCTCAGGTATATCCTGTGCACAAAATGCAAGACAAATCCAATCTGCCCGTATCAGTCTACTCTTGATAATCAATAAAGTGGTGGAAGGTGTCATCGCCAGTGCTGTCGAGTAGTACCTGCTCAGCAATAAACTGCTCACTGACACTCAATTTGTTTTGAGATGGGATAGGATGTTCACTGATGACTAAGTGAGCCTACGATACCAAACCATTGAATTCCTAGAGGTGCAGAATGCCTTAGCAAAGCCTAAGGGTCAGCATCTGACCTGGGTTGAGCACATCAAAATTCAAAGATAACTGATATACTCTAACTGCCTCTGGCAAAACTACATTACTAACAATCCAGCTAATGGCATAGAATAGCACAATGAAGCCTTACAGGCTGAAACTGAGAAGCTTTCAGAAGATGTACAAAAATTTTACACTCAGGCAACCGGTGCTTTAGCAAAGTGACATAACAAAGAGATATATAGATGAAGGAAAATAGCTTTTCTGTTGCAGAAATGCTCAGAACTTCAACACTGTGGTGAAAAATGAGCTGAAGAAAACTGTTTACTACAGCAAATAGAAAAGCTGGAGAGATGGAAAGAGAACAAGGATCTTCATTCCCTTGTTAATGACAAAGATCACCTGCAGAATGAGTTAGACTTTCAAGTAAATCCGATCAGCATACTACACAGGAATTTCTTATGCTGATCCAGAGATTTATTCTATTGTCCATTAAGGGGTTGTCCTATTTTGCCTATGCTATTGCCTACATTTCAGAGGGCTCACACTTCAGCATGTGTCATAGTGATACCATTACCTACAGAAAGAGGAATTTCTACCCTAGACATAGCAGAGTAGGCTTAATTTCCCCTCCTGTAGCATTGTCTTCAAAAAACTCCTCATCTTTATTTTCATCATTACATTCAACCTTAGATCCGAGAGCAAAGCAGACAGAAAGCAACACAAGAATTGTCTTCCTTTACAAAACCAGTGTTCATTTGAATCCTGGGGTTTCCTCCTTTGAAATAGTTTTAAGAGAATCATCTTTATTGATTCTACATTCAAGTCTTCATGGGTATCACAACCCAAAGGTCACACATTATCAGGAGCTGCTCTACCAATAAACTCATCCTCCAAGCACAACAAGACAGAAAACAAGTCCTGCATGTCACTAAGAGACTAGAACTATTAGAGATTAGTTCCTCAAGCAAAAGAGATTTTTTGGGGGGGCAGAATGTAGATTAGAAGAATTATATGTTAATAATTAAATGTTTCTGGCAAAAAGAGCTACTGTGAAAGAACCGGTACAGTGAGTCAGACAGACAACAGATGGCTAACAGTCATTGTCAGTGCTGTGGAGCAAAGAAACTTCACAGGTACAAGCAATGCTCAGCAACTAAAAAAAAAAATGCTTTATCTGCAAATAGGTGATGTTCAGAAAAGTTTTGAAGTGGGACATAGTTGCAGAATAGCAAGCAGGTAAGCAGCTTCCCACAAAAGAGTGGTTCATGAAGTTGGAGAGCCAATAATAGAAGAACAGGTTTGGCTGGGCAAATAGGTGATCTAGACCGAGCCTTTGGTAAGAAGATATTTATGTCAACAGATTGCTCACTGATTTCAATCTTGAAATGTGAGTGAGCAATAGTGCAGAGAGTTCATATATAACCATGAGCAGCAGTTCGGATCGCTCATTCAACACCTTACATTGGTATATTGACAATGAAATTCAACCACCATAACTCTGCATGGAGATTACAAGTATTCTGACTGTTGGACATGAATGGACCAGCAATACCAGGACTACCAGCATAAATAGAACTCAAGATTGGTATTTTGGTGATTTTGTCAATCGTAGCAATCACAGCAGAAGAGGACAAGCATACTCACATTGTCCTAAGTCCTGGCTGGTTCAATTAGATTTGATGCCATAGGAAACTTCAAAGGTGATTTCAGAGAAGATGCAATTCTGTCAGTTGACCCTCCCAGAAAGTGCAGTACTCACATTCAAAAGAAGTTTACAGCTGAGTTGGATGATACAGAATGTAATGGTGCTACCTGCATGCACATCAACACATATTACATATACTAAGACATGAATGCTAAAGAAAATTGGACCTGACATCTGAAGATTTCTCTAAAGAGACACCTAAACAAAATTCTGACGCTAGGAAAAAGGACCTAAATTATTTTCCAACTGGATATTTGTCCATTAGACCATGACAGATAGGAGCAGAGTTAGGCCATTTGGCCCATCGAGTCTGCTCCACCGTTCAATCATGGCTGATATGTTTCTCAATCCCATTTTCCTGTCTGCTCCCCATAACCCTTGATGCCCTTATTAATCAAGAACCTATCTATCTCCGTCTTAAATACACTCAATGACTCGGCCTTCACAGCCTTCTGTGGCAATGAGTTACAGTGATTAACCACTGTCTGGCTGAAGAAATTCCACCTCAAATCATTTCTATAGGGTTGTCTTTTCACTCTTAGGCTGTGCCCTGAGGTCCTATTCTCTTCTACTCATGGAAACATCTTCTCCATGTCCACTCTATTTATGCTTCCCAGTATTCTGTGGGTTACAATGAGATTCCCCCCTCATCTTTTTAAACTCCATCAAATACAGACCCAGGGTCCTCAACAGCTCCTCATATGACTAGCCCTTCATCCCTAGGAACATACTTGTAAACCCCCTCTGGATTTTGTCCAATGCCAAGCACATTGTTAGTTACAGGACCCAAAACCACTTACAATATTCCAAGTGCGCTCTGACCAGAACCTTATTACAACATACTTTGCAAGGAAATCTCTAGAAATAACGACTTTCAGAACATCATTTGGAAAATATTGCTTCCAAAAATTACCTTTCAGTCTGTCAGTCAGGATCTTTTCCAGCAGCACATGGACACAGTTACAGAAAGTATTCTTGGATAAGTGTGTGTATTACTGATGAATTGTGGCCATAGGCAAACCAAACAGAAGCATGGCCAGAACCTGTACTCACTGATGGCAGCCAATTGTCACAAAGGACTGATCTTCAACAGCGAGAAATGTCAGGTGAATGTAGGTTAGATCAACTTTTTCAACGTTATTTATTCAGATTGTGGTATCTGTTTTGACCCAGGCAAAGTGAAAAATATACAACGTGTCTACTCCCCAAGACAAAAAAACATCTGCAGGGATATCACCAAATTTTTAACTTCCTAGCATCATACAAACCAAACTTTTCCAACAAACCATAGTCATTGAGAGAGCTCTTAAACAAAGGCATCTAATATAAATGGCAGGAGGAGCATCAACAAAGTTCAAATCACTCAAACAAGTGCGGGCAGCAGATTATCGCATTCTATAGCTCTATGACAATCCTAGAAGTTGATGCATCTCATAAAGGGCTAGGCATGTGCATGATGGAAGATTGCAAACCAACTACATTTGGATTCAAAAGTCTATCCCAAGCACAATCCAATTATTCTAACATTGAGGGTGAAAAAATTGCTCTGCTATTCACTACCATAGGCATGTAAAAATTCAAAGGAGATAGAATGGACATTTGGACATTGAAATGGAAGATGTGCTTGAGGTCAATTTGATGAATTTTAATCAAATACAGTGAACTTCTGGAAGAAACAGCCATTACTGAAAGCACTATGGAAAGTTGTCAAAAAAGGATACAACTGGTTTCTGATACTGGGATAACAAGGTGTAGAGCTGGATGAACGCAACAGGCCA
>NC_063351.1:16860870-16881252 GCF_021869965.1 Rhincodon typus | reverse complement strand
CCTCCAGTGTCACAATGACGCCACCTGCAAACTGGAGGAGCAGCACCTCATATTCTGCAGTTTCAAAACCTACAGTTTCAAAATCTCCCCACTCCACCCCCGGCCTCATCCTATGACCATCCTTCCCTCTCATCCCCACCTCCTTGACCTGACACAACCTGTCCACCTTCTCTCCCACCTGTCCGCTCCCCCCACCTCACTGATCAATCCGCACCACTGCCTACTTGCACTTACCCATCACCGTCCCACCTCCCTTCCCCAGCCCCACTCCTCCTCTCCCTATTTATTTCTGAGCTCCCCTGTCCCTTCCCATTTCTGAAGAAGGTCCCGCACTGAAACATCAGGTTCCTGTTCCTCTGTTGCTGCCTGGCCTGCTGTGTTCCTCCAGCTCTATACTTTGTTATGGTGAAATTAGGAGTAGATTTTTTAAAAATTTGACTTAGTCAGAGAGTCATACATCACGGCAACAGATCCTTCGGTCCAACTTCTTTAAGATTGCCTCTCAAACTCCTACGCTCCAGTGAAAAAAGTCCCAGCCTATGCGGCCTTTTTTTATAACTCAAACCCTCTGAACCCTTCCAGATTAATAATATCCTTCCTATAAATGGATGACCAGAATTTGACATGATATTCCAGAAGAGGCCTCACCAATGTCCTGTATAACCTCAACATGAATTCCCAACTCCTATACTTCAAGACATACTGTTCAGAACAGTGTAAAGGAATCACCATTGTACTTGGTAAGTAATAGCGACAGAATTTAATTCCTGAACAACTGCTTCATTAACTTGGAAAACACACAAATGTAAAATACATTAAATTTTAAGACTCTTGAACCATCTCATCCCTTATATCAATATGCTGTTTTGATATATCATTGTTTCTTGCAAGTTTAATCAAATGTAAAATAAACTGAAAATACTATAAACTATTGTTTCACTCAGCAGTTCGAGATGACAGGGGTAAACAAAAATATAGCTACGAAAGTAATTGTTTCGCCATGGTTCATCTCTCATTATTAGAGTGAAGCAATAAGGAATATAGCAACAGGAGTAGTTTTAGCTTTGAGCCTATGCTGTCATTCGATAAAATCATTGCTGATCTCCATATACTGGCCTTTGCTATATTTTCTTAACATAATGACTTAGAAAAGGGCTTTCAATCCCAGATTCAGAATTAACAATTGTTTAAATATCAACAGCTGTTTGCAGCAGAGAGTTTGAAACTTCTACCACCTCCTGTGTAGAAAATTGTTTCCTAACTCGATCACCGAAAGGTCTGCCTCTAATTTCTAAGCTATGTCTCCAAGTCTTAGACTCTAAATCAACAGAAATAAAAAAAATCTGCTATTTCTATCCTTGATCCCGTGTGCTGCTAAAGAGTCTCCACACATAGTTCAGAAACAGCATCTTCATCTTTGAACCACACACATAATAGCTTTTTGGACTCGACACTGAATCCAACAATTTTAGACTATAAATTCTACTCTCCATTCTGTTTCTTTTCTTGCCCTTTTGCCCTGAAGGACCAACTGTTCTGTCATTCTCCCTCTCCTTCCCTGGATCCTATCACAGACTTTCCTTTTGCCCTTGTCCCACCTGTTGTATGTGAGCCTAAACGGTCTACCAATTGGAAAAAAGGGATAAATATCATCCAGACATTCACATGGACAATCTCACAGAGAGGGAATTTCTTACTTAACTTGTATATAGTGTATTACCTTTGCCGAACTCTTTATATCTCTACAAACTACACCAAGAAGTAAATAATTCTCGTCCATCACAGACAGGCAGCAATGGTCACAAAATGGCAGCAATGGTGGTGGCCATTGGAAGGTGCAAACAACAGTGGGCCTAAAAAAAATCACTTCCAGCAAGGTCCAACTTCAACCTGAAAGGAGATGGGGAACTCGCAAGCAGATCCATAGGAGGACTGGAGCCATAGGGATGAAGAAAATCCATAACTGGGAAATTCAGACTGAAGGGTGATGTTCTGTGTGAATGGTCCTGATTTTGGATTTAGGCTGGTAGACTAAGGAAGGACAATAATTAGGTGAGAAAACGTTTGATAGGCTTGGAAAAGCTTAGTACATGGTGCAAAAATAATCACACTTTAAAATTAAAACCTCTACAACTCCAATCTGGAATGACACCAGTGCTCACAAGGGAAAAGCAAGAAAGAAACAGCAAAGAGCTAAGAAAACACCATCTTGGTAGCCCAGAGAAAGTAGATTCATCATTCAGTGTTAGAAACTATAGGAATGATAGAAAAGTAGGCAAAAAAGGAGAGGAGTTTTGATTAAGGAATATATTACTGTTATAACTAGGCAAGATATTCCTGAAAACTGTCCAGTGAAAATATGGGTAGAAATGACAAATAAGAAAGGAAAGATCGCTTTGACAGGATTGTACTGTAGCCCCCTCATTAGTAAGGGAGAAATTGAGAAACAAATATGTAGGGAAATCTCAGACATACATAAGCATAATAAGGTTGTACTAATGGGGGATTTTAATTTTCCCAACATTGACTGGGACTATCACAGTGTTAAAGGTTTGGATGGTGAAGGCATTCAAGAGTGTGATGACGAGAGCTCAGAGGCATTTTGTTCCTGTTAGAGTGAAGGGTAAGGCTGGTAAGATTAAGGAACAATGGATGAATAAAGATATTGAGGTTCTAGTCACGGATAAAAGACAATCTTTTTTTAGATATAGACAACTTGGTTCAATTGAATCTCTTAATCAATGCAAAGAGCTTATGGGCATTCTTAAGAGAGGAATCAGGAAGGCAAAACGTGGATATGAGATAGTATTGGCAGATAAGGTTAAGGATAATCCAAAGAGATTCTACAAATACGTTAAGGGCTACAGGGTAACTAGAGTGAGGATTGGGCCTCTTAAAGATCAAGGAGGTTGTCTTTGTGTTGAACCCCAAGAGATGGGAGAGATACTAAATGACTATTTCTTGTCAATTTTTACTGTGGAGAAAGAAATGGAGTCTCAAGAATGCAGAGAAATAAATTTTGATGTTTTACAAATAGTTCACATTACAAAAGACGAAGTTTGGGAGGTCTTAGAGCATATAAAGGTGGATAAATCTTTGGGACCTGATCTAATGTTTCCCAGATACATTAAGGAAGGAAATTACGAGACCCCTTGCAGAAATATTTGCATCCTCTATAACTACGAATGAAGTGCCTGATGACTGGAGGGTGGCTAATGTTGTACCTTTGTTTAAGAAAGGTTGTAAGGAGAAATCGGGGAACTATAGGCCTGTGAGTCTGACTTTGGCTGTGGGTAAATTGTTGGATGTAATTATAAAAGATAGGACTTATGGACACTTAGACAGGCAGAAATTGATTAGGGACAGTCAGCATGGTTTTATGCAAGAAATATCGTATCTTACAAACTTGATTGAGTTTTTTGAGGAAGTTACCAAAAAGGTTCTTGATGGCAGAGCAGAAGACGTTGTTTATTTGGATTTTAATAAAGCCTTTGACAAGGTTCCACATAGTAGACTAATTAGTAAAGTTAAGTCACATGGGATTCACGGTGAGCTTGCCAGTTGGATAAATAATTGGCTTAAGGGCAGGAGACAGAGAGTAATGATGAAGGGTTGCTTTTCAAATCGGAGGCCTGTGACCAGTGGTGTTCCACAGGGATCAGTTCTGGATCCTCTTTTGTTTGTCATTTGTATAAATGATTTGGATGAGAATATAGAAGGCATGGTTAGTAAGTTTGTGGATGACACCAAAATTGATGCCTTAGTCTAGAGTGAAGAAGGTTTTCTAAGATTGCAGAGGGATCTTGATCAAATGGGTCAATGGGTTGAAAAATAGCTGATGGAGTTCAATCAGGATAAATAAGACATATTGCATTTTGGTACAACAAACAAGGGTAGGGCTTATACAATTAATGGTAGGGCCTTGGGTAGTGTTGTAGAACAGAGGGACCTAGGGGTGCAGATACATAATTCTTTAAAGTTTGTGTCACATATAGACAGGATGGTTAATTGGGAATTTGGCATGCTTGCTTTCATTGCTCAGTCCTTTGAATATAGGAGTTGGGACATTATGTTGAGGTTGATCAGGTCATTGGTGAGGTCTTGTCTGGAATACTGTGTCCAATTCTGGTCACCCTGTTATTGGAAGGATATTACCAAGCTCGAGAAGATTCAGAAGAGATTTACCAGGCTGTTCCTGGGTATGGAATGTTTGAGTTATAAGGAAAGGCTGGATAGGCTGGGACTTTTTTCACTGGACCATAGGAGGTTTAGAGGTGACTGATAGAAGCTTATAAAATAATGAGAGGTACAGATAGAGTTGATGTTAGTTGTCTTTTCAAATGATGGTGAATTTCAAGACTAGAGAGCACATTTTTAAGGTCAGAAGAAAAAAATTTTAAAAAGAGGTAAATTTTTTACAGAGAGGTGGTTCGCGTGTCGAATGAACTTCCTGATGAAGTGGTGGATGCAGGTACAATTACAACGTTTAAAAGACATTTGGATGGATATATGAAGAGGAAAGGTTGGGAGGGATATGGACCAGGAGCAGGCAGGTGGGACTAGTTTAGTTTAGGATTATGTTCGGCATGGACTAGTTGGACCAAAGGGTCTGTTTCTATGCTTACGACTCTATGGTTTTCAAAACTTTAAAGGTACATTTCTGGTCAAACAGGGAGATTTTTCAATGGGAAAAGAGACTGTAATGGAGTTGGGGACACTCAGAAACTTTTATTCATTCACAGGATGTGGGCATTGCTGGGCAGGCTGCACTTGTTGCCCATTTCTAATTGATTGATTTATTATTATCACATGTCCTGAGATACCGTGAAGATTGTTATTTTGTGTGCTATACAGGCAGATCGTACCATACATAGTGCATTAGGGTAGCAGAACAGAATGCAGAATACAGTGTTACAGCCACAAAGAAGGTGCAGAGAGACAGACAGATCAGAATTAACATTTGAGAGGTTCATTCAACAGTCTGATAACAGCAGGGAAGAAGCTGTTCCTGCATCTATTTGTATGTGTATTCGAACGTTTACATCTTCTATCCAATGAATGAGGGTGGAAGTAAGTATAACTGAGGTGGGAGGGATCTCTCATTATGTAGGTTGCTTTCCCAAAGCTGAGGGAAGTATAGATGGAGTCAGTTGATGGAAGGTTGATTTGCCTGATGAACTGGACTATGTTCACAACTCTGTAGTTTCCTGCGGTCTTAGGAAGAGCAGTTGTCAGACTACGCTGTGACTGCCTAGGGAGCAACTAAGAGTCAATCACTCTGCTGTGGTGTGGTGCCACATGTAGGCCAGATCAGATAAGGACAGCAGTTTCCTTCCCTAAAAGGACATTAGTAAACCAGATGGGCTTTTCCTGAAAAGTCACAACAATCTTATGGTCCTCATTAGATTCTTAATTCAAGATTTTTATTGAATTCAACTTCCACCATCTGACATGACAGGATTTGAACCTGTGCCTGGGACATTACCAGGGTCTCTAGGTTAACAGTCTAGTAATAACACCACTATGCCGTTGTATGATTATAATGAGGCCAGCCAGGTGGACCTCACAGAAGATTCCTGATTGGGGCTGTTAACCTGGTCCAATCAAGGAGCCCTGGCTGACAGATTATAAAGAGCTGTGTCAGAGGTTGTGCTCAACCTGAGAGCTGGCTTTGAGGGAGCTGGATCAGAGTCAAGGACTTTGTATGTGTAAATAAAGGGAGGCTTGGTGATGGGATACTGGCTTCTGTGGAGTTATTTTGGCCATCACTCCCCAAAAAGTATGGAGAAAACCTCTATTACTGCAAGGTAACTTAAAACAAAGAATAACAATGCCTAGCAAACAAAACAAGATGTGGCATAAGATATGTAATTGCTAGGAATATTTAATTATAGAGACGGACAAGATCAGACACAGAATTGGACATCATGGAAAAGGCAGTTTTTAAAATATAGAAGTGCTTCAAAATTAGACAGCAAGACTGATGCAAAATAAGTTAATATGTTATGTTCTGAAGAAGGGTCGCTGGACCCAAAGTGCTAACTTTGAATCATGTCCACAGATGCCGCCAGATCTCCTCAGATTTTCCAACAATTTCTATTTTTGTTTTAGTTCCTGATTTTTCCCCATCTGCAGTTCTCTCCATTCTTTGTAAAGTTAATACATCTCTTTGTTGCTTAATCATAAAGGATAATGTTGAGGTGTTAATCAAATGACAATGGAACATCAGACAAATCTGAAGAAGTTTTAGAAGCTTTTGATATAACTTTAATAAAATTCAATTGGAGTTTCAGAAAGTTGGTGAATCAATGGATGATTTTATAAATGGGGACTTCTGCAGATGAGTTGAGATATCTGAATATGGAAATTAGAAGACAGAATTGATCAGAGACTGCATAGTTTTAGATTTGGCTCAGGAGACTTTCTCAGATTGATTACAGGCAAAATAAACCTCACCCTGTAGAAAGGCATTTAGTTGATAAGACAGGCAGAGGTCCAGATGCAAAATAGATCAATCGCAGAGAAGAGGAAAAACCTTGATGCATGAGATCTAGAGAATGTATTCATTTTCTTAAGAACAAGACAATAAAATAACCACAAGAGAATATGAATCAGAGATAGTAGGAACTGCAGATGCTGGAGAATCCAAGACAACAAGGTGCAGGGCTGGATGAACACAGCAGGCCAAGCAGCAAGAGAATATGATGCAGCTGGTAGGACAATGACAGGGAGATCAGAAATCCTCAGCAATGCTGTGGCACATAAAACCTCACAGATATGAACAGTAGCCATTTAAGAGAACTGTTTCCTTGCACTGAAAACAGTCATTTTCATAAGGTGTGTTGGAGCAAAATAATGATAATGCAATATCTTCACCCTCAAATCTATCAACGAAATTGAACAAGCTTCACCAGAAGATGAACCTAAATTCGTCCTTGGTGAGGAATTATTCTGACCAGACATTTTGGCATGCAGACACTTATATTATTGGCATCTTGCAAATTTCAAGTCAGGCACAGGACAAATGCAGCAATCTTATTGGACAGAGAACCTTGGTTAGCAAAACACTGCCTAGAACCAACCAAAATTCAATTTTCACTGTCCAGAAGAACTAAATTAAATATTAAAGGTACACTACGAGTAAATCTCCAACATAGGAGAAATCAAATAGTAGAGAATTTGTGTGTCTTCTATGATCAAAAGGTTTCACTTTTGAACAGAAGAGCAAGAATTGACCTGAATCTTATTCAGTAAATGAAGCAAATTCATAAACAGAAGGAAAAGGACTACCCAAAACTGTTCAAAGTCTTCAGAAAATTGAGGATGAAAATAAGTGCTAAACCTACATGTCTTTATATGCCCAGAAAAGTACCACATCAATTAATGAAGCAATTGACTAGTGAACTGGAAGAGATGAGAAGATTGGAAATCCTTTTCTCAGTCTTGCAGCCAATAGCAGTGTACTGGCACAAAATCCCTGCGCAAAATATGAAGGTATTGTTCATATTTTTTTGTTGATCTCACAAAGATGTCAGTAGCAAGAGAAATCTACAGCAGATGAAAATTTAGCACAATTATCAAAATACAGAGTATTCATATAGCTTGATGCAAATATTGTTTTTGATTGGTCCCATTAAACAAGCAAGCAAGGCAGCTAACAACTTTAATAAATCTACTGAGAAGATTTTACTTCAATTGTTTACCATTTGGTATGGCATCAGCAGCAGGAATCTTCCAAAGGACAATGTTCCCTTTACTTGAAAGACTTAATAGACTAACGAACAGAGCAATTCTAATTCATCAACAGGAAGAAAGCCTCGCATTTAATGATGTGTGACTTCTCCATGATGTCCATTCACTTTTTGGGACACATTATCAAAAATAATGATCCACAAAAGACAATAACCATTACAGAATTTCCAACTCCAGAAGTGGTCCAGCATCTTCAAAGTTTTGTGGGAATGGCCAATCATTTAGCAAAGAGGCGGTTGATCTGGATAGACCACTGACTATCACTAGTAGGCAATTGTGGTCACAACACCAGCTATCTCTTGCATCTTTAACTTTTCCCAGTTCCGGTAAAACATCACAGTTTGGTTTCTCTCTCTACACAGATCCTGTCTAACCTGCTGAACATTTTTCTAGCATTTTCTGTTTTTGTTTCCAGATTTCATCATATGAAGTACTCTGCTTTCAACAGTAGCAGTATTTACTGAGTCAGTTTCCCTTATTACCATGAAAACTTTGATCAATTCACCCCGACTTTCAAAATTCCAGGGAATACAACTCAAGTAGGAAACGTCTCCTGATAGTTTATCAATTGGAATCCAGAAATCATCCTGATAAACATATATTCCGCACACTCTGATATGTTCAGCCCTTATGACGTTCCATAAATACAATGATGGGGTTTTTATCTTCAGGGTATTTGTGCCTGATGAGGTAGTAATTATGTTGGTTCCCAGAACATGAGAACTAGATGTGTACTGATAGGTTCAATTGGTGTTTACTACAGCTCCTGATATTTACATACATTGCAAAGCAGTGAACTTGATTGGCACCACATCCACCCACCACCGATGCTCAGTAGTAGCTAGTGTGTACTATCTACAGGATGGACTGCAGAAATTGACACAGGATTCTGACACAGCACCTTCCAAACCCATGACCACTTCCATCTAGATGGATTTAGGCAGCAACATGAGACACCACCACCTGCTAGTTTCCCTCCAAACCACTCACCAACTTGACGTGGAAGTATATCACCATTCCTTCAGTGTCACTGGGTCAAAATCCACCCTAACAACATCATGGGTCTACCTACAGCAGCTAACTAGCAACAGCCATGTTCCACAAATGAATGAAAAGAAAACCAGGCACTGCCATGTCTAGGATAATATGTAAACTGCTGCATGCTTCCCTCAGCATGTCACACGGCAACTGCCTCCAATAAGATTGAGACTGAGACCTGGATACAGTCAGGTCACGTGCTGTGATACAATGATGAAATCATGAGTATGTCTGTTAAAGGCATATTGCAAATTAATATCTCATGAGATATAGCACAACACCCTCTTAGATCAGTATATCCATCCTAAGATGTGGTGCACAATATCACTCCCACTACTCCAGGTTTGGTCTAACTAGGACTTTGAACAATGTAAAATAACTTTGACTCCCCTGTGTTCAAATCCACTAGATATAATAGTAAGAATTCCATTAATCATTTTAAAAACAATTTTCAATACATACTCATGATATTTTTAACAATGTGTAGAGACCCCTAAGTCTGTTTGGACTTCCATTGTTTTTGGATTTTCCATCCTTATGAAAATTCAAAGTGGATAACCTCACATTTGCCATTTTGACATTTATTTGCCCCAGTTTTACCCATTCAATTAATCTCTTAATATTTCTTTATAACTTTGTCCTTCTATTGATTACAATTTTTATGTCATTGGCAAACTTAAATATATGGCTCATTATTCTGTTACTTAGCATTTTAATAAACCTAGTGAATACTGAGGCCCTATTATAAGTCCTTGCGGGAGACCACAAGTCACACACTCTCAATTCGAGCACCTAAATATTATCTCTACTTTCTGTAATTAGCTACTCATTCAAGGCTCCTAAGTCAGCCAACAATTTGTCTTCTGTTCCATGAGCTTATCTTAAGGAAACAGTTTATTTTGAGGGATGTTATTCAATGCCTTTTGAAGTCCAAATGGATCATCACCATTGACATTCCACTGTACACCATTTTAGTTGCATCCACAAATATTCAGATTCATCAGGCATAATTTACACTTTAAAAATGCACACTGGCTATCTCTCAGCAGCTAAATAATTTCCAGGTGATTTATCACACTATCCTTAATTACAGACTATAATAATTTCACATCAACAGATGTTAAGCTAACTGATCGAAAATTCCCGGGGTTTCCACACTCCACTTTTCTCAAGTAATGCATGATACCTGTAAGCTTCCAAACTGAAGGAATGTTTCCTGAATTAAATACATGTTGGAAAATTATTATTAGGACATTTGCAATGTTCTTATCTGCCTCATTTGAAACCCTGTGATGGAAATCATCTGGTCTTGGTGACATATCCCTCTTCAGTGCCATTAGTTTCTAGATTGTTCCATTATTCTGACACAAATTTTGACAAGTCCCTGATTCTGGTACAATTTCTTGGAAAGTTTAGTGTACTAGTCTCTCCCTCTACTGCAAAATACTTTTGCAAAGTAATAACTGAGCATATCCAGCACTTCTGAATTTTCATTTTTGTTCATTGCCTGTCATCTTAAAACCCATTACGTTGGTAACAGTTACTATGGGCAGAATCTTAAAGTGGCCTGAACAATGTGGGAAATGGTGAGATACTTGACAGAATCAGATGAGAAGTCTCGTGAGGCCTATCCCAATGTTAAGAGCAACTTACTACATCTTATAGCTCAATTCCAGATGTTGAGATGCAATTTTTGCCAGTCTGCAGAGAGTTACTTATTAAGGGGGATTATAGCTTGTTAGCAATCTTATTAAATGCCAATCCATGCTCATTAATATGCAGTTTCCCATTGTGCCAACTTAAGCAAGCAAACTGGATGCTGTGAATTCTTGACATGGAAGTCAGAATGGGTTCTTGGTAGCTTCAGCTACCCCTCACTGATTTTACAACCAACCATGCCATCCTTGGTAAATAATGGTGCGAAGTGCTTATTAAGGACCTCACCCACTTCCTCTGGCTCCATGCATAAAATTCATCCTTTGTCCTTGAGTAGACCTACGCTCTCTCTTGCTTCTAATATACTTATAAAATGTCTTGGGATTTTCCTTCATCCTACTTGCCAAAGACATTTCATAGACTTTATCCCTCCTAATTCCTCATTTAGGTTCTTTCTTGCTTC
Source organism: Rhincodon typus (assembly GCF_021869965.1). NCBI lineage: Eukaryota > Metazoa > Chordata > Chondrichthyes > Orectolobiformes > Rhincodontidae > Rhincodon > Rhincodon typus. The sequence continues at coordinate 16,870,343 of NC_063351.1, read as the reverse complement.
CTTTATATTCCTCAAGGGCTTGTTTGATTTCAGTTTCCTAAACTGTACACATTTCCTTTTTCTTTTTGACCAATATCTTTCAATATCCCTTGTCATCTGTGGTTCCTGAATCTTGCTACCTCATCTTTCATCCGTGCAGGAACATACTGGCCCTGAACTGTGATCATTTGGCATTCAAAAGACTTTCACATGCCAGATGTAGATTTACTCTCAAACAGCTGCCCCAATCTAATTTCTCCAGTTCCTGTCTAATAGTACTGTAATTAGCCTTCCCCAATTTAGCACTGTCACCCGAGGACCAGTCTTGTTCTTATCCAAAACTACCATAAAAAACTTACTGAATTATGATCATCATTCCCAAAATGCTCTCCCATTGACACTTCGATCACATGGCCAGGCTCATTCCCTAATACAACATCTAATATGGCCCCTTCCCTAGTTGTACTACCTATATATTGTTTCAAGAAACCCTCCTGGACATACCTAACAAATTCTGCTCCATTTAAACCCTTGGAACTAAGTGATCCCCAGTCAAAATTGGGAAAATTAAAACCACCCACTACAAAATACTTGTTCTTCTTACTTTCTTCCATGGTCTGCTTACATATCTGTTCCTCTATTTCCTGCTGGCTATTGGAAAGCCTATAGTATAACAGCATCATAATGAATGCACCTTTCTTATTCCTGGGTTCTACCCATATGGCCTCTCTGAATGAGCTGTTCAAGATGTCCTCTCTTGGTGCAGCTATGGCATTCTCTGTAAATCAACAATGTAACTCCCTCATCCCTTCTACATCCCTCTTTATTACACATGAAACATCTAAAACCTGGAATGTTGAGCTGCCAGTCCTGTTCCACTCTCAACCAAGTTTCTGTAATGGCTACAATTTCATATCCATGTACTAATCCAGGCTCTAAGCTTGTCTGCCTTTCCTGTTATACTCCTTGCATTGAAATAAATACACTTCAGACTGCCAGTCCCACTGTGTTCATTAACTTGGCCCTGCCTGTTCTTCCAAATAAACTTGCTTGGCTTAACCTCTACATTATCCTCAATCACTGTCCATGCTGACCTACTGCTTTGGTTCCCACACTCCTGCTATACTGCAGAAAGCTACAACACAAAGGGATTTGGGAATTCTTGTCCATGAATCACAAAAAGCTTGCATTAAGTTTCAGCAGACATAGACAACACAAATGGGATGTTGGCCTTTATTTCAAAAGGAATGGAATATTAGAAGTAGGAAAGTTTTGCTAAAACTATACAAAGCACTAGCCAGCCCATAGCTGGAATACTGTGAACAATTTTAGGCCTCTTATCCAAGGAAAAAACAATGGCATTGGAAGCAGCCCAGAGAAGATTCATGAGCTTAACACGAGGTATAGAGGGATTGTCTTTTAAGGAGAGGTTAAGTAGATTGGGCCTGTACTTATTGGAATATAGAAGAATGACAGATAATCTTATTGAAACATACAAGAGTCTTAGAGGACTTGTTGGGGTAAATTTGGAAAGTTGTTACCCCTTATGGGAAAGTATAGGATCAGAAGGCATAATCTCAGAATAAGGGGTCACACATTTAAGACATTGATGATAAGAATTTTACTTTTCTCTTAGAATCTGTTGTGAATCTGTTGAAGTCTTTATTCAGAGGGCTGTTGAGGCTAGATCATTAAGTATATTCATTTCTGAGAGAGATACATTTTTGATCAGTAAGTGAATCAAGGATTTTGGGGAAAGGCAAGAAAGTGGAGTTGAGAATTATCAGATAAGGTATGATTAGCAAGGCTGGTGGGACAGATTTGATGGGCTGAATGGCCTACATCTACCTCTCTATCTTATGCCCTTACCCAACAGTTCCAAGAGGAAGCCCTGCTTGTTTACAAACCCACCCAGGTACTACTCATTGTTGGTTCAAATAATTTATTTCCCCCAAGCGTAACCAATCAATTTCTGTTTGCCTGTGAAAATTTTCTCCAATCCCAGGAAAATGTATCTGACACTCTTACGAATGCACTTTTCCTCCAATGGTACATCATTTCTAAAAAGTGGAAGTAGCTTGGTTGGGTGCAATCTACTGTCACTACTAGACATGGGAGAGATTGAAAGAAAATGGCACACTTCATTATAACTATTAAACACTAACGTAATGTCCCAGGCAGAGGTCCTAGAATTCCATGCTCCAAAATACTACCAGTCAATTTGTCCCACATTTACTGCGTTTCTAAAGCTAGCCTTCAAAAAATGTTTCAGCTCTGTCATTGCATCTCAAACATACTTGTTTCTCAGGAGGGTAGTCATTGTAAGATGCAATGTAGCTGTACACCTAGAGTTTCAAACATGAAATAATTGCAACAAAGTTGAAGCATATGATGGCACAGTCACGTTCGGCTTCACTGATACATATATGTCCTTCACCCTTTTGCTGGCAAGTTAAGGTAGCACAAAATGCAAAAGGTCTCTCAAGTCATCAGTTCTGACTCCCTGATGAAACTATCCTTGATAATGAGAGAAAGTATAGCACAAATCAAATGAAGGTGAAGCTACAAATCTCCCTTAAACTCAGATTTATTCCTAAACTCAGGCATAATTTCCCTAACAAGTGCTCTAATTTTTCAATATTTTTATGCTGAGACCAAGAACTTTCTTATAATTGCTCTGGAAAATTTTGCTCTTAGTTCCATAAGTTGTATTTAATTATGGCTTTCACTATTCGTCCGTCTAATTCAGCATGTTATACTTCAAACAACTGGAGTAGTTTGGATTTTTAAAAAATCTTCAAATCATTCCAGGAGATTACCAATATTTGGTTCGGTATATCTTTAACATCATCAAAAATCAGTCTTGTATTATCTGGGCAAACAAATACATAGCCTCACACAAGTATTTTGACTGATAATTCAATTCAGAGTTGCAGCTTTTGAATTCTAATTTAACAAAAAATTTAAAAATCTGAAACATATAAACTACCCAATCCCCATACCATTTCTCTCCCAGTATAACATTTCGTCTTCACTCATACTTTCCTTGGCAGATCAAAGCCCAGTTTTGGACAAAGCGAATCTGAATGAAAAATTTATATTTTGAGGTAAAAATGCTCTAATTATCTAAGCGAGTATTAATTTAACTATTTCCAATGAAGATCAGGTTGATTCTACTCATTTTTTTTTCAAATGTCAACTATAAGTAATTACATATAAAGCCAGACATAAAGGACTTACACCTGGCAAAGACTGTGCAATCATCTTTCAACAGAAGTACCAAATCGATAATCCTGATGTTCCCAGTATCCTAGATATCAATCTTTAGCCACTTGGATTCACTGAAAATGATATCAAGACCTGAACAAAGGTTCAGGATAATGCAAGGACTCTGTGCTCTGGCAACATCCTAGCAATACTACTGGAGACTTAGTAGGGATAAGCTGCATTCATAGCCAAGCTGAGAGTAACTTGCAATCAGTAGAGGAAAGGACTGTCTACCACCTTGTCCACCAGCTCCTCCAGGTCTCTGTCTTAGAAGCAAGGAGTTAGGTTGCCTTTCCTCTGCAACATCTTTAAACTTAAGATCAAGCACCTTCTGGTTTTCAGTGCACGAAGTGGTATGCAGCTGGATTTTAAATGTGGTACCAGAGGTATCTAAGTCAGAGGTCTCACCAGTGGTGAGGACTTCCACCTCTGGCCATGTGACTCTGTGAGAAATATGTCCAACAACTTGGTTGTATAGATCAAGATGTAAACAGAAGATTGCATATGAAAATTAATCCTGGGCCATGGCAGACCAGACTCCTTGAATGCACTGTCTACCATACTTTAACTGGAAATGGAAAAATCCAGCCCTTTCTCATCAACAAAGCAATGGTTAATACAGTGCTTAATATTGTCCATGCCGTTTTCCAAATCTCTGCTCTGTGGTCACCTTTCCAGAACCATAATAGGGCACCTATTGTCCTCAACTTTCACCCCACCAGATCAGCCTCCACCAGCTCCAAAGTGACACCAGCACTAAACACATCTTCATCTAATCAGCAGAGTCTGAACCATGCCTTCCAGATGAAATAGTGTTTTGCTTACCCTTCTTTCAATATATTATACTGTAATTACTGCTCACATTGTGGCTTTCTCTTCTTGGGGAAACTAATTGCAGATTGGGTGACTGTCTTCCAGAACATCTACATTCAGACCGCAAGCAAAACCTTGAATTAGGTCACTTGTCGTTTTAATTCTCCTCCGACTCTCATTCTGACATCTGTATCTTCAGTTGTGCCAGTGAAGAACACCACCTCAGTTTTTAACTAGGCAATTTACAGCCTGCTGGATTCAACATTGAATTGAAGAATTACATTTTGTTTCACAATTTCCTGCTTATTGAGCTTTTTTTTCCCTCCTCTTTGCATGTCAGCTGTTCATGACCTTGCCATTCACACCTCCTCTAGACAGATCATTTGCTTCTTTATAAGACTCAATTACAATCTCCCTTTGCCTTGCACCAATCCTTTGCCATTTGATCGTTTCTGCCTTCCACCCCCACCCCCAAAGGCTTCACTTTTATTTTCTTCATCTATAGCAAGCCCATCTTTTCATACTTACTTGGTTAAAACTTGTTATACTTCTAATGTTTATCAGTTCTGATAGACATTCAGCCCCCTGATAAAGTAACTCATTTTATGTTTCCACAGATGCTGTTGTCAATAGAAGCCTTAATTAAGACCAGGCTGCTGTACCAACAGCTCCATAATAACTAAGCAACATCAGTGCTAAGATAGAAGGGAGAATCAGTATAACAAATATCTTCATTCAGACCATCAGAAGTAGACAGAGGAATTTCATCGGTTTTCTTCGGCTTTCAAAAAATCTTCGACAAGATCGCGTACGTCAGTTCTTAATATGACTAAAATCCATGGATGATGAAGTGCAGCTGGCTAAGAAGCTATACATGAAAAATAGGGGCAGAGAACATTCATGAGATGCATTATGTCGGACTACAGAGAAGCTGAGTGCAATGTATTTCTTATTTTCGTGCATGACCCAACGTCAAAAAATAAGTGAGACTGAAGCAGAGACTGCAGAAAGGTTAGAGGATGCAGCTGATATTTTTCAGAAAGATTCAAACCTGTTACAAGTGTGAAGCCAAATGGAGAATAAAAAAATCAGAGAATTCACAAAATATTACCCAATGGGGCGAAATGACTGATGCAGATATACAATGATGTTAAGACAATCATTTCCTCATGTATTTAGAAGAAATTTAGAAAAAAAAATGAAGCAAATAATTTCAATATTAAGGGAATACAAAGTACCTATTAAATAAATAAATTCTATTTTGGTATAAATAGCTAGACAGTGCAGTATGAATCTACAGATTTATAATATGACCTGGCAATGCACTGATCAGTTATGAAGATGATACCAACAACATGAGCAATAATCTTCAGTTAAGACAGACAGTCCCAACAGATGTGCCACAGCCTCCTCTCCTCCAGCCCCTAGCTCTACCATACCAATTTTTTAAAGATTATATGTTTCAACTGGATATTAATTCAAGCCTCCATAAAGAGACACAGATTAGAATTGTTTCAGAGATAGTAGGAACTGCAGATGCTGGAGAATCTGAGATAACAAGGTGTAGAGCTGGATGAACACAGCAGGCCAAGCAGCAAGAGAGGAGCAGGAAAGCTGATGTTTTGGGCCTAGACTCTTCATTCTCTGAAGAAGGGTCTAGGCCCGAAATATCAGCCTTCCTGCTCCTCTGATGCTGCTTGGCCTGCTCTGTTCATCCAGCTCTACACCTTGTTATCTCAGATTAGAATTGTGGCTGTTTGTTTAGAAAGTGTGATCTTGTAATCTCTAATTCTATGAATAAAAACAGAAGTGAGTAGAAATTGGGTCCAGGATGATGCTTTATTAATTGACTTTCTGGAACAGAACATGGTGGTATAGAATGGTTGCCTAAAAGGTGAAGTTTGGAAGCTAAGAAAAAGAAAAGATAGACAGAAAACTACAATCCTAACTAATGGCAAAAAAGTAAGTGTAAATTGACAGGACACTACTAACCTCTAATGTTTATGAAGTCTGAAATTCGTGATCAATGGAATAATGTAGTGGATGTGTGGACTCGTTAGATTTCTACTAAAGAGGAATGAAGGTATGACTTTGCTATTCACACTTTCCACCACATGTGAAGCCGGCAGTATTTTATGAGTTGGATGCTGATAGGGACTTGAATTTTCTTTTAGAGCTTTTGGATTAAATTTGCAGGTAAGATGATCTGTTAAATGCCTATGGAAACATGACAAGACTTTGATAGATATCTGAAAACAGATGGTCATTCCATGGAAAACTGTATCATGGCCTTTAACAGATTGTATACAAGACTGATGGAATTTGATTTGGGTCCCTGGCTCAGTACCAGCATTTAAATTGTGACATTGTGTTAAGGCAGCTTCAATGAGCAAGCTCCCGGTTCAGTTGCCAGAGAAGGAGACCTAATTGAATCAGTTGTCTTCTGCCTTGAAAGAATTTCTGAGGAAACAGCCATTGCTTTCGGTCTTCATGGAATAAATTGGATGTCTTATGGTGGCACAAATAATAGAGAACTCAACGATTGCAAATTTCTAGGCCGTCCAGATAATGCACTCCAAATTCAATATAATGAAAAGAGTAAAGACAGGTAGAATAAAGACGAGAGCGTCTTCTACAGGTTTGGTTATTTCAGCAACAGACAGAATTGGTATCTAATAATAGACAAATGAATCATAGCTCTGGCTGTGGGGGCAAAGTACACAATAGCAAGTCAAGGAAAGGCAGTGCCAGGCAGGGATGCTGTGAACATCCAGCTAGGCCTGGAGTGAGTGAGCACTATGACAAGAGCAAAGAGCCTGAAGATGCAGTCTTGGCCACTCCATGAGCTGGGTGCATGTCCCCTGAGTGCAGTGTCCTTGCTGCAGCATTACAGTCATAGTCAGTGCAGCCCAAGTGCAGAAGAATTCTGTAAGTGGATAACAGATGTGCCATGAGGGTACTTCGTGTTTGCACGTTAGATGCTAATGTCTGTCAATGTGAGATGTGTGTGACCAGTGCCAATGGAGCATGTCTGAGATACTGGTATGTGGTGTCAAATATAGTCGTCCTTCGGAACAAGCAGCAAGCTGAATTTGCCAGGTACCTGTTCTGATTTCCAACTCACGCTTTCTTCTTGCTTGCTTGGTGTATTACGTAAAATAGAAAGCTGAATATTAATGAGGTGAGTTGTGCCAACAACAGGACATTTAACAAGCAATAATCCTCCTTAATAAGCATCTCACTGTTGCCTGGTCAGAAACTTTTCACGTCACTTGTCAAAAATATAAAGATGCAGTGAGATGCTTGGCAGATCTCTCATTCAAATCCGCTGTTATTAAACCATGTTGCTGAGAACATAGAATACAGAACATAGAACAGTACAGCACAGGAACAGGCCCTTTCACCCACCATGTCTGTGCTAATCATGATGCCATTCTAAATTAATCCATCTGCTTGTACACCGTCTATATCTCCCTATTCCCTCCCTGGTTATGTGTCTGTCTAAATGCCCCTTAAACATTGCTATCATATCTGCTTCTACAACTTCCCCTGGCAGTGTGTTGCAGGCACTTACCATGCTCTGTGTAAAACATTTGCCTTGCACGTCTCCTTTAAATCGTCCCCCTCTCACTTAAAACTATGCCCCCTCGTATTCGACAATTCTACCCTTGGAAAAAGACTCCAACTATCCACCATATCCATGCCTCCCATAATTTCATTTACATCTATCAGGTCACCCCTCAGCCTCCAATGCTCCAGTGAAAACAATCCAAGTTTGCCCATTCTCTCCTTACAGTTCAGGTGACATCCTGGTAAACCTCTTTTCCACTCTTTCCAAAGCCTATTCATCCTTCCTACAATGTGGCGACCAGAACTGCATACAGTACTCCAAATGTTGCCTAACTATAGTTTTATACAGCTGCATTTGAAATGTCAACTCTGTCTTCTCCCCACCTTTGCTTCCAGACCTGCTGAGTTTCTCCAACACTTTCTGTTTTTAAGTTAAGATCTCCAGCATCTGTAGTTCTTTATTTTGTTGTAATCTTAGTTAGAGAGTGTCACACCCTACTTGTTTATACTGGGTCATCACAGAAAGTTTCTGCCCTGACTGTTGTGGAGGCAATAAATAAACAACTATGTTTGTCACAAATGTAATGGGATTCAATACAATGTGCACACTGAAGATAGTGCATCCATTGCATGTAATGTAAGGAATCAGTTATTGTGAGCTACCATTCCCTGTGCAAATGTTATGGATGAGAAAAGGTTATGAATTTCATCATGCTGGCTTGAAACAATGTTGAGGGAAAGGAAATCTCTAAAATTAAATTTATTTAACTTGTTGGCATTTTTGTTGCATATTTTCACTCCATATTTTTATTTGAAGTGAAAGAAGGAAGTCTATTAACTGTACATGAATTGTGTTTACTTTAATGCAAGTAGTAAGTGTTAACTAAGGATTAATTGATCTCATACAAACATACAGACTCAAACTGCAGTTGTTGTTTCAGAAGGTATACATCAGAAATGCGTAACTCTGTAAAATGATATGAAAGTTCAATAGTTCACCATCATCACTGTCGACCATAAGATGTCCACAGTATTCCATTTCCCCACATTTGCATGAGTCATCATGCACAGACAAGACATGCCTGATTTTCCACAGATTGGCAGGTTTTATTAATTATTCTGACCTACAACAGCATGTTAATACTGTCCTACCTTGACAATTGTTGAGCCCTTATCCACACATGGGATGTGACAAGAAATCATTATCTCAGCTGGACAGTTTAAATCCAGCTCCAAATTAAAATCTATCCCATTGCATATAACAACGTAAGAACCACAAACAGAAATAGGCAATTCAGCCCCTTGAACCTGGTAAACCATTTGATACAATCATGACTGATCTCATCTCAATAAAAGGGGCTCAGCTACATAACTCAGTGGCCATGTGACTGGTTCCCGCTAATTGATTACGAAAACCAAATTCTTGATTTTTTAAGCGTTCACAAAGATTTTATATCACACCTGTTAGAAGTTACTTTGCTGTTTTATAAATCTGAGTACATTCAACAGCTGTACGCGAAATGGAAATTATTCTACACTTTTAATCACCTACCATGATATCATTCATCCAGAATAACTACAGAGTTATACTTCTTGAAAGATAACTAAGATGCTCAATGAAACACGTACAGACAAACTGTTAGAGAGATGAGGGGTGGGGCTGGGGAAGGGAGGTAGGATGGTGATAGGTGGGTGCAGGTAGGGAGTGGTAGGGATTGGTCAGTGAGGTGGGAGGAGCGGATAAGTGGGAGAGAAGATGGACAGAGACAGTAGGAACTGCAGATGCTGGAGAATCCGAGACAACAAGGTGCAGGGCTGGATGAACACAGCAGGCCAAGCAGCAT
>NC_063351.1:16764510-16855870 GCF_021869965.1 Rhincodon typus | reverse complement strand
ATGCTGCTTGGCCTGCTGTGTTCATCCAGCCCTGCACCTTGTTGTCTGAGAAGATGGACAGGTTGTGTCAGGTCAGGGAGGTGGGGATGAGAGGGAGGGTTGTTCATTGGATGAGGCCGGGGTGGGGAGATTTTGAGATAGTAGGAACTGCAGATGCTGGAGAATCTGAGATAACAAGGTGTAGAGCTGGATGAACACAGCAGGCCAAACAGCATCAGAGGAGCAGGAAAGCTGACGTTTTGGGCCTAGACCCTTCTTCAGAAATGGGGGGGGCGAAGGGGGTTCTGAAATAAATAGGGAGAGGGGGGAGGCGGATAGAAGATGGATAGAGGAGAAGATAGGTGGAGAGGAGACAGACAGGTCAAAGAGGCGGGGATGGAGCCAGTAAAGGTGAGTGTAGGTGGGGAGTTAGGGAGGAGATAGGTCAGTCCAGGGAGGACGGACAGGTCAATGGGGTGGGATGAGGTTAGTAGGTAGGAGATGGGGGTGGGGCTTGAGGTGGGAGGAGGGGATAGGTGGGAGGAAGGATGGGTTAGGGAGGTGGGGACGAGCTGGGTTGGTTTTGGGATGCGGTAGGGGGAGGGGAGATTTTGAAGTTTGTGAAGTCCACATTGATACCATTGGGCTGCAGGGTTCCCAAGCTGAATATGAGTTGCTGTTCCTGCAATCTTCGGGTAGCATCATTGTGGCACTGCAGGAGGCCCTGGATGGACATGTCGTCTGCGGGATGGGAAGGGGAGTTGAAATGGTTCGTGACTGGGAGGTGCAGTTGTTTAGTGCGAACGGAGCATAGGTGTTCTGCAAAGCGGTCCCCAAGCCTCCGCTTGGTTTCCCCGATGTAGAGGAGGCCACAACGGGAACAGCGGATGCAGTATACCACATTAGCAGATGTGCAGGTGAACATCTGCTTGATGTGGAAAGTCTTCTTGGGGCCTGGGATGGGGGTGAGGGGGGAGGTGTAGGGGGAGGTGTAGGGGCAGGTGTAGTACTTCCTGCGGTTGCAGGGAAAAGTGCCGGGTGTGGTGGGGCTGGTGGGGAGTGTGGAGCGGACAAGGGAGTCCCGGAGAGAGTGGTCCCTCCGGAAAGCAGATAAGGGTGGGGAGGGAAAAATGTCTTTGGTGGTGGGGTCAGATTGCAGATGGCGGAAGTGTCAGAGGATGATGAGTTGAATCCGGAGGTTGGTGGGGTGGTACGTGAGGACGAGGGGGATTCTGTTTTGGTTGTTATTGAAACTGGTCAAGTGCACATGACCAGGATCTCCGTGACCAACCCTCCCTCTCATCCCCGCCTCCTTGACCTGACACAACCTGTCCATCTTCTCTCCCACCTATCCGCTCCTCCCACCTCTCTGACCAATCCCCACCACTCCCTACCTGCAATCACCTATCAGCATTCCACCTACCTTCCCCAGCCCCACCCCTCCGCTCTATTTCTGAGCTCCCTTCCCCCTCCCTCATTTCTGAAGAAGGGTCCCGACCTGAAACATTAGCTTTCCTGCTCCTCTGATGCTGCCTGACCTGCTGTGCTCCTCCAGCTCCACACTGTGTTATCTCTGACTCCAGCATTGGCAGTTCTTACTATCTCAGACAAATTGTTAAATGACCTACCAAAACAGAAGTTGCTGGAAAAGCTCAGCAGGTCTGACAGCATCTGTGAAGAAAAATCAGAGTTAATGTTTTGGGTCCAGTGATCATTCCTTTGAACTGAGGAAGTTCTGAGGAAGAGTCACCAGACCCGAATTGTTAACTCAGATTTTTCTTCACAGATGCTACCAGACCTGCTGAGCTTTTCCAGCAACTTCTGTTTTTGTTCCTAATTATCCGCAGTTCTTTCGGTTGTTAAATGACCCAGCCTGCTCACAATTATTATTCAGCTTGAGCCACCTTAAAACATATTTAAGTCAATTAAAAATGTTATCTGCTGTGCTCACTTGTACCTTCTTTTTGTCATATAGACCATGGTTGTCCAGTATCATGTTTTTCTCATGGCTGGTGTATCTTCTTAAGTCACGTTCAAACTGCTAAATAAATAACAAAATTGGAACAAAAATTACTACAACGTATTAAAAGTTTAATATCAAAGCTTGCAAAGTCAGTAACAGAAAAGTTGACCAAATGAACACATTCGTTCACCAGCAAAAATCTTTAAAATGTTTCTCTGATAGTTCACGTTTGGAATATCCTCCATCATGCTGTGCAGCAGTATCATTTTGCGCAACGGGATAGATTTCAAACAGATTTAGCAACTCAAGACTGGGCATCTACGCGGCGCTGTGGGCCATCATTAGCAGAATTTTACTACAACACAATATGTAACCTTGTGGCCCGGCATAACACCCACTACCATCAAGACCAGGGTCCAGTCCTGGTTTAACAAAGACTGCAGGGGCATAAGCCAGGAGCAGCGCCAGGCATTGGTAAAAATGAGGTGTCATCTGCTGAAGCAACAACACAGCACTATTTGCAGATCAAACAACGAGGTGACCTTATAGAGGCTTATAAAATCATGAGGGACATAGATAAGGTGAATAGCCAAGGTCCTTTTCCAAGGGTAAGGGAGTCTAAAACTGGAGGGTGTAGTTTAAGGTGGGAGGGGACAGATTTAAAAAGGATCTGAGAGGCAAATTTTTCACACAGAGGGTGGTGCATCTATGGAATGAGCTGCTGGGGAAGTGGTAGTGGTGGTAACAGTTACATCATTTCAAAGACATTTGGACAAATACGTGAAAAGGAAAGGTTTAGAGCGATATGAACCAAACACAGGACTAGTTCAGTTTAGGATAACTGGTTGGCATAGACGAGTTGGACCAAAGGGTCTGATTCCGTGCTGTATGACCCTATGACTCTAACACCAGCCAACAAGCCAGATCTAAGCTTTCCAGTTCTGCCATACATAGTTATGAATTGTGGTGAACAATTAACAACTTACTGAAGCAGGACACTTACAAATATCCCAATCCTCAATGATGGGGATAAGGCCAAAAAGTTTGCAACAATCTTCAGCCAAAAGTATTGGCTGGATGATCCATCTCAGCCTCCAACAAAGCTAACCAACATCACAGATGCCAGTCTTCAGCCAATTTAATTCACTTCACATATTTTAGAGAAACGGCTGAAGGCACTTGATACTGCAAATGACAATTTTCTGGCACCTGTACTGAAGACTTATGTTCCAGAATTAACTATGCCCCTAGCCAAGCTGTTCCGTACAATGTACAGTACTATCCAACACTGTGGAAAATTGCCAAGGTGTGTCCTACACATACAAAAACAACAGGACAAATCCAGTCAGGCCAATTACCACCCTACCAGTCTATTTGATCATACCATAAAGTGATGAAAGAGTTCAATGTAATCATCAACAATGAAAAAATGCATGAACTATACTTTCTGTTCATTTTTAAAAGACAGCAAGAAGCTGTTTAGTGATAGGAGATCCAACAGAGTCCGTTACAAAGACGTTGAACCTGCTGCAAGTCATTTAAGCAGCCAAACAGTAATATCCTGAAAGGGAGAGAAGGACACTCCCCAGCTTATTCCAATTTCAAGCTCAACTGAGAACTAAATTCTTGAGAAATTTGACTACAGCAGGCCTTGCAGCTTCCTAAGAATCCTTTACATTACAAGAATGTCACCCTAGGTAAAGCATACATTTATCTAAGGAACTACAAGTCTGTCACAAAAGAAAAACAAAGACAATTATGCTCTGCAATTGCTTTGTCCTTTTTCTCAATCTGCTTCCATTTGAGTGAGTGATTATGTCAGACAAATGAGTTAGATGTCACATTTATAAACCTCAAGAGCAAGTAGGGGTTATTAAAAAAAATTCTTTATTTCAAAACACTCAATAAAAACAACTTGGAAACATTCAATTTGGGACACACTAAAGGTAAGAAAACACTCAGGCCTCATATGCAAAACTCATTGATCCCTGGAAGTAAGAAAATACATATTTTCTGTCTGTGACACCCAAAACATGTTTAAAATTAATGGCTTAATGCTTCCACTGAATAGTAGAGATTGTGCAAACACCTCTAAGTATTCAAAGCAGGTGAGTTTTTAGGCTTTGTTATCACTTGGAAACAAAAGCACCTTCAATACATTTAGTGATAGTGATATATTAAGGATATTGTTGAATATTATCCATTGTGAACTCAGTTGCAACTAGCTAGGGTTCATAAAGAGTAGTTTTAGCAGTTTTAGCCTTTTTTGGATTAAATTCCTAGAAACATGCAGAAGCTGTATCTTTTTAAACTGCAGCAGATGTTATAGATCAGATAGCATAAGAACAGTATGGAACAAAACACAACTGGAACAAGAACAGATGCCTCATTAAATCAATGCTGGTGCTCAGACAAATATCAAGAAGTCTTGAAAATTTGGGATTGGGCTACAATGGGCAGGTAACCAATTTCATTTTTGCAAAGAAATGCTCCAGTAACCCTTGCTCAGCAAACCATGATTAAATCCAAATTTGATCTTTGGAATACAAATGCCAGAATAAAAGCAGCTTGTATTGATTAGCATTCACATGTGCACAAATGTATAGAACATTGCTGCCATTATGTATAGACCATTTGGACAGATGCCAAATACCAAATGAAGTTATTTTGCACTGGTATTAATTTTGTTTAAGCTCTAGCAACTCTCATAGAACTGCTGTAGTTACAATGTTATGGTAGATGGAGCTTAGATATATCCCTTCAAGAAATCAATGGACTGCACAACATTTGGCCATACTGCATCACTTCCATTATTAGGTGAGTTGTGTAGAATTGTAATAAAGAGAAGAAAATGAGGAAAGTATAATTGTGTTTCCCTCGACTTTCTGAGGCATAGGTTGCATCTTAGAAAGAAAGCATTAGCATTTATAAGGTACTATTCATGACCTTAGCACACCTCAAAGCCCTTTACAGTTAATGAAGAACGTATGAAACACAGGCCATGCTGTCACGTAAGAAACAAGTCAGCCAAAGTATGCACAGTAAGCTCCCCAAAACAAAAATGTGATCATAGCCAGATAATCTGTTTTAGAAATGTTGATTGAGGAATGGATATTGGCTGTGCATCAGGGTTGCGCATCAGGGTGAAATCCCACGTTGTGATCCAGTACCATGGGGTATTTCGTGATCACATGAGAAAGAGAGGACCTCACTTTAATGTCTTAAAGGCAGCATCCCCAATAGGGCAGTGCCCCTGCATATTTAACAATTCAACAATACTAGTTTTAGCATCTGACAAACGTTTTATTGTGAACAAATGATGGTGAAGCAGTTCCTCAGGTTGGCTCTTGCTTTGCCTGTGTTGTCTTTCAATTAATGCAATACGATTCCTGATTACACATGACACCAGTGTAGTAGGAGCACTTCTGAGGAATTACCTGATAAATATTTGCTTCAGTCAAAAAGTTCAAAACAGGTCAACCACAAGAGAGAGCAATCTAATGTTAACATCAACTATGCATCTGATGCGAAGAATCTCGGTGAAGATTTTTCAGATGGCAGGATTTTGATTCCCTCCGCCTGAAGAGTCAGCAATATCTCCCCACTGATACTGGTCTTTAATGAAAACAGCTAATAAATCAAGGAGTCTTAACTGGCCAGAAACAGGACTTTTGTCCCCAACTCGGGAGAGTTGAATGTCAAGGTGAATGGCTGGCAGCTTAGTATTCCCAGCAGTGCCAGTAGCCAGGACTGGGATTACAAGCAGTTTCTGGATTCTAAGTCCCAGTGTCTAGGAACAGGTCACTGCAAGTGGACTCATGTCCAGAGTAGGTGTTGGGGGGTGTTGCTGGAAGGTGAGGCACAGTGAGGTGCAGAGAGATGGAAAGGCCAATAGGCTGGGAGCACCCCTGCAGTGGGGGGTGTTGTGAGAGACTGACCTTTAGGGAGAGGCATGTCTCATGTGGAAAGAAGCCCATTGAAGGAGATGGGCCCCACTCTGCCTGCACACATCCTGAGCAAGGTAGCCCTTTGGGCATCTACCCTCCTCCTAACCTGTCTAACATTTGGGTGAGATGTGGCCCTTAAGTAGTCATCAATTACCCAATTACAGGCCTTAATTGGGGTAAGGGCAAATGACATTACAAACAGATTGGGACAAGGGTGAGGGTAGTGGGAAATCCATCTTGGGGATTTTAGCAGGGATTGATTAAATTCTGTACAATGTCTGCATTGTTAATAATTCGAAATGAGCCTTCATTGAATGTCGCCTTATTAGTTCTTCTCATGCATTCTCAGCACAGTGGAACATGGAACACGTAAAGTCTGATACAAGCACATCTCAGACTCAAGAGAGTCAGAGGGTAGAAGTGAGTGTAATGGCCATCATTAAGGAGAAGATGCTGAAGACTCTGAAGGTGGATAAATCACCCAGACTGGATGGAGGTAGCTGAGAAGATTGTGGAGGTGTTGGTGATGGTCTTTCAGGAATCACTAGAGTCAGGGAGGGTCCCAGAGGACTGGCAAATAACTAATGTAATACCCCTGTTTAAGAAGGGAGGGAGGCAGAAGACAGGAAATTATAGGCTCGTTGGCCTGACCTTGGTCATTGGTAAGATTGTAGAGTCCATTATTAAAGGGTGAGATTGTAGATATGTGGATGTACATAGTAAAATAGGGCTGAGTCAGCACAGCTTCATCAAGGGGAGGTCATGCCTGACAAATCTGCTAGACAAAAGAGAGCCAGTGGACATGATCTATTTGGATTTCCAGAAGGCCTTTGGCAAGGTGCCGCACAGGAGTCTGCTAAATAAGAACCTATAGTTTTAAGGGTAAGGTACTGGATGGGTAGAGAAATGGCTGACTGGAGGGGGCAGAAAGTGGGGATAATGGGGGTCTTTTTCAGAATGGCAGCTAGACACTATTGGAGTTCCGCAGGGGTCAGTGTTGGGACCACAACAATTCACATTATACATTAACAATCTGGATGAAAGAACTAAGGGCATTGTTGCTAAGTTTGCAGATGATACAAAGATAGGAGAAGGGACTGGTAGTATTGAGGAAGCAGGAAGGCTGTGGGAGGACTTGGACAGGCTAGGAGAGTGGGAAAAGTAGAATACGGTGTGGGAAAGTGTAAAGCTGTGCACTTTCGGAGGAAGAATAGAGGCACAGACTATCTTCTAAATGGAGAAAAGCTTTGAAAATCTGAAGCACAAAGGAACTTAGGAGTCCTTGTTCATGATTCTTCAGGTTAACATGCAGGTTCAGTTGTCAGTTAGGAAGGCAAAAGCAGTGGGCCCATTCATTTCAAGAGGGCTAGGATATAACAGCAGAGGTGTACTGCTGAGGCTTTACAAGGCTCTGTTCAGACTGTATTTGGAATGTTGTGAGCAGTTTTGGGCTCGGTATGTAAGGAAGGATGTGCTGGCCTTCTATAGGGTCCAGAGGTTTACAAGAATGATCCCGGGGATGGAGAGTTTGTCGTAGGTGGAGTCGTTGAGGACTCTGGATCTGTAACTGATGGAGTTTAGAATATTGAGAGGGAGATCGGATTGAAACTTACAAGATACTGAGAGGCCTAGATAGAGTGTGTGTGGAGAAGACGTTTCCACTAGTAGGAGAGACTAGGACTTGAGGACACAGCCTCAAAGTGAAGGGACTACCCTTTAGAATTGAGATGAGGAGGAATTTCTTCAGCCAGAAGGTGATGAAGCTGTAGAATTCATTGCCACAGAAGGCTGTGCAGGTCAAATCATTAAGTATATTTAAGACAGAGATAGATAAGTTCTTGATTAGTAAGGCGATCAAGGGTTAAGGGGAGAGGGCAGGAGAATGGGGTTGAGAAACATATCAGCCATGATTGAAAGGCAGAGCAGGCGTGAAGGGCCAAATGGCCTAACTCTCCTCTTATATCTTACGGCCTTATGTTCTTGAGTTCAGATTCATCATTTTATATTCACAGAGTTATGCTTAGATTCTTTAAAAATAGATTTAAAATGAAAGACTTCTTTCCACTGTTCTTCATGAGTGACTGTAGTTATGTAAATAGTTAATATTGATTGTCTAAATTATGCAGGCATGTTCATCTGAAAACAACAGATTCTCTCACGTCCACCCAGCCAAGTTAAACTCTGCTTAATTAGAAAGATCTACAGCTGCCTGTAGATCCTGCTGCTGAAACTTCATTGACATCCTAGAGGTGCATATAACAGTACATTCGGAATTTAACATTGAAATAACCAGTTTCATAGCCCTGAATTTTCAAAGAAGGATTTCACTATTTCACACCAAAGTATACAAAGACACAATCACCTCAATTTCTGACATTGGTTTGCATTGGATTACATAACTTTGTTTGTGTGGATCTATACTTACTCATCCAAAAATGAGAAAATATTGTGATTTAGTGAAAGAAAAACCCAAATTTATTTTCAATTAGATTTTGAGAATTTTTTTTCCTCCTGAACAGAGTGTGCATACATGGTGCATCATCCACCCTGCATGCAGACCCAGCACATCGGAGCATATCGGCCCAAACGGATTCAGCATTGCATTCTCAGCTTCACAAAAGATAATTTGTTGATTTACAGCCATGCTTCAAATGTGTATTAGCATCGTTACTTTCCACAAAATTGTTATAATTATACAGGATAATCCACCAAAAACGTATCTCCCCATAGTTTGATGTGTATCAATTTAGAAAGGTCAATGGGAAGCCTCCACATTGGTCTTTATAGAACAATACTTGTTGAGGTTTCTCTTCAGTTCTTCCTTTTACTTATGTCAAACTAATTTACAGATAATACAACATATTCTTGACTATTTATTGTTTTCTGTCATTATTGCTTCTTTATCTTTCCACTTCCAGCACAACATTCAAGTTGCCACTAACTGAAATTCATGACTACAGCACACAGCATGGGTATTCCTCATGATCCCCAGTTCTAAAGGTACAATTAGTGGTACATGGGTATGATCCAATTGCCATTAAAGAAACATGGCTACAAGGTGACCAGGACAGGGAATATTCAAGGATACCTGACATCTAGGAAGGTCAGACAAGAGGGAAAAGGAGGTTGAGTTCTGCTAATAATAAGGGATAGTATCATTGCATTCATAAAGAAGAGTCTCAGAACAGGAGAACAATGTGGGGAATCTGTTTGGGTGGATCCAAGGAACAGCAAGGGACAACACATTGGTTATAGATATTTATAGACCAGCCAATAGCAATGGTAGCATGGCCTGGTATGAATGAGGAGATGACAGAACCTTGTAGCTTCAGCAACAGAGTCATCACGGATGCCTTCATTCTTCATATAAACTGGGTAAACCAACTGAGTATTGAACAGTGGAAGACAAGTTTCTGGATTGTATTCAGGATGGTTTTCTAGAGTAGTACATTGAGGAGTCAATAGACAGCATGCTCTTTTAGATCTAGTATTGTGTAATGAAAAAGGGCTTAAAGATCCTTCTCTCCAAGGAAAATAGTACCAACAGCTCCAATCTCTCTTTACAAGGAAGTTTCTCATCCCTAGAACCTTTCTCGTAAATCTCTTCTGTACTGAGCTCCCTATCTGTTCTGCTATTTAAACACACTCAGGTGAGTGCCTTGTTCAAGTCTTTGCATTGCTCATCGACATGGGAAAACCTGCAGCATTACCATAGCCTCAGGTCTGGGACCATTCCAATGTTACATGAGGTACGAGGGAACGACTGGGGTCATTCAAGTCACAATTGTAATTCGGGCCGACTCTTTCAAATTACCAAGCGTGTTGTTCCAAGAGAAGGGGATCGTGTACTCAGCACTGAGACCGAAAGATCATTAGTTAGTAAACAGGGTAACACCACTTGTTGTGTTTTAATGGACCAACCACCAACACCCTTTTCTTTTTGGCGATAATTTAACCTTTTTTATGTAATAATTTAACCGCCATAATATACATTGCATGGAGGTGCCGACAACACCCACTTTCGACTGGAGACCATACCTTGGCACCAGGGATAGGCATGTCAACACTAGCCGGAAGCTGGGCTCTTGATGTTACAAGGCGATTCACCTGTTGCTGAAAATTTGCAGGAGCTCAAGCCTCAGGGATATCGTTAATCTGGAAATACGCTGCGAGAAAGATTTGTACCTTTTAATATTAAGGAAGTCCATCAACGTGTTATTGAGCTCCAGCCACTTCCCTCTTGCTCCCAGAACAAATCCAAAATATTTAGGCTCGAGACTTCCCATCAATTCTTGTAATTGCAGACTGAGATGTTGATACTTTTAACTTTATTTCCTCCCACACCATCTCAAGCACCTTGTTATCACCTTCATTATGGATGGTAACATGTACCACTGCTACCTTGCTTTCTTTCTTGAATATGATATCAGGCTTCCAAAGAGAAAGATCCAAAACCACCAATCTTGGTTCTTGGTAAGATGTCCATCCATACTTAGCAACATACAGGCGTTATTGGTCCGAGATCTTATTGTGGCGTTAAATCCTTGCATCCTTGACAAATGGGCACTCTCTCCCCACGCTGCATATTGATTGGCTGGTTTTACTTTGCTCTAGGCTTGGTCTCCCCATATGGGCACAAATTCCGAGATGCTGTCTGTAAGATCTCTTCCTTCTTCGCTGCACTCTTGCGTGCTTGGCAGGAAATCATTTATTTCCTTGAGGATTTTGAACTCTCACAATCCTTTAATCTTATCGGCGTTATTTTCGCCCCGGAACTGGAAGGAGGCTTCTGATGACAACATTGTTGGACATGTCCAATGCTACACATTTCCTACTTACTCTTTAAGTTGGCCAAGCCCACCATTCCTGTTGCTGCAGTACAGGATGCTGTCAGTAGTATGGGGCAGGAGGTGTAGGAATTCTTTCATGGAGTTGCAGATGATGTGGTCCAACTTAACCCATTTCTGAAGAAGGGTCCCGACCCGAAACGTCAACTTGCCTGCTCCTCTGATGCTGCATGGCCTGCTGTGCTCCTCCATCTCCACACTGTGTTACCTCTGACTCCAGCATCCGCACTTCTTACTATCTCCAATTTAACAAGCGTGTTCTTTGACACTTTGGAGAAGATCAAGTGAAAGTACAATCTAGGGATGACATGGGTTTTGAGTATTTCCACCCTCTGCATGGGACAAAAAGCCGCTACCTGAAGGCTGTTCACCTATGTTTTCAGCTTCTCCTCCCATTCACCTTCTGTCACGCCTGCCCATGGGTCTATCTGGGCACCAAGGTAGCTTTCGGTGTCACCTGGATGGATATAGGCAACAGGTTGTTCCTCAGCTGCGTCCATCTCTTTTTCACTCCAGTGTTAACCATATGATTTCAAACTGCCTTTTATCCTTACCATTAGGAGGATCTCGCTTCTCTTTGGGGGACTTGCCCCTGGCCATTAGTAGTTCAGTGATACTCTCCATTAGCCCAATCCCCAGAAACTGACTTTCAGGCTCGTCCTCGGCATCCAGGCGTTCTTCAGCTCAAGTCAGCTGGTCATCAACATCCCTATGAGTTGAGATGGAAGCTGGAGGTCTAGGGCCTTTTCCAGAATGTGGTGCTGTTTCCTTGGGGTGGCTGACCTCCACTTGAGGTTCGGTTTCCAGGGCGTGCTCCAATGGAACATCTTTCGCTGCTTCCATGGCCTCCATCTGGGTGTTCTGCAAAGCTCTGCATTTGTCAGAAATTTGCTTTGCAGTTTTTGATTTAAGGATGCTTGCTATTTCCTTATTGATGTATCTGCATCCAGCAAATCTCGTTTCCAACTCTCTGAGGAGTGCAACCTCTTCCTCAGACCATAGGTAGGCTCTCCTCCCCAGCTTTGACGTAATTTCCAACATTTGAAGGCGTTTCTCATTCCTCAACATACTAGAGTTCTTTGAAGAGGTAACAGAGAGGGTTGATGATGGTAATGCAGTTATTTTTATTATTTACTCATTTGTGGGATGTGGGCGTCACTGGCTGGCTAGCATTTCTTGCTCATCCCTAGTTGACCTTGAGAAGGTGGTAGTGAGCTGCCTTCTTGAACTGCTGCAGTCCACCCTACTCCTACTCTTGCCACACTTTTACTGTTGACGTGTCAACAAAATACTTTGGGATTCTCCTTTATCTTTGCTGCCATCTTTTTTTCCATAATCCCTCATTATTTGCTTTATTTGATTTTTTTAACTTCCTTTCTGAACACTTTATATTCCGCTCAGTTCTCAGTTGTATTTTCTACCTGACACCTCTCACAAGCTTACATTCTCTCTTTGTCTTAATTTCTTCCTCCTTTTTCAATAGGAAGCTCTAGATTTCATAGAATCAGTCATAGAATCCCTGTAGTATGGAAAGAGGACATTTGCCCCATTGAGTCCAAACCAAACCTCTGAAGAGCATCCAACTCAGCCCCTGACCATACCTCCATAGCCCTGCTTTTCTCATGGTTAATCCACCTAGCCTGCACATCCCTGAACAATATTGCACAATTTAGTATGGTCAATCACCCTAACCTGCACATCTTTGGACTGTGGATGGAAACCCATGCAGACACAGGAAGACATGCAAACTTCACACAGACAGGCAGTCACCCAAGGCTGGATTCAAACCTGGTTCCCTGGTGCTGTGAGGCAGCAGTGCTAACCATTGAGCTACCATGCTGCCAATTTGTTTTGCCTATTTT
Organism: Rhincodon typus; assembly: GCF_021869965.1. Lineage (NCBI taxonomy): Eukaryota > Metazoa > Chordata > Chondrichthyes > Orectolobiformes > Rhincodontidae > Rhincodon > Rhincodon typus. The sequence goes on along the minus strand of NC_063351.1, from coordinate 16,843,272 downwards.
GTCCTTTTAAAGGAATATTCCTTGACTGCATCTGGCCCATCATTTCTATAGATGTAGCCCATTGATCAGCTATAGTTTCCTTTGCTAACCTTTGCTCCACTTTATCCAGCCAATTCTATTCTTGCCCCGTAGAAGTTATCTCTCCCTTAGTTAATTATTCTTACTCTGGAATGTCCATGACTATGCCATGCTGTTGCTTGACTTGTCTGTGAGACAGCTCTCTCAATATTGGCACAAGTCCCGTGATATAAATAATGAGGACTTTGCATGGCCTGATAGGGCTGTATTTGCCATTGTTGTTTCAGGTCCACACAATTTCATTTCTTTTTTGACACTTTCTCAAATTCTTTGTTTTGAATTTACTTCCTCTCTCACTCTATATTTATGACCTCTTGTTCGAGACTGTCCCATAAGAGGGAACATCTGTTCAATGTCCATCTTATCAATTCACTTTTAGTTTTAGAAATTTCATTTACCTCAATCAGATTCCACCCTTATTCTTCTGAACTCCAGTGAGTACAAGCCCAAGCTATTCAACCATTCCTCAAATGACAGCCCTTTCATTTCTGGACTCAACCTTGTGAACCTCCTCTGAACTGCCTCCAGTGCCAACATATTCCTTCCTCAAGTAAGGAGACCAAAACTGGATACAATATTCCAGATGTGGTCTCACCAACTCTTTACATATTTGGAATAACACTTTACTTTTATAATTTAGTCCTTTTGCAATAAATGCCAACTGGAGACCTGCTTACGCCTCAAAAAAGTCTATCTGTTCCCCTAACTAATGAATCCCCTATCTGTACTGTACTACTGTTACTCCACTCATCTTGCTTCCCTCCAGTACAGATGGTCTACAGTGGTGCCACTGGCCTGGCATTGCTGCACTTCTCTGTGGAACCAATGCCAATCCTAGAATCCAGAATGGAAAACCAATTCTCCAGTGGGACCTCAGAGGATTCTCATACGACCTGCCTGGTACTCTTGGACTGTCTGGTGGTCTCCCGTTCCCTATCTGCCTGCATAAACCTAACCTGTCGTGTGGCCACCCTTTTGAACACAGTATCCATAAAACTCCCAACATCGCAAATCCACTATAGTGAAGTCTATTCACTACTTGATTTCTGACCACAGAGCTCAGGTTTCTGCAGTTGGAGACATTTCTTCCACATATCTTCATCGGAGGTTACGTGGAATGCTCACAATTGCTCACATACCACAGGATGGGCATTCCTCATGGCTGAGCTGCCCTGCGATAACTTAAGCTTACTTTGTACAATTAGCTATTAAGTGATTAGAGATCAGGGAGCCCTACTTTGTCGTATGATGTCATGCTTTCATTTTCTTTTAAAAATATAGCTCTTACATGCAGCTTTTCAACTCCTGGTCTCCTAAATAATGACAAAGATAGAAAAAGAAAAAAAAAACTCTCTCCCTTCATCACCAAACTATGTTCACCAAACTTGCAATGACTCGACTCTACCTCAGTACACTCCATGAATTGCGCTAAATTTCTGTTCTTTATTCCACAGAGTTTCAGATGAGATTCTACTAGCTGGCAGTTGAGGAAGCAGATATGGTATTTCCTGAATTAACTGTTCTCACCATTTCTGCAGCAGAGAGCTTGATTAGCCCATCCAATCCTGAAAGAAATTTAAAACTTAAAAGCTGCAAATTTATTTAAAATCCTAATTGCAAACCAGCAATACTAGATTTAAGAAAAAGGAATTATACCTTAAAGTTTAAAATTACACACTATTACTCACCACCACAGTACCCAATACAAAAGAATACAATCTTCTAATCTAGTTACTAGGGTTTGATCAAAACACTAGAAAATGAGATCCAGACAAATAGTTTTGCCCACTGCAATGGAAGTCATCAATGCATTAAACCTTTGAGACACTGCTTTGGTTCATTTTAAAGCATTGCTAGTAATGTTTTCCAGATAAGACAGTCCTTGTTTCCCTGATGCATCAAACAGTTCCTGAAGACTTCAACAAAAGAGGTTGTGGAGCCTGTACCATGTGGCTGGATTTTCTGAAACACAATGTCTCATAGTCTAGGCCTGAAACATCAGCTTTCCTGCTCCTCTGATGCTGCTTGGCCTGCTGTGTTCATCCAGCTCTACACCTTGTTGTCTCATAGGTGATACCCATTTTGGCACTCGGAAGCCTAACAGCACATGTATGAATCACATTGGGTTCCATTTCTTTAAAGACCAAATGGTCTTGAAGTCCAACGAAAATAAAATTTGAAGGCAATATGAAACAAGCTGATGGCTCGCTATCACAACTTTCACATGGAGGTCTTGTGACTCAGCAGGTAATAAATCTGCCTATAAACCAGAGTTCAAGTTCCACATTAGAACATGTTGGCCAGAGAAGGAGCAATCATGACACAATTTGAACAGGTTGATATTCAGCCTCTAATATTTCCAGTACTCCTGTTATTCCCAAAAGGGAATATGTGTATGCAAAGATAGGAAACCAACAAACATGTTTTACATATTGACTGTGGAAAAGTGTAACATGAACTTGCTGGATAAATGTTAAAACAAAAAATACTTGGTATGTTTTGAACATAACTATAAATTATTGCATTTAAGACTAGAAATTAATAGACAATTTCTTAATTGATTTATACAATATTCAGCTGTTTAATATTTTAATCAAAGCTTTAGTCTGTTTGAATATTGCACATTTTACATATTCAGCAATATTTCACTGAGTCATTCCTAGTCTGTCTTTTATTTCGACAGTTATTAATCAGAAATCATCTTAATTTTTATCATTCATGAGTAAACTAGATTTTAAAATATCCATGTCTGAGTTATTTTATTGTTATTCTAGCAGTGCATACTTTGCTGACCTTGAGCTACATTTAAGATAAAATCCTCACTGCTGGTCTGACCTCTTTGATTTCTGTTGATGGTCGGGGCCTGCGGTCATAGAAGTCTTTAAAATCTTTTTGGTACTTTCAGGAGTGTTTCTGACATTATTGCTTTTTAAAAACAAAACTGAAATGAATCCTCCTCCACCCATTGTGCAACATGGGCACCTCTGAAGCTGAAGCTGATAATGATGCACTTGCACAAGGTGGCAAAGAACATGATTTCAGAGGAATCGTGAACATGGATCTAGTTTATATCAGTATTCTGTGACAGCAAGCATGTTAAGGTGGTATAATGAGTTTTTGCTATGTTCTAAGCAAAAAAATGGGAAATGGGGAGCTGATTAAAATGGAAACCTAGTTAATTGTTATAATATGCTCATGGGCATCCAACCTAGCAAGGCAGACTGTAACAATCATTATGTGTCAGCAAAGAGAAGGATTAGTTCTTAAATAAATGTTATTTTTATTCACTAGCTGATAAATTCTGTCTTTTCATGCTCAACATTTCTATCCGATACATTAGAGTAGAAACCAGGATTAGTTGTTTGTGATGCCACTGTGATCAATTGGTTGTTTTTTTCTAGGCTCGCCCTTCTATTGTTCAATCTAAATCAACGAATGTAGACTATTAATATAGCAGGATCACAAACATTCAATATCCTAGCTACTAAAAGTAAATAAATTCATTTTAACAGATAATAATTTAATTTTTATGGATTGCAGCTAGAATAAGACTGAAAGGTGGAGTAGAGAAGTACATACATACTATGTCATTATTCAAGGTCTACAAGTCCCAAAGCAATAGAGGACTTAAAACATGTTAGTACTTCATTCCTTGACCATCTGTTGTGTCATCTTATAGATATTTTCTCCTCTGTTGTCTTTGCAAAATAAAAGTGATCCAAAAATAGGATGTCAAGGTGAGCTGACTGGACAATCTGTATACCTGGCAACTGTCCCAATTTTTGCAACAATCTCCAAATTTATTGAACCACCTCCTTAAGTCTTTTGAACTTCAAAATAAAGACTTATTTGTCAATTTCTGGAATATCTGCATGGAAAAAGTCCAGCTATTCATGAAGATCTAACTTAAGGAAGCTCTCAGGGACCATTTAAGTGCCCCAGAGATTCTCAGATTGCAGTGTAGCATGATCTGTACACCAGTGATGTTTATCATACACTTTAAAACAACTTGTGTGTCTGGATCAACTGAACGAAAATGAAGTGAAGAGGAAAAAGCGAAGAAATAAGAAAGCAAAGAGGCAGAGAAAAGATATTTGTCAAGACTGCGACAATATGGGAAAGAAAAAAATAAACAGAATCAAATGTAAAGTCAATCATGACATTTTTGAAGGGAGACTGAATAGACGGCAAACAAAGAAATCTGTGTAAAGAAATAAGATGGATGACAAAGGTAAACAAAGAGGAAACAAAAGGAAGAATTGAGAAGGAGATTTTAAGCCTGCAAACAGCTAGTAAAATTGCAAGGGTGATGGGGGGAGAGATCAATGTGTGAATTCAGAATTGAATAAGAAAACATTGGCGAGGAAGTTAAAAATAAAAACATGATAGAATATATAAATATAATGTATAAAGGAAATTATAAGATTTTTCCCAACTTCCCGCCTGTCTGAATTCACCACATTCTGCACATTCACCTGCTAAGAATGTCAGAAGGTGAAGTAGTCCGAGTTTCAGTTTGTTACTCTGTATCTAAGCTTTTGGATGTACTTGTGCATTGAAATATTTTGACTTTTATTGAGTTTGATTTAATACTACCTGCCTGGCATAAAATTGGTGGTAAACTGTTAAAGACCTTATATTCCTACAGAAAGTCCAATCTTTATAAGCCATTTGCAAGGTTAACCTTCAGGCTTTTGCATTCAGATGAAACACCCACCTAATGCAAAGGAAGTCATGTCATAAATCTTTGCATATTGTGGTCCCAGTATTTACATGGCTCCCCAATACAATTTTAACTGGGCTCTAAGTTACGCTGGAACAGAAGTAGGCCATTCAGCCCCTCAAGTCTGTTCCACCATTCAATGAGATCTTGGCTGATCTGTGGCCCAACTCCTCTCATCCGTATCCCTTCATACATTTGCTTAACAAAATTTTAAATCTGAGGTAGACTAATTTAACAACTGATCCTGCATCCACTGCTGTTTGTGGAAGAGAGCTCTAAACACCTCTTGCCCTTTGTGTGTAGCAAAACTACTTGATAGATGCAGGTCTGTAGTGGCCCATCTGCCATGTCTAAAATTTGTGTGGTCAGGCAGAGTACGAGTGGTCTTCTGGGCCAGACGAGGAAGTTTGTGACTTCCTTGCCTGTGCACTCTCCTCCCTTCCCACACCTGAACCCTCTGAATCCTTGCGCTGTCAATTACCTGGAAGATGGCCAACAACTCTTTGTTTACTGTAGAAACACATCAAGTGGGCATCCCAGTGGCTACTAAATGAGATCTTCTCAACCAGTCACAACTAAAGGACCTTAAATTGTCAATTCATGGCCTCAACTCACCAACTGCCTGATGACATGCCATCCTGGTGAATGAGAAAGTTAGCTGACTTCCCAGAGCAACCCTCCTGTGGAGATAGGGGTGGCCTCTAATTTGGGAGCAGTTGGAGACTTGGATGGGGTGGTGGCAGCAGTGGTTAAGGAGGTGGCCTCTGAAAGCAACCCTTATGCTCTTGCGTCTAATATGCTCTCCCCAAAAACCCAACCCTGCAGAAACCTATAAAAATGACTTACCCTCTTGTCACCAGATCCCCAAAAAAGTTGGCCTTAACACCCAGGACCTGTAGGCCTCTGATGTACTACCAGCTTCTGATAACCCAGCAAGCCAGTCATAAAGCCTGCAATAGGCTGAGAACCGTGCCTATGTTCTGCCAACAGCTCTGGATGTGCTGAATGGCATGTGGCATGGAGTTTTCTTGGTATTGGAGGTGGCATATCCAGCACACCCAGCACACCAGCCTCTGCCCTTAAAATAGGGGGAAAATCAATGTCATTATCTCTGTGAGCAAGTGCTCATTGTGTACTTGATGTCTGCGCACAATGGTCTATATGGGGTTTATGACGTTGTTCATACAGGGGAGCCAAGCAATGTTTGGGATCATGTCTGCCAACAATCCTCTTTTCTGGATGAAAATTGACAAGTAGGTATTTTCCTGAACCAACCTGTTCGTAGGTGTTATTACATACCTCTGGAGCAGGTAGGACCTGAATTCGAGACACTTGGTCTACAGACAGGCACACTACGACTACACCACATAAGGTCTAAGGGCTTATTTGGTTAACAGTGGTAGAGAACAAACACTATTAACTCTGAATGGGAAGTGTCACTTGTCTTACAAGATGTAATCTATTACTTGGTAGCAATAGATACAAATTACATTGGCTAGTTAGACACAATAACTAAGACTCTTAAAAGGCAATGTGATCCATATCTCCATCAGGATCTTGAGCGAGACTTCTATTTTCCTTACCCAAAACTATTATCATCAGACTAAGTGGAGATTAATGCAGTCTCCAACATTCACCTTTTCATATCTGTTAACTTATACAATACGTAATTCCCAATATGTAAAATTATTGTCACATTCCTATAACTTGGGATATCCAAATAAGTTAGCAAAGGGAATTCGGTCAAAAGGTAATGAATACCTTCTGATGTCAGAGGTACAGGAAAGCACCAGAGTGTCATCTTTGATTTTTGTGTTCAAGCCCAGGACAGGGTCTTGAACATATACAAATGTGTGGCAGTGAAACATTCCAAATTATGAAGAGACTTCTCAACTGAGGGATCCTTTCCTCAGTTGAGGGTCATCCACAACAAGGGGACAAAGTTTCTGGGGCTGGTCATTTAGGACTACGATGAAGAGAAATTTCTTCACCCAGAGGGATTTGAACCTTGCACAATTTGAGCATTGAGGATACACCATCATAGAACATAGAACAATACAGCACCAGAACAAACCCTTTGGCCCACTATGTCTGCACCCACGATGGTGCCATTCTAAACTAAGCCTATCTGCCTGCGCATGGTTCTTATTCCCCTATTCCCTGCCTGTTCATGTGTCTGTCTAAATGCCTCTTAAGCATTGCTATCATATCTGCTTCTACCACCTCCTCTGGCTATTTAGGGTTTAGATGGACGGATTTTTTTGTCAGGATTTGATTGGGAATCAAGGGATATTGGGAATGGGGGTGGGAGCAAAGTGAAGTTGATTCTGAGGATTGTCATGATCACATCAAGAGGTAGGGCAGACCTGACAGGCATATGGCCTTCTCCAACTCCTGTTTCTTATGTTCTTATATTTACCAATTGATCCACGTCTAGCAGTGCAGCTCAGGTACTCACTCAATCAATGTGGCTGGCTGCATTACAATTATTTATATCAAATTACTTGATGTCACTATCTGCCTTAAGTAGATTTTTACAGTTGTTTCAATTCATGCCCAGCTGTTAAAAATTGCCAATTTATCTGGGATTGCTCCTTCTGTAAATCTGACTGGCAGTCTGAAAATGTAATTTACTCTGGTGTTTGAACCAGATGAGCTGGAAGAAGGGAAACACCAATTGAGAAAAGATACATTTCATGAGCCATTAATGTATTTATTGACTGTGATGCGAGAGTGCTTGGGATCTGCTGGTTAATAACAATTTCCAAAGAAAGAGAGATATCTATTCTACTGCCTCCAGGCTTTTAACACAATCTTTATGATAAAAAAGAAAATGCCTACTCACTCTTGATCCAGTCCATCCTAAAAGTGCATAGGCAAACTGCTGAGTAGGCACAATGACCAGATCCACACGGATAGCCTTCCAATCTTTAACTTGAGTTTTTACTTCAGGTTCTGCCCCCTTATCAGTTGGCCTTGCTGCAGACACAGAAGACGTACCGAGGACTCTGTTCTTCACCAGCGCTTTGTTCAATTTTAGGATAAGAAAACATTTTTGAAAATGATCCATGGCATCATATTTTTTGCTGGGTAATTTTCTTTTTTCAAATGTGGCCTCCACCATATCGTAGTACAGAAGCAGACCCTGAGGAAAGGGGAAATAATCTGTGAACAAGTTATTGATTGATATCATAAGCAAAGCTGTCCAACATAAAATTGTCAGATTTACAAAATAATACATTTCATGTATGAAGAAAGTTATACCTGTACATGACCTTCAGTTCAGCATTTTTACCGCAGTTGTCAAGCCAGTGAAACTCATTTTTTTCCTCCATACTTGTGACAGTTCACATTTTGTTATTTGACCAAACAGTGAAAAGAAGAAATGGTTTTCTAAAAACATCCCTGGTGACAAATCTCATCTTCCAAATAGAAGGCCAGTGCTGCAGTATCAAGCCATCCTAATTGCTAATGCTAAATCCTTTCAAGATGTTAGTTCCTATGACAAGGTTACGATGCAAACAGTCAACCTGTGCCTCCTTCACTTTACCATTGGTTTCCAGGCCTCCAGAGGACTGTCACATTCTGAGCTGACTGCAAAAAGGCATTGTTTTTCACAGCAATACAGTTTGAGCAAAGAGTACAGTGATGAGATTTCTGCAGTTCAGATGCAATATGAATAAAATAGTTTCACCTCACTTAATCTTAAATCTATTTATAGTAACTATATAATCAGGCATGAAAACTCATGAGTGAATTATATGGTGGATGTAAAATTCCCTACAATTAAAGGTAAAATAATTTTCAATACGTATCCATGAACGCTCTCCATGTGATTAACATCTTGAGTTTGGTGAAAGAATATTGAGTTGCAATTAGATTAGAGTCTATTTTTTTCAAAACCTGCAAAGCACTTTTGAATAATAAAAACAGAATATGTTGGAGAAACTCAGCAGATTTGACAGCATCTGTGGAGACAGAAACAGAGTCAATATTTTGAAACAACGATTCTTCTTTGGAGCTTCACTTTAGGATGCTTTTCTACAGTGAGGAGCTACAAATTGCTATGATATATAAATCCTGTTGATGGTTCAGCACACACAGAAGAATAATGGGCCAAATGAATTCCTTCTGTGTTGTAAATTATATAATCTATGATTCTTATGTTCTTTAACTTTTATACACAGACAAGAATGGTATAGAATGTAGTCAGCCAGAATGAACATGAACAACACCAAAAGAGAAGATGGAAATTGGAAAGAAAAAAAAACCTACATGCTATTTATAAAGTGTACATTCTTAAAAAGGACAAATAACATGATGCTTTGAGCTTTAACTTGGTGATAGCTAGTTGGCAATGCAGAATGATGCCAACAGCACAGATTCAATTCCTGAATTGGCTGAGGTCACCATGAAGATCCCATTTTCTCAACCTTGCCTGAGATGTGATGACCCTCAGCTTGAACCGCCACCAGCCATCTCTTACTAATGAGAGAGCACCCTTATCATTCTCTAGGACTTTGGGAACTTACCTCTCTTTGGTTTCAAATTGGGACCATAGATTATGAAAACAATCTACCAGCAAGAACAATGTAAGTGAACAGCTAAAATGGTGTAAAATTTGCCTACTACTCGATTCCTGTTAGAAACCCTTTGACTATGGCTTTTTATGGTGGAGCTGGTCAATAATAAACTTTCTCAGTAAAAAGCAATGGAATTAGTTTCATAAGTCTGATGTGACTGCTATCTGAAGCTGGGGGAGGCAATGGCCTCGTGGTATTGTCACTGGACTGTTAATCCAGAGACCCAGATAACATTCTGGGGATCCAGGTTCAAATCCTGCTTTGACAGATGGTGGAATTTGAATTCAATAAAATATCTGAATTTAGAATCTAATGACAACCATGAATCAATTGTCAGGAAAAACAATCTGGTTCACTAATGTCCTTTAGAGAAGGAAACTACCATCCTTACCTGGTCTGGCCTACATGTGACACCAGACCCACAGCAATGTGTTTGACTCTGGCCTGCCCTCCAGGCACTTAGCAATGGGCAATAAATGGCTGCCTAGCCAGCAGCACCCTCATCCCATTAATGAATAAAGGGAAAAAAGTTAGAATCTGTGTTCAGTTGTGATTAATGCATTTCTAAGATAGATTTGAGCTTCTTTGCTACTTTCTGATTATATCCTTACATTTCCATCCTAAACATTCACTATTTAATGTGAGCACCTTTTTGATGTCACTTATTTGGACAGATGAAGTGTTGGAAGAGGAGGAGCAGCTGCTTTAGAACTGGGGCTTGAAGCAAGTGGGCCTCTTAAAAGGCTGCGGCTAAGGCGAGCTGCTCACAGCTTATCTTACTTATCTACCCACATTGTCTATAGGCTAAGAGTTATTTTCCTGGACATTTCTGAGACGTAGTGTTCAAGGATGCTGCAATTTTGCAGGGAGGCTGTTGCCAATCTCTGCAATCTGTCATAACAGAACTTGTTACCAAATAAAACATTATCGTATGTGCTTTGCCCAAAGGGAAGTCTTTGACTCAATGTAGTCTTTCCATAGATCTCCATGCTATGCCTTGACAATAGCTTCCTTCAATGTTCAAGCCGGCCAGCATTAATATTCTCCTCCTTCATCATCTTTTTCATTGAAATCTTTCCACCATAATGTCTCTTACAGGTTTGCTTCCTTTAAAATGTGCCCTGCCCAGTCTCCCTCCTTCTCCTAATTGTGTTCATTTCAACATTTGTTACTTTTTGTGGAAGCAGATCCTTTCCATTCTCTTCCAATCACACATTTCAAAGCTATTTATTTACATGCTTCCCTCCTTCTGCAAGCTCTAGTCTTAGATCCATCAAAAAATAACACTCTGACTCAGGCTCTCTACATGTTGCTTTTTCAAATTGTCAATTCAACTTTCTGATTAGCAACTGTCTCTTACTAAATATCGTTTTGCCCATTGTTATCTTTGATCTTATTTGTTTGTTGCATCTTCCATCTGCAGAGACTATGCTTCAAAAATACTTGAATTCTTGCACCTGTCCCAGTTCTCTTCCTTCCATGAATATATGAATATTTCTTGATGATTTAACACTTGCATTATTTTGGTTTTGCTAAGGCTCCTTTTCATTCCAAAGGTCCTGCCTGGTTTTACTCATCTATCCTTTCCCTGTGCTTGCTTCAAGCACTTTGTCATTAGCAAATCTAATTGAAGTTATCATTTGCTCCCCTCCCCCAATCTTAACACTAGTTTTCAAATGCTTGTTTGATCAGTGCTTCTGCAGAGACATTCAAGATGACTGGTGACAAACAACACTCATCAAACACACTTCCAATTGAAACATGGTTCCGACTCCCCATTGCCTACACTCACTGTTGCTGTTTGTACCATGCATGGATTTAGTGAGTCATCTATCTCTCCGTACTGTTCCAATGTATTTTTGCTAAGACAATGGCTGTAAATTCACCGCTGCCTTTAAACTTTTTATAATGGGCTCTTGTCAGGCTGTTATAATGGGACATCACCTGTTATTTTTTATTCATTCAGTGGATGAGGAGGCTCACTGACTGGGCCAGGATTTTATTATCCACCCCTAGGTGAGAAAGTGGTAGTGAGCTGCTTTGTTGAAACATTGTAGTCCATTTGGTGCAAGTAAAACCACAGGACTGTTGTGGAGGGAGTTCCAGGAATTTGACCCAGCAGCACTGAAGGACTGGCAATGTATTTCAAAGTCAGGATTGTTTGTGGCTTGGAGTCATCATCAAGGCACCAGAGGAGTCCAGCTCAGCTGTGCAGGGGACATTTCCACACCATCAGTGTCTGACTGGTGCCTGACCATTGATAAAGTGGATATTGTCATGTTCACCAATTTCACAGGCAACAAATGACAGATTCAGTCATTGAGCAGTGTAGCTCACATTGACTGGGCACTGAAATCATTAAAATGAGCAGAAAACTACACAAAACTAGTTTGCTTCCTTCATCCAAACATCATTTTAGGATGAACATCTCATTGTGATCCTGGCACCTATTTTCATGAGATAATGAATTTAGCACTAGAATCTGTCATTAAATCATCAACCTATAGAGCAGATTTAGGGCTGGTGATTTCTGAGGGCAGCCAAGAACAGAATCTAGAACTAAGCCAAAAAAAAAGGAACATTGACATTGGTCAGTGAAGTCTTTAGGTCAGTAACTAGTGGGAAAGAAATTGGTCAGTGAGGTCTTTAGCTCGCTAACTAGTGGGAAAGAAGTAGAACAAGTTTGCAAGAAAATCACAGAGAGAGATGTGGACATTATAGAATAGTTATAATGGGGGACTTTAATTATCTAAATACAGACTTGGATAATAGCATAAACAATAAAAGACAGTTAAGAGTTCCTAGAGTGTGTTGAGAGGCGACTTCTACAGCAGCAAGCTTCCAGTCCAATGTGAAAAGAGGCATTGCTGGATTTGGCATTTGCAAATCAGGTGAGTCAAGTAGCCAGGTATCAGTACACAAATATGTTGAAGATAGTGATAATTTTATAATAAGGTTTAAGATAGAAAATGACAAGGAACAATCCGATGCATAAGAGCAGGGTATAAGAAACTTTCAATGTGGTATGAATCAGATTCAGATAAATTGAAACCAGAATTGTAGCTGAAGAAACTGTTTAGGCACAGTAAAGGTGAATACCCATGGAGCGAACAGGTAAGGCAAACAAATACAGAGACATGTGGGTGAAAAAGATACAAACGTGAAGATGAATATGAAAAGTATACTTAGATTAAATGGATTTTAAAGGTATTGGGAGAAAGCAGGAACAGGGTAATGAGTTGGATGATCAACCATGATCATGTTGATTTGCAGAGATAGTTTGAAGAGCAAAATAGCCTCCTTCTGCTCCTATTTCTATCTTTAAGTAGATACTAGCAGCTCTGCAGCACCATGAGCATGCATGACTGTTGATATTTCATTGTTTCATATTTCCCATGCAAAGGATCCACAATGAGAGAGAGGTGAATGTGGACAGGACAGGTGTGGCAACGTGGGGTATTTGCGAGTGTGGACAGAAGGGTGTCAACACCAAGAGCAGAGAGATAGCATCATATGGCCTTCCCCTTTCCGATGTCAGATTCCACAATCAAGCATATGACCCTAAAAACCACAAGAAAACTAAACAGTGTTTGTTGGCTAGCCTTCTTGGACAGTGAGCTCCCCACCATTGCTGGTTGAATGGGACAGAGTGAAGCTCTTAAATTGCCACTTAAGGTGTTGTACCACTGAGCAGAAAGGTAGCCCGAAAGGCTTCCTGACCCTGACTTAACAGGGTGAAGGCATTGGGATCTCTCAGTCAATTACAATGCATCCCCCTCTACCAACGCACCTTGGCGGAGGACATTAGATTGCACTTAACACTTAGTACACCTATAAGGCGTATCCTCAGTAGCAAAGCTGGTGCAAGATTGATGATCACATTGTGTAATGATGTGGTGGCCCAAGACTTTTCACATTTCCTAAGCCTTTGATGGTGCCATGAAGATGTCTGCTATGAAATTGAACTTGTTTCTCTGTGATTTCAGTGGGAAAACTGCACTTGGAATTCTAATGAAGCCTAGGAGGTAAAATGCCCAAGTCTGTTTTCTGCACCAGAAGGTAAAATCTTTATTGAAGTCACGTTACCCACCATTGACCCAGAACAAGCCTGGAGATAAAATCAGAGCTAATATAATTCTTCCTTTTTCTAATTAGATTCAAAGGTTGAATCTCAAAAGAAATTAACTTTTATTCTTAATATAATTGCAATTATAAATCTGTTCTGCCTTGAATCTAGTGAACAAACGTTCCTGATGCATTGGCTGATTTTTGGCTAATTTTTAACTTGTGGTGGTTCTTGCTTTTCCATTAGATGTTGCTATTCGCATAAAATAAATGACATATACATTATATAACATTAATTACAGTGACTTAGCAATAAGCAACTTGATCGATCAGAGTTGATATCTACCCGAATGTCCAGCTTATTGACTATCTTACGAAGAAAGTTTTCATCCATGGTTTCTGGGCAGTTGATCAAAAAGTCCACATCATGGCCAGTCTCCTTACCTCTGTAATAACAAAAAGATCAAAAGTAAGAGTTGCAAGTAATCAGCTACATAATTTTAACACAGATAATCTTTGTGAATGAAATAATCTTAAATTCTTCTCCAAAAACAATAAATGGAGCAACATTGAGTTCACTATTTGCAACCAAGAGATTTCAAGAGTTTTTGTGCTCAGTAATGACTTTGTGTGAATTGACAACTGATCATTGATACAATTATGAAACACAACCGTTATCTTAAAACTAAAACAAAGTGTGCTACCTTTCATCCCAATGGACACAGTTCAGATGTTTCAACTGATATGAGAAAGTGATATGAGTAATATTACTTGTCATGAATCTGATTCAGTTGTGTCATAAAGGATGAGCAATATCAACACACTGAAGATTAGCAAGCTCTGCTGCCCACTTTCTCCACGAGCTATGTCACAATTGTGGCATGGTTATATTATAAATTGCTACAGACTTCAATGTCTCAAACTATGGCACTGATATGAAAAGCATTATCAAGAGAGAGACAAAATCAATAACATCACAAAAACACTGCTTCCCTATCTTTCCATGATGTTGAAATTAAATTATTTAGACTGACCGTTGAATGAATTTATCACTAGGATTTATAATTTGCATTTTTTGAACTCTTATTTTTTACTATTGATAAATTTGTTAAATTTCAACATTTCAATACATTTACAAAAACGGGTTTTTTTGACCCAATGCATCTATACCAAAATTTAAGCTCCACACTGGCCTCTTCTCAAGCTTTTTCATCTAACAGTTCGTTGAAAGTGGAATCACAGGTAGACAGTGTGGTGAAGACAATGTTTGGCACGCTTGCATTCATTTGTAAGGTTATTGAGAATATGGGTTAGGATGTCATGTTGTGGCTGTATAGGACATTGGTGAGGCCACTTTTATAATACTGTGTAAAATTCGGGTTGTCCTTCTTTAGGAAGGATGTTGTTAAACTTGAGAGGGTGCAGAAAAGATTCACAAGCATGTTGCCAGGACTGGAGGGTTTGAGTTATAGGGAGAGGCTGAATACGCTGGGACTTTTTTTCCCCCTGGAGTGACAGAGGCTGAGGGGTGACTCTTATAGAGGTTTATAAAATCATGAGGGGCATAGATAAGGTGAGTAGCAAAGGTCTTTTCCTAGGGTGGGGGAGTCCAAAACTACATGACATAGGTTTAAGGTGAGGGGAAAGATTCAAGAAAGGACCCGAGAAGCATCTTTTTAACGTAGAGGGTGGTGCATGTATGGAACGAGCTACCATAGGAGGTGGTGGAGGCTGGTACAATTACAACATTTAAAAATATCTGGATGGGTATATGAATAGGAAGGGTTTAGAGGGATATGGGCCAAATACTGGCAAATGGATCTAGGTCAGATTGGGATATCTGGTTGGTGTGGATGAGTTGGACTGAAGGATCTGTTTCCATGCTGTATGACTCTACAATCCCAACAAGCTTCAACATAGGGCAGGATTGAGCAGTAAATATTCCGGGATATAAAGTGTTCAGGGAAGATGGGGAAGGAAGGAAAAAAGGAGAAGTTGTTGATTCAGGAGAAAATAAGGAAACAGTAGATTTCCCAGTGCAGCCAAGAACAGAATCTAGAACTAAGCGAAAAAAAAATGGAACAGCTACATTGGTCAGTGAGATCTTTAGGTCACTAACTAGTGGGAAAGAAGTAAAACAAGTTTGCAAGGAAATCACAGAGAGAGATGTGGACATTATAGAATAGTTATTATGGGGGACTTTAATTATCTAAATACAGACTTGGATAATAGCATAAACAATAAAAGAGAGTCAAGAGTTCCTAGAGTGTGTTGAGAGGCGATTTCTACAGCAGCAAGCTTCCAGTCCAATGTGAAAAGAGGCATTGCTGGATTTGGCATTTGCGAATCAGGTGAGTCAAGTAGCCAGGTATCAGTACACAAATATGTTGAAGATAGTGATAATTTTATAATAAGGTTTAAGACAGAAATTGACAAGGAACAATCCAATGCTTTAAGAGCAAGTTGTAAGCAAATTTCAATGCTGTACGAATCAGATCCAGATAAATTGAAATCAAAACTGTCGCTTAAGAAGCTGCTTGGGCACAGTCGAGGTGAACACCTATGGAGGGAACAAGTAAGGCAAAAAGTATAGGGTCATTTAGGTTAAAAAAAATACAAAAATGAAGATGAATATGAAAAACATACTTAGGACAGATGTCAGGTTGAGAAAACAGCCAATAGCCAGCCTGATTACAAAATTCCAAGAAGATTGAAAAAGCAGGTAACAGAAACAAAGAGAATATGAGAATAAACTGGCAGCTAACCTAAAGAACATTCTAAAGTCTTCTATTAAGAAAAAAGGGAGTGAGCCTGAATAGGCTTCAAAAAGAAGTTTTACATATGGAGCCAAAAGGCATGCCTGAGACAATTAAATGAAAAGTTTGCATCTGTCTTCACCAAGACAAAAGATATGACACAGGTTATGCTGAAGCAGGATATTCTTTAGACAATTAAGGGGTTTAAAATTGATAAGGCAGAGGGTTTTTTTTTACAATCATCATGGGATTTGGGCATCACTAGTTAAGTCAACATTTATTGCCTATCTCTAAATACCCTCAAGTAGGTGGTGGTGAACTGCTTATTAGTAATGGATAGGCTGGGAAGTGTGGAGCGATCAATTCATTTTGGTGAAAAGAATGTGAAGAGACAATATGAAATAAAGTATACAATTCTAGAGGGAGTACAGTAGCTGAGAACCTGGATATTTATGTGTATAAATCAATGAAGGTGGTAGGACAGATTAAGAGTACGGCTAATAAATATACAGTATCCGGGGCTTTATCATTAGCAACATATAAAAGCAAGGAAGTTGCATTAAACCTGTCTAAAACATAATGGTTCTGGGAACTACATTAAATAGATGAACACTTGAAATGCTATAACATACAAGGTTACAGCCAAGTGCTTGAAACTGAGATTCAAATAGATGGACATTTAATGACCAAAGTGGAAATGATAGGCCAAAGGGAGTTTTCCATGTTGTAAAAACTCTATGAATGATATGAAGGCCTAACTGATGATGCAGATAACATTCATGGGAATGGCTCCAGGGTTGAGGAACTTCAGTTATGTAGATAGATTGGAGAAGCTGGGATTTTTCTCCTTGGAGAAGAAAAATTGAGAGGAGGCTTGTTTGAGGTGTTCAAAATTATGAGGAGTCTGGATAGAGTAGAGTGAGACAAACTGGTTCTATTGTTGGAAGAATCGAGAAACAGAGGGCACAGATCTGAGATAATGCAAAGCGATGACAACACGAGGAATGGATTATTCTCGCAGCAAGTGAAGAAGGGTCACTGGACCCGAAACGTTAACTCTGCTTCCTTGCCATAGATGTTGCCAGACCTGGTGTGTTGCTCCAGCAATTTCTGGGGTTTTTTTGTTTTTAATCTCCAGCTCTGCAATTCATTGTTTTATTTCGTTGTTAGCTGTTGAGTGAGAGTGTGGTGGAGGCAGGGTTAATGCATTCAAGAGGAAGGAAGTGTAATAATTTAAATGAAGAATGTGCAGGATAAGTCAAGGAGCAATACTACATGAGAGGGAACACACACAGCAGGTTGAAAGATCTTCTTCTGTGCCTATACTCATTCTGTGACAAAGGCATGATCAGCTAGACACAGAAGCAGGCTCTCAGGAGTCACGGGAAAGTCAGCTGTTCTTAGGCCAGCAGTGAGAGCTGTTGGAGCTCCCGGAGGCTATGAGATCATGGGTGATGAATGGAAAAACCCACAGCATGTGTGTGTGCAACAATGGGTCAGGGTTTTGAGCAAGAGCTCTCTATTGGGAGACTGGCCATCTCAGGACCGACCCTAGGCTGCAGCACTCTGAGCAATTAGAAGAATAGTTCACTGGAGAGGATGCAGAGGAGATTTACCAGGATGTTGCCTGGGCTGGAGTGTTTTAGTTATTGAGAGATTTGACAGACTGGGGTTGTTTCCCTTAGAGCAGAGGAAATTGAGAGTGGACGTGATTGAGATATATAAAATAATGAGGGGCACAGACGGAGTAGACAGGAAGAAGCTTTTCTCCTTCGTGGCAGGATTATTGACCAGGGGGCATAGATTTAAGGTAAAGGCCAGAAGGTTTAGAGGAGATGTGAGGAAAAACTTTTACACCCAGAGGGAGGTGGGTCTGGAATTCACTGATGGTAAGGGTGTGAGAGGCAGAAAACCTCATAACATTTTAGAAGAAATATTTAGATGTGCATATGCATTGCCAAGGCATATGGGCCAAGTGCTGGAAAATGGAATTAAAATAGTTAGGTGGTTGTTTTTGTCCAGCATAGAAGTGATGGGCTGAAGGGCTTTTTTCTTATGCTAGGGATCTCTATGGCTGTATGAAACAGACTGATAGGAAAATCAGCGGATTAGCAATGGATGACATTTAAAGCAGATATTTCACAATGGCCTGCAAAAATTTAGCCCATTCAAAAGAAAAGGACTCCATGAGAAGGGTGAGCAACTTGTGGTTACCAAAACAGTGGTCAAGGAGAGTATCCAATCAACACCTAAGTCATACAGAGAGACAAAAACTAGCAGTAGACCAGAGAATTGGGAATCTTTTAAGAAAGCAGCAGATCCCTAAAAAGCTACTAAAAAGGGAGGAAATAGATTATGAAAGTCAATTGGCAAGAAATATATTTTAAAAAAATCAAGAGCCTCTATGTGTTTCCAGACAAAAAGGAGTAGCAGTTAAAATAAGTGTGGAATCCTTATAGATTGCAACTGGGAAATTAATAATGGAGAATAGGGAAATGACAAATAGTTCAACCAATATTTTGCATTTGTTTTTATGGTGAAGCACACTATAAACATCTCAAAGATAATAGATAAGCAAGGTACTAACGAGAGGAAAGAGGTTGTAACATTCTCTATTTTGAGGGAGAAATATTTGACAAGCTAACGAGACTAAAGGCAGACAAGCCACCAGGACCTGATGGCCTGCATCCAAGGGTTTTAAAGTAAGTGGCGGCAGAGATACTGGAGGCATTGGTTGAAATAATCACCAAATTCTGAGAGGGTTCCAGCAGATTGGAAAACTGTTTATGTGACACTCTATTCAAGGAGAAATGGAAACCAAAAACATGAAACTGTAGGCTAGGTAGTGTAATATCTGTCATTGGGATAATGTTATTGATTAAGGAAGAAATAGCAGGACATTTAGAAAAGCTTAATGTAACGTGATTTTGTTAAAAGGGAAATTATTTTTGATAAATTTTCTAGAGTTCATTGAGGGAATAATATGCAGAGTTGATAAAAGGTAACCAGTAGATGCAGAATATTTGGATTTCCAGAAGGCATTCAATAACGACATAAAACGTTATTGCACATGATAGGCACTCACAATATTGGTAGTAATGTATCTGCTTGAATTGAAGATTGGTTAATATACAGAGAGTCAGTAGTAGTGCATCTTTTCCAAATTGGAAACATACAAGTACGGATTGCACCTGAATTGAAAGGGGACTAATATACTGGTGAAGGTATTTGCTGGAGCTGGTTGAGAGAATTTAAATTTGAATGAGATTGGGGGAGCGGAGACCCAGGGAGATAGTGAAAAACGAGAGATCAGTCTGAGGCTGATGCAGTTGGGAAAAGGAGCAAGTCAAACAGTCAGGGCAGGCAGGAACAAAGCAGAGAACAAGGTAGGACTGATAAATTAAACAGCATTTATTTCAATGCAAGAGGCCTAACAGGTAAGTCAGATGACTTCAGGGCATGGTTGGGAACATGGGACAGGGATATCATAGAAATTACAGAGGCTTGGCTCAGGGATGGACAGGACAGGCAGCATAATGTTCAAGGGTATAGATGCTATAGGAAAGATAAAAAGGGGGGGGTAAGAGGGGAGGGGTAGTGGTGTTTTGTTTAGGGATAACATTATGGCTGTACTTAAGGAGGATATTCCTGGGAGTATGTCCAGGGAAGTTATTTGGATAGAACTGAAAAATAAGCAAGAGATGATCACCTTATTGGAATTATACTATAGACCCCCAGTAGTCCACAGGAAATTGAGAAGCAAATTTGTAAGGAGATCTCAGTTATCTGTAAGAATAATAGGGTGGTAATGGTGGGGGATTTTAACTTTCCAAGCATAGACTGGGGCTGCTGTAGTGTTAGGGGTGTATAAGAAAATTTTCTGATTTAGTATGTGGATGTACTTACTAGAGAAGGAGCAAAATTTGAGCTACTCTTGGGAAATAAGGCTGGGCAGGTGACTAAGGTGTCAGTGGGGGAGCACTTTGGGGCCAGTGATCATAATTCTATTAGTTTTAATGTAGTGATGGAAAAGGATGGATCAAATATAAAGTTAAAGTTCTAAATTGGAGGAAGGCCAATTTTGATGGTATTAGGCAAAAAACCTTCAAAAGTTGATTGGGGGTGGATATTCACGGGTAAAGGGATGGCTGCGAAATGGGAAGCCTTTAAAAATGAGATAACGAGAGTCCAGAGACAGTACGTTCCTGTTAGGGTGTAGGGAATGCTGGAAGACTGGAGAAATTGAGATTTTGGCCAAGAAAAAGAAGGAAGCATATGTCAGATATAGACAGCAGGAACCAAGTGAATCCCCAGAAGAGTATGAAGGCAGTAGGAGTATACTTAAAAGGGAGATCAGGAGGGCAAAAAGGGACATGACATAGCTTTGGCAAATAAGGTTAAGGAGAATCCAAAGGGATTCTACAAATACATTAAGGACAAAAGTGTAACTACGGAGAGAATAGGGCCCCTTAAAGATCAGCAAGACCACCTATGTGTGGAACCGCAGAAGATGGGGGGGATATTAAATGAATATTTTGCATCAGTGTTTACTGTGGAGAAGGATATGGAAACTAGAGAACTTGGGGAAATAAATAGGAGCATCTTGAAAACTGTCCATATTACAGAAGAGGAGGTGCTAGACACCTTAAAGCACACAAAAGTGGATTAATTCCAGGGACCTGATCAGGTATACCCTAGAACTCTGTGGGAAGCTAGGGAAGTAATTGCTGGGCCCCTTACTGAGACATTTGTAGCATCAATAGCCACAGGTGATGTGCCGGAAGACTGGAGGTTGGCTAACATGGTGCCGTTATTTAAGAAACATGGTAAGGAAATGTCAGGGAACTATGGACCAGTGACCCTGACATCAGTGGTGGGCAAGTTGTTAGAAGCAATCCTGAGGGACAGGATTTGTTTGTATTTGGTTGGGCAAGAACTGATTAGGGGCAGTCAATATGGTTTTGTGTGTGGGAAATCATGTCTCATTAACTTGATTAAGTTTTTTGAAGAAGTAACAAAGAGGATTGAGGATGGCAGAGCGGTGGATGTGAGCTATATGGGCTTCAGTAAGGCATTCGACAAGGTTACGCATGGTACACTACTTGAAATACAGGGAGAACCACCTATCTAGATACAGAACTGGCTCAAAGGTAGGAAACAGAGGGTGATCGTGGAACATTGCTTTTCAGCCTGGAGGCCTGTGACCAGTGGTGTGACACAAGGATCAGTGCTGGATCCACTGCTTTTCATCATTTATATAAATGACTTGGATGTGAACATAGGAGGTATGGTTAGTAAGTTTGCAGATAATACCAAAATTAATGGTATTGTGGAGAGTGAAGACAGTTACCTCAGAATTCCAATTACAACCCATTTTTGGGCTGTGGGAGGAAACCAGAGAACACTGCGGAAACCCACACAGACATGGGGAAAATGTCTGTGTGGAGTCTGCACATTCACCTGAGGTTAGAATCAAACCCAGGTCCCTGGCACTATAAGGCAGCAGTGCTAACCTCTGTGCCACCATGCTGCCCAAGGTTAGGCCTTTATTCAGTCAAGTTTAGAAGAATGAGGGGTGATCATAATAAAACATACAAGACTCTGAAGATTCTGAAGGGGCTTGACAAGATAGATGCTTGCACTTGAGGGGAAATCTCAAACTAGAGGACATGGTCACATAACAAGGGGACATTCATTTGAAATTGAGATGCAAATCAATTTCTTCTCCCAGAGTGTAGTGAATGCCTCAAATTCTGTACCCAGAGGGTTGTGGGGGCTAGATCACCAAAAATATTTAAAGAGGATGGAGATGGATTTCTGCAATTGTGGAGTTGAGGGCTATGAAGAGCTGGCAAAAAAAAAGGTGGCTTTGAGGCATGGCGCAGATCAGCCATGATCTTTTTGAATGGAAGGGTTGGCTAGAAGGGCAGAATAGCCTATTCCTGCTCCTTTTTTCTTATGTTCGTATATTCTAACAAAGGCAAACACAGGAGTTTCTTCTACTTGTAATCATGCAGTTTTTGTCTTTATGAGCATCATGTTAATATTACAAACTCTACCAGGGAACCATAAAGCAATGGAACCAAATAAGCTCCCAACTTAACCAGCTACAATTCACATTTTGATCCAAGCGGGTTTGCATTGGAAGGTCCTATTTTTGTGATTAAACATTCTCAGGTTCTACCTGTTACTTGTTAAAATGTCCACAACAAGGTGATTTTTAGAAACTTGATGTTCTTCTATATTAGAAACACATTTTGATAACTGTCATGTAAAAATTAATAGTGAAAGAAAATGGGATTAATTTATCAAACTTGGGGGTGTGTGAGTCCTTGTTGCGCATCTGTGGTTCTGGAGTTCAAGGAAGCAATCCCTGCACTCAGTTAATTCATTCTCAGATAAACGTAAACATAAATATGTTTTACATTTTTACATTATCAAATGCTTTTGATAAATAAATATTGATCACTGACTGTAACTTCCACATTGTCATCCTTTCTAACAAATCTGGTTAAAATAGCAGTAGGAAACATTTCCTTACTTTGCTTGTCAATATCATTAAATTTATGCTTTGGTGCAATAACTCTATTCCCTGGGTTAGGTTCTCTTCTTGGATTGTCACCTCTACTATAGTCTAACATGTCATCGACAAACCATCTGTATAGTTGACAGGATAGATGAATGAAAGGTGTCTTCCCTGGCTGATGGCCATGAAACTTGGGGAGAGAAAGTCTCAAACAAAGAAGTGACCAAGATGATGAATAATTTCTTCACTCAAAGGGTGTTGAATCTTTGGAATTCCACACAAGAGGACTGTGAAAGCTCAGTCATTCAGTATATTCAAGACAAAGGTCAGTATATTTCTAGATATTAAAGATATCAAGGTGCATTGGAATAATGTGATAAAATTGGCCCGAGGCAGAAGGTTTACCATGCTACAGTTGAATGATGGAACAAGCTCAAGGAGCTGAAAGGTCTACACCTGTTCTTTTTCTTACGTTCCTAAATCATATTGGAAGTACAGCCAAGAGACTTAATTCTTTATCTAACATACCGAAATTGATCCTTCACAGTTAAAACTTTGAATATTTTTGTTTTTGGCCGTAAAAGCAGACCAGTATGTAACATGTCACTTAACAGGTTTGTTACTGGGTTTGCATTAATACAAAACAGCATGCAATCAATCTCTTTCAATAGCATTACCATAACCACTGAGCAATGTGAGAAGTTCCATTGAATGTGTAAACATCAATCTTGATAAAATCATTTACAGCTTGAGGTAGCTTTCTGAATGATTATTGGTATGCATTTAGCTTCAGGACATGACCAAAATTTCAGAGAGATACACTTTCATATAGATTACTCCCGTTCTCCAATTGTCTTAAGAAACTGAAAATAATTAAGAAGAGACAATAGTGCTGCAAAATTGTGCATTCATTTGAGGACAGAGCTTAAAGTCATTTTCTCATGCCATAAACTTTTGAATTTGTTATTGTATTTACATTCTTCGATACAATCAGTTACTCTGTAAGTGGATACAAAAACTACAGATTTAAGAACGGATCCAATAAGGAAGGACTATGTAGACTAGACCTGGTATTGCTCAATGAATTTATGACCTCAGTGAAAGTAGTCCACAGTAGCAGCATTCATAATATGATTGAATTTTACACTCAGTTTGGAGGTGAGTAGAGCAAATCCAAGACTAGTATTTGAAATCTAATTTGAGGCAATTATGAAGGCATGAAAGCAAAGGTAGCTGAAGTGTACTGGCAAGTTGGATTTAGGGATAATCATTAGAGAAACAGAGGCAAACATTTAAGGGATATTCCAGATTACACAGAAGAAAAATTCTAAGTGTGCATGTGCCATCACTGTTAACTAAAAGAAAAATGAAGGATAGTAACAGACTTGGAGACAAGCATATAATTGTACAAAAATAGTTGGCAGGTCAGACAATTGGACAGAATATTAAAAAAATGCAAAAAGTGAATAAAAGATTAATAAGGTGAGAAACAGAGTTCTAGAGAATAACAGCTAGAAATATAAAAATTGATAGTAAAAATTTCTATACATATTTAAAGAGGAAAAGTTAACAAGTGAGCATTGACTCTACAGAATGTAAGCCTAGGAAATTAAAAGTGGGAAATATGGAGATAGCAGATTAATTGAAGAGGTATTTTACATCCATCTTCACCATGCAGGGTACAAACAACACTGCAAAAATAGCTCCAATTCAAGAAATGGAAGGGGGCAGAAACACAAGGGAATTATCATCACCAGTTGAGCAATTGTAAAAATTAGAGCTGTGGGCTGACAAATCCCTGAGTCCTAATGGATTTCATCATGAAGTCTAGTGAGTAGTGAAGGTTGATGTGTTGGTTTTAATTTTTCAAAATTTCTTCCATTTGCAAAAGATGCCATTACATTTGAAAATAATGACTGTAACACCATTATTTAAGAAAGGAGGGAGACAGAAAGCAAATAATGACAGGCTAGTTTGCTTAACATCTGTTAGAGGGAAAATGGTAAGAGCATTTATTAAAGACATTAGAGCAGGGCACTTCAAAAAGTTTAAGATAATCAGGCAGAGTTGACATTGTTTTGCAAAAAGAGAATTCATGTTTAACCCATTTATTGGAGTTTTCAGGAAGCAACATATGCTGTGGAGAAAGGAGAATTCATTGATATACTATACCTAGATATTCAAACCATTTGATAAGGTACTGAATCGATGTTTATTGCAGAAAATAAAAGGTCATCACGCAGAAATAACATTTGGCATGAATAGATATTTGGTTGTTAACGTGATCCAAAGAATAGCCATAACTGGGTCATTTTCTGGTTGGCAAGATTTAACAAGCGGTGTGCTACAAGGATCAATGCTGGGTCCTCAACCAAACACAGTGAAGTGCCAGAAAAACTCAACAAGTCTGGCAAATCTGAGGAAAGAGAAACATAGTTAACCTTTCAGATCCAGTATGATCTCTTCTTCAGAACTTAACATTTTATGTCTTCAATATCCTCAATATTTTATAGTTTATATAAATATGACTTGGATGATGGTGTCAAAGGTATGGTTGCAAAATTTGCTGATTACACAAACATAGATAGAAAAGTAAGCTGTCAAGAGGACATGAGGAGGCCTCTAGCAATATAAATAGTTTAGGTGGGTGGGCGAAGGTGTGTCAAAAGAATTATAATGGGAAAATGTGAAGAAAATGGGAAGAAAAAGTATGTTATCAAAATGGTGAGAGATTCCAGGATCAGAGAAATATGGGGACATAACGCATGAATTGAGAAAGGTTAGTCTGGATGTATAGCAAGTAATTATGAAAGCTAATAGAATTCTCTCATTTATTGCAAGGGGAATTGAATACTAAAGTATAAGTGAAATATAACTTATCTAAAAGGGCATTAGTGCACAATATCTGGAGTACTATATACAGTATCAGTGTCCTTATTTAAGGAAGGATGCAAATGCATTGGAAACAATTCAGAGAAAGTTTAATGGATTACGATCCGAAATGGCCAGGTTGCCTTATGAAAAAAGGTTGGACAGGCTAGGCTTGTATCCACTGGAGTTTAAGGTGACTTTATTGACTTGTATAATTCTGAGGAACCATGACAGGGTGGCTATCAAGAGCATGTGTCCCCTTGTGTGAGATTCTGGAATCAAAGGTCACTGTCTAAAAAAAATAAGGGGCTGCCATTCAAGACAGGAGAAAGGAGGATATATTTTCCTCTCGGAGGGTTATGTGTCTTTGGAACTCTCATTCAAAAAGTTGTGGAGGAAGAGTCTGAATATTTTTTAAGTAAGAAATAGATACGTTTTTGACAAGCAAGAAGGTGAAAGATTATGGGGCGGTGAGGGAATAGACATGAATATGGAGTAATCAGATGAGCCACAAACTTTTTGAATGGCAGAGCAGACTCGAGCTGCTGAGTGGCCTATTCCTGCTCCGAATTGATATACCAGTGGAGAATACACACCATTGTATTTCATTATAAATACGAACACGAAAACTGACAAAGTGGACCATTTTCAGCAAATAATTATAAGCTAAGTTTTTACTCCGTTAAGTTCCAATACACATCACTCTCATCACAAAACAGAATGACAAACCAGTCAACTTACACACGATGTAGACAAGCACTCAAAGACAAATCAAACATATCAGGACACAGGAGTGCATAAAACATAAGCAAAAAATAGCTTTGAAACTATGATATTCAGCTGCTGATATGACATCTGTACACTCAATGAGAAACAACAGCATCATAGAGATGTTAATACACAACAAACCTGAAAACCCTACTTCTGCTTTCCACCCACACAAAATACTAAAATATTCAATATAAATCAGTGTGTTAGCTGTACACCTTGTTTTCAGAGTTCTACAGATTGGACCAGAAACTAGAAGACAAATGCAAAGCATTTAGGAAAGAGACAAAGAACTGGATTTTATATAATTTCAGAAACAACGATACACAATTGGCCAGTATATTATCTTAAAATGAAAATAAATAAACCGTTAACAGAGAAACAGAACTGAGCAGAAAAGAAAGCCTCTGAAAGCAGATTTTCTTGTCTTGTTTGAAGAGGTATTCCAGAGTATATCAAACATTTACAATGCCTGGTGACAGAACAGGGGGAATACTGAAGCTCCAGGGTCTGGGTTTCTTCTGTTTGACGAACACTTCATTCATCACAAGGTACTCACTGCAAACTTTTTACTGGACATAGATTCCCTGTACTTGTGTCCAATGTCCTTCTGCAAGTAACAGTTACGTCTCTCCATGCATTCATACTATTTTAATCACTGTCAATTATCTATTGTATGAAATGATGAAACGTACAAATTCCGTGTGCTAAATAATGTATACAATTAACATTGTTTCAGGGAAAAAAATCTCTGCATGTTGTTGATTTTATGTAAATGAAACATATAGTCATGGAACCATTTATATAGCGTGAAGGAGATCATTTGCCCACTGCTTTAATGCTGGTTCCTGTGCAGCAATTCAATTCGCCTCATTTCTCTACTCTATTCCGATCGCCCTGCAAGTTTATTTCCTACAAGTGTTCATCAAACTTCAATCTGCAATCACTGAATGTTCTTGGTTTCTACCACCCTCGTGTGCAGTACATTCCATGTCATTACCACTCATTGGAAAAAAAAAGTCATGCTTTACTTATAGAAACCTTAAACCTGTCTCTCTTAGTCCTCATACCATCAGCCATTTGGAACAGGTTTTCCCTGTCTAACGTATCTGAACCTGTCATACATTAGTGGGGGGATGTGTATAAGATTATATTCAATACATTTTGAATACTTTTCTACCCCATTCTTTTCTGCTATTTGCTTTCCTTTTCTTCTGGAGGCCTTGATTTCTTGCTGATCGATCTTCCATGATATTATAGTGTGAATGGGATCAACTCCTTTCAAATCAATGGTAGTTTCAGAAGCCTATAATATAGTCAGATTGAAATTCCAGCAAAGTTGCCAGATAGTTTAAAGGTCTTAGAGATGCAATTGGACACTTGTAGAATGAGGCAAGAATAATGTATCCATTTAAAAGCCATCTACAAAAGGTTCATCTCAGTTCTCAGAATTAAAGGTGAAAATTGGGCAAGGTCTAAAAACGCGTGGGATTTGTGATACATGATTAACTCACATCATTTGTGACAATGCAGGCAAATTATGTACTGCCTGCTCATTTACAGGATACAGCATGCAACAGCTTAGTTGAGTGGTTACATTGTGTGTAGGGGACACAAGAACTTGAGAGGCAAGCATGAGTACAAGCTAACCTGAGGAGTAAGCCAAGCACTCAGTGCCAGGCATGTAACCCTGAGTACCTGGATGCAATGCCTAAAGAGGTTCAATCTCCTTGCAAGTGGTCAAGATCAGTGAATACACTTCCAAGGCCACAACCCACCAAATGCACCACAACCTTCATACATTGAGCAATGTACCATAGCCCCCATCACTAACCCAAAATTACCAATCACACCTCACACAGTACAAGTCACACTGCTGGATCCTCAAATTGATCATATTTCAATCCATTCAATTAAGAGAACATCATCCAAACACATTGGACCACACTCACTAACACACTTCCCTCCATCTTACAGGAAAAGCTATTGCAGAGCCAATGATACCAGCACTTAAGCAGTAGGGCATAGACACAACTGCAACTGAAGGAAACAGAGCTGTAACTGGCCATGACCAGCCGAGAGGATGAAAGGACTGAAAATGACAGCATATTCCTGTCTAATTGTCTTCTCATAGTCGGTTTCTCTCTCAACCTATAGATTTTTTTCTAATTTGCAGCTGCAGATATTGCAAACACGCACCTCTTCCCTCACCACAAACCTACAATTGTACTTTTCCCCTTTCAGATACACAAGAACTAATCTGACAATATTGCAGGAGTTTAAACCCCAAGATGATCAATTGGTTACACGCTTATAGACCCTAGCTCAGATACTAGCACTCTTTTAGAGGGTAGTACAGAGGCACGACCACACATGGTGAGCCTTTGAACATGAATGTTTTGTTTGGTAAACATGGTGTGCTTTATACAAGGTAGACAAACAGGAGGCTGGAAGAACATAGCAAGCCAGGCAGCACCTGGACAAAACGAGAAGTGAAAGTTTCGGATATTACCCTTCTTGCTGGTTAGGAAGGTTACTTTGTGGTGGTGGTGGTGTTTAATTTTACAATTGTGGCCAAGGGGATGCTATGATGGCCAGAGGGAATGTGCTGGACTCTGGTTGAATAGGAACATGTTCACCAGTACCACAACCGAATGAGTGAATCACAGATAGCCCAACTGGAAAGGGGATATGTTGTAGCCTCCTCTTCTTCCTGCTCCTGGTCACAAATCAGTATGTATGAAGTCAATAATACCCTGAAATCAGAACGTACAGCACCACTCCCTTTCAGCATCACCAACTGTCAACCATACTAGAGAACTGTGACAAAGCCGGAGTCAGTCAAAATCAATTGTCATGTAAACTCAAAGAATTTCATGATTCCTTTAAATAGCATTGGGTGGCCAATTCCTCCTACTGCTAGTACATGTTCAATAGTGCATGCTTCAAAGAAGGCCTTAGCCAAAACACTAAAGGTTGAGAATGGCAACGGTGTCAAATCAGCATTGTATGCTCACTAACATCACAATCTGCTCACTCTGTGTACTTCCAGTATTCAACCCTAATGCCCACACTAATGCCTTGCCAATGGGCTGTGCCACATGGGCTGTAATGGAAACTGGTGCACTCAGCACAAGGTAAATTTTTCACCAAAAGGGAATTCCAAAACTATTGTCTTATGCAATTGAATTTTACTGCTACATGATGAGTTACTTGCAAAGTTGCCCATTATAAATTCATCAATATATTATCGTATTGTTTCTTTTGTGTTTATTTAACTTTGCAAAATAAATTGATATTCTAAATCACAAGCAAGGTCTGATATGACGCATTATTATCTTTAAGGACCAAAGTGGGATATTATGAGGGCATAAATCCAGTACTAGAAGCAATTACTCAGGCTGCATTTGCTGTCAGTATCCTGGGCATCACAGAAAGCTTAGCTAAATTTCAAGGTAAAGTCAGACAATCATGACTGTTAAGGGATTTGGGACAGAAAGGAGAGCGGAATAACTTAGGATAAGGAAGGAAATGACTCAGAGAAATCTTGGGCCCTTTGGTGAAAATGAATGTTTGACTAAAACCATGGCTTTTTCAGCTTCTGATGCTAACCACCAGGATGTAGTAAATGACAAGGATCTCAGTTTGCTCTGTTGGTTCTGCCGATGTGATTTCAAAGAAGTCTTTTCCACATGATTGGGATAAGTGGAAGTGTGGCAGCTTTCCAGGAAACAGTGTTATTTTTCTTCTCCCCTAGAATCTGGAAAGGCCACAGCAAATTGCAAATCAGTGAATTGAACTTTCGTATTGAAGAAAGGAGAGCATCAGAAAGAAAAAAACTATTAGCCATTTAGTCTATTATCTGTCATCGTGAAAATACTAACATATATTATGAAGAATATACTATCAGGACATTCAGAACATCTAATACAATCAAGCAAAGTATGATTTGGTGAAACAGAAACCATGCTTATCATGGTGGTGGTGTAGTGGTGTAGTGGTGTAGTGATATTGCTGCTGGACTAGTAACCCAGGGACCAAGACAAACATTTTAGGGACATGGGTTCAAATCTCCCCACAGCAGAGAGTGAAACTTGCATCCGGAATATAAAACTAGCCCAACATGGACTGCGTGCACACTGTAATTGTTGAAACTGTCTGGTTCACAAATGTCCTTTAGGGAATGAAATCTGCCATCTTTGCCTCGGAGAAATGGCCCAGCCTGCACTTTTTTCTAAAAAAAAATAGAGTTCTTTAACAATGTGATGAACAATTTTGAAATCAGTAGTTTTATGGTGTTTGACATTCCACAAGGCATTCAATAAGGCATCATATGAAAGATTACTGCCAAAACAGGTGCTCATGGTGTTGAAGTTAATATAGTGGAGGAAAATCAGAATTTGCTGGAGAAATTCAGCAGGTCTGGCAGCATCTGTGGAATCAGAGTTAACTTTTTGGGCCCACTGACCCTTCATCAGAACTCAGTATGGCTCGGAAAGGTTGGTATATTTGCTGAAAATGGGGTGGTAGGAGAGGGAAGGAGAAAAGGATAGATGGAGATGGAGCCCAGAGAGAGAGAGTGAAAACAACATTTGGCCAGACAAAGGAATGGGTAAAGGTCAGCCTGGGGGATTCAATAGCTGCTAATGGGGACCATTAGGACCTGACAGTGGGTTGTTAGTGGAAGCAGCCCACGTGATGACAAGGTCTGGGGTCTGGGGATTGTGGTAAGGATGTGGGAGAAGGTGCTCAGTCCCTAATATTATTGAACTTTATATTGAGTCCAGCAGGTTGCAATAGTACATAAATGCTGCCCTCTCCACACTTCACATCAGCTCTGATGAAGACTCATCTAGGCTCAAAACATTAACTTGCTCCCTCGTCATGGATGCTGTCTGACCTGCTGTGATTTCCAGCAATTTTTGTTTTCAGTATACATTCCAGTATCTGCAGTAAGTTGCCCCTACCTGGTAATGAGGCGGATTTGGGAAGATAGCAAGTTTTCTTGCGCTAAGTCTCATAGAAAGGAACCCTCTATAAAACTTGCCAAAATAATCTTTTACTGATTTCTGGCAAATTTCTGCCCAAAGTCCACCCCATTGATCACAGTTCTCAAAGTGCAGTTTAATGCCTTTTGCAACAGCCACAATAGGATCTGTTTGAACTCAGCGCAGAGTTCTGAGTCTCCATTTCCCTCTTGTGCGAATCACACCCCACCCTCTGCTCCAGCCAGCAAAGTTTTGATTTCTTAGACTGAAGGGTGGGATTTCTGCACCATTTTTATGATCTGCAAACAATGCCTGACTCAATGAAAACTCAGCCCTTATCGATGTAAGCTACACGGTAAAACTCTGAGCAAAGTTTGTTGCTGAGGATAAGGTTATGTGTGTCACCCTTACAGCTGGCTTCAGGAGCTGCTTATGGGATATTTTGCTGTACAGTCAGTTAATTAGGCTCCGACCATAATAATTAATCACATTTGATGTCCTGGCCATTGGAGAATCTGTGTTGGAGGATAAGCCGCTTTGAAGACACTTGTGTGGCTGAAAGCTCCAAAAGTACTGCAAATTTACGGTGGGAAAGTAGGGAAAAACATTTTTGGTAATGATGTATTTAATAGAGGAAAGATTTTAGTTGTTAAGTAAAGAAATAAAATTTCTTGCTTCTTACACAAATTCAATATGTGAAGTGGAGACATAATAATAACAGTACAGCAAGCACCAACTCGTCCCTGCCTCCCTAACCTGTTCTTCCTCCCACCTATCCCCTCCTCCCACCTCAAGCCGCACCTCCATCTCCTACCGACCAACCTCATCCCGCCCCCTTGACCTGTCCGTCCTCCCTGGACTGACCTATCCCCTTCCTAACTCCCTACCTACACTCACCTTTCCTGGCCCCATCCCCGCCTCTTCGACCTGTTTGTTTCCTCTCCACCTATCCTCTCCTCTATCCCTCTTCTATCCGCCTCCCACTCTCTCCCTATTTATTTCAAAACCCCCTTCCCCTCCCCCTTTTCTGATGAAGGGTCTAGGCCCGAAACGTCAGCCTCTCTGCTCCTATGATGCTGCTTGGCCTGCTGTGTTCATCCAGCCCTGCACCTTGTTGTCTTGGATTAGATTAGCCTGGGGCAGTTCCTGGTAGTGCAGGTTGCTCACAACCTTCTGATTGTTGCTCATTATCTTCATTATAGTATGCAGCCCAAAACTAGAAGCATTGCTGAGCAACTGCATGTCTCAGCAGTGGGCCCTAGCTTGTGTAAAGCCTGCACTCCTTAAAGCTAGCCAAATTTATGGTAAAACAGCATCAGATGGTGACAAAACACATGCCTTAAAGAGTAAGATAAAGTCAAGATCTGTGCGTAGCACATTACTGGGTACAAGTGGTCTGCAGCCATTGCAGGACAAATGGA
Source organism: Rhincodon typus (assembly GCF_021869965.1). Lineage (NCBI taxonomy): Eukaryota > Metazoa > Chordata > Chondrichthyes > Orectolobiformes > Rhincodontidae > Rhincodon > Rhincodon typus. The sequence continues at coordinate 16,810,493 of NC_063351.1, read as the reverse complement.
TAACTCACCAGAGGTGGAAGTTACTATTGTCTTCTGATATAGATACAGATGGTCATGGGGTTGTTTATAGAAAAGTTGCTGATAGATATGCAAAGAGATAAACTGCCTTGAAAACACTTAAGTCATTGGAAGCTCCAAACAGTACTGCAAGTTTACCATGGGAAGGTGGGGAGATAATAATGATATATCTAACAGTGGAAAGGTTTAGATGGGAAAATGAATAAACTTGTGCATTGGCATGTCTCCTGGAAAGCCTACAGTGACTGTCAAAGAACGTGGAGGAGTCCATCACCAACTTGATCAGACCTTGGCAGGCAGCTTGGAGCCTACCCCCTCCAGAATGGAAATGGTCGTCAACTCCATAGCTGCACTTATTAACCCAACCATGATGTCTCAATTGACATTGCAGCACAAATAAAGCTGCTCTGCTTGCTGCAATGAGCAAGACTGGAGTCATGTAAACTCAGACTATTGCAGACAACTGGGTACAAAAGGGTTTGAAGGCTCTCACAGTTGCCCAGTCATCAACACAATACAAGAGCTGCAGAGGTACAGCCATAGAGGGGACACATTTGGGGTGGGAAGGAGGGGTTTTGTTACTGTCATTCCTCGGAGCACATACTATAGTGCTCTCTGAGGATGGCAATGTTCACTCTCTCAGCAAGTGTCCTTACTATTAGCCTGCCAGCCAAGACCACTGCCAATCAAGATTGTAATGCATTCTGAAATCAGGCATTCTACATCCAGTGCTATGCAAGGGTGTCTTGCAGGACCATCTGCTGCTTCCTCCATGAAACCTCAGCAGTTTTCCAGCTACTGACCACCATTTATTGTTCATCCCTAATTGCCCTGGAGAAGCTGGTGGTGAGCTATTTTTTAAGACCGTAAGACACAGGAGCAGCCATTCAGCTCATCAGGTCTGCTGCACCATTCAATGAGATCATGACTGATCCAATGATCCTCAACTCCACTTTCCTGTTTTTGCCCATACCCTTGATCCCCTTACTGATTAAAAATGTGTCTATCTCAGCTTTGAATAAAATTAATGACCCAACCTCTACAACCTTCTGCAGTAAAGAATTCCACAGCCCTCTGAGAGAAACAATCCTTCCTCATCTGTGTCTTAAATGTGTGATCCTTTTTTCTAAGATTATGCCCTCTCGTCCTAGGTATTCCCACAAGGGGAAGCAACCTTCTTACATTAACTCTGTCAAGTCCTGTAAGAATTTTGTATGTTTTATAAAGGTTGTCTCTCATTCTTCTATATTCCAATGAGTACAGGCTCAATCTACTCAATCTCTCACCATTAGACAGTCCCTTAGTTCCTGATATTGACTTGGAGAATATTTTCTGGAATGCCTCCAATGTCAGTATAACTTTCCTTAGATGAGGGGCCCAAAACTGTTCATAGTATTCCAGCTTTCTTGAAGCACTGCAGTCCTTGGGGTGCAGGGATGTCTACCATGCTGTTAGGAAGGGAGTTCCAGGATTTCCATCCAGGGACAGAGAAGGAATGGTGACTTAACTCTAAGTCAGGATGTTGTGTGGACTTGAAGTGGAACTTCCACGTGGTGGTATTCCCATGTGTTTGTTGCTCATGTCCTTCTACACTGCGCTGGTCATGGTTTCAGAAGGTGCTGTCAGAGATGCTTTGTCAAGTTTAATTATTTCAGATCACAACTCCTTCCCCTTTTCTGTTTGGATGTTGTTGATGATTTGCTTTCCCACTTATGCCTCTTCCAGTTTTTATTTCTTTACTTGTCCTATTACAATAGGTCTTTGCTTGTCATTCATTTCCATTTTGTTATTTAACCTCTCCTGCCATCCACCCAAATATCTTTCCCTTTATTCTTTGCTTCCTTCTCTCCTCTCTTTAAAATTGGTTATGTTGCTGTTTTTAAAGCTAAGATTTTCAGATGAAGGATCAACAACTTCAAACAATGGCCCAGATCCTCTAGTTTCCAGGAAGTCAGAGACCAGAAGTACAATCAGAGAAGGGTGTCAGTCCCCTTTCGAGTCCCATCACTGTCACTCAGTGGAAATTGACTAGGACATCTGAACTTTCAGTGGACAAACCCCTTGCTCTCCAGGACACTGCGAAAAGTCTTCGACTCTGCGTTGGACACTTCCAATGCATTTAACCCGATACATAACACCCTGCCACTCTACCCACTTGTCACCTTCCTTACACCCTATCCCTTGCCCAGCTACCTCACCATGTTACCAGTCTCCACTTTCACCCATGCACACTCATTCACTAACACAAAGAAAAGCTGCTTGAATGTTGCAAAGGTTTTCAGTGTGTTAATAAGTGAATTTAACTGGTCAGGAGTTCTCCCAAACTGGGGAACTATTGTCATCATCAATGAGAATAGGTCTAGGTGGTTATGGAAGGCTGACAACACTCAGGTTAATGAACGTCAACAGGCTTTATTGAATATAACACAAAAGAGGGTAGGAGAGGGCATATCAGAGACTGTACACACTCGGGTCCTGCTTCCAAATGACTTGATGGCATCGTCCACTAATTATCACAGCATCCCACCATACTACAGTCTATATCCAAAACCAAAATAATATGTTGTCTGTTTGAAATGTGCGTCTAAATTTCACAAAAAGCTCTTTTTCAGGTTTCATGAAAACATTGTGAAATAAAAAGAAATTCAGCACTGAAGATGTTAAAACAAAACATAAAAAAAACTTTGCTCTCAAGTACTTAGCGGCCTTTTCCAACAAGTTTATTGTAGTAGGAGACAACTCATCTATGGTGTAGATTAATGACCTTGTTTACTTCCTTCCAAAACACTATGAAAAGATTATTCAATTGAAAATCCAAAGATAGAGTGGAAACCATTGTAAGACAGATGTGTCTAGAAATATCTGCAGCAAAGTAGACATACCACTGTAATTTATAACAGAGACTGCAGCACTTAATTCTGGAAGGAATGTAGTGTAGAGTTCATTCAACCCCCAGAGCAAATACTTGAAATGAAAGGATTCCACCTGTAAAGTACTTCACCACATCGTTCAAAAACATCTCAAAGCACTTCTCATACAGCTAATTAATTTTGAAGTGGAGAAAGTGCTGTTCTTTACGTTGTTATTGTTGTTCCTTGAAGAAGAAGAAATGCCATCCAGAACACAGGGAGAAACCAGTACTTGTTTACAAAAAGTGCCATGGGATTGTTAACATCAGCCTGAAACAGTGGAACCTTTCCTGTTTCAAATTAAAGGCTGAACTGAGGAGATGTTCATGATTGGGAATGTTGTCTAGGGAGGGTCTGCTCACTGCGTTGTATGAGCTGCTGTTCATGATGGACGTTGCTGCCACCATCCTCCTTAAGTGTAGAAAAGTAAAGGGCTTGCTCTAATGTGGTGGAAGGAAACCATTTCCTGGTCTGACAGAAGAATCTTTTGTGGATGACAAGATGAAGTTGTTGTGTCCAGATGACGTGAAGAGAAAGTTGAAACAAAAACAGAAGTTTTTGTTTTAAAAATTCATTCATGGGATGACAGCATCATTGGCCAGGCCAGCATTTATTACCCATCTCTAATTGTCCAGAGGGCTGTTGAGAGTCATTGCTGGGTTCTGGAGTCACGTGTAGGCCAGACTAGGCAAGGATTTCCTCCCCTAAAGGACATTAGTGAACCAGATGGGTTTTTCCCTCAACAATTGACAATGGAGTCATGGTCATCATTATGCTCTTAATTCCAGATTTTTTAAAATTGAATTTAATTGAAGTTAAATTCCACCATTTGCTGTAGTCAGATTTGAACCTGGGTCCTCAGAACATTAGCTGGGTCTCCAGACTAATAGTCTAGTGATAGTACCACAAGGCTATTGCCTCCCCTTGCTGGGCAAGCTCAGGAATCTGGCTGCATTTGTGGAGAGAAAATATTGAGACCTTTTTCTGAAGAAGGGTCACTGGACTCAAAACTCTAACTCTGTTTCTTCTCTCCACAGATGCTGCCAGACCTGTTGAGTTCCTCCAGCAATTTCTTCTTATGACTCAGATTTCCAGCATCCTTGCTGTTTGTTTTATTTTAAAGAAGAGAAAGATCTTAACCTTTGAAAAATAAACGACAGTATCTTATTTAAATTCCCTGTTTTTAAAAGAAATGGACTCTTGCCGAATTGAGTATCCTGCAGTTGGATTGATAGGTGCCATGAGGATTTTGAGGGGTAGAAAATGACATGTCCGATGTTTATCAATGAGGCGTGTGTGCAGCTGGTGCCTATGAATTATGCCCTGATGTGATATTTCATGCTGAGTAGCGTGGAGTTTTTTTGCTGTTGAAGCTGACAGGTACCTGCTCTGACTTCCATGTCGAGAATTTTTGACATCTGGGACTCTCATAGAGGTGGTAGGATAGGAAACCGTGTGCTGAAGAGGTGAGCTACGCAATTAATTAGGTCATCAACAATCTGTACCCCTTGTTATGCTACTCACTACTCCCTAATGAGAACCCTTACCTCAACATGTAGAACTTGCATAAAAGTTGCTGCTGACATTGAAGGAGTCCTGGCCAGACTTCTGGCTTGATTCTGCCTTATTTCTCACCAAAACCTATGTTGTTCAGGCCCATGTAGGATTCCAGCTATCATCTGAAGTTCCTTTGTGTTTGGCCTGACTAGAACTTCAAGTGGGACATGTGACACCTTAGAGACATTGACTTTGTTTATTTCTTTCTAATCTATTAATTGCTGATAATTTCTAAAAATAGCCAACTGGGCTATTCTGTTTTCTGTTTAGCCTAACAAGGGGTACAGACTGTTGATGACCTAATTAATTGCGTAGCTCACCTCTTCAGCACACGGTTTCCTATCCTACCACCTCTATGAGAGTCCCAGATGTCAAAAATTCTCGACATGGAAGTCAGAGCAGGTACCTGTCAGCTTCAACAGCAAAAAAACTCCACGCTACTCAGCATGAAATATCACATCAGGGCATAATTCATAGGCACCAGCTGCACACACGCCTCATTGATAAACATTGGACATGTCATTTTCTACCCCTCAAAATCCTCATGGCACCTATCAATCCAACTGCAGGATACTCACAAAGTACAGACTTGAATTGCAGGTGGGACGTACTGACAACCAGCATTGAGAAGGCTGCTACAAGAACGCTTTGCACAGAGGGGGCAAGCATCCAGCTCATGGGTTGGACCAGGTTTTGTCTCAGGGCTGCTCACTTGCTCTCTTAGCACTTCCTTAGCACATATTTGCATGCTCACAGTATCCATGCCTTGCTATGCTTTGCCTGTTAGAGCATTGATGCTTTAGCCAGAGACTAAAGGCTATGAAGTACTGTCATAGTGACATGCTCTTTTGCACAGACACACAGACAGGATGCTTGTTGTGTTTGTCAGCAGGAATCTGTCTGGTATTCAGTGCACCAAGACTTCAAACTAACACTGACAGTATGTGCCAGCTGCCTGCACAGCAAGCTCACTGCATGTTCATTCAATCAAATGGCTATGCCACAAACTGGATGGGGGCTAACCCTCAGCCCAGTCCAGGGATCAGTGCTGGACTCCTGTTGTTTGTGATATATATAAATGATTTGGAGGGGAATGTAGGTGATCTGATTAGTAAATTTGCAGGTGAAACAAAGATTGGAGGAGCTGCGGATACTGAGGAGGATTGCCAGAGGACACAGCAGGATATAGATAAGCTGGAAGGTTAGGTAGAGAAATGGCAGATGGAATTTGATTTGGACAAATGCAAGATGATGCATTTTGGAAGGTCCAATGCAGGATGAAAATATACAGTGAATGGCAGAATCCTCAGTAACATCAACATACTGAGGTGTCTAGGTGCACATGTCCACAGTCCTCTGAAAGTGTCAACAAGCAGATAAAGTGGTCAAGAAGATAAATAGCATGTTTACCTTCATCAGTCAGGGCACGGAGTATCAAAACTGGCAAGCAGCTGTATAGAACTTTAGTTAGGCCACATTTAGAATATTGCAACCAATTCTGGTCGCCACAATACCAGAAGAACTTGGAGCCTCAGAAAGGGTACAGAAACAGCTACCAGGATGTTGCCTGGTTTGAAGGGTATTAGCTATGGAGTAATGATTGGGCAAATTTGGTTTGTTTTCATTTGAATGCCGAAAGATGAGGTGGGAGGGGCAACCTGATAGAAGTTTACAAAATTGTGAGAGGCTTGCACAGAATGGATAGCCGGAGTCAATTACCAGGGAACATAGGTTTAAGCTAAAATGGGGTAAGTTTAAAGGCGATGTCCCAGACAAGTTTTTTTACACAGAGAACGATAAGTGCCTGGAATGCGCTGCCAGAGGTGACAGTGGAGGTGGAGACAACAGCAACATTTAAGAAGTATCTTGACAGATAGATGAACAGGTAGGGACTAGAAGGATACAGACCATATAGAGGCAAAAGGGGATTTAGAAACATATCATGTCTCAGTGTAGTCTTGATAGGCTGAAGGGCCTGTTCCTGTGCTGCACTGTTCTTTGTTCACTCATGGGGGGTGCCACTGAGGGTCTGAGGATCCTTGTAATATCAGGCATGGGCACAGAGTCTAATAGCTTCATCATGGTCATTCATCTGCTTGGGCATCTCATGGTCAGGGGATATGGGCCACCACAGTCTGGGGAGTGGGTAACAGGCAGTCCTGGAAGGTCAACAGCAGAAGCAACGGTCAGGGCAATTGTGTATCATCAATCGGGGAACTGCAAATACATCAGCCAGGGATCCAATTGGTGGGAGAGGGGGCTCATTGCCTATCAGGAGTGGAGGATTCAATGCTGGGGACAGTACTCAGTTGCATGTGTTGAAGTAGGGACAAGGACAGCGATGGGGTCATGGTAGGGAGCAGGGGCAGTTAAATGGAATCGCATGGGAGGACATGATGATCCATGTGATGGAGATTATTGGTAGTGACCGCTACCATGGCTTCCACAGGAGGAGCGGAAATGACTAGGGTGGATGAAATTAAAGTGTAATTTTGGGGCCTAGGGAGGACAGTTGGAGGAAAAGTTGAATATGGTGGGTCACTACCTGGGTCATGGCATGTCCGGTACTCTAGGTAAAAGGGGACATGGAGACTCTGGGGTTACCTAGCAACCAGACCAAGGTTGGTGCTGATAGTGTCACCATGAGTTGTGTTCCCTGCCAGAATGCTTCAAAGGAAAGCCATCAAAACTCACTATGTTTGATTTGGTGCTATTTCCTTCTGTAACATGCAATGGACTCCATCAAGGGGCCAAAGAAATCCTTTATCTGAGCTGACTCAACCTAAAATTCCAAATGCGACTGAAATGGTTGGGAATTGACAGCTTTAGATATACCATAACATTGACTCCACACCCCATGAAGTCTCATGGCTTCAGGTTAAACATGGGCAAGGAAACCTCCTGCTGGTTACTACATACCACCCTCCCTCAGCTGAAGAATCAGTGCTCCTCCAGGTTGAACAACCCTTGGAGGAAGCACTGAGGATGGCAAGGACACAAAATGTACTCTGAGAGGGGGGCTTTCAAGGTCCACTATGAAGAGTGGCTCGGCAGCATTACTACACATTAAGCTGGTCGGGTCCTAAAGGATGTAGTTGATAGACTGAGTCTGCAGGTGGTGAGGGAACCACGAGAGGGGAAACCATACTTGACCTCATCCTTACCAGTCTGCAAGCTGCAGATGCATCTGTCCATGACATTATCAGTAAGAGTGTCCATTGCACAGTCCTTGTGGAGACAAAGTCCTGCCCTCACATTGAAAATAACCTCCATCGTGTTGTATGGCACTATCACTGTGCTAAATGGGATAGACTTCAAAAAGATCTAGCAACTTAAGACTAGGCATCCATGAGGCGCTGTGGGCCATCCACAGCAGCAGAATTGTACTCCAGCACAATCTGTAACCTCAGGGCCCGACATATCCCTCACCCAACCATTACCATCAAGCCAGGCGATGAACCCTGGTTCAATGGAGAGTGCAGTAGGGCATGCCAGGAGCAGCACCAGGCATACCTGAAGATGAGGTATCAACCTGGTGAAACCACCAAACAGGACTACTTGCATACCAACATCAAAAGCAGCAAATTATAGACAGAGCAAGTGATCCCACAACCAACGGATCAGATCTAAGCTCTGCAGTCCTGCCACATCCAGTCATGAATGGTGATGGACAATTAAACAACTCACAGGAGGAGGAAGCTCCACAAATATCCCCATCCTCAATGATGGAAGAGCCCAGCACATCAGTGCAAAAGATAAGACTTTTTCCCCAGCATTACAGATACCAGTCTTCAGCCAATACAATTCATTCCACGTGATATCAAGAAACGATTGGAGACACTGGATACTGCAAAGGCTTTGGGCCCTGACAACATTGCGGCAATAAAACTGAAGACTTGGGCTCCAGAACTTGCCGCTCCCCTGGCCAAACTGTGCCAGTACAGTTACAACACTGGCATCTACCCAACAATGTGGGAAATTGCCCAAGTATGTCCTGTACATAAAAAATAGGACAAACACAAACTAGCTAATTATCGCCCCATCAATCTCTCAATCGTCAGTAAAGTGATGGAAGGTGTCATCAACAGTGCTATCAAGCAGCACATACTCAGCAACAATTTGCTCAGTGATCCCCAGTTTGGGTTCTGCCAGGGCCACTCAGCTCCTGACCTCATTACAACCTTGGTTAAAACATGGACAAAACAGCTGAAATCCAGAGGTGAGGTGAAAGTGACAGCCCTTGACATCAAGGCTGCATTTGAACGAGTGTGGCATCAAGGAGCCCGAGCATAACTGGAATCAATGGGTATCAGGGGGAAATTTCTTCAAATTATAGAGATATGTCTAAGACATAGGAAGATGGTCATCATTGTTGGAGGTCAGTCATCTCAGCTCCAGGACAGCTCTGCAGGAGTTCCTCATATTGGCGTCCTATGCTCAGCCATCTTCAGCTGCTTCATCAATGACCTTCCCTCCATCATTGGGTCAGAAGTGGGGATGTTCGCCAGTAATTGCACAACATTCAATACCATTCACAACTCATCAGATAGTGAAGCAGAATACTGCGGCAAGTAACTCACCTTCTGACTCCTCAAAGTCTGTCCACCATCTGCAGGGCACATGTCAGGAGTGTAATGGAATACTCCCCACATACCTGGATGAGTGCAGTCCCAACAACACTCAAGGAGCTCGACACCATCCAGGACAAAGCAGCCCACTTGATAGGCACTGCATCCACAAACATCCATTCCCTCCACCACCTATACTCAGTAGCAGCAGTGTGTACTATCTACAAGATGCGCTGCAGAAATTCACCGAAGATCCTCAGACAGAATTTTTCAAACCCATGACCACTTTCAACTAGAAGGACAAGGGCAGCAGGTACATGGGAACACCATCACCTTCAAGTTCCCCTCCAAGCCACTCACCATCCTGACTTGGAAACATATCGCCATTCCTTCACTGTCACTGGGTCAAAATCCTGCAATTACCTCCCTATGGCATTGTGGGTCAACCCACAGCAGGTGGACTGCAGCGGTTCAAGAAGGCAGCTCACCACTACCTTCTCAAGGGCAACTAGGGATGGGCAATAAATGTTGGTCAGCAAGTAACATCCACATGGCACAAAAAATGAATAGAGTCATAGAGTCATAAAGATGCACAGCATGGAAACAGACCCTTCGGTTCAACTCGTCCATGCCAACCAGATATCCTAAATAAATCTAATCACATTTGCCAGCATTTGGCCCATATCCCTCTAAACCTTTCCTATTCATATACCCATGTTGCAATTGTACCTGCCTCCACTACTTCCTTCGGCAGCTTATTCCACACACGCACTACATTCTGTCTGAAAACCTTGCCCTTTGTGTCCCTTTTAAATCTTTCCTGTCCTACATTAAACCTATGCCTAATAGTTTTGGACACCCCAACTGGGGAAAAGACCTTTCCTATTTACACTATCACTGTCCATGTGGTCACTGCCTTTGTCTCTTTTCCTCCTTTTTAAAGCGCCATTGTTTTGTTCTTTCTTTTTCTCCAAAGTTCCAAAACAATGCAACAGCTTATAAAACAGTAATTAATGCTCCTAGAATTCAAGGAAATCAGCTCTAATACCGAAAATACCTCAAAAAAGGAGCAACACCTACAGCAACAATATTTTCTTGTCCTTCATCTTGGATTACCCAAAATCCGAAGCAAAAAAAATCTTTTCTGAACCCTTTCAAGTTTAACAACATTTTTCCTATAGCAACAAGACCAGAACTGAATGTAGTATTCCAAAAGTGGTCTAACCAAAGCCCTGTACAGCTGCAACATAACCTCTCAACTCCTATATTCAAAGCACTGACCAATAAAGTCAAGCATACCAAATGCCTTCCTCACTATCCTAACTAACCTGCCACTCCACTTTCAATGAACTGTGAACCTGCACTCCAAAATCTATTTGTTCAGCAACACTCCCCAGGACCTTACCATTAAGGGTATAAGTCCTGCCCTGATTTGCCTTTCCAAAATGCAGCACCTCACATTTATCTAGTTTAAACCCCGTCTGCCACTCCTCAACCCATTGGCCCATCTGATCAAGGTCCAGTTGTACTCTGAGGTAACCTTCTTCACTTTCCACTACACCTCCAATTTTGGTATCGTCTGCAAGCTCATTACCCACACCTCTTAAATTCATATCCAAATCCTTTATACAAATGATAAAAAGCAGTGGACCCAGCACCAATCCTTGTTCTCCCTTTTGCTATGATATAGTTTTTGTATCTTAGTAAATAGTTACAGGTTGCTTTGAAATGGTAGACATTGTTACAGAGACTTTGAGGAGGCCCAGATGTTAGATCTCACTCCTCAGAGATTCAGATGTTTTACCCAAAAGAACATTTGGCATCATCCTAATGGGTGACGCCTCATTATCAAGCTTTCGAGACCCATATATAACAATAAATAGTTTCATTTTATACCAACAACTACATTGCAAAGTCATTTATCAGTAAAATTGCTCACCAGGAAAGATATAAAATCTATGTTGTTGTAAATTAGAGAAGTGACACTGTCGTTTAAAAATTGACCTGGACAGAATATTAACTTTATTTCTGAATTCCAAAGTCAGTGCAGAAATTCTATTTACAGACTTGGGCCAAGACACCTTCTGGCTTTGTTGAACTGAGAAACTAAAGTAACCTAAAAGCTTCAGAGATAGTAAGAACTGCAGATGCTGGAGAATCTGAGATAACAAGGTGTAGAGCTGGATGAACACAGCAGGCCAAGCAGCATCAGAGGAGCAGGAAGGCTGACGTTTCGGGCCTAGACTCTTCTTCAGGAAAAAAAAAAAAATTTTTCTGAAGAAGGGTCTAGGCCCGAAACGTCAGCCTTCCTGCTCCTCTGATGCTGCTTGGCCTGCTGTGTTCATCCAGCTCCACACCTTGTTAACCTAAAAGCTTGAATTTTTGTTGTTTTGTTTGTCACTCAATTCTCTTTCTTCTTTTCCATTCTAGAGTTCAATGAACCCTGGATACAATATCTGTCCCTACAGACAACATAGGAACTTATTCTTAACCTGGTCAATACTTTTCCACAAATTTTAGCTTTAGCTAACAATTCCTCATTAGGGATATTAAGTGAGTTCTTTTTTCCTGGAAATCTATTTATAAAGTATCTATGCATTCTCTTGTCCATTTCTGTAATAATATGTAATTTTAGAATCAAAGAATCATAGAATGGTACACCTCTGCAAAAGATTCAGTCAGGTTCATCAGGCATGTCCTGTCTTTTTCAAATCCATGTTGACTGTCCATACTTTTCAAGAAGTTCAGTTGGTCAATCTGTAATGTCACAATGGCGATGCCAAGCTATCTGGCCTCTAAATTCTGGGTCTTTGTTTTCTTCAATAGCGGAGTGACATGCTCCATTTTTGAAAATCCAAAAGCAAGATTCTTAAATCAAGGCAAATTTGGTAACTTATTGTTCGGGCATCTTCTATGTTTTCCCCTGCTTCTTTTAAAGCCCAGGCATAGCAAATCTATACTGATGTCAATGTTTATGTTAATGACAAATTTTATTAGCGTCAAAGACTAAACTGGTCAAAATTGAAATTAAATGATTCAGAACTCAAAAGTTGAGTTGGACAAGTTCAAAACATTTCTTTGTCATATAAAATCTCAGTGCAAGCCAAAAGTACAAAACACTTACCATTTACTACCCTTGAACAGACTGAACCTACAATCTCTATCTCAGAGAAAAAAAAAGACTAAAGAAGCTCAAGTACTTTCTGGTTTAACACTATAATGATTGAAGTTTGAAATCAAAGTTCACTTTATCCTAGCTCCTTAAAACTGAGAGATCCCACACCGTAACACTTACTTATGTTGTAATTTGCACTTACATTGTGTTCCTGCAATTAATTAGCTGTTGTTGTACCAGTGTGTACAATCAGTACTGCTAAAACTCACTTTAAATGAGGAATCTGATAGGTCAAACTATTGATCAAATTTCCTGACTAAACACAAAATTTAAATAGAACTTACCAGCAAGCAGTAGGAGCTGTTTGTCTGGAGAAGTGTCTGTCTGACACCATTCAACATCCATCCAACTTTGATTTGTACAGCAATGTCTCTTTCAAGCACACACAATCAAGTATCACACAGTGCAGTTATTTGGAGTCCTGCCCAATTTTAGTGAGGCTATAATTGGAGCACAACATGGAAAGAATTGGCTCTATTATTCCAAATTTTAAAATCGGAAAAAAATCTCATATTTACCACAGTGTTGACATTTGAAGCCTCAAAAAATTTCTTCAAAACTGGGTTTGATTTATAACCGGAGTATAAAAGTACATTGTTCTGTGGCAACCATTGGTCACCATTATGATTTTTCATCAGCTGCCAAAGAAAAGTGTGGGTTTATCTTAAAACCCTGTACACATTCACATCACGGCATGTGTCACCTGTTTAATTCCTTGTACCCGGTTATAGAGTCATACAGCATGGAAACAGACCCTTTGGTCCAACCAGTCCACACCGGCTGTAATCCCAAACTAAATTAGTCCCACTTGCCTGTGCTTGGCCCACATCCCTTAAACATTTCTTATTCATTTACTTATCCAAATGTCTTTTAAATACTTTAACTGTACGCGCATCCACCACTTCCTCTGGAAGATCATTACATGTACGCACCACCCTCTGTGTGAAAAGTTGCCCCTCAGGTCACCCCTTTTAAATCTTTCCCCTCTCACCTTAAACCAATGCTCTCTAGTCTTGTACTTCCCTTCCCTAAGGAAAAGACATTTGCTATTCACCTTATCTATGCCTCTTGCGATTTTAAAAACCTCAATAAGATCATCCTTTAACCTCCTATAATCCAGAAGAGAAAGGTCCCAGCCTATCCAGCATCTCCTAAGAATTCAAACCCTCCATTCCCAGTAACATCCTAGTAAAACTTTTCTGAACCCTCTCCAGCTTAATAACATCCTTCCTGTAAAAAGGCAACTAGAATTAGACACAGTACACCAGAAGAGGCCTCACCAACATCCTGTACAATCTCAACATGACGTCCCAACTCCAACAGTCAAAAGTCTGAGAAATGAAGGCAAGTGTGCTAAATGTCTTCTTAATCACCCTATCTATATGTGACACAGGCTTCAAAAATTTATGTACCTGAACCCCCTAGGTCTCTGTGTTATACAACATAACACAAGGCCCTATTTTTAACTATTTTCAAGTCTTGCCCTTGTTTGCTTTACCAAAATGCAATACCTCGTATTTATCCAAATTAAGCTCCATTGGCCACTCCTCAGCCTGTTGTCCCAGTTGATCAAGATGTCTTTGTAATTTAAGATAACCTTCTTCACTGTCGACTATATCACCAATTTTAGTGTCATTCACAAACTTACTGACCATGCCTTTTATATTCTCATCTAAATCATATAAATGACAACAAAAGTGGACCCAGCACCGAACCCTGTGGAACACCATTCATAACAGGCCTCCAGTTTGAAAAACACCCCTCCATCACCACTCTGTCTCCTGCCTTTAAGCCAGTTTTGTACCCAGTTAGCAAACTTACCTTGCCCTGAATCTGATGTGATCTAAGATTAATAATTAATCTATCAAAGAACCCTATCAAAGGCTTTACTAAAGTCCAAGTAAAGAAAGTCTACCACTCTGTCCTCAAGCTTCTTGGTTGCTTCCTCAAAAAACTCAACCAAGTTTGTGACACATGATTTCCCCCACACAAAATCATGCTGACTATCCCTGACCATTTATAAAGTACTTGTAAATAAAACATCCATTTGCAGGGTATAAAATTGAGGCTAGCTTTTAATGCATATATAGAATGGCATGGCTGTAAAGGTTTAATTGAAATAAATGTTACATATATACACAAACATGAATTCTAGCACAAAATAGTTGTCATTTTACATGCGAGTTTGGCTTATACACAATAAGCTATGGTACTGGTTGAGAGAAACAACCACTTTTCAGTACCAATGTTCCCATACTGAAAAATGTCCATTGCTCTATAAAATTGTTCTTTTTTTTGCCCCTGGGAATTGTGTTCCAATCTACTCTGAACTCAGGCAATAATATTCTCCTTTTTCTGACAACTATAAAGGTCCCCTAGTGAAATCAGTTTGAAAAGTCTACATCTATTTCTTAACGGGTATGAATTCACTTCAAAAAGCTGCCTATATTTCAGCGCTAATTGGCCATCTTATTCAGAAAGCATGCAAAGATGCCTAGCCTGGGAAATGGAAATGAAAGCTGTTATCCTTTACATTGATAAGCAGAAAGTTTCACCCAAAATTTAAAGTCCAGAGAAAATCAGATCAGTTCTGGCTGAGAAGCCTCTCTGATACTTTAATATTGCAGCTCCAGCATCAATACACAGTGCACTGTCACAGATGTGAAAATTACATTACTGCACCAGATTAGGAGCCTGATTTGACTCCTGCAGAGACTGCATGAGATTCCAAGAGTGAATAGTCTCAGTGAGTGGAATCTTAGAGGGCCCTGAATGACATGGGCTATGGCAAGAAATCTGGAAGCATCGCATGAGAGGTCAATTGAGGCCTTTTCCAACATTGGGAACAACAAATCACATTTTCCAACAGAGCTCCAGGCTTCAGGACGAGAGTGTTGCTAGTAAGTAGTGTGATGCCTATTAACAGGAATTATCGCTCATTATCACCCACAGTACTAATCAAATCCTCCGTTGGAGAGAAACTAGATACTGAGAATTCCTAATATCAGAGTCAGAGTGGGCACTTTAAAACTCTGCAGCTCACTCTGCTCCTTTGGACCTCTATCCTGGGCACCTGGCACAAACACCTCAGAGCATGCTTCAAACCAGCAAACTATTCAAATCCACTTACAGTCCATTTCTTTATTCTTTTTCAGTCATTCACAGAATGATGGTGTCGCTGGCTAGGCCAGCATTTATTGTCCACCCATAATTGCCCAGAGAGCAATTATCAGTCAACCGCATTGCTGTGGGTTTGGAGTCACATGTACGCCAGATCAGATAAGGATGGCAGTTTCCTTCCCTAAAGGTGCACCAGATCGGATTTTCCGACAATTCGCAATGGATTCACAGTCAACATTAATTTCTTAATTCTAGATATCTATTGAATTCAAATTCCACCATGTGCCATGGAAGGATTTGAACCCAGGTCCCTAGAACATTACCTGGGTCTCTGGATTTCCAGTCCAGTGATTATACCACTAGACCATTGCCTCCCCTTCAATGCTGCATTATGGAATGCAACTAATGGCACATCCCATTGCAAAGCTGCCGCAAGCGTACTCTGCAAGTAGGGACAGGCACCCAAGCTCCCAGACTGGCCCATACAGCCCCTCAGGGTTTCTTGTTTTATTTTCTTTGTGCTCATTGACTTTATGCCCTCCTGGATGCTTACAGTCTGGTCTTTCCATGTAAAACTTTGCCCCCTCAGCCAGAGGTAACAGGCACACAGTACATCTTTCTTGATTTGCCTTTTAACACAGACACAAAGCCAAACAGCATGATGATTGTATGCAGTCATCAGTTAAGTGAGTGACCACATTGCTGTAGGACACCATGTTATGGTGATCTCACACCTGCATCACATGGCTGCAGCTCACGCAGCAAATACACTGCATGAGCTTCAAGAAAATGGCCACATCTCAAAGTCTGAGAGTCCTCAGTCATGTTAAAGGAAGGCCTGGCCCAGTAAGTCAGGGGCAGCCACTGACTCATCTGCAGGTCTTGAGCAGTCATTGGGTTATCAGAGAGGTCTTGGTCAGGATAATCTCCTTGTAGGGGATGAGGAACCAAATGTCCACCACCCCATCACCTGTCTCGGCTCTTTCTACCCTATTGTGCGTTGCTTACTCCTAGGCTGACACAAAGGGAAGGAGGGAGTGAAATGAAAGTGAATGGCATAGCTGTTACTGCTGGTGCCTATGGGAATAGGTTGTAAGGTATTCTGAGTGAGTGAGTAGGCAGCACAGTGGTCACACAGGGTTAGTGTTCTGAGGGAATTGGGAGGGTGAGAACAAATGAGAGATGTTGCAGGCAACAGTGAGAGTGGTAGAGCATGAGGTTCCTGGGGTTGCGTTCAGTAACTGAGATAGAGTGAGTGCATTATAGCAGGGAGAAGATGGCGGCACTTATCCTGGTGGCACAGAGAAGATCAATGATCTTCTTCATACACTGCTGGGCTTTCATTCAGATGACCGACATGGCACTGATCTAGGTGGCAACCTTTGACAAGGCTGGCAGCATCTGGTCTTGTGGGAAGAGGACATTCTTCCTCTGTCCACTAGGATCTCGAGGTCCCTGCCCACAAAATCGAGTGCCAATTGCCTCTTGTCTCCCATGACTGAGGCAAGTGTCACAAATCACGCAGGCCAGCTCTGGACCGATGGTGCTTCACCAGATGCATAATGGCCCTTTTAAAATGGTGTTACCACCAGGGATTAGTCTATTTTGGAACATCCCAACTGTGGCAAATACTTCCAGGTACGGTGAGTGAGTGAATCGGGCTAGCATTGGATGAGAGAGGCAAGATAGTTAGTTAATGAGGCAGGTTTGGGATGATAATGCAAGAAAACTCACTAGGCCTCAAGGGCAGAATCCCTCCATGAAATTCAACAAAAATAACACAACCAAAATGCTATTTGATTCAGCTCACAGTTTTAGGGTTAATACCATGTGAATAAGTCTAATTTCAATGCAATATCCAAATAGTTCCACAATTTACTTCAAGCATATTGGCTTTAGCCTTCTTGTATATTTTGCAAACAAACCGGTAGTTTCATAAAGTATACGGAGATTGGAACTGCTCCTGTTCTTAATTTCAAATGAATATTAAAGCAAATGGTCTGAGGTATGCATTATCCTACTCGATACAAGAAACGTAGGGGCTGTTTCACTCTTTTCTGTGCCCAGCTGCACAATACAAATGAAAAATGGTTGCAGATCCTTTGTATTGAATATCTATGATGAAATTGCATGCCAAATTCCTATCGAGTTTTGAACCTCACTAAGAAAAAGGAAGTGCAATAAAAGTTAATGGGGTCAGCGTAACTTTAGCAGGAAAGAAACGGATAATAATGACTCAACCAACCATTTTACATCACTCGCAATTTTCCTTTCCATTGACTTCACCCACAATCTAAGACTGACAAGCAGACTTTCCTGAGCAAAGTACATCAACTGTAAAGCTAGGCAGCAAGTGTCAGATTGAAAACATTTATCCTGTTGGAGACACTGCCAGAACTAAAATTACAAGCAAAGCATTAAAAATGTTTTCTGTACCTCAATGCACTATTCCAAGTTAGGTTTTGATATTAACTAATCTTGACACTAAATAAGACTTGAGAACAAATATTTATATTTTGCAGACCACTGAGGCAAGAACTGAAGCTGTGCTGCATGATCACAGTTTCTGTGATACTTGTTCAAAAATAAAAATGTGACATGGATGATTAAGCATTAAATGCTCCCTGTATCACATGAAACAGAAAGTATTAGCATGCAGGTACAGCAGGCAATTAGGAAGGCAAATAGAATGATGGCATTTATTGCGAGGGCGTGGAGTGTAAATGTAGACAAGATTTGCTGTGAGTGTACAGGATGTTGGTGAGACTGCATCTAGAGTACTGTAGACAGTTCTTGTCTCTCTATTTAAAGTGAAGTAAGTTATTTTTAAATCAGACTGTTCAGACATGTTACAGCACATATCTGGGGAAGGTAGGACATGTACGCAGGCCTCCAAGCTCAGAAGAAGGGGCACCACCATTGCACCACACTAACCCACCTTAAAGCAGGATATAATTGTATGAGGGGTTATTTAGATAAGATCATTAGCTTGATTGCTGAGATTAAGTCATTATCTTTATGAGGAAATTTCGACCAGGTTTGACCTGTATTGTTTGGATAATAGGAACAGGCAGGAAAATGGAGTGGAGGACGAAAATTTAATTAGCCATGACATTACTGAATGACAGAACAAGTTTAAGGGGCCTACTCCTGCTCCTATTCTTTATGTTCTTATTGCACATATTTGATCCACTTTATAGTGCAACTGTCAAATGCCACAGGTAATAGTTTTGTTGTGTGTTCCAGAAGATCAGTGGCCTGGGTATTCCAATTACTGGTGATTCTATTGCTTCATTCATTGGTGTCATTCATTTCCCAGAAGATTGACTGCTATCGTTCTCCATCTCTATCTGTCCTGTGTTGCCCTCATGCATTCAACGTGACTCAACCACAACCAGTTCATTTTATGTCTCATCCATTTTTATCTCTACTTTCTTCTGTTAAATTTTCCACTAATCTTTTCCTGCATAATGGTTTCTGTTATTAGCCTCCTGTAATGACATTCCCAACAATTATTGTCTTGCTCTTAGATGTTTTCCATTTGATTTCCTCTTTTCTCTAGCCATTTCCAGTATCTCTTCATTAGTTTGTCTCTCTATGTAGAATAAGCAGAACATTCTCGAAGATGTTACAACTCAATTGCATTTGTTTTATGAACTCTGTTTGTTGTTCATGTCTCCTAGACCTGTAACACAATGACAAAGTGTAGCACTTTGGCATTTTTTTTTGTAAGATTCAACTTGGGTATTCTTGATGTTTAAGTATCTTTCATTTAAAAACTGGTGTTGGCTATTTTAATTCTCCTTGGGTTTTGCAATTATATCTTCCATTATATGAGATGTTCTGCACAAGATACACAAAACTTTTCATTTATTCCAGGACTTGGCAGTTCACTTCAATTTGTCCTTTTTAGAGTTAGGTCTTGATTTAATCAACATTATCTCAGTCTTCTTCACATTCATTCTTAACCTATGTTCCACACTCATTAGTTCATAATTTCCTGTAGATCCTGTTCTGAGTCAACAATCGCTGTGAATCTCAAGGAGTTGATGTTCAATCTTTCCAATGTTGCAATCAAGTAGATGTTCTAGGTCCCTGCAGATAGCTTCAGTGAACAAGGTGAATAGTTTTGAGGACATATCACACTCCTGGTGAAGTCCTTTTTTGTTTGTGAAGCAGTCTGACAAGCTATCATCATGTCTCATCACTCCTGACTGAATCCAGTATTGATTCAGGATTATTCATTTAATCAAATGGTGCTGCTGTCATTCAAAATTTGAATATTGCTGAAAAGGAAGATATTCTGCTGCACCATTGGAACTTCCTCACTTACTTCAATGGGGGCTATCTGTACAGGATAGAAATACTTCTAGGAGCATGCGGAAAGTCAGTGATGAGAAATATTGCCTTCAAACGGCGACAAGCACACACTTAAGAGTGAACTGGCAGTGCTTCTAAATCATAAGTCACAGAAAAAGTGGGATATGCATGAAAACTCCTGGGACATTGGAAGTTTGAAAGCAAAATGGGAGCAGAAGATTGATTTTTACAAAGTACAAAATGATCATTATTGCTAGTTTCAGCTTTGTTTGCTTTCACAAGGCATGGTATTGCCGTTACAATCAGCATCTAATTCCTGGACGCTACTGGACACACAGCTAAGCAACCTCCTCTGCATTTCACATTGCATGGGTTACCATGCAGGAAAAGGCTGGCCACAGTGTTAATCTCTCAGCATTTCGACTGGGGAAGCTGCTGCCAGAAACATGACTTCAACCATTGTCACTTCCTAATGCATTGTGGCACCTCACTAGAACAAGTACCTGTGTAGAAGCGCTGCAAGTAATTGAGAATGGCATTTGCTGATGACATGCTGGTGAGTAAGGGGATTTGGGATCAGAAGGTTTGGTAAGTGACATTATGCCAATGAGTGTAAATAAGTCACAATATATGGCTCAGGAATATAGAAATCTAAATAATGGGACCCGAACTTCAAAAGAACAATGATTATGGAGAATGTAAGAATATATGAACCAGGATTAGGATAAGGTGAGGGAATGGCCTTGTGGTATTATCATTAGACTATTAATACATAAACCGAGGAAACGTTCAATGGAACTACGTTCAATCCTTGTGATGACAGATGGTGGAATTTGAATTCAAGTTTTAAAAAGTTGGAACTAAAAAGTCTAGCAATCACCATGAAACCACTGTCAATTGTCAGGACAATCTGATCTGGTTCACTAATACCCTTTATGGAAGAAAGCTGCTGCCCTACATGTGACTCTAGACCCACAACAATGTGGTTGATTCTTAACTGTTCTCTGGGCAATTGGGTTTCACTGGCCTAATCAGAAATGCCCATATCCCATTCATGAATTTTAAAAAAGGACTAGGAGTAGGTCTTTCAGCCCATTGGGTATACAACTCCATCTTTTTTCTCCTGTATGGATCAAAAATCTGTCTAACATTGCCTTGAATATATTCAATGATCCAGCCTCCTCTCCTGTCTGCAGTGGGAAATTTCCAAAGATTAACAACGCTCTGAGAGAAGAAATTTCTCTACATATCCGTCTTAAAGGTGTCACCCTTTATTATGAACAGTAGCTCTAATTCTAAATTCCCCACAAGAGGAAACATCCTCAAGCATCCACCCTGTCAAGACCTTTCAGAATGTTATTATTTTTTATTCATTCATTGGATGTGAGTGTCACTGTCTAGACCACCATTAATTTCCGATTCCACATTTGACTGGAGAAGGTAGTTGTGAATTGCCTTCTTGAATTTCTGCATGGGGTGTAGAGAAACCCACGTTGCTTCGAGGAAGGATGTTCCATAAGGTTATGCTTGTGACAGTGAAGCAACGGTGATGTACTTCCAAGTCATGATGGTGAGTAGGTTGGAGGGGTGCTGTTCCTATCCTCCTGCTGCCCTCATGCTCCTAGGTGTAATGATTGTAATGAGGTTAGCTAGGTAGACCTAATAGAATATGAGATAACAAGGTGTGGAGCTGGATGAACACAGCAGGCCAGGCAGTATCAGAGGAGCAGGAAAGCTGATGTTTCGGGTCGGGACCCTTCTTCTGATTGGACCAGATTAACAGCCCCAATCAGGGAGTCCTGGCTGACAGATATAAACAGGAGAGTCAGAGGTTCTGTTCACATGGAGCTGGCTCTAAGGGAGCAAGATTAGTATCAAGGATTCTCCACATGTAAATAAAGGGTGACTTGGTGACTAGGGATATTGGCCTCTGTGGAGTTATTTCACTAGGTGGTTGAGGTTTCAAGATAGGAAGATAGGAAGATGCTGTCCAAGGGATCTTAGCAAATGTTTGCTCTCCAACTTGTTAATAGCGCCCATTATTGCTGTTGTGCATGATGGTGAAGGGCGTGAATGTTAATGATAGTGTTAATGAAACAGGTTGTTTTTCAGGGTGATATCAGGCTTCTTCAGTGTTGTCGAAGCTACACTCATCCAGGCAAATGCAAACTATTCCAACACACTGCTGACAAGTGCCTTCTAGATGGTGGGCAGCAAATGGGGAGACAGGAAGTGAGTTACTCACTGTGCAATTCCTAGCCATATTTAAACTCCAGTGAATATAGGTCTAAGTTTTCAACGTATCCCATAAGATAACCCCTTCATCCTAGGAATCAACCAAGTGAAACTTCTGTGAACTGCTTCCAATGGAAGTGTGTCCCTCCTTAAAAAAGGGGGCCAAACATTGTGCCTGGAAAACTGCATAATCTCCCAATATCCTCTACTGTTGTAGCAAGACTTTCCCATCAGAACCTTCCTACATGCCCAAAGTGTCATCCCTCTCTTCACATTCCCCTCAAGGTGGGCAGTGGTAGGGAACAGCCTGCTATCCACTTCATTGTGCATACCTGACATGCTAAATATAAAGACTGCTACAATTGTACAGATTTTCTTGTAAGTCCTGTAATGTTTATATATTTTTTGTAATTTATTTTCAAATTTTATGAATGAAGTATATTTTTGGAAAATTAATTAATTCTTTAATAGGGGATGAACAAAGAACACACTAGAATCATAGACCTGTACAGTGTGGAAACCGACCCTTCAGTCCAACTCGTCCATGATGACCAGGTATCCTAAGTTAATCTAGACCCATTTGCCAGCATTTGGCCCATATCCCTCAAAACCCTCCCTATTCATGTACCCCTCCAGATGCCTTTTAAATGTTGTAATTGTACCCACCTCCACCATTTCCTCTGGCAGCTCATTCCATACACACACCACCCTCTGTATGAAAATGTTGCCCCTGAGGTTCCTTTTAAATCTTTCCATCCTCACCTCAAACCTATGCCCTCTAGTTTTGGACTCCTCTATCCTGGGGAAAAGACCTTATCTATTTACCCTATTTATCCATGCCCCTCATGATTTTATAAACGTCTATAAGATCACCCCTCAGTCTCCGACTCTCCAGGGAAAATAGCCCCAACCTTTTCAGCCTCTCCCTATAGCTCAAACCCTCCAACCCTGGTAACATCATTGTAAATCTTTTCTGAACTCTTTCGCGTTTCATAACATCTTTTCTATAGCAGGGAGACCAGAATTGAACATATTATTCTACAAGTGGCCCAAATGCTAGGGTGGAACTTTAATTCTCCATGTCACCCAAGAGTCAGCTAGAAGGCAGAAGGACATTCAAATTAGGCTGTAAGGCATGGGATGGTATGACCTTCGCCCTCCTGAAAATCCCCCAATTAATTCAGGGGTGTGGAAGTTTGAAGTCAGTCTTCCCAACCCCAAGTGAGGCCTTTGAAGGTTAATTATTGGGGAGGTGGAGTTAGGATGGGCAGAGTCCAGCTAGCAGCAAAAGCAGCCTTTACTGAAAGCCCCCACCTCTGCTCTCCAAATCAACCCCTCCTCCCCCATCTGCTTCCCTGGATGATCTACCTGACTGGCCTTGGTAGTCTGCATCTCTTACCACTCCTCTGCCTTCCAGCACTGCTCTTGGTCCCTGGGGTCCAGTGCACTTCCAAAATTGGATACATTCCCACTGGTGTCTCTGCGACTGAAGAGCTTCCAAACCCCAAAACGGCCAGCAGGACTTGGAGGTCAGGCTTTTGCTTCAGAAAGCCAAGGAATCTCGACAACAGGCTGTGAGTAGCTTATTGGAATTGAATTCTATTATGGTTCCCAGAAATGGTACAATGGGTTATCACTGTTTTTCTGGCCATTAGCTGGGCCACTGCCAAAGCCATTAAATTTAGCCACTACTTTGCAACTTCCCCCAGCACCACAGGTGGCCCTTTCAAAGCCACTATGCCAACAGTATTTTCTGACTCTGATTCCATTACTCATTAATCCATATGATGTATAACACTACCCTCAATTGAGTTAATGGAAGCTACCTTTCATTTTCTTTTAAAAAAAAATCAATTGAATTTATTTTGTCATCAGGCTAGAAGGCAAAATAAATGGCTCCACCTCACAAGACTACACTGTGTGAAATCAAAGCGATTTCTGCCTAAAACAGATGAGAAATAGACTCACAGTCCACACATTTGTTGGTACTAAAAATGCATCTTTGTTAAATTAATGCCTTAACCCATTCGACAGGAGCCATGTGGATATCCTGATAACACCATCTGTGTTGCCAGTAATGTAGTGGACTCTATTTTGAGGCTCACTGTTAGTGACTGATATTATGAACAGCAAGATGATGATTAAAAGGAGTGGAAATTACTCACTTATAAAGTCAGAATTGCTGGACCCACAGAATTTTTAAGGGAATTGGATTGAAATAAAACAAACAGAATTTACAGGTAATATTCTCGAAGTAGCTTTTCTGGAAACAAGGACAGCTGGATGGTAAAATAAATGGAACGAGCCTAAGGTGAATGTAATACTGGCAGCCACAGAATTCTAAATTAGAAGTTAAAATATCAGCATGAAATATATTGAAGTCATTTGTCTTTATTTTGTGCCAAATTTATATCCTCCTCTCTGCTGTATTTTTTGCTGATGTTTGAGTCCAATGAGTGGATTTGGCTTTAGATCTGGTGAATTTGCATTTGATGATGGGAGGGGCAAGACATTAAATGGTTATTGATTAAAACAAAAGGTGTCAACATTCCAGGACATTTTGTTACATGGTACCAAGTATCCCATTCTTTTTGATAGAGAGTCTGGAAACTCATGAATTTGGAAGAGGAAATCCAGCTCCAACAGGCAGCGGTAAAGCATGGGTCAGAATAGAGTTACATCAACCATTCTGTCTATTCCTCTGGCACTTTCAATTCTGATGGAAAGGGTCACTTCTGCCTTCTCACATCAAATGGCTATGTTTCCATGCTACCCTGGGGTTTCCACCCTTTATACTCTCCACACTTTTGTGTGGAATATATGATACAAAACTTTATAAAGAAAAGATATTCAATTCTCGAAAGAGAATCCATTGACCTCCAGACAAACCTACTTACTCTTCCAGGAGCAGGGGAGGTGATATACTAAAAGTTCTCCCAGAGGTTCGCCCAACCTCCTCTCTGCCAATCTGACTTTCCGGTTAACAGTTGAGAGAGATACAACTGAGTTATCCTGCTGGCCTGTCACACAGATCCTGGCAGAGCAGAAGCAAATTTGTATGCCATGCAGGTTTCCTTAAACCTATGAAGAAAATGAACTAACCATGGAAACGACCTATTTATGCCTGACCTGTGTATGCTGCATCCTTAATAAGATTGCCTCAAAAAGGAATGGGAGAAATTGGCATCAATATACAACCTAATGCAAATATGAATGCAGTGGTTCTTCGCTGCAGATTAGAAGCAAAGACTAGCTCCTGACTACCATGTACAAATTCCCAGCTGCCGCTCACTGGAAACCTACCAACAACATTCCTTGCGTTTCAATTTATTCTGCTGACCCATGAGAGTTTCACCAGTATTTAATCAAAGCAATAGGTGGAAGCAAATTGGGAAAAGAACCATGTTGTAACAAACTTTTTTTTATATCTAGCTGTTCAAATAGATTATGCCACCCTCCAAAAGCAGGTCAGTCTTGAACCTGGACCTTCTACCCAAAGAAAGGGTCTTTGCCACAGGATCTCTCAGTGGCCAACTCACTGAGCAATATGCCTCATTAGTCTTGCCAAGTGTGCAGTATGAACAAAATTGAGAAGGAAATGAAGAAAAATAACCTCGGTATGTGGTAAATCTACAACAGAAGGAAATTTAAGAAAGCAGAAAGATCCCAGGCTCAATTATAACCTCAATGCCAGAGAGTTTATGTTTTGCTGCAATTGGCAAGCTAGATACAATTGTCCTTCACAGTTTTCAGAAGTTAAGTTATTGTTGCTTATATAGTATCAAATTTAAAAATATTCCACCAGTTAAAAGCTAGTGTGATTGTTTACATTTTCCCCTGCACTGAAAGATATACCTTGATATATTCAAGAGCAATAACAGAGCGCAATTTTATTAACACTGCTAATAATGTGTTACATCCAGAAAAGAAGCAGTTTAATAGCATTAACCTGTCTGCTACTTGTGAATAACCTGATTATAAATAACTGAAAAGGACTTTTAAAAGTGACACTGGACAGTAGTTTTATTGTTGTGCAAAAGTCTTTTAAGTCTTTGCATCTGAAACAAAGCTAAGAGCCTCCTTTTTTGGTTGCACTTCATGAACACTATCAACAGAAGTCAATGTGGTCAGTATTCCACATGGGTGGTCAGTTTGTTGGGTGAAGCCAGTTCCCAGCGTAGGATTTTTTTAAACCAGTCTGAAAGATCATGAAACTCGATTTACATTATATGCTTAAAATTCCTGTTTTTTTAAAATGCTGGTAAACTAACCTCAAGTGAATAGCAGAAACCTTAAGCTAGTATGTGTGTCTTTGTCCACATCAGTCCTTAAAGTAAATGTTTGAGAATTGCTATATATGTTGTTTTCATATTTTAACTCCCCATAATTTGTATTGAGCAGAATATAACGAGAAATTTTGGTCTCTATTTGATAATGGGGATCATCTCTGTCTTGATGCTGGATCAGATTTCAAGCACAATATTGATCTGTCATTTCATTTGTTTTAAATCACAAACTTAATCAGGCACCACTTCTATTTTTACTTCAGGAAGAAATCTGCAATAAATCATTGTTGATTTGCAATGTCCAAGATCTCCAGTTTCAGGATAATTAACAAGCGTAGCAAATTCATTGCTTCTGTTTTACTTCCTGAAATCTGGGACTACTCATCATGTCAGAAACAGCCATGTCCTCCAAGCATAAAGTTTCAGAATAATATTATTTAATACATAATTCACACTAATTAAAAAGTTTGTATGATAGCAGATGGATCTGTTAAAGATAATGCACTAATGAAAGAGCTCCATCTGCTAAAGTAGACACCTTTACACAAGAAGCAAATATGTAAGCAATGGTGCATTGACAATTATCTTACATCATGTGAAAAAATCATTTTTGCCTGTTCATGTGAAGCACATTTTTGTAGCAATGGGCGAATTTGTAATCCATCACTTTTACTTCCAAACAAATTTCTGATAACAAGCCTCGTGAGAAGAAAAAACTAAAAATAGATACCGTGTTAACTTCAAAGAAAACAGAAGGCAGTGAAATGTGGGCGAGAAATGATAAATTCAGCAAATTAAAATCAAAATTAACAGGTATGGGAGGGAAGCAAAGAAGGAAGCTAAAATAGTGAGAAAATGGATCCAGCCTGTCGATCAAATAGCAAATGTACATGAATAATTGGTAAAGTAAATGTAAAATCTCGGTAGTCTTACTAGACCATTGAGCTGCTGTCTCATTAGACAGCAGGGTCACCACATCTCACGCAAAGGGAGAGGTCAAGAAGGAGAATCCTTCTTGGTAACCTCAGCTGATGCTGCAATGAAACCCACACTGTTGACATGACTCTGAATTGCAAACCAGCCGTCCAGTCTACTGAGATAACTGACCCCAGCAGACCTAGGTATACCTGCCATTGATATAAATTTACCCATGATGCAAAATAATCTCACAATGACATACTGATTGTCATATTTTTATATGTTGTCTTTCAATTATAAAGTATCCATATTTATTATGGGAATATCTATATAAACTCAAATCTCTTTGCGCAATCTGGCCTAAAGGGCCTTGGGCAACTCTCTTTTCTCAGAGTACTTTCCAAAAATTGATCTGATCCAACAACTTTCCCTGAGTAATTGAAATTTCTAATGTCCAAAATAAGCATTTAACCAAAATCAAATATTATATAGTATCATTAAATTTATCTATTAAATTATCTGTTGTGCTCCTCACGTTATTTTATTTCATGGCCTCTCATTCGCCAAATGCTTGAGAATAGAGTTGATGGTCTTGAAATTTCGCAGTGTTAGAAGTGCAACGTATGCAGAAATTCTAGAAAAACTAAGAAGAACTGAAGCAAAACCAATTTCAGCCTTCACAAATGGCTTCTATTCAATTTCAAACCAACATAATGGCTGAAAATTGGGAAACTCCCACAGAACAATTGGGTCAATATTTTGGCTCAGGGCTGCGCAGTTATACAGTTTGGGTATGTGCAGTCTGCCTAATTTTATAGATTGCAAAACTTTAGTTCGAGGAACTATACTAAGGAATCTTTATTTTCTTTAGCTTCAAAAGCTTTCAAAATCATTTAAAAAGAAAAGTTAAAGGCTAAATTCCAAGAACAAGTCTGGTTTAAGTAAAAAAAAAGACATTTTAATCTGTGTGTGACAGAGCAAGAGGGAAAAAATGACAGTGATTGCAAGCCTCTGGAACCTTCACTGCATGTGTTAAAAACAGTGAAATGAATGAGTGGTTAACATCAAAGGCAAAGAGAGGAAGGTCATGGTTGGGGTGGACCGCAAACAAATAAATATGAGAGAGAAGCATTTCTCTTCATGTAGTGTTGTTTCAATTGTCACAAACAAACAACTAAAATTTGAAGCCAACTAATTACTTGCCACGTGCTTTGTTGACAGTAATATCTGTGCTAATGGATTATAACTATAAGACAAAGAAGCTAATTTAAACATTTACAAAATACAAAACAAAAAAAACATATTATTTCACCATTTTAACATATATTAATGCTTGTTTTTGAAAATAAAGTGACTTTCAGGAAAGGAAACAGGGAGGAAGGATTGGAAGGTTGGAGGTATGGATGAGACTGCTTGAACTTGAGGATGTCCTTCACTTTGCCAACAGAAGTATTGAGTACAACTGGCACCACAAACAATGGCATGGTCACCATCAAATTAGCAGTGGTTCGTTGAAGGCTGCAATGGGTGACGTCAACTGTATCTCAGTTAACACCACAATGATGTATCAAGGAAGTCATCAGGGATCTCCCTGTCTTGTTAAATATAATGGACTCATAATCAATTGGGAACTGGTGACCTGGCAATATCTGTGGAGAGAAATTGGAGTTAAAGTTTTGGGTCCAGTAACCCTTCCTCAGAACTGATGGTAGCTAGGAAATGTTGGCTTAAAAGCAGAAGATAGGGTGGGGCGAGGGTTTAAGGAGTAAATGATAGTTGGGAGTTAGAGCCCAAAGAGAAAGAAGAACAGTTGGGCAGACAAAGGAGTGAATAATGATCTGGCTAGGAGGGTGAATAGCTATTAATGGAGGCTGTTAGTGGCTAACAATGGGTTGCGTGTAATTGCAGACTATGTGATATCAAGGCCTGGAGTGTGGGGGTAGGGGCAAGGACATGGGAGAGTTCAAGTCCTAAAGTTATTGAACTCGGTATTGAGTCCAGAAGGCTGCAGGATCCCCAAGCGGAAAATGAGGTGTTGTTTTTCCAGTTTGTGCCGAGCTTCACTGGAGCACTTGCAGCAAGCCTGAGACAGAGATATTGGCCAGGGAACAGCATGGTGCGTTAAAGTGGCAGGCAATTGGAAAATCAGGATCTTTCTTGTGGACAGAATGTAGATGTTTTGCAAAGCGGTCACCCAGTCTATGCTTTGTTTTCCCAATGTAGAGCAGACCACATTGTGAGCAGCGAATACAGTAGACTACATTAAGTGAAGTGCAGGTAAAGTGCTGCTTCACCTGGAATGTGTGTCTGGGCACTTGGATACTGGGGAGGTAAACAGGCAGGTGTTACACTACTTGCAGAAGTAGTTTCTTCAAGTCCAATCATCATGAGAAACACTTAATCTATTTAGGAGAGAAGCAGGAATGAGAAAACATGAGGTTAAACCAGCCTGGGAGACAACTCTATTTTGCAAGTAGAAATTCTGCATGTTGCTATTGAAAGAATGCATTTATGATTCATGACTTGACCAACACATTTGTGTTTATGGTCTGGCAAGGAGCCAATAATATATTTTGTTGAAAGTAGACAAAGTTTGAGATCCAAGATACTTACTAAAAGAATAAAGCTGCCAGATTCCACAGTTTTGGACAAAGAAAAATAAACTTTTCTATACAAAGTTAGAGCAGTAAAATAATTAACAATTCCATGGATTTCTCAGCAACTCCCTAGATGTTGGCAACACGATGGAAGACATCAGTAGCATAGGAGAACATCAAGAGAGTCAGGGGCAGAGGTGAGCGTAGTGGCCATCACTGAGAGGGTGCTGGGGAGACTGAAAGGTCTGAAGGTGGATAAATCACCCAGAGCAGATGGACTGCATCCCACAATTCTGAAGGAGATGGTTGAGGAGATTGTGGAGGCATTGGTGGTGATCTTTCAGGAATAACTGGAGTTAGGGAGGATCCCAGAGGACTAGAAAATGGCGAATGTAATGCTTTTGTTTAAGAAAGGAGCGACGCAGGAGACAGGAAACTATAGGCCGGTTAGTCTGACCTCAATTGTTGATAAGATTTCAAAGTTCATTATGAATGATGAGATTGCGGAGTACTTGGAAGTTCATGATAAAACAGGGCTGAGTCACCACAGCTTCGTCAAGGGGAGATCATGCCTGACAAATCTCTTAGAATTTTTTGAGGATGTAACAAGCAAGTTAGACAAAGCAGAGCCAGTGGACGTGATCTATTTCAAGAAGGCCTTTGACAAGGTGCTGTACAGGAATCTGCTAAATAAGAGCCCGTGGTGTTTAGGGCAAGGTAGTGGCATGGGTAGAGAATTGGCTGACTGGCATCAGGCAGAGACTAGTGATAAAGGGGTCTTTTCCAGGATGGCAGCAGGTGACTAGTGGACTTCCAGAGGGGTCAGTGTTGGGACAACAACTTTTCACATTATACATTAATGATCTGGATGAAGGAACTGAGGGCATTGAACTCATTGCCATGGAAGGCTGTGGAGACCAAGTTATTGAATGTATTTAGGATAGAGATAGATAGGTTCTTAGTAAGGAGATCAAGAGTTATTAGGAAAAGGCAGAAGAATGAGATTAAGAAACATATCAGCCATCATCGAAAGGTGGAGAAGATTCAATGGGCTGCATGGTCTAATTCTGCTCCTACATCTTATGGTCTGTCGGTCACCAAATCACAGTAAAAAACTTTGTTGCCTTTAAAAGAGATTTCAATTCTTCACTTTTAAAGGACTAACTTTGGAACTTCCTCCTAAGTTGCTCCATCATAGACTGCCTTAATGACTGGACCTGCACTACCCTAGAATCTTGAGGCTGTACTTCAGCTTATACTCATGGTACAATCTGCTATGGACCAGATCAAACACCATCAAAATATATTCAGAAGATTGCTTAGACCCCAACTTTTTCTTATTTTTAAAGGCAAGTGTAATGTGTTGTGTTCCACATGCGATTCGATTAATCAAACTAAGAGGCTTGGAGCAAAACACACTTTATTATTGCACTATAGTTAAAATACAAACAAAAGAAAGAAGAATTGGAATAACTTAACTCTATTGCAAAACTTAACAGAATAATCGATAATTGAACTACTAAACAGCAACTGTTCTGATACAGTAATATCCCATAAACACACCCTTGGTAAAGGCAGATTCTGTAAACTAGATTATCTCACATGCAAGGGTGGCAAGTATAGTCAGGAGAGATATATAGCAGCTTCCAAACCACAACAGCAACTGAAAGTTAAACTAAAATGCTGGTTCTGTGGGAGCTTGACTCCATCCATTCATGCTGCTTCTATTGTTCCAACTTTTAAAAAAAACCCAAGGCCTCACAAGCTGTTTACTTTATTGGCTTAGATCAGACCACTTATTACCTCTGTCTCAAGTTTTCTCCATAAAAAACCAGGTCAAAACACATCTCTTAAAGAACAGTATTATCGCAAATCCCAGCTGGTTGCCTACAGACACCTACCTTTAGTAAACCAGCACTGCCCGTGTGTTTCTTTGAGCTTCAATCCTGCTCAGTTATACAAAGCACATACCACACGTGGACTTCTTCACTACACTCTCAGCCGTACTGAACTAATACTGGCATTTTGGGTTTCGTCTCAACTCCCATTTCTCCTGTCACTTCTCAGAGCATTTCCCTGAGACCTAACTCCAACTCTTAGCTGCACCTACCACCTCCCAGACTTTCTTGGTGCCCCAACTGCCCTGAGCCTGCTATAGCAACAAACCTTTCAGGGTAGAGCTCCTCCTGCCTGCTGTCTGACTTCCTGACCCATCACCTGGCTTCCCTGCCTTGTGGTCTGACTTGCCTGTCTGTCCCAGGTCTCCCTTCTCAAGTTCCTCAAGCCCATAGGTGTGCACTCCTGATGTCTCAGATGGCCAGGCTGTTTGACTGCAAAACATGGTAAAGGTCAGGTACAGCCTCCCCTGCTGCGGCTCTGAGCATGCAGCAGACATTGTAGTCTACCAGAAAATGGAATCCTTGTTGGAGCCCAAAACAAGATAAATTCAGGGTTCATAACAACACACAGAGTCATTGAGTCATAGAGATGTGCAGCACGGAAATAGACTCTTCAGTCCAACTTGTCCATGCTGACCAGATATCCTAAATTAATCTATTCCCATTTGGCAGCATTTGGCCCATATCCCTCTAAACCCTTCATATTCATATACCCATCCAGATGCCTTTTAAATGTCGTAATCGTACCAGCCTCCACCCACACTCTGCCTTGCATACTCCACATCAGTAGGCTGGAATATTTCTCCATCACAAGGGAGTCCATTCCCTCAATGGACAACTGGTTTAGGATGACAGACTGAGCATCATGAAGATCAATGCTCATTATCCTGACAGCAGTCACAAGTATGTCAATGTGTGCCGGGCATCTCTGCTGCCTTTATGTGAAATATAGATTTTAGATCTCCAGCTGGCTATTGAACAAGTCTCCCTTCTATGCATTGGTTCATGATTCCTTTTAACAGCCTGTGCATTGCTGCACTGGAGGGAAAGAGTGCTAAATGGAGCATTAACAAGCCAGTAGGTGGATTACTGAGGCATTGCTTCTAATACCCAGATTGTTTGGAGGAGCTTTGCAGCAAACACTGCAGCAAGCTTTCAAAAATGTGGAAAATCATCCTATCACGTACCCATTTTCAATGAGTGGCCTCTAGCCACCCAATTTTCCACCACTTCCTGCTGTGATAAGTCTTTAGTATTAAAATCTGACAGAAAGCCCCGGGAAGTTAAAATCCAGCCCTGAGACTTGCTTTGATCCGTTGATTGTGGAATTATTTTCCTCTAACTGAAACATACTGATTTGGGTGATCAGTTCAGATCTGTTACATATTTACACCATTAGATTGAGGGTATGAATCTCAATGATTCTATAAATCAACAGTTATTACTTAGGATAGGTTGAATAAGTAACCTGGCAGTACCATTTCAAAATAAACTTGTTCATTTTGACAGTTGATAAGAAGGTTGCAGAGAAACCAAACAATGGCTCTCCCTCAAGAGGCACACAAGAAACAGATGTCAGTGAAAAGGATGGCATTGACTTCAAGACTTTCAGTAGCGATTCATTAAAACAGTGACAATAATGGGAGAAGTAAATTGTATACCAAGGAAAGGCGCGTGGAGTGCAAGAGAGCGTAGGGCAGAGACAAAACACAGCATGGATATAATTCACAATAGCAAAAATAAAGTCTGTGCCAGTCAGCAGAAAGAGATGAAAGGATATGTAAATTGGGCAGTGATCATTATTTCACACAATAATAGCAAGAAATGTGTAGATATTAATTGGACTCAAAGGATCCTCTTTCCATTTATTGCCAGTTTTGCGGCAGAATTTTGGAGAATGGTGGGAAAGTAAAAAAATGGGACAGAGGCTAATTATTGATGGAACTGCAAATCTCCACAGCAATATTGTGTTGTCCCTGATGGCATTCACAAGAACTGCCACAATTGAACTTACACATTTAATAATTGATAATTCGATGCCAGTCAACGATATTTGTCCTTGAAGGTGAACTATTGAAATTTATTAACTGAAGGTAGTAAATTGTTCTTAGAGATTTTAAAAGTTTAAACTTGATTTTTTCTTTTACTTTTTCTTTCTTACTAAGGGCGTATACCTAGGGTTTTAGAGGATGTGGCTACAGAGATGGTGGGGACATTAGTTGAAATATTCAGGAACTGCATGGATTCTGGGAGGGTTCCAATGGCTTGGAAAGCTTATATTAGGACACCCTTGTTCAAGAAGCGTGGGAGACAGAAAGCAGGAAATTATAGGTCAATTAGCATTTTCCCAATGATAGGTATATGGTTAAAGTCCACTATTCAAGAAGAAACAAGGAATTTAGAAAAAGGTTTATGTAATCAAACAAATTCAACATGGTTTTGAGAAAGGGAAATCGTGGTTGACAAATTTGAGGATATAATAAGCATAACTGATAATGGGAACTGGTAGATATAGAGGATTTCAATTTCGAGAAGGCATTTAATAAGGTGCCCCATAAAAGACGATTGCACAAGATTGGAGCTCCCGCTATTGGGGATACTGTATTAGCATGTATTGAGGATTGGTTAACACAGATGACAGCAAGAGTTTGTATTAATGGGTCTGTTTCAGTTTTAGAAAGGCATAACAAGTGGAGGGCACATGGATTAGTTCTAAGGCCTTAAATATTTACCATCTTTATTAGTATCTTGGAGGAGGGGGCAGACTGTGATGTATCCAAATTTGCTGATGATCCAAAATTATGTGGGAGGGCATGTTGTGATGAGGACATAAAGAATCTGTAAGGGGAAATAGACAGGGTGAGTGAACGGGCGAAAACCTGGGAGATGAAGATTTTTGTAAGAAAGTGTGAGGTCTTGCACTTTGATAGGAAGGCAAAAAGGCACACCACTATTTAAATGGAGAGATATATCAAGAAAATGCTGCACAGAGTGATTTGGATGCTCTTGTGCATGAAACACAAAACATTAGCAAGCAGGTGCAGCAAGTAATTAAGACAACAAATTGAATTTGTGATAACAAGGTGTAGAGCTGGATGAACACAGCAGGCCAAGCAGCATCAGAGGAGCAGGAAAGCTGACGTTTCGGGTCTAGGCCCTTCTAGAAAAAAAGAACAAATCACTGCACAAATCATTCTGAAGAAGGGTCTAGACCTGAAACGTCAGCTTTCCTGCTCCTCCGATGCTGCTTGGCCTGCTGTGTTCATCCAGCTCTACACCTTGTTATCTCAGATTCTCCAGGATCTGCAGTTCCTACTATCTCTAAATTGAATTTTGGCCTCTGTTGATAGTGGCTGGAGTTTAACAGGGAAGTCTTATTATCACTGTAATGGGTATTGGTGAGGCTGCACCTGGAGTACTTTGCACAGTTTTGTTCCCTTTATTTAAGAATGAATAGTGGTATTGGAAGCTGTTCAAATGAGATTCACTAGACTGATTTTGGAATGAAGCAGTTGACTTATCAAGAATGGATAAGCAGATTAGGCCTTTATTCATTAGAGTTTAGAAGAATGAGGAGTGATCTTATTGAAACATATGAGATTCTAAGGGGGCTCGACAAGGGTAGACATTGAGATGATATTTCCACTAGTGGGGGGAGTCTTGAACTAGGATAGTTACAGATTAAATGGACTTCATTTAAAACAGAGATGTGAAGAATTTCTTTTCCCAGATGGCAGTAAATGTCTGGAATTTTCTACCCCAGGCAGTTACAGAGGCTCTCTAAAAGTATTGTGAAATATCAAGGAGTTGACATCCATACGGAGTTGGCATTAAAGAGGAGTTGAAGCTTGGGGCAGATCAGCCATCATCTTTTTAAAGAGCAGGACAAGCTTGAGGGGCTGAATGGACTATTCCAGCTCCTATTTATGTTCTTATGACTCTTCTTTTTCTCTCTCAATCCAAATGGCTCCAACCTTAATTCTCCTTCTGTCATCCCTCTTTTAAACCTCTTTCTAAAATTGTTAAATCTCATTGGTTAAGATGAATTTTGGTTCTATCATGAAGTCCCAGATGCATTAAATCACACCATTATCAGCTTACATTTCCAGGAAGTTAGAGTATAAATTATATTTGAGCTGAAGGGTGTAAGGAAAGCTGACATTACGTGACTAAACCTCACTCCAGCGAGATCTGGCCGTCATGTTCTGCTTTGGCAATTATGCCAACTCAAGTATTTTGCAAACATGCCCTCACTTAACTTTCCAAATCATTCTCTACGTGGGCCATCAGTGCTAACAAAAAGTCACAAGGCCAACAAGTCTGTCAACTTTCCTATTGTTCTTTTCATGACTCTGTCACACCTTGGTACCTACTATTGTCGTCAAATCTTAATTTCTCGTTCTCCTTGATATTGTATCCAATACAGTAGAGTCTAATGTCCAAAGCTTTTCTGCAGGTTTCATGAAGACACTAATATGGCAGTTCTGTGTCATAATCTGTGCTCTGATTTCCTCTTACACAAGGTAAAGGATTAGAAGGTAATCTGCTTCTCATGCAGGATATAACACAAGTCAAAAAGCATTCCTTTGTGGAACAATGACAGATGTAGGAAACGAAGTAACAGATATTAATGCCCCACTTATTGGCACCCCATTCAGAAACTTAAACAATCATTCCCTCCACTACAGGTACACAATGACAGTACTATGTAGTATTTACAGGTTGCACTGCAGCATTTCACCAAAGCCTCTCTAGCAACATCTTCCACGTGACCTCGACCACCTAAGACAAGAACAGCTTACAGATGGAACACCAGCACCTGCAAGTTCCCCACCAAGCCAAACATCTTATTTGGAATAATTTCATCATTTCTTCACTGTCACTGGGTCATAAAACCTGAACCATTCTATCCAACACACTTATATCACAGGCACTGCAGCAGTTCAAGAAGGCGACTTACTACCACCCTCTCATTGGCTATTAGGGACGGCAACAAATGGTGAACTTATTAGTAATGAACACATTCTCCTGGAAGTATATAAAAACATCATCTAAGTCTTACACTGTGTTCCTGCAATGTAAACCTGTGACCAAAGAAACATTTTCTGATGAAGGAAGACGGTTTGAAGGGTACCAAAGCATTGGTGGTAAGTTGTAGATGGTAATCAATGGATCAAGGGAGTGGTGACTGCAAGCAGGAAACATGCTTAAGACAGCACACAGTTACAAGGTAAGTCTGCTTCATGTTTCCTTGGCTGACTTGTAAGCTAACTGAACAATTGCCAACATTGAACAAAAGTTTGTGGAGGCCACAATTTTCCATTTGGATCATACCTTTTTTTTTTTGAGCCTTGTTTACTCAGGGTAAAGAGAAAGGGGCTCCTTTGCTGGATATCTTGACCACATTTCAAATCAAGAGTAAATTAGGGTTCAGTGACCTAAAGAACCACAGAACTCAGACATTGCATTAAACTTAGATAACAAGGTGTAGAGCTGGATGAACACAGCAGGCCAAGCAGCATCAGAGGAGTAGGAAAGCTGATGGTTCGGGCCTAGACCCTTCTTCAGAAATGGGGGATTTTTAATACAGAAAAGCTGCCTTTGCCCTTCCAGCTTCTCCCAACTTCACAGTGAATTCCCTACAGAGTATAAATTGCAATCAGAACCTATCCTAAATATTTAATCAGAACCACCAAGTAAAATTCAACTATGTCAATATGGGATCATACCAGTGATCAGAAGTATAAGCTGTGTGTTCTGTTGTAAGAACTCACTAACTAGACAACCTATTCCAATATCATAATGTATGTTTTGCAGAGTTTTATAATGAGACATCTTTTCCCTTTAAGGTCACCATGCTACTTCCTTTTATGGATTTCTTTTTTTCCTCAAACTTCCACTTTCAGTAAACACATTCTCAAGCCATTTTCTATGAATAAATTATATCACCACACTCCCTGAAACAGCACTTGCATTTTGATGGAGTTTATTTGTGTCAGTTGGTTTGTTTCAATCAGTGGAAGTTAATTTGGACTTATTGACTGTAAAATGGTTAATGTTTGATTGATAATCCATTTAATTTGCATGATTCCAAGTAATGTCCAATTGAATGGATTCACTTGCTCCTTGCAGTCAATAAAAAGCTAAAAAAAGTCAGTAAATCAACACCTGAGCAGAATGTGCATAATTGATCTGCAATTACTTTTTCAATACCTTCAATAACCACACAAGTTAGTTATCAGCTTATCAAGTTTTGAGTTAAATATTTTTATGTTATAGCAACACAATAAATGTTCAAATCATGATATAGATCTTAACACAATATTCTTTTGATATTTTCAATATTCACTTTGTGAGGTGAAAAATCCATATGTGGCTTCAAACTAGTGACTTTCCCTCCTTTCTATAAAGTGACTGTCTGGCCTCTTAATTAACCAATTATCCCTCGCTGCAATGCTGAGAACCGGAGGTGGTATTTTCCCAGATGACCACTCCTGGTACCTTGTGGTATTTGCCTTCACCCCATTCCCATCTCAAAGTTTTTTAAATCTGGGTAAAGATTGTTTGAGGTAGTTCATTAGTACCAAATCATCTTTGTCTTTGCTTTGTCTTGGGCATATCTAGTGATTAGCAGTAAATATCTCACCACAGAGCATCCATAAAGGAGGCACTGTCCTTAGATAACAAAAGATTTATTGTACAATAATAATAAATAAAATTATATTTGGTTAGGTATAATTACTGGAATCTTAGGGAGCTGGTTTAGATTTATGTAGTCCCTTGAAAAACTAGAATGGGTGGAGACAAGGAGTTCTACACAATGTGACATCATAGAATGAGTGGAGCCAATGCAAAATGAACATTAACCCTTTCAGACTTGTATATAACCCCAGACCTATGCGAGAGATTC
This sequence comes from Rhincodon typus, assembly GCF_021869965.1. Taxonomy (NCBI): domain Eukaryota; kingdom Metazoa; phylum Chordata; class Chondrichthyes; order Orectolobiformes; family Rhincodontidae; genus Rhincodon; species Rhincodon typus. The sequence goes on along the minus strand of NC_063351.1, from coordinate 16,771,982 downwards.
AAGCCTCCAAACTTGAATTCTACTGCCCTTTTGCCATGAGATTTTTAAAAACATTTCATTAAATGCTATTGCAATCTAAAGTTCAGGATGTTTTCTCATAGTAAGTACATTTTTTAAGGAGAGAAAGACATTCTATAGTTTACATCACCACTGACTTTGTTGCCTGCACAGCATAACATATTCCCTGCTGTCTCTATTAAGAATTCAGGAAGGTAACAAATATTTCAGATTGCCTTTGATGCTATGCTTGCAAATGAAGCTTATGTGTTTCTCATCACTGCATTTGAACATTCTGACAACTGGCTGCGTAAATTAGTTCTATTTTTGCTGTCATGCAAACGGAAATAAAATACTGAATTCATTTTCCAGAAGTTGCATGAAAGAATCAAAACCCAATCCTTTTGCCATCAGCCATGATCCTATTAAATCGCAGAACAGACTCTGGAGGTGCTGAATGGTTTTCTCCAGATTCTAATTCTTCTTGTCTTATGAGCTTTTCTTCAAGATTGACGATTTTCGATTTTACGCTGGCAAACGAACAGTTTCAGCACACAATGAATTTTTGCCTTCTTTCTGTTAGCTCTGTGACAAAATGTCCTTGTGTTGTGTCAAACGCTTTCCACCACAGCAATTCACCTTAGCAGGATTTTGTGTTCGTTATGTCAGAGCATCCTGCAAACTATTAGTAATTTCAAGTTGTTTCTGAGTATTGGTAAAATTTACTGGCAATGCAAAATAGACTGGGAGATGGAGCTTTAATTTAAAGTTATGAATTAATTAACACAAAGATATCTAGGCACGTAACGAACTGCACACGCAGGATGTGGGAGCTTCTGAATGCCACTGTGATTCAAAGCAAACACATCTGCAGTTGCAGGAACTTCAGCTCAGAGTCAATGGTCTGGAGGCCAAGCTACAGGTGCTGCAGGAGGGGGAAGGGGGAAGGTTGTCTGGACACCTAGTTCCAGAAGGCGATCCTACCCTTTAATCTACAGTCATCTGATTTGGCCAGTGCTCAGGAACGGGCGGGCGGGGAAGGCAGGGAGGGGAGGTGTGACTGCAAGTGTGGCAGGAGTACAAGAACCACATTGTTCAACTGGTTTGAAGTCCTTTCAGCTTGCGGTGAGTGCTGCAGGATGAATGACCTAACTGATCATGACACTATGCTTCAGGAAGCCATTCAGGCTGAGGAGCTAACAGGGACAAAATGGTACTAGGGTGCAGAATAGTGAAGGGACTGACATTGTTCTCTGCAGCAAACAGCATTCATCCAAGCGGATCTGTTGTTTGCCTAGTGCTGGTGTGTGCAACGTCTGCTCTAACTGGAGAAGAAATTGCAGAGGAAGTGGACAGATCCAGTGAACATATTGCAGGTAGGTACCAATGATATAGATAGAACTAGGAAAGAGGTCCTGCTGAGGGTTTATCAGAAATTGGGGTTTGAATTAGAAAGCAGAGCCTCTAAAGTAATAATCTCTGGGATTATGATTTGAACCACATACAAATTAACATAGGGCAATTAACATTAGAGAAATTAATGCATGGCTCAAAGACTGGTGTGGTAGAAGTGGGATCCAGTTCATAGGGCACTGGCACCAACACTGGGGAAGGTGGGATCTGTACAGTTGTGATGGTCTATACCTGGATGTTCTGAGACTGGTTTTGTGGCAAGCTGTATGACTGGGAAAATAGAAAGGCCTTTAAACTAATCAAGGGGCAAGGGATCAAGCTCAGATTGATGTTGCAAATAAAGAGGTAGAGTCGACACAGCAAAATAATAATGTGGGAAATGAAGGTTAGAGAATTTCCGGATGGGACAGAGAGGAAAACCCTACGAATACACCCAACAGTCAATACTAAGTGTTGCAAAGATAACTGTAAGGCAAAACCAAACAATCTGTATCTGAGTGCACATAACATGCAAAATAAAAGTTAAAAAAAATTGATAGGCATGCATCAAAGGAAATAAATGTGATCTAATCGCGATTATAGGTACAGAGCTGCAGTTGATCAAGATTATGTCCTGAATATTAGCATGTAAATGACATTCAAGAACAGGAAGCTTGGTCAAGATGGAGGGGTTAGCACTCTTAATCAACCATGAAATTCGTGCAATAGTTAGAGATGACCTTGGTTCGAGAGATCAGATGTGGATATTGGGAATAGTGGAAAGAAGTCACGGGAGGGGAGTGATCTACACTATCCCTAACAATGACCACAATGTTAGGCAAAGTAAGCAAGAAGCAATATTGTTTGTGATGAAGGGATGACAATCACCAGGTGAATTTAATTTGAGGAAAACATCACATGAAGAAAAAGCATTTAATTGTGCAAAGGTGAATCAAAAGTCAGATGATTATCCAGAATATAAAGAACAAGACACTCGGTGAAAGGTTAATCATGCAAAAAAACAGAGGGAGAAGAAGCTAGAAGTTTAAAATTGGATTAAAGAGGTTTTTGCAGGTAGCTATAATAGAAAAGAACATAGAGTTGGGTGTCTAGAGAGTCAGAATGGGGAGTTAGTTGTAAGTAATAAAGAAATACTGGATGAATTGAACAAATATTTTGCTTAGAAATAAAGAATGAATATAATCTGTTTATTCAAGGGAGGGAGGCAGAAAACAGGACATTGTAGGGTATTTAGCATGACATTTGTCATGGAGCAGATTTTAAAATTTAAGGAGATTATAGTTGAGCACTTTGGAAAAATTCAAGGTATTTGGGATTAGTCAACATGGTTTTGAGAAAGGAAAATCCTATTTAACTGTCTGGAGATCTTTGAAGGAGTAAAATGGACTGTACTTGGATTTCCAAAAGGCATTTGACAAGGTGCCACATCAAAGGTTATTGCATGAAGTAAAAGCACAGACAGTATTCATAGATAATAAATTGGCTGGCTAACAGAAAACAAATATTCTGTTTTATAAATGGGTCACATTGACAGGGTGTGACAAATGATGTCCCATGTAGGTCTACACTGCGGCCTCAAAATTTCACAATTTATATTAATGTAATTTAAATAAATGTGAGGTGTTGCATTTTGGTGAAGTAAACCAGGGCATGACTTGTACAGTTAATGGTAGAGCCCTGGGGAGTGTTGCCGAACAAAGAGACTTGGGGGTTCAGGTGCATAGTTCCTTGAAAGTGGAGTTGCAGGTAAACAGACAGGGTGGCGAAGAAGGCATTTGGCATGCTTGCCTTCATTGGTCAGTGATATAGGAGTTGGGACATCATGTTGTGGTTGTGCAGGACATTGGTGAGGCCACTTTTAGAATACTGCATTTAACTCTGGTCTCCGTGCCACAGGAAAGATGTTGTTGTTACACTTGAAAGGGTTCAGAAAAGACTTACAAAGATGTTTCTGGGATTGGAGAGTTTGAGCTATAGGAAGAGGCTAAATAAGCTGGGGTTTTTTCCCCGGAGCATCGGAGGCTGAAGGGTGATCTTATAGAGTTTTATAAAACCGAGAGGCATGGAGAGGGTGATTGGCAAGGCCTTTTCCCCAGAGTAGGGGAGTCCAACACTGGAGGGTAAAGGTTTAAAGTGAGATAGGAAAGATTTAAATGGGACCTGAGGTGCAACATTCCCTCACGGAGGGTGATGCATGTACGGAATGAGCTACCAGAGCAGGTGGTGGAGGTAGGTATGATTACAACATTTAAAAGGCATCTGGATGTGTATATAAATAAGAAGGATTTAGGCAGATATAGGCAATTCCGGGCAAATGGGACTTGATCAATTTAGGATATCTGGTTGGTGCAAGAGTTGGGCCAAAGGGTATGATTCTGTACTGTATAATTCTGACTGTAATATTCTAGGAAACCAAATTGAAAACCCACCCAACTTCGTGAATATGTAGTACATTAATATGCTCATCGCAGTTGGTGTTTAGTATACAGGCATACTAACATTTCTAGTCAATTGTTATTGACCTTTAAAAGATAATATTATGTTTTCCTACTGCAAAATCATAGTATTCAAAATTTACAATGAAGTCTTTTGCCCTATGAACAATATTTACATCTCAATTGTTTAATAACTTCCACTAATATTGTATTATTGCACTAATATTTCTGTAAATCTGAAACAAACCTGAGAAAATACTGGGAAGTACTCAGCAGGTCAAGCAGCATCTGTGGGCAACAAAACTGTTAATGTTTCAAGTGAATTGTCTTTTGTAAGAACTAGGAAAATATACAATGCACTTTTAGTTCCTGAACCATCATGTGGTTATAACGAAATGTGATCAACCTAAAGTACTAATTGTTTCTCTCCACTAATGCTGCCTGAGTTTCTGTGGCTTTTAAAGCTCTTTTATAATACTATTCCAGACCTTGGACTGTATTTTTCACTTAAATCATGAAGATGAACACTTTTAATCCTAATGTGAAATTGAAGCAACGTGGATTTGAAGTAAAAATCGAAAGAATTGCGGATGCTGGACATCTGAAACAAAAACAAAAATTGCTGGAAAAGCTCGGCAGGTCTGGCAGCATCTGTGGACAGAAATCAGAATTAAAGTTTCGGGTCCAATGACCGTTCCTCAGAACTGGATATGAATGAGTTTAGATTCATTTGCTTATCACCATAATTTAGCTGCCTTTTAAGAAGGTGGTACTCTAAACACACGGGACAAAATGTCCTTATCTGCACACGTGTGGAGACAGTTGTAATCAACTGTCAGGAATGGCTGCAGGAAATCTGCTGGCCTTACCTGATATGACTCGACAGACCCTCAGTGGTAAACTCTCAGCTGCCCTCTGAAGTGGTCTAGCAAGTCACTCAGTTCAAGGGTAGACAACAAAGGCTAGTCTTGCTGGCAACATACACATCCCTTGAAAGAGTAAACAAATGATATGGGTGAAATCAAACATTTAACAAAAAAATGTTTTGTTTCAAAAAAAATCCAGTGAAGACATCTGCTACTGATTATTTGTCAGTTTGATGACAGATGTTCATTTACACATTACAGCCAGTCCCTAATGATTCGAAGGTGAGTAGCTTTCTGCATTAGCTAACCATCTGGATTAATGTCTGTGTTTCTCACAATCTAACAAGACTTTCCTACTAGCAGCTATTGGAACTGATACTGAATTTGGACTTTGGTAATAAAATCACAAATCAGTTGAAGACTGAGGCCAGATTTTCACATTTAGGACAGTGATATGAAGTTGTTGGCTTGCTCACCGAGCTGGCTGGTTATCGTACAGGTGTTTTGTCACCATGCTAGGTGACATCATCAGTGTGGCCTCTGACGAAGCGATTGTAGTTCTACTCCACTTGGTATTTATATGATCCGGTCTGTTAAGTTGGATTGTGTCATTTCTGGTTCTGTTCTGCATGGGTTTGTATATGGGGTCTAATTCCACATGTTTGTTCAGTGCATTACAGATTGAAAACCAGGCCTCTAGGAATTCCTGTGCCTGTCTGTAGTTGGCTTGAGCTCCGCTGGTCAAATTGTCCCAGTTAAATTGATGGCCTGCATTGTCCAAGTGCACTGAGATGAGGGTAAGTTCATCATATCGTTTTGCTGCTAGCTGGTATGTGTGTATCCTGATGGCTATTTCCTTCCGGTCTGGCCGATGTAATGTTTGCTGCAGTCAGTGAAAGGTATTTTGTAAACTACGTTGATCCTGCATGTTATGGGTATGGGGTCTTTCGTCCTTGTGAGTGTTTGTCATAGAGCAGCTGTGGGTTTGTGTGCTACAGTGATTCCTAGTGGTCATAGGAGTGTCATTGATATAGGGTAGTATGGCCAGTGTATTGGGCTGTACTGTCTCTTCTTGGCATTGTCTATCTAGTAGGCCATTGCGGATGAAGCCGTTGGGATATCATTGTTAGCAAAGACCTTGTATAGGTGCTCTTCCTCCTTCCTGCATAGTTCTGGCATGTTGCAGTCAGTTGTGGCGCATTGGAATAGTGTCCCAACACAACTTTGTTTGTAGACATTGGGGTGATTGCTGTGGAAATTGAGGATTTGGTCAGCGTGGGTTGCCTTCCTATATACTGCGGTTTGGAATTCCCCGCTCGTCATTTGTCCTACCCCAATATCTAGAAACAGAATTTGATTGTTTTCTTCTTCTTTTGTAAATTTGATCCTGGTGAAAACATTGTTGATGAGATGGCGTGTATTTTCTAACTTGGCGCATTTAATGATGACAAATATGTTGTCCACATATAGGATTCACAGTTTTGGCTGTATAAGGGGGAGGGTAGTGCATTCCAGTCTTTGCATGACTGCCTCTGCAATACGTCCTGAGATGGATGACCCCATAGGTATGCCATTGCTTTGTTTGTATATTTGGCCGCTAAAGATGAAGTGTGTGGTGAGGCATAGATCCAGGAGTCTGAGTATGTTGTCCTTGCTGATGGAACTAGTTGGACTTGGCATTTCTGCTACATCCAGTAATTTGGCAAGTGTTTTTTTGGCTAGTGGTACGTCAATGGACGTGAATAGCGCTGTGACATCAAAGTATACCTTTGATCTCGTCGTCGTTGATTTTTAACGTTCTTAAGGTTGTTAAGGAATTCCTGGGTTGAGTGGATGGAGTCGGATGATCCGTCGACCGGGTGTTTCAGTCTCTGTTGTAGGTCCTTGGCCAGTTTGTGTGAAGGTGTGCCCGGTAGAGAGACAATGGGTCTGAGGGAGATGTCTGGTTCGAGTACTTTGGGTAGACTGTAGAAGCGGGGGATGTTTGAGACTTCTGGTTTCATTTTCATGTAGTCTATCTTAGTTATTTGTCCTGCATTTTTTTAGTTTCCTCAACGTTTGAGTGATCCTGTTTGCTAGCTGCAGTGTTGTGTCTATCACCACCTGTTGGTAAGTGTGTGTATCTACAAGCAGTGCCTGTGCTTTCTCAAAGATAGTAAGAACTGCCGATGCAGGAGTCAGAGATAACAAAGTGTGGAGCTGGATGAACACAGCAGGCCAGGCAGCATCAGAGGAGCAGGAAAGCTGACATTTCGGGTCGGGAGAAATTTTCTGAAGAAGGGTCTCGACCCGAAACGTCAGCTTTCCTTACCACCCCACCAACCTCCGGATCCAACGCATCATCCTCCGACACTTCCGCCATCTGCAATCCGACCCCACCACCAAAGACATTTTTCTCTCCCCACCCTTATCTGCTTTCCGGAGGGACCATTCTCTCTGTGACTCCCTTGTCCGCTCCACACTCCCCTCCAGCCCCACCACACCTGGCACTTTTCCCTGCAACCGCAGGAAGTGCTACACCTGCCCCCACACCTCCTCCCTCACCCCCATCCCAGGCCCCAAGAAGACTTTCCACATCAAACAGATGTTCACCTGCACATCTCCTAAAATGGTATACTGCATCCGCTGTTCCCGTTGTGACCTCCTCTACGTCGGGGAAACCAAGCGGAGGCTCGGGGACCGCTTTGCAGAACACCTACGCTCAGTTCGCACTAAACAACTGCACCTCCCAATCGCGAACCATTTCAACTCCCCCCTCCCA
>NC_063351.1:16676452-16764110 GCF_021869965.1 Rhincodon typus | reverse complement strand
GCCACAACGATGCCACCCGAAGGTTGCAGGAACAGCAACTCATATTCTGCTTGGGAACCCTGCAGCCCAATGGTATCAATGTGGACTTCACAAGCTTCAAAATCTCCCCTCCCCCTACTGCATCCCAAAACCAGCCCACCTCGTCCCCTCCTCCCACCTCAAGCCCCACCCCCATCTCCTACCTACTAACCTCATCCCGCCCCCTTGACCTGTCCATCCTCCCTAACTCCCCACCTACACACCTTTACTGGCTCCATCCCCGCCTCTTTGACCTGTCTGTCTCCTCTCCACCTATCTTCTCCTCTATCCATCTTCTATCTGCCTCTCCCTCTCTCCCTATTCATTTCAGAACCCCCTTCCCCTCCCCGATTTCTGAAGAAGGGTGTAGGCCCGAAACGTCAGCTTTCCTGCTCCTCTGATGCTGCTTGGCCTGCTGTGTTCATCCAGCTGTACACCTTGTTATCTCTCCTCTGCTTGCTGTGTTCCTCCAGCTCCACACTGTTATCTCTGCTTTCTCAATGTAGTCTGGTTTATTCATAACGACAGCCATGCACCCTTTGTCTGTTGGTAGGATTATGAAGTTCCTGTCTTGAGTCCTTCGAGTGCTTTTCTCTCTGTATTGAGGGTTTCCCATTCATTCATCCGGTTCAGATTAGGGATTCTAGTTTGTCAGATGGCTTGTTGTGATTTATCTGAGTCCATTACCTATTAGTGTAGCTTCCAGAGCGGCCAGGAAGTCTGCTTTATTTGTGTCTCTGTGGTTATAGTTTAGTCCACGTATTAGGACAGCTTTCTCTGTTTCTGGAAGTGGTCTACTGGATAGGCATCTTATCCCTGATTCTGGTTTGTTGTTGTCCTCGCCTTTAGGTTCTCCTATAGCATTTGTTTCTTCTTTGTTCTGGTCCTGTGTTGTTTGTTGGTGATGGCCAGTTCCAGGATTGTAGTCCATTACTGGTCAGTAGTGTTTTGGTACAATGATTTTTGGCATGAAATTTCTCATTCATACTTGTAGAGCCAGTTATGGGCATCGTTGATCATTACCCGTGGCATTTTCCAGCCATTTTGTTCAAATTTATGACAGACGAGGAAGACAACAATCCTTTTCCGTTTCTCGACCTCAGGGCAGAACGTATGACCAACGGGGAGTTCCAAACCACAGAATATAGGAAGGCAACCCACACCTGACCAAATCCTCAATTTCCACAGCAATCACCCCAATGCCCACAAACAAAGCTGTGTCAGGGCACTATTCAAATTGGGCCACAACTCACTGCACCTATACAAGGTCTTTGCTAACAATGGATATCCCAACAACTTCATCCACGAGTGCCTACTAGATAGCAATAAAAGGTGAGACCTGTTGGTTAGAAGGCACTTCTGCATTTTCCTGGACATCAGCATGGTTCTAGTCATGGTTTTTAAGCCGTTCAACTTTTACCTCTCCACCATACATACCCTATTTTTCCCACAACCCGCATTATTCCTCATTTTTCCCATGCCTTCTCCATAGCATTTCATGTAACCCATACCTCTGTTATGCCCCCATGTATTATCCATGCTCTTTATGCATCATCTAAGCTCACCTAGGTACAGAATAATGACACTGGAAGCTCTTTAAAATACACACTAAATAAAAAAATAAATCAGGCATTCAACATTCCTTTGGAGAGAACTTATCCTTTGCAACTTTTTAAAACTGTTAATCAAACACAGCAAATGAAAATCCCATTGAAGAAGCCTTTCATCTGGTCCAAATAAACTCGCAGACGTTGCAAAACACTGCAAAAGACCACTGTGAAAACAGCTGTTTAACCATTAGTTCAGCCTGCCCACGTTTGACAGAGACGCCATAATATGAATGCTAAGAATGATTGAATCAATCAGTCTCTTGTGGGACTGACTACACAGTTGCAACGGAAACTGCAAACTTTGTTTGATTGATAGTTTTATTTCCTTGGAAAAGTTTGATCTTTCCTTCTGGGTCTGGACTCGAGAGTCAACCATGTTGCTGTGGATATCAATAGTTTTCTAAAATAGCCTCGTGAGCCATTCAGTTCAAGAGAAATTAGGGACAGTAACTAGGGCCGGCTTGGCCAGTGACACCCACATTCTATCTAACAGAAAGAAATAAAGATAGGGTCTGGTTTTAATTCTGCGTCAATGGATGGGTTTTGAATTATTTAAAATCTTGATACAATCAAAAGTGACAAGTGACTTTTAGTGAAATTTGGTGTCCATTAACTATATGGGTTTTACTTTCAGAGCATCAACAAAAAAAACCTACAAATTTTGAACATAGAACAGTACAGCACAGTACAGGCCCTTTGGCCCACGATGTTGTGCTGAACTATGGTCCTACTAAGATCAAACTACCCTGCATACCCTACATTTTAATAGAACATTAACTCAGTGATATTTCTCACAATAATAACTGTTCAGCATTTCTTGTAGTTGTTTATAAGACAAAAACAAATTGTAAAGCATTTCCATCAATTCATCATTTGTCTGAAATAAAAAGCTTTGAAAATTCCATCTTTGTTTCTTTCAAAGAATTTTGGAAAAAGGCAAGGAAACAGCCAACTCCTTACAGCATGAGAGGACCCACCAAGATTCCCACACACGCCTGTTGATGCAAACATTACACGCAGGGGCATTCTAAAAAAGACATCTTCACAATGCAATAGTGTGATAGCATACTAAGACTTTCAATTAAAATCTATAATGTAGGCATTGCGAAACAGATAGACAAGACAATGGATAAAATTCATTAAACTCATATTGACAAAACTAAGTGCTGAACTTTGTTTTATTCAATTGTCTGATCATTGAAACTTAGTTGGGACAACATCCAAATCATTACAAATTTTTGACAGAAAAATAAAAGCTGTACAATTCTCATCAAATGATGAGATTGCCCACAAATTGCTTTTAAAAACAGCATTAGTAATGTCTGCAGCTGCCTGCCTTACTGCTGAAGGGTGAGCTATGAGTTAAATCTTCCACTTGACCTTAATTGTTGGAAAGTCTTTACTGCTGTTGATAAATTCTGTGTGCACATAGAACACCACGCATGCAATAAACCAGATATCCTGTGTCATGTGGCAAGGTAAAAAGGACAAGAGATCGCCAGGACCTGTGGACAAATTGTATGTGTGTTCGAAAGAGAGGAGAATCTGGGATGTTACAATTTTCAACCTGCTCCAGTGAGCCACAATGTTCGAAACACTCAAGCTACACGTTTGCGAATAACAATGGTCAGGTAGGAGTAGAAACAATTCTGGTTCTAAAAAGCAAAGATAAACTGTATTTCTTTCATGGTGAAAGCTGCAAGGCAAAAGAGGTGTTTCTTGAGATGGGCTTCTTATAGAACATAGAACATAGAACATTACAGCGCAGTACAGGCCCTTCGGCCCTCGATGTTGCGCCGACCTGTGAAACCAATCTGAAGCCCATCTAACCTAAACTATTCCATTATCATCCATATGTTTATCCAATGACCATTTAAATGCCCTTAAAGTTGGCGAGTCTACTATTTTGGCAGGCAGGGCATTCCACGCCCTTACTACTCTTCTTATGTTTCACTAATGTTTGCACTTTGTGGTTGGCAGTGAATATTAGTTACAGATTGCACACAACCTAAAGCGGTCATCAGATTAATGGCACGGATCTGTGAGATAAGAAAGTGCCTATGTAACTTTTACAGCTTGTGTTTGGGGAATAGTGTTTTCACTTACCTTGGTCAATATTGCAGGGCATTAAAACTGTGTGGCAGTCTCTAGGGCATCATGATATGTACTTATTGCCTAGGCAACCCAGTTCCATCATGTTTGCATCACCTTCTTAGGGGTCTTCCTATTCTCAGTTGGCAAGGAGTAATTTTTCTCCATAACCCTCCATAGATGCCAAAGAAAGCCTGGGAGATCGACTACCGCTGAACTCGTCCCCTCATGAGGCGACTACTACTTCACAGAATCTCGCTGATTGTACGTTTCCAGAATCCCACAAGTGCATGCTGCTTTATCCAGCTGCAGCAATTTTAATTAGTTAATTTTCTTCACTCCCAGTGGTGATAATGAAATGAGCAACGGTTTTAGCACTGTAAACCCATCGTGAATATTTAATGAGAGAGAGCCTAGGAAAAAGCAGCAGTTCGGGAACTAGTGCACAAAGGCATTCACTTGAATTATAGCCTGCTCCCCCTTTTAATAGAGATGATGGAGATGATAGAGTGCTGATGAGACTGAGGGTGTTGACAGCCATCAACTCTTGTTTCTTCATGGACCTGATTCCTCAACCTCACTGGAGTTGGGAGCACAGGTGAAATAACTCCCAGAGGCCAGTATCCTGTCACTGAGTCACCCTTTACTTACATGTGGAAAGTCCTTGATACTGGTCCAGCTCCCTCAGAGCCAGCTCTGTGTCAGAATGTTTTTAGCTGTCAGCCAGGGTGCCCTAAGTGGGCCAGATTAACAGCCCCAGTCAGGGAACTCATATTCTATGAGGTCCAACTTGCTGACCTTGTTACAGTCCCTACATCCCACCTTCTCTGAGTCCGAACACATAGGCCGCTCCTTTTGCTTGAAGTGCCTCCTGGGGTGTTTTAGCACCGGGTCAGGTTCCTTCAACTCTGCGTCAGATACAGGTGGTATGTAATGCACAGGAACGCTCCCCTTGCACCCAGAGGGTCTCCGGAGAAACTCGCTCTCTTCTTCCGACGGCAAAGGTGTCGATGCAGCAAGATCTGCCATATCCATTTCAGATTCGGAGGTCTTTTCAATGCTTGACAGATAGGGAAAACCCACGGGTTCCAATAACCTTTCTGACTGTTCCGGGGAGCAGGGCACATTTTGCTCCTGCACCGTTTGCATGTTCGTGGCTTTCAGATGGTCCACCAGCTTGTTGTTCAGGACCATCACTCCTATCTGAACTTTATACATGACTGCCTGACCTTATCTCTTACACATGCAGGGCCATTTCCATGGTTCCTACAGCCAACTTTGTCCCCTGTACTGAACTGTCTCACTTGACAGAATCTGTCTTCTGGCACTGGTGTTCCTGATGCCATTTCAACTCCCCAACACCCAGGTCCAGGAAGATCAGATTTAACCTGGTGCAGAGTCTTCTCCCCATTAGCAACTCTGCTGGAGCTATCCCTGTAGTTGCAGGAGGAGTAGTCCTGTAATCAAACAGGAACCGGGACAGTTTTCTATGTAGTGAAGCTGTAGGCTGTTTCTTCAAACCTGTCTTCAAAATTTGGACTGCTCTTTCAGCCAGGCCATTAGATGATGGATGGTTTGGAGTTGTCCTTGTATGTTGAATCCCATTAGATGTTGGGAAATACTCAAATTCCCTGCTGGTAAACGATGGCTCATTAGCTAGACAAACGCTTCCGAGAGTCCATGTATTGCAAAGATGCGCACAGTTTTTCTATTGTCGCTCCCATGTTTGATGAATGAACTTCATACACGTTCAGCCACTTTGAGTGGGTGTTCACAATGACTAAGAACGTTGAGCCTATCAAACAGCCTGCAAAGTGAATGTGTAACCAAGTCCAGGATTTGCCAGGCCATTCCCATGAATGTGGGCAAATTGCTGGCAGTAACTTTTGTCCTTGTTGGCACTCTGGGAACTGCCACACCAATGCAGCAATGTCATCATCCAAACCTGCCCACTGGACATAATTTCTTGCCAACATTTTCATTTTGGAAACCCAGCCAGTATCTGGCAGCGACCTTTACTCAGGACAATTACTCTTGCTCCCCATAATGACATGCTGCCCTCTCCTGTGATCTGGTCTCTCTGGGTCTGAAAAGCTTTTAATTCTGGTTGTGCCGGCCCTTTGGTTTCCCCAATCACCACCTGCTGTTTCAGTTTTGCCAGGACCGGATTTTTCTTTCAAAGTCGAATATTGTCAGCTGGGACTGGAAGTGTATCCAGAAAATTTAAAACCATTACAGACTCTTCCAGTGGCAGTACCACCGGTGGTGTATCCACCAGTGTGAGGCAGCTCAGTGCTTCCACATTTGCTGCTTGTCCTCCAGACAGTATTCCAATTTGTAATTATACACACTTGGTACTAGAGCCCACCACTGATATCAACCTGAAGCTATGGGCAGCATTGCCTTGTCCTCTTTAAGTAGACCTAGCAGGGGGTTGTGGTCCATTATTATTACAAATTCATATCTGGGTATATTTATCTCTGCATTAGCCAAAGGCCTGGATACATACACTATTGGGCGTTCCTCTCCATTGGGCTGCCAATGAGCTAATGCTACCCTAATGCCATTTGGGAGGCATCGCATGTCAATACCAGATCTCGCTTGGGATCATACTGTGCCAAACCTTGGAGGATGATAGCTGTTTCTTCACTTCCCTTGAAGCTATGGCTTGGCTACATGACTATTTCCAAGGGTGACCCTTTTTTTTAGTTGATATAAAGGTGCCAGGATGGAGGCCAGGTTATGTATGAACTTTGCATCATAATTCACCAGCCCAAGGAAAGATCTAAGCTCTGGTAAAGATGTAAGAGCTGAGTCACCATTGGTCGCCCTCACTTTATCTTCCAACAGGCTGTAACCCAGTCTTGTTGATTCTGCAGCCCAAGTAGGTCACTTGGGGTGCCTGGAACACACATTCTTGCCTCCTTAGGTGTACGCCTGCCTGGGAGAACCTTTTAAGGACTATGTCCAAGTTTTCTAAGTGCTCCTTATTGGTCTTCCCTGTTACTAGCACACCATTGAGATAAATGGCAACCTGGGGTAAACCTTGTAAAATGTTCTCCATCTACTGAAAAACTGCACAGGGTGACCATACCCTAAATGGCAGTCTCGTATGTTGGTACAAACTCTTATGGTTATTAATTGTAGCATACTTCTGGGAATCCTCATCTAACCATAACTGCAAGTACGCATGACTAATGTCCACCTTTGTGAAGCACAGCCCCCCTGCCAGCTTTGTGTATTAATCTTCTTTGCAAGGGATTCTGTATTTATCCAGCTGCAAAAAGCGAGTTACAATTTATTTAAAATCCCCACATAGGTGAACCGACCTGATATGCTTCACAATTGGTATGGTCGGTGCTTCCCATTGTATAAACTGGGCTGGTTTGATGATTCCTTCATTTTCCAAGCTTCTGATTAAAGCAAATAACTGTGGGCATGTCTTGCAGAATCATGGAATTGCTTTCTGGTCAACATGCAAGGTGGCCTGGGCTCCTTCGATAGTCCCTAGACCTTCCTGAAAGACTTTTAGGTATTTAATTAGGACTTCACTCAGGCAGCTATTTTCTAATCAAAAAATATTAAGCCAATTTGGGTGAATCTCTCTCAATTAATTTCACCCCATCAAGCTTGGCCCTGAGCCTTTTAGTACAATCACTGGTAACTGAACCTGCTGCTTCTCACATGAGATTGGAACTGAAGTTGTACCCTTAATCTATAAAGGTTCCCTGGAATGGAGTCTGTTTGGCTGAGGTCTTGCACAATCATTAGAGTCCAGAGCGAACTTTGTAAAAGACTGGCTCTGCAATTACTGATATGGCCGCACCAGTATTGACCTCCATTAGAACTGGATGACCATTTAACCAGATATTTATTTTATTTTGATTGGTTCTGATTTGGATGTTGCTAAGCAATTTAACCTTTCCAAACCAGATGTAGGTGGGTTTTCCAAGATGTGCGCTCTCCTGACTACCAGCCTATGAGGTCTCTTAGTCAATTTAGGTCTAGTGGGACTCCTTTGCTGTCTTAAGTCAGCAATAACTATAAATGGCTTGCCGGTCCAAACCCTGAAGAAAAAATTTTAACTGTTATGCAGTTACAAAGTCTCTCCACCACTTCGACTGGGACAACACCAAGATCCTGGGACAGGCTAGGTAGAGACAGGCACAAGAAGTCCTAGAAGCATGGCACTTCACGAAGCATGCTATTAATAAACACATTGAACTCGACCTCATATACATTCCACTACGAAGGAAAACCGGAAGTGAGGCAATTCATCTCAAGGGACACCAGAGTTTCAAAACCAGGCGGGAAAACACACCGACACTTCAGAGGCTGCACTGAGGATGTTACCAAGCACGGTAACTAAATGTCTGCAAAACAACAAACCAGCTCGGCAAGCCAACCAACCTCAACACCCCAACCCGAGCTACAGCCTACTCCAAAACCTTACGGAGTCTCTTTGTTCAGGATATGTCCCGATTGAAGCTATGTAATTGCCTTCACTCACATGGTGTTCCCCAAGCTCTGTCGGACTGGCGAGTGTGTCCATTTCCATCGGAATGCCCTGTACTCCTATGCTCCACTTGCCACATTTTCCCCACGATAAAACCAGTTGTAGTGCCTGGTTGAGGTCCAGTTGGGCTTCAGCCACTAGGCACTTTTGCATGGTTACATCATTACTCCTGCATACTAAACGATCTCTCAACATCTCATTAGGGGTTAAACCAAAGTCACATGCCCCTGCCAGTTGTCTTAACTATGTCAAAAATTCCAATACGGATTCACCTGGCTCTCGAAATGTCAAGTAAAACTATCAGCATCTCAGAATTAGGGGAGACTTGGGGTCACAATATTCCTTAACTCAATCCATCAATTCTTGAAAGGTTTTAGTATCTGGCGCCTCAGGGAAAGTTAAGCTGCTAATAAATGAAAAAGCTGCAGGTCCACAAGCTGTCAGGACAATTACTTGTTGCTTTCCATCTGCCCCAGTGTCATTTTCCTGGGAGAAATAATGCATTCTTTCCACATACTGGGCCCAGTCTTTGGCAGGGTTGAATGAATCAAGCTTCCCAAATAATGGCCTGATGCCAGAAATGTTTACCCCCAACTCAAAGCCAACTGTTGCAAGCAGGTTTCTTCAGGAACATGTTTTATTCTTGTCATCACTGAAATAACTCCAAGTCACAGACTAATCAACCAACTGCCTGACATAGTCATAGTCACAGGATCATACATTACAATTTCCTGGACACCACCATCACCATCCCTGGAAATGTCCTGTGCTGCCAGCAGGACAGACCCAGCAGAGTTAGCACACAGTGGTGTACAGTTGGGATGGTGTTGCCCTGGGATTCCTCAACATTGACTCCAGACCCCATGAAGTCTCATGGCTTCAGGTTAAACGTGGGCAAGGAAACATGTTGCTGAATTTCAGATACCATCCTCCCTCAGCTGATGAATCCATACTCCTCCAGGTTGAATAACACTTAGAGGAAGCACTGAGGACGGCAAGGGCATAAAATGTATTCTGGGTGGATTTCAATGCCCACCACCAAGAGTGGCTCAGCAGCAGTACTACTGATCGATCTGGTCGGGTCCTAAAGGAAATAGTTGCTAGACTGGGTCTGCGGCAGGTGGTGAGGGAACCAACAAGAAGGAAAAACATACTTGACCTCATTCTTACTAATCTGTCAGCTGCAGATGCATCTGTCCATGACAGTATCGGTAAGAGTGACCATCGCACAGTCCTTGTGGAGACAAAGTCCCGCATTCACATTGAGAACAACCTCCATCGTGTTATGTGGCACCATCACCGTGCTAAAGGGGACAGACTTCACGCAGATCTAGCAACTCAAGACTGGGCATCCATGAGGTGCTGTGGGCCATCAACAGCAGCAGAATTATACTCCAACACAATCTGTAACATCATGGTGCGACATATCCCCCGCTCAACCATTACCATCAAGCCAGGGGATCAAACCCAGACCGTTCAATTGATAGTGCAGGAGGGCATGCCAGGATCAGCATGAGGCATATCTAAAATTGAGGTCTCAAGCTGGTGAGGCGACCAAACAGGACTACTTCCATGCCAAACAGCAAATGCAGCAAGTGATAGACAGAGCAAAGCAATCCCACAACCAACGGATCAGATCTAAGCTCTGCAGTCCTGCCACGTCCAGTCGTGAGTGGTGGTGGACAATTAAACAACTCACTGGAGGAGGAGGATCTACAAATATCCCCATCCTCAATGATGGAAGAGCCCAGCACATCAGTGCAAAAGGTAGGGCTGAAGCATTTGCAGCAATCTTCAGCCAGAAGTGCCAAGTGGATGATCCATCTCAGCCTCCTCCAATGGTCCCCAGCATCACAGATACCAGTTCCATTCCATTCACTCCACGTGTTATCAAGAAACGGTTAGAGACACTGGATACTGCAAAGGCTACAGGCCTTGACAAAATTCCGGCAATAGTACTGAAGTCTTGTGCTTCAGAACTTGCTGCTCCCTTAGCCATACTGTTCCAGTACAGTTACAACAAGGGTATCGACTCAACAATGTGGAAAATTGCCCAAGTATGTTCTCTACGCAAAAAACAGGACAAATCCAACCTGGCCAATTACCGCCCTATCAGTCTACTGTTGATCATCAGTAAAGTGATGGAAAGTGTCATCAACAGTGCTATCAAGCAGCACGTACTCAGCAATAACCTGCTCAGCGATGCCTAGTTTGGGTTCCACCAGGGCCACTCAGATTCTGACCTCATGACAACGTTGGTTCAAACATGGACAAAAGAGCTGAATTCCACAGTGAGGTGAGAGTGACAGTCCTTAACATCAAGGTTGCATTCGACCAAGTGTGGCATCAAGGAACCCTAGCGAAACTGGAATCAATGAGTATCAGAGGGCAAACTCTCCACTGGTTGGAGTCATACCTGACACATAGGAAGACGGTCGTGGTTGTTGGAGGTCAGTCATCTCAGCTCCAGGACAGCTCTGCAAGAGTTCCTCAGGGTAGTGTCCTCGGCCCAACCATCTTCAGCTGCTTCATCAATGACCTTCCCTCCATCACAAGGTCAGAGGTGGGGATGTTTGCCGATGGTGGCACAATGTTCAGCACCATTCATGTCTCCTCAGATACTGAAGCAGTCCATTTTCAAATGCAACAAGTTCAGGAAAATATCCAGGCTTGGGCTGACAAGTGGCAAGTGACATTCGCACCACACAAATGCCAGGCTATGACCATCACCAATAAGAGACAATCTATCTATTGCCCCTTGACATTCAATGGTGTTACTGTCACTGAATCCCTCACCATTGACATTCTGGGGGTTATCATTGACCAGAAACTCAGTTGGACTCACCACATAAACACAATGACTACAAGAGCAGGCCAGAAGCTAGAAATACTGCGGGAAGTAAATCACCTCCTGTCTCCTCAAAGCCTGTCCACCATCTACAGGGCACATGTCAGGATTGTGATGGTATACTCCCCACATGCCTGGATGGGTGCAGCCCCAACAACACTCAAGAAGCTTGACACCATCCAGGACAAAGCAGCCCTCTTGATTGGTACTGCATCCACCAGCATCCACTCCCTCCACCATCGATGCTCAGTAGCAGCAGTGTGTACTATCTGCAAGGTGCACTGCAGAAATTCACCAAAGATCCTCAGACAACACCTTCCAAACCCATGACCACTTACATCTAGAAGGACAAGGGCAGCAGGTACATGGGAACACCATCACCTTCAAGTTCCCCTCCAAGCCACTCACCATCCTGACTTGGAAATATATCTCCATTCCTTCACTGTCACTGGGTCAAAATCCTGGAATTCCCTCCCTAATAGCATTGTGGGTCAACCCACAGCAGGAGGAATGCAGCGGTTCAAGAAGGCAGTTCACCACCATCTTTTCAAGGGCAACTAGGAATGGGCAAGAAATGCTGGCCAGCCAGCGACGGCCACATCCCACAAATGAATGTTTAAAAAATTGTACAGTATTATCATGAGACAGCTTCTGGAGTACTGAGTACAGTTTTAGTCTCCCGACGTAAGAAATGTTGAAAATGGGAATGAAGCTGTTCAAAGAAGTTTCATACAACTCATTCCCAGGATGATGGAGTTGCTTATGAGGGCAGATTGTACAATTTGGTTGTATCCATTAGAGTTTAGGAGAATGAGAGGTTATTTTATTGAAACATATCTGATTCTGAGGAGACAGGGTGGATGTTAAGACAATGCTACTCTTGTAGCCGACTCTGGAACTTAGGGACATTGTTTAAAAATGAGGAGTTTCCCGTTGGTTACAAGAATGGGACAGAGGCCAGGAACACTGTCGCAAGTAACCCACCCCCCGAGTCCCCACGGCCTGTCCACCATCGACAAGGAGTGTTGGAATATTCCCCACTTGCCTGCAGGAGTTCACCTCCATCAACACTCAAGAAGTTTGACGCCGTCCAGGACAAGTCAGCCTGCTTGAACGGCACCTTAGAATCATAGAATCCCTCCACTGCGGAAGCATGCCATTCAGTCCATCAAGTCCATACTGACCCTCCAAAGAGCATCCCACATAGACCCATACCCCTACCCAATCCCTGTAACCTTGCATTTCCCAATCAACCTAACCTACACATCTTTGGACTCCATAAAACTCAGAGGAATCCCAAACAGACACAGGGAGAACGTGCAGACTCCACACAGACAATCACCTGGGTCCCTAGCACTATGAGGCAGCAGTGCTAACCACTCTGCCACCATGACCCTCATTGACCACATTCACAAGCATCCATTCACTCCACCACTGACACTCAGTAGCTGCATTGTGTACAATCTATAAAGTGCACTGCAGAAATTCATCAAAGATCTTTAGACAGCACCTTCCAAACCCACAATCACCTCCATCTCGAAGGACAATGGCAGAAGAAACACCAGAATCTGCAAGTTCCTCTCCAAGCCACTCACAATTCTGACTTGGAAATATGTCACCATTCCTTCACTGTCACTGGGTCAAAATCCTAGAATTCCCTCCCTAAGGGCATTGTGGGTCAACCTACATCACATGGGCTGCTGCAGTTCAAGAAGGCAGCTCACTGCCGTCTTCTCTAGGATAAATAGTGACAGACAATAAATGCTGGCCAGCCAGCAACACCCACAACCCACAAGTGAATAAGAAAAAAGGCAGAAATGAGGGTGATTTTGTTTTTCTTTTAGAGTCACTAGTCTGTTGAATTCTCCTCCCCAGAGACCAGCGGAGGCTGAGTCATTGAACACATTCAGTGCTGAGTTTGAAGAGTTCTCGATCGACAGGGGCGTCAAGAGTTAAAGGGGCAGGCTGGAAAGTAGAGTTTTATTCACAATCAGTCTAGCCATGATTGTATAGTATAGCCAAGTTGGCTCAGGAGTCTCAATGACCTACTCCAGATACTAATTCTTACGTTCTTAAGTGTTTCTTTTCAGCATCTTAAAGCTTCCTCATGGTGGCTCCCTCAATTGGGCAATGAATGTCTGATATTGAGAGAATTCCCCACATTGAGGCCACGGGAAAACTCTACAGGGTTTGCTGCACAGCTTTCAGGAGGCACAGCAGACTCATTTGAGACCCAAAAAAAAACCCCAAGCCTTCACTGAATGCCAGTGGGTTCAGGGATAATTGGCTTTAAGTGGTCATTAATGAATGATTAACTGACAGTCTTCCATCAATATGTGGGATTCCCACATTGGGCCTTGGCTGACATTCAGTACAGCTTTCCTGCTGCCCAGGATCACGTGCAGATATTCCCACCAGATTTTCCTAGCACCCACCATCATGCCTGCTCCAGTGGGCTCTACTAAACTTGTCCCCAGGTCTTTGAAGAGCAAAGTTGTCTATCATGCAGAAATAATGATAGTGCTGGAAATCTGTGCTATAAGATGTCCCTAATGGTCTCAACTCTCTGAAATATTGGCAAACACAATAATGATCCTGGTAGTTCTACAGGCCTTTCGGAAACTGCCATACCTGCCTCTGTTTGTTGTTCCTGCCATACACCATTAGTTTGGAATGACCAGCTTACTTTGACATCCACTAATCGTGTTGAACTGCTTAAAATTGTCTGCAGAAAAACTGTATACATCCAACATTCTGAAATCAGCATCAATAGCCTTTTTATTATCAGGAAGAAGAAAATATGTCTATAAATTTTTAAAGAACGTTGACATCCAATTTAGCAAAATTTTCAAACAGGTTCAGCTGAAACTGAAAAATTTGCAGGAACAGAATGTTATCTCTGTGAAATCCATTTCTTTTTCAAACTGGTTCTAAGGATATTGACCAGGATTCTGCTGAAACAATGTGAATATCATCATCAACTGTTCAATGCACAGCAAGGAAGCCCCTCAGTTCTGCGGAGAAGGCAAAATGGAAGAGCCTTTCAGAAAGTGAGTGAAGACAGAATGCACAGTGTGGCTTGTGGGTGGGGTGGGGGAGTTGGAGGCAAGGGTACACAGATGTGACTTTCAGCAAATTGCCTGATCATAAGGGACATCCCTAGAAATAGGACAGTAAATCCAACAAGCCATATTCCATTTAATCCCTGAGGTACAACTGAATTACTTTGGGCCAACGGACGTTAATTGACTCATTAACAAACTAAATCCTGTTGTCAGCCTCTGAGAACCCCACATCTGCCCCTTTCATTCTTTGACTGGTGGTGCAGTGACTCAGTGGTTAGCACTGCTGCCTCACAATGCCAGGGACCTGTGTACAATTCCGGCCTTGGGTGACTGTCTGCATGGAGTTTACTGGTTTCCCTGTGTCTTCGTGGGTTTCCTCCAGGTGCTTCAGTTACCTCCCACAGTCCAAAAATCTGCACATTAGGTGGATTGGCCATGCTAAATTGCCCATAGAGTCCAGGGATGTGCAGGCTAGGTCAATTAGCCATGGGAAATGCATAGTTACAGTTATAAGGTTGAGGACTAGATTTGGGTGAGATGCTCATCAGAGGGTCAATGCAGACTTGATGGGCCCAATAGCATCTTTTAACACTGTAGGGGTGCTATGATTCTATGACTGAATCAAGGAGATTGATGTGGGTCCTTTCGTGATCGATTTATCCCAGCTGCTGTGTTTCCCACTGCAAGCAGGCTGCAATACGTCCGTCCCATTGCTATGAGTATTAGTTGCTGTGTTTTCAGAAACATGTACAATCAATGGGAGGTATAGGGACATGAATACACTGTACTTGGCTCATCCGATTTTCCCACTCATGATTGGCAGGAGTACTCATCACTGTCAAGATATCCCAGGATCCCTGGTGCCAATGCTATGTCTAAAAGGCTGTTCTGCCCCTAGTAAAGTACTGGCAGTCTGGAGATGCCCTGCACAATTGGAGACATTTTCCCCCGAAATGGAAGACAAGGGGAAATTGACACTCCACAATGTAGACAGGGACTTAGAGATCCTGGTGGAAGGGGTGGTGCAGAGGAGGGAGGCCTCATTGTCCCCACCAGGACAGGATGCCAAGATACCAAACACTGCCAGACTGATGGTAAGTGGAGACTCAACCATGCAGAGGAATGCTCAACAGTGTAGGAAGAATACCAATGATCTTCTCTACTCTATGGATACAAATAAGTTGTGTTGGGGTTTTAATGAGATGCAACTGCATGGAAATAAGCAAATTGCCACTCAAGGGCATGATCCTGAAGTCCCATTAAAGTAACATTCTCAACATTAAGAATCTAATTTTTTTTTCATTCTTGCCCTATTTGTCATATGTTCACCAATGCTCAAGCCACACCACGGAAGCAAACATTCCACCCAATGTAACTAAACAACTGATGTTACGTACAATGTTTTTGTGACCTAGAATAAGTCATTCGTTTTTATTTGCCCCATCTTCTCCCAAAGGAATTTTTTTTTTCTGGAATAAGCCTAGGAGTGGGCATACTGTCCCTGGGGAGGGAACAGGATGTGGTTTGTAAGTCACAAAAGTAAACATAAAGTTGGAACTTTTATTCAGCTTGTCATATAATTCTGATACGCTAAAAATGGCAAAATGGGGAAATGAGTTTCCTGACTGTTCTTGAATATACATAAATGGCATAGGTCTTCACTCCTCTCACAAGAGAATGGTAGAACAAAGCTATTTAACTTAATGCTGTCAGTTAATAATTCCCTTTGGCAAGCCACCATTCCTGGCAGGGTATCTAGTATGTTCGCTTAATATTGGTTCTCTCACTGCATTGCTTATGAGTTATACCATTGTATTACCTATGATTAATAATGAAAGATTCAGTAACATGCGTTAAATAATAATGTATCAGAGATAGTAGGAACTGCAGATGCTGGAGAATCTGAGATAACAAGGTGTAGAGCTGGATGAACACAGCAGGCCAAGCAGCATCATAGGAGCAGGAAAGCCTAGGCCCGAAACGTCAGCCTTCCTGCTCCTATGATGCTGCTTGGCCTGCTGTGTTCATCCAGCTCTACACCTTGTTATCTTAAATAATAATGTCTTGGTCAGTTTATATAATGCCACTGTTCAATGCCGCATCAAAATTGTGCTGGTTGGCATACATCTTTTCAATAATTTACAGTGATATAAACTAGTAACGTAATATTCAATACTGAGTTTCTCAGAGTTTTAAGTGTTGCATTATTCACATTGAAGAATTCAATGATTCAATCTGATTTCTTACATCAACAACCCAGGCAAACTTTGTTCATCAAAAAAACAAAGTCCAAAAAAAGTATCAAAATATTAACACAATCCCACGAAATAGGCTCACAATCACACAAATAAACAGAATTTTTATTTCATGAAGTTTTAACAAACTTGAATATGGATATATTTTAATTGGTGTCAGGGACATTATATGAAAGTGTGAATATATTTTCCTCCTACACAATATGAAATGTAATCTTGTTATATGCTGTAAATTATACAAGAGCAAATGATTTCTAATCTGGTTGTGTTTTCCATGGTTAGTAATATTTGAAACAGAAATATTTACAATATATAAAATCCAGCGTTGCTACATAATTAAAGCTCTGTGTCTAGTGTTCAGCTATTGGTTGCCTTTGAAAATGTCACATTTATAAAGCGTCTTACAACCGAATGTTGAAAATTGATGATTAGATGAAAACAAGATACCCAGTCCTTAAAGTGACAATCAAATATCATTTCAAAACAATATGAACTGATAGCAAGCAGCTAGTTAGTACAATCTGAGCAACAAATTTGTGATTCACAACTAACAGATACAACATCAGCCCATCAAATTGCTCAGATAACTTTGCACTGCTTTCCGTTGCCCTATTTCTTCTTTTATCAGGTCAATTTCTAGCTAGAAATAATGTTCATAATAGAATCACATAGAAAAATAACATGTTTGGGACTTGTTAAAATGTCTCCATTTTACTCACCTTCTAAAACCTCCTGTTAAAGTCACAATGGCATCAGGTGTGTAGCCATGAACGATGGTTTCTATAATTTGAGCTACAGCTTCTGCCTCTGGTCTTGTTACAGCATTATTGATGTCCTCGTAGTACAAAAAACCTAAGGAGGGGAAAGTTTCATGAAGCTTTCATTAAGCACTTCAGTGTGTGGCTGCATCTGAAACATTAAGCCATGGTTAAAGTCAAATAACGTCAACCCTTATGTTTCAGACTCTGTGTGCCTTTAGTTTACATCACCATAGGAGATGACATCCTCATGCAGATTAGATTGCATAGAGAAACAGAATTGTGGAATAAATTTGATGGTATTGGTTTATGATTTGGACAAGGATCCTACAAACTCCTGCTGAACGCACAAATCTAGAAATTCATGTCCAGACATTTGTTAAAAATCATTCTTGTCTGTCAGCCTTGGAAGAGATTGTGTTCATGCCAATAATAGATGTAATATATGATGGATTGATTCCAAGAACATAATTGAATTCTAAAATCCTATTTCCAATTCCATACAAAACTACGACCCATATTTTTCTAGGCTGCATTTGGTGATATTGCAACTGCAGAGGGCACACTTCCCATCTATGTACTTGCAGTCCCAGCGATGTCAAAGCTGCAAATGAGAAAAGAGTTCTGATTATTGAAAAGATTTGTCAAAAAGCAGAAGCATTTCTGTGGAATTTTCTATGGATTAGAGTACTTTATTAGATGCAGTTGAAGCAATCCAAATGGCAGCCAGTAAACTCTGATTACAAGGTTACACTTTGCTGCATATTATTTCCCCAAGTGCAACATGTGCTTACACTGTATTAGAATTTTGCCAACACTCATTATGGTGGGAGAGTTTTTTGACTGAGGTGTTATTTCGTTAGCCTGAAATAGTTGATCATCTATGCTGTCAGACAGACTGGAGATCAGAACAGCCAGACTTTGCAAAACCGTGCAGCAAGGGCTGAAGAAAGAACCACAAGAGCTCCGGGCAGAAATTTCAAAAGCCTTGAAGGCAAGTTTTGAAACTAAATTGAACATAGCACATAAATGTTGTGTGTTCAAATTTACAGTGCAGAGTGAAGAAGGGCAGATTGATAGATGGGTGACTGCATGGAACAAGGTTGGAGAATCCTGTGAATTCAGGCACCTAAAAGGTGATTGAATTAAAGATAGAATTATCTTAGACATAAATGATCCTCTCCTAATGATCCTGCAATGACAATGAGCTTGTGATCAACAGCAAATGCACATAGTTGAGAGAAGGGTCTGTTTCCATGTTGTACGACTCTATAACAGATGAGTTTGTCCATAATGTGCAAAAGCAGCCCAAATCTGTGTAATACTTTGATAAGCAGCTCAGATCTGTTCACAATCTTGAAAAGCAGTCTAGATCTTTCAAGTGCAAAAATATGAAAAGCAACAACAAGTGTCTGTGGAAAGTCAGCATAACAGATCAAGGTTAGCAGATAACTTGTAGCTATTGTGGGGGTCATTCAAAAAAGATGTCCACCATGGAGAAAACAGCATTTTAACTGCAAGAAGCTAAACCACTTTGCACAGAACTGCAAAGGATATAAACAAAGATATAAACAAGGCTACAAAGCCTGTCGAGATAATTACTCCAGAGAGTCTGACAAATCAAACATTGGTGCTACAGAGTTGTCAGATAACAATGTTGGACAATTTAATATACACCTTAAAACAGCAACTTCAAATTTGAAGCAGAAAAATAGCTTATAACTATTGCAATGGAGGACAGCAGAACAAAAGCAACAAAAGAAATGAATTACCAGAGAGACAAAGTTGCTTCCCACAGCATTATGAGCTACGTAGACGCGTAAAATTATACCAGATGTCAATCTAGAATGAAACTCTGGAAGGTAAAGCTAAAGCTCTGTGAAGGAATGATGCTTACCACAAGAGGACAAATTAGTCTACAAGCCCAATGCAATGACAAGATGGATGATCTGGAATTCCAGACAAAGCTAAAGTCAATCATCTCAGCAGAAGCAAGTCAAAAAATTGGACGAGCAACCCCAAATATGCCAATAGAGATTTATTATGACTAGGTCACTTTAACTGATGAACAGTAAAATAAACTGCAATAGAGAAAGTGTCCAACTGCGAGACCACAAAGAAACTTGATGCTGTAGTGAAGAAAATCAAAAGGATTGCCTTGCTGGACACAACCAAACATAACAAAAAGAAAGGAATCAAAGACAACAGTGAAAATCAGCAGATTCAGCTCAGAAGATTTCAAAACAAAACCAGACAGGACATCATTCCAAATAGCAGAAGTTGGTAAAAAAAAAGTTGCCTTTTGACTGATAAAAAAGGGGTTGACCAGAATAACAAACAGTCTTGCCAATACAGTGTGAACAGTTTGCACAGTGAAACACCTGGTTAATTCACAGTGTGAATGATGATGCATGCAAATTTGATTTCTTTTGATGGAAAGGGTTTTTATGGATTGAAATCACATCAATGTGGTTCCTAGTCATGTGACCTCTGCCAAGAGGCTCTCAATACAAGCAGTCATCTAACAACTATTTCAATAAACTCACAGTGCAAACAAGAGTGTTGCCCTGTGAATTTGCAACAACATTAGAGCATATACCTCCATAGGCAAATACGAGATCCTTGTGAATTTATTGGCAACTCCTTAGCTCAGCCCCAGTCAGCTTCACCTTCTCTGGTGAGTGACCGGGACTTAGGGTCTACTCTATTTTTCTCCAGTTCTTCTTACGCAACAAAAGGCAGTAGTGGCTTTATTAGTTGTAATGCTGCTTGAAGCAGTGTGATGAGAGATAAGGTGAATTTGACACTTTTGCTGGTTCAGCCTGTGGAGAGAGCCTTGGGCTGAAAGTTGCCTGGCAACAGCTTTGGGGTTTTGCTTCCTGTTTCCTACAGACCTGGGAAAGTGAGGCAGTTGAAAACAGACCTCAAAGAAGCCTGCAGCAAAAGACAGCTCTCTTTAGCCTGAAAAAAAACCTCCTGGTTGTTAAAGAAAATCCTCCAAAGGAACCACACCAAAGATACATTTCTGCCCTGTTGCAGGGGGAGAAAAGCCCTCTGAGTAAAGGACAACACTCAAAAAGACTCTGAAGGACGAATGGTAACTCAGTAAAAGACTTGGGGTTTACCTGACAGGTAATTGGACTGCAAGTCTGCAATTGCCCTGCTGCCGACAATGGAAAGCTAACAATTACTGTAAGAACATCACCTCATTCCACCCTCGTGATTTGGAATCTTGATTTACAGGACTTTTCCTTTTGTCTGCGTTTCTTTTTCCATCCATATCACTTCTGCAGAGTTGTATATCATGTCTCTTCCTACCTGTGCTCAATGTATGGCTGTTTGCTTTTAAATGGGATATACTTTTAAGTTTGTATAGCAATGATTGGTAACCATTTTGCCACTTGTCAAAGAATAAGATCATTCGTAATGAATAAACCTTTTTTGCTCATTGATGAAACCTGATAGGATTGTCTTGGATAGCAATCAAACAAATTAACCACCTTGGTGACTTAACTGTTCAATTACTCTATTTTTAACACAATTAGTAATACCGGTATAATTTAGTGTACTGCTGTGCTGGAAGATACGTCAAAATATTACAGGTTCAAAAACAAATTACACAATGAGAAAGTGTAACCACCATGTTAATTCAGAGACAAGGAGTAGATTCCCCAATGTTATGGTGAAGTGGGTCTTCTGTTTACATCTCCTACACCACCTCACCCTACGAGTCAATTGCCCAGGTTGAGGTCATTTTAGAAACAGGACTTGAAACACCACATGAAAGTCCACCAGTTCAATGGAGGAGAATCATGACAGCACTGCAGTGCCTCCACTACAGAAGAAGCAATAAGGGGCCCAGGGGACAAAATGGAAAATTTATTTGAAGGCTTCTGCTGATACTAAGACTTACACAGTTAAAGGTTTGGGGCAGAAGCAGAATGACCAGAAGCCTGCAGTGGAACCACTTTAATCTTCAGAAGAATCATGGTGCCAGCCAGCACCCCAGCCCACAGCCATCTTCACATGCAATTCATGGAAAACTACAGTAACCATGGTCATTGGCAGAGGAAAAAGTCTTAAACTGAGGCTCTGCCAACCTGTACATCTACTGGCAGGGACAGGGGATTGTTCAGCAGTGGTCCTGCCAGTTTGGGGAGGGAAATTGAAGTCAGGCGATGGTAATTTTGGGCAGGATCATGGAAGCCTAGCACAACCTGTGAGTAATGCCCACGAAGATCATGATATGAGTGCATCCCCATACAGTTTTGGACACAATTTTATCTTTGCTTCTTAGTTTCACACATGTACAGCATGGAAGCAATAGAGAAGTAGAAGGTAATCAGAAGTACAATTATGCAGACTTTTTACCATGAAGTTATGACTGTGGCAAATAATTGAACAGCATACAATTCCAGACATTACCTGCTTTCTGCATTTTGGTAAATTTTAAATCCTTGGATGCTTTTACTGCCTCTAATGTCCGAAATCCTTGTCCATACCATTTATCTGCAGTCTTCAATCCCACACCAAAGACACTCGTGAATAGCTACAGTAAAATGAGCTATGTTAACGGGCTATACATACTCTGCCATGCATTATCATTTCACCACATATTCATTGCTTTCATATTGACATTGATTTTTAGCAAATACAGCAAACATTGTAGGATGAAAAATGCTTTGAACAAAATTGCAACACTTTTCTGACAAGATTTTACTCACTTGAAATAAAACCTCTTATAATCCTGTTCATGCTATTTTCTAAACTAAATTCCAAAGTTTTGACTTACATATAAATTAACCACAGTGATAAGAAATATTAATTGTTAAAGTCACCCTAATTTGCTTGCATGTATCCACCTTTATGCTGTATTGGTCTTAATAACGACATAAATGGCTAATGTTAAACACCAAAAAGAAATGGACTAGACCCAAGTGCAGTAAAGAAATTTTTAAAACTTCAAACTGGATCCCAAACTTTCCACTCTTGAACAGGTGGCAGGCCCACTACAGGAAGCAGATTAGTCTAATGAGCTTGAATAGTCTAATGAGTTTAGATGCTTCACATTTAACTTGTCTTATGTATTCAATCTCAATAAGTTTTTGAGGTTCCCAAATCTTGGTTCTTTACAACGCAGGGGGTGGGGTAAAGTTGTGGGCCAGAAAGAGCAAGGATGCATCTTCCTAGTCCACCAAGTCATCCACTTTCCAACCACTGAACCCTCAATCCCATCATTGAGATAACACCTTGTCCAACCCCCATTCAAAACTTCCTCACTTCTGGGATCTGGCCATATCCTCCCCTCTGGAATGGAGAATCAAATCACTTTGGTCTTCCCATCACCTCCCAATAACAGGGCACCAAAGAACACTCCCACCAAAGAAGCAACAGGTTAATTATCTTTTGCATGCACCTGAAACCTCCTCAAGACTATTACTGACAGAAGAAGCTACCAAGCTTGTAAGTCAGGCTACCACCTAGCTAAGAAAATCATTGGAAAAAATTGCCCATTTTGGAGTCAAAATTCCACAGCAATTGGGGAAACCCAGATTCTAATGTTTCCCAACTAAATCTGCTTCTCCCACCCACCACAAAAACCATTCCTGTCATTATTAGATTTAGAGACTACTTTACCCAGGTCTGTAAGAATCTAAGGCAGAGTTTGTAAAGTTAGAAATAGAGCTGATAATTGTCAAGTCTAACAGACTCGGGAAACAAGTAGCAGGAATTTGGCTACCCATATAGCCCTCTGCCTTTTATGTACATTATTAATTACATACTCTCCTGTTACCCTCTTCCCCCATTACATACTGTACATAGAACATAGAACAGTACAGCACAGCCCTTTGGCCCACCATGTCTGTGCCGACCATAATGCCATTCTAAATTAGTCCCATCTGCTTGTAGATAGTCTGTACCCCTCTACTCCCTGCTTGTTCACGTATTTATCTAAATGCCTCTTAAGCATTACTATTTTATCTGCTTCTACTTCCTCCCCTGGCAGCATGTTCCAGGCACTTACAACCTTCTGTGTAAAAAAGCCTTCTCCACCTTACTGTAAACCTATGCCCCCTAGCATTTGACATTTCCACCCTGGGAAAAAGGCACCAAGTATCCACCCTATCCATGCCTCTCATAATTTTATATAGTTCTATCAGTTCACCCCTCAGCCTCCAACGCTCTACTGTAAACAATCTAGGTTTGTCCTACCTCTCCTTATAGCTAATACTTTCCAACCCAGGCAACATCCTGGTTTTGCAAAGCCTCCACATCCTCCAACAGTGTGGTGATCAGAATGCACACAGTACTCCAAATGTGGTTGAACTGAAGTTTTATACAGCTGCAATGTGACTGTGCCAACTTTTATACTCAATGCCCTGACCGATGAGGGCAAGCACGTCGTATGCCTTCTTCGCCACCTTATCTATTTGTGTTGCTACTTTCAGGGAGCTCTGGACTTGCACCCAAGATCCCTCTGCCTATCAATGCTCTATCGGTCATGCCATTTATTGTACATTAAACTGTGGCTCAGTGGTTAGCACTGCTGCCTCACAGAGCCAGGAACCTGGGTTCAATTCCACCCTTGGAAGACTGTCCGTGTGGAGTTTGCACATTCTCCTTGTGTCTCTGTAGGTTCCCTGCGAGTGCTCCGGTTTCCTCCCACAGTCCAAAGATGTGCAGGCTAGGTGGATTGGCCATGCTAAATTGCCCTTACTGTTCAGGTATGTGTAGATTAGGTGGGTTATAGGGGGATCGGTCTGGATGGGATGCTCTGAGGGTCAGTGTGGACTTGTTGGGCCGAAGGACCTATTTCCCCTACAAAGATCTCTGTCAAGGCTCCAGGAATCTCCTTCATTATCCTGGGATAGATCCCATCAGGCCCTGGGGACTTATCTACTTTAATGTTTTTCACTGCCTCCTTCTACATATCGATATTGCCCAGAATATCAACACCCCCCCAACAATCTTACCATCATCCATGTCTTCCTGTAACCATAATACATGGTCATTACACACCTTACCCATTACATACCCCATTCACTACAGATCCCATTCATCAAACACTTTGACCATTATACATGATGACCATTACACGACCTGACTGTTACACCCCTTACCCTTTATGTGCTCTAACCAGTACGCATTCTGACCATTACGATTTTACCTATTACATATCCTGTTCAATATATACTGTGGACAATTGAATGTTCTGACCAATAAACACTCTGAATGTTACACTCTAAGCTGAAGCTTACTTCTTTTTGAGTAAGTCTAAATTGTGTCAAGCTTTTTGGACAGATTCCCATTATAGGCCTCATTGTATCTTACCAAACTCACCTCATTAATTACCTACCTCACCCCTATGATATCTCCTACATCCAATTTCTGCCCCATCTTACCTACGCCATTCCCAGAAAAACTGGTCACTTGGCAGATATCCCATCATTCCTTTGGCCCACACCATCTTCAAAAGGCCATAATGAAACCCGATGAGCACTGGTAGTCCAGAGCAACCCTGCACATTTGCCCTGGACAAGGCAGCCAAGGAGGAATCAGTAAGCTGCTTTGTGGGCAGGGTCATGGAGGTCCTGTTGGACAGGGTAATGCAGATACTTGATTTCCTTCCCCACCCATACCAAGCAGTGGAAAATATGACACCACTCTATGGCAGCCTGAGTTGAGGTTTCCACACAGTTTAAGGTGATTTGCCCAGAACTGTAGAAAGAAGATCGATGTCCTTCTCTACTCTGTCAGTGTAAGTACCACCATCTTCTCTCCGATACCTCACACTCACTCTATCTCTGCTACTGTACCCACCTCTCACCAAGGCTCATGCCCTACCTCTCTCTCTATTGCCTGCAACATCTCCACACTCACCTGAACCACACGAAACAGCAGACACCACTAACCCTGTGTGCGCTCTGCGCTGCCTGCTCACTCACTCGGGACACCTCCACACCTGCACAAACAGAAAAAACTGTGCCCTCTACTTTCATCTTTGAAATACCTGCTTCTCTCATTCCATGAAGCGGTATGCTACCCATCATTCATCTCACCCCTTATGAGGAGAGAACTCTGACTCTCACCAAGTAGGGCCTGGACTGTTATTGCAGGCTTCCCTTGACATACTGTGCCAGGACTCCCTGAGAGAAGGCTATGCCCCTTGGCTTGACTGAAGCCTACTGACAATTATGACAAGTTTCATGTGCCAGGCTTTGGTTCTGCGTGAAACAACATGTTAAGACAGCAGTAATGTCAGCCTGATATCTCTGACTGAGGGGGCCAAGCACACAATGTCAATGCAAGGCAGTATTACTCCCCAGAAATTAGCAACTCACCACTGCCAAGCAAGAGATTGTCTTGCCTCTTATGAAAAACATAAAAGATGGAGCGAGATGCTCCTAACATTGAGATGGTCCTCGTTGGAATTCTCATCCTATTCTGCCACACACCTTGACATAGACTACAATGCTCAGACCCTTATAAGATTCCACCAGTCTGACTATTACAAAATTTGTCCATTTAACACTTTTCCTATTCCATTTCCTATTTGTCTTCTGTATTCACACCCTGACAATAACACAGCCTGACATCTATGCATTCTAAGTTTAACATGTTCTGACCTCTTACACACTCACTACAGACTCTGCCTACTACATATGACTGTTACACATTCTGACAATTACACCCCCAACCCATTACACACACCAGCCATCACAGATGTGTCAATTACACACTCAGTCACCCTGACTGTTGAACACACTGACCTTTACACAACATTTTGCAACCCGTCCAGTAGACACTTTGACTGATATTACTTTTCCTTGAAATCAACAATAGGCTAGAGAGCCCTAATTTGTCAAAGTTTAAAATTTTTTCCCAATATATCTGCACTGACTCTAAATGATTTGGGCTTGAGTGTACTGTCACCTCTTACATCTGCTTACCTTTCTTGCTTTGTACTTCTCATCACATAGCAAATTCTCGACCTTCGAGCTAACCCCATCTTCCAGTATTTCCTACATGAAAAGATGAAATACATTTTCATACACTTTGTAGTTTTCCATACCTTAGCCTATATAACATATCTCACAGAGATTGGGGTTTTGATAAGACAGCTGTCTTAAAGTTTATTAACAATGCTAACTACTTGTACTGCTATGATACAGATATACACATGCAATCTGGGTACTGTGCTTTCTAATGTTACTGCATATTTTACACACACACTCCATTCACTACATTATATAGAGAAACTGACTTTTGGAACATCACTTTTCATAATGTCACTTACGTGTCTTAAAGGCACAGGCCTGTCTGGTCTGGAATCTATTCCATAAAATAGTTTGAGGTAAGGTAAGAATGACAGCCCTTGACATCAAGGCCACATTCAACATTATGTTGATAAATATAAATGTTTAAATTCATGTTCGCGTTTTAACATCTTGTCTTATTTGAAAATTTTGCCAGAACAAGTGTCTTGGATGCAGAGCAGAGAGAGGTGGGGCAGAATGATTCAACTGCTAGGGCAAGTTATCCCCACTCTTAACTTCCTATTCCTCACCTTTCACAGCGTCATATAATTATGACCAAATCATACATCAAAATGGTTGCCTACTAATCATCATCACCAGGATCTGCGACTTCTTAGCTTTTAGTTGTAATAATTTTCTAAGGACCCTTTCTCTGTGCTTATAATTGTTTTAAGTACATCTCTGCCTTTCAACTTTTGCTTCACAATTATTTCTGGGATGTTATTTATATCCTGTACAATGAAGACTAACAGAAAATATTTGTGTAGTTCATCTGCCATTTCCCAACATTCCAAGATTAATTCCTTAGACTTAATCTCCAGAGAACTATTGCTCACTTTCCTTACTCTTGTTTTCTTTTTAAATAACTGCAGAAAGCCTTCCTGCCTGCTTTTATATTTCTAGCTAGCTTTCTTTTGTACTGTAATTTCTCCTTCCATAGTATTCTTACAGTCATCATTTTCTGTCTTTTATATTCGGTCTAAACTTGTGCACATTTTCTTTCAATTTCATAGTATCTTTTAACTTCCTTACAGGTATATCTGTTTTAAACTGGTGCCTGCTCTCCACCCTCTTTTAAACTCAGAGTTAAATTTGCTACTTAAACAAACAGCAGTTCTTCCCTCACTGAACCAAATTCCTAAGCACATGACTCTGTGTCAAGCTTCACTCAGTGACAGGCTGATCACTTTGTGCTCGCTTACTTTGCACACATAGTAAGACTACATTTATACAAGCTGAAATTCTACAAAGATGAGTCAGTTCCGCTGACTAGAGAAATTTGTTTAGACTCGCTACTTAATTGATGAATTGTCTCTACAGGAGGGAGTTTGTATATCCCTTACTAAGATTGAAAGAAGCTTAACTTCAGAGGCAAGTTGTAATGAAATGCTAAAAGCAAACCAGAAGAGGGGGGTGTTGGGGGGGGTGCAGAGCCTTAAAACTGGAGCTACACCATGTGAGTGATGTTAGCAAGCACTTCATCACACAAATAGTAGTGGAAATCTAGATTTTTTTTCCCACTAAATAAACTATTGAGCCTGGATAAATTGCAAACTTCTAAACTGCTAGTATTTTTTTTAATCTATCAAGGGTACAAAAGCAAGGCATATAGATGGAGTTAGGTGGAGGTCAGCTATAAGCTAAAGGTGGAGCTTAAATGGTCTAATTCTGTCACTATATTCAGCCATTGTAACTTCAGCTAAAATCACATTTACACATATTTTTCCATCAAATCTCGGTGCAAGTTCATCATTGAGGAAATTTTGGCATGCTTTTCATGCTGAGCTTGTCGTATCTAATTTTGGAGGGAAAATGCATATTAACAAGGACATTGTAAGGTTATAAGGCCAATCATCTCCATTTTATGTGCTTGATTTTAAGAAATGCATAATATATAATAGTTACTCTGACAAAAATTACAGTCACCGATTTGTAATATCCTCCTCACAGTCTTGTACCTCAATTATGGCTCTTGTCTGGTCTCCGAAACAGGGTAGTCCATCCAGGGCTGCCATTTTACTTATTGTGTATGGAAGGGACTTTAATAAGGAAGTTGCTCTTGCAAATGCAACATAGGTGCTTTCATTTTCATTAAACTCAAAATTTTCTGCCAAAATGTCCAGTGCGTCCTGCAGAAAACAAAAATTATACTTTGAACATCGGCGATGCTACCATACAAAATACAAAGACACAGAGATTATCTGCAGAGTTACAGCATTTTGAAGTGGGCTGACATTGACTTTTATGATTTTCCTAAAAACAGATCTGAGGTTTTAGGGGAGAAATTGGGCCCATCAGCATTCAATTCTTTGTGTGCTACAAGTTCCACAGAGCCACATAATGGTCCCTGTAGATGCACTGTTTTCAGGCAAGTTGTATTAGAATCAATATTGCTGATGGTGTTAGTCCTCACGTGTTGGACACACATTGCATGTACCTGGAGCAGGCAGATCATGACATTAAAGAACACACAATGCTGCTTTGATGTCAGCATGACCATTTTAAAGGTCAGTGCTCCAGCTCTCACCCTCTCTTAGCCCCAAAATGCTGAAAACTAACTCAGCAGCAGAAATGATCCCCACAATAGTTCTATTGAAAGGAATCATTAAATAATTTTACTTTACAAGGTGGTTGATATTCTGTTGGCTGCTTTGATTCCAAAGTGTTTGGTGCTTCCCATGTTTTAAGTCGCAAAAGTCCACAAGGGAGTGATGTGGCAGATGTTGAAAGTGTTTCTACTCTGATTTCAAGGCTCCAGCACCAGTCAGATTCCCCTACACATATATGCACCAGCAGGTATCCCATTGGATCAATTGTTGGGAAAACCCATCTGGTTCACTAATGTCTTTTAGGAGAGAAAATCAGCCATTCTTTCCTGGTCTGGCCTACATATGACTTCAGACTACAGCAATGTGGTTGACTCTTAACCGCCCTCCGGCAATTAGGGATAGGCAATAAAAGCTGACCCTCATCCTGTGAATTAATAAAAAAAAACCAAAGGCCACAAAAAGCAGGCAATTCTGCTAGAGGGGAATGAGAAAGAGAGGGAGGGGCTTCTCAGCAAAATACCGTAGCTATCTACAGTGTTTAGGAAGCAGTGTTTCTATCTGAACCTCAGTGAGGGACAATGATTAATAGAGATCATGGGGAGATGCGTGACGGGAGTGTCGTCATTTGTAGCAGGTAGGATCTATCATCAATATTCTAGGCTATAAGTTCATGGGCCAGCTAGGTGCCTATTCACCCCACTGTCTTGACTGCACGCCGCTCCCAGAACTTGCCCTCTAACTAGTGTCCCAAATAAGATCGTATACGTCAATGGCCAGGAATCATCAGTAAAGTTGGCACCCACTTTTGGTCACAACCTCGGAAAATCTTCAAAAGTGATGTTAATCCGTCCACTAGAAATTGAGAAATTAGAAATTGTGCCAGATTGGGTGGGAAATAGACAACTGCAGTCCTAGTCATCCATCAAAATGAAATATTTTCTTGCTGAAATATGAAATGCTTTTCTCGCTTTTCTCTGGTTGATAATGGTAGAATAGGTTACAGATAAATTACAAAAATAAGTTGCCCTGTCTGAAGTGAATGACTCTTTTCAGCGTAATGACTACCATCAGTCATTCTGGTGATAAGCTAATTATTTTAATAATCATTTTTCCACATAATATCAAAACCTGATATGGTGAACAATGCTAGAGAACCTTTTCATCTAACAGCAGGCAACTATAAAACAAATATTTATCTTTCAATCCAGTCATGTTGCCATAAAATACCACAACTGGAGTGAACGATTATTGGAGTCACAACTTCAACTGTGTCCAGAATGAAAACATTTGTTTAAAAATATTCTCAAAATTGTAAGATAAATTATTGAGTGTAGGTGTTTAATTTTCACAAATAGTCTTTGTTATATTTATGCAATCCTCATAATGTAATCATTTTTGTGTTCCGTCCAACACAACTCCCTCTTGGGACACATTAACTGGCTTTTAAAATAGACAATCACAAGTAACATTGCAAGTCTCAATCACGTCTATATCTATGGCAGAAACTGCATATTGAGACAGGTCTGTGATTTAATTCTCAGCAACCAAAATGTTGTCTTGCACTTTCATCCTCTTTTATGAAGAGCTGCTAGTAAGAACAATAGCACTTGGGTTTAACCAATTGCCTGCCAACAACTATATGTGACAGCCTACTTACATATGGTTTTGTTTTAGAGATTCCTACTGTATTGTTACCCAAATCAAATTTGGGCTGTCATGAGAAAATGCTGCTTCTTTTTTTGAGACTTGACCATTCCTTAATGATGCTATGTCTTGGGGCTCTTCATCAGGCAGGGGCTAATTCTAATCTCTGATTCATATCAATTTTTTTACAACTTTTCGCATTTTCTCAAACATTTTTGAATGGCTACAATTAAAACAAGAAGAACCTTTCATAAACTCAATCCCAAAGCTCTTCATGGCAAATTAAGTATTTCAGAAGTGTGCTGTAATGTAGGAACATGGCAGATAATTTATACACAAGGTTCCACAAACAACAAAGAGATAATGGTCACATAATTTTTTTCAGTGATATTGATTGTGGGATAAATATTGCCAAGGATAAAATGCAAAACACCCTTGCTCTTTTTATGAAACAGTCTTAGGATCTGTTCACCTAAGAGAGTGAGTATAGCCTAGCCTTTGTTTAAAGTTTGATCCAAATGACAGCATCATAATCTGTGTGGTCCTCCTTCGATCTAGCAGTGAAGTATCAATTGAGATTATGAGCTCAAGTCTCTGTTGTGGGAATTGAGCCCATGGGATTTCAAATCAGAGGTGTGAGTAATTTTGCATTGAGCACTTAACACTTTATTTCCCTCAAGAGAAATTTATGAAGCTTCTTTACCATTAGCTTGCATGAAGAATTACTTTTTAAATCCTTTCTCAGCTACGTTTTTAAGTCAAAGCAACTGTTCCTTTGCTTCCACATCTGTGGACCGACATACCAATTAGGGTGTATGAAGATTCCACTTCCCAAAGGAAATGGAAATGGCCACTCAATGTAATGACTAATACGTGTGAATGTTTGATTAACTATAATACTGGAACCATCTCAACTGTAGTAGGGTCTGATTTTTTTGTATGTACTACCCTGTTTACTTGGAGAATGAAGTAATAAACAGACGAAGAAAAAATTCCTACAGCAACTCAATTTTCTAGCTGACTTTGAAATAGGCAGCTAACATTCCCACTCATAAGAAGCAGGGGCCTTGCTCAAAAATATAAATTAGGATCTTATTCAGGTGACAGCAGGATGTTTTGCTGGTCCAAGACTGCTAGGCTTATGGCCGCCCATATATGTACGATTTATGTCCGAATAGATGCTGTTGCCATCAAAGCCATCCAACAGAATGTTGAGAACTGTGATCAAATCATTTCTTGCTGTACATTGTGCCAACTCATGAAGGGCTCTAACTTACTCACTCTTGGTTCTGAGAAGTGCCCAGCTACCTGATATTACTCTGGAAAGGTAAGGTATCTCTACAGTTTGAATAAGGTTGTGGGTAAATTGTTGGAAGCGATTATAAAAGGTAGGATTTATGGACATTTAGAGAGGCAAAAATTGATTAGGGATAGTCAGCATGGTTTTGTATGAGGAAAATCGTGTCTCACAAACTTGATTGGGTTTTTTGAGGAAGTTACTAGAAAGGTTGATGACGCCAGAGCTGTAGATGCTATTTATTTGGATTTTAGTAAAGCCTTCAACAAGGTTCTGCATGTAGACTAGTTAGGTCACATGGGATTCAGGGTGAGCTTGCCAATTGTATACATAATTGGTTTAACAGCAGGAGATAGACAGTAATGGTGGAGGGTTGCTTTTCAGACTGGAGGTCTGTGACCGACGATGTTCCGCAGGGATCGGTACTGGGTCCTCTTATTTTTGTCATTTATATAAATGATTTGGATGAGAATATAGAAGGCACGGTTAGTAAGTTTATGGATGACACCGAAATCGGTGGCTTAGTCTAGAGTGAAGAAGGTTTTCTAAGATGACAAAGGGTTCTTGATCAAATGGGTCAATGGGCTGAGAAACGGCAGATGGAGTTCAATCTGGATAAACGTGAGGTATCGCAACAAACAAGAGTAGAGCTTTCACAATTAATGATAGGGCCTTGGATAGCATTGTAGAACTGAGGGACCTGGGGTGCAGGTACATTAAGTTTGAAGTTTGCATCACATATAGACAGGGTGGTTAAAAAAGCATTTGGCACACTTGCCTTCATTGCTCAGTCCTTTGAGTATAGGAGTCGGGATGTGATGTTGAAGTTGTACAGGACATTGGTGAGGCCTCTTCTGAAATATTGTGTCCAGTGCTGGTCGCCCAGTTATAAGAAGGATATTATCAAGCTGGAGAGGGTTCAGAAGAGATTCACCTGGATGTTGCTGGGTATGGAAGGTTTGAGTGATAAAGAAAGGCTGGATAGGCTGGGATTTTTCTCGCTAGGAGGTTGAGAGACGACCTAATAGAAGCTTATAAAATAATGAGAGGTGTAGATAGAGTTAATGGCAGTCATCTTTTCCTTAGGATGAAGGATTTCAAGACTGGAGGGCTCATTTTTAAGGTGAGAGGAGAGAAATTTACAAAAAAAAATGAGGCAATTTTTTTAAACGAAGGGCTGTTCACAAGTGGAATGAGCTTCTTGAGGAAGTGGTGTCTGTGGGTACAATTACAATGTTTAAAAGACATTTGGATAGGTACTTAAATAGGAAAGGTTTGGAAGGATATGGGACAGCAGCAGGCAAGTGCGACTAGTTTAGTTTGGGATTATGCTCGGCATGGACTGATAGGACCAGAGGGTCCATTTCCGTGCTGTATGACTCTATAACCCTACAACAGGTGAAACTAGTGGTACGATGCGGTAGAAACGCAAGTGGTTCTCCCCACTCAGAAGATGCTGCCATCAAGAGGAAAGTATGTTCTGCCAGTCACTTAATCATTAACGTGGTATATGAATTTCACTGCCAATCTGGTGCCAGTAGGCCACACATCCCAAAGACTGGCAAAGCGCATCAGACATCATGTCTTTTTGGCTGTTCACAATGAGCAAAGTACTGACCATACCAAACCAGCCCACACACACTTTCCAATATTTGATGTGATTCTGCAATTAGACAACATTTGCTAGATAATCCTGAATGTAAAAAGTAAAAATGACAAACAATTTAGGATTGTCAGTTGGGTTTGCAGTGTGGTGCGTGTACTGGAAGCTACATAAGTTAATGCTTTTTGCAGACGAGAAAGTGCTTGGACACGCGCTTAGTTTATTTCAATGCAGCAAAATAGATGACAGCTTTTCACTGGTTTGATTTTCAGGGATATGCCCTGACCAATCAGAATCAACTTGTCTGGTTTAAAATTTAATCAAAGCCTAGCTGTCAATTATCAATCATTATTAGCTGGTGCATGTTCCATGCCAACACCAAAGGGTCACTTGCTAAACAACCAACACTATCCTCTCATGTGGTATAAATGTTGGTTTTCTGCATAAATTAAGTAAATAAAAGAGCAGAGTGTTACCTGAAGAATGACCTGCTGAATTCTGAGGTGCTGGGGGATCTAGGTGTTCTGCATGATTCTCAAAAGATTAGTTTGCAGGTACTGCAAAAATTTAAAAGGCTAACAGAATGCTATCATTTATTACAAGAGGAATTGAACATAAATATAAGGATTTTACAAACCATTGGTAAGGTCATATTTGAATACTGCACACAGTTTTGGTCTCCTTATTTAAGTAAGGATATAAATACATTGGAGGCAGTTCAGTTCACTGGAGGATTACTAGATTGATACCTGGAATGAGTGGGTTGTCTTATGAGGACAGGTTGGACAGATTGGGTTTTCAATGGAGTTCAGAAGAATGTGGGATGTCTTGATGTAATAAAAGATTCTGATTGCAATTGTTTACAATATATCTATTAATGACCTGGAGGAAGAAAGCGAATGTGTTATAGCCAGATTTGCAGATGATCAAAAATAGGTGGAAAGGCAAGTTGCAAGAAGGTTACAGTTTACAGAGAGATATTGATAGGTTAAGCAGGCAAGATGTTGGCAAATGCAGTATAATGTGGGAAAATGTGAAGTTGTTTGTTTGGGAGGGGAGAACAAAAGAATATTACTATTTAAATGGATAAAAACTGCAGAAAGGTGCAATACTAAGGGAGCTGAGGGCACTTATGCATGAAACACAGACAGCTAGCACGCAGGTACAGCAGGTAATCAGATTAATGGAATGCCAGCCCTTATTTACAGAGAGTAGGAGTATTAGAGCAGGGAAGGATTACTACAAATGTACAAGGTGCTGGTGAGACCGAATCTGGAGTACTTCAAGTAGTTTTGGTCCCTTATTTATGGAAAAATATTGTTTAATTGGAGGCAGTTTAGAGAAGGTTCACTAGGATGCTCCCTGGTATGGAGGGATGTCTTATGAACAAAGGCTAAAGAGGTTGGGATTCTATTCACTGGAGTGTAGGGGAATGAGAGGTGATCTTATTGATACATATAGGATCCTTGAGGAGCTTGACAGGGTAAATGCTGAGAGATGTTTTCCTTTATGGGAGAGTCTAGGAAAGAGGGCAAAATCTCAGAGTAAAGTCTTAGAATTAAAACTGAGATGAGGAGGACTTTCTTTTCTCTGAAGGTTGAGAGTCTTTGGAAGTCCTTGCTGCAGACAGCTGTAAGGGTAGAGTCCTTGTATAAATTTAAGGATGAGATGTAGAGATTCTTGATTAGTAGGGGAATCAAGGATTACGGGGCTAGTGGGTGTAAGGAATGTTCGATCAGCCATGATCCTAATCAACAGTAGAGCAGTATCCAAGAGCTAAACAGCCAACCCAGTTCCTATTTCTTATGGACTTATGAGCAGTCTTAATAAAGTGGATATGGAAATTATGTTGCCTCTTGTGGGTGAGTCCAGAATTAAGAGGCATTCCCTTCAGCCCCAGAATCCTCCAAGATATCGGAACTGCTCCAGGTCTGGCCTCTTATGTATCCCTGATTTGAATTGCTTCACCATTGAAGGTCATATCTTGATTTGTCCAGGACCAACGTTCTGCAATACATGTCTCCAGCTCTCTTCCTAACTTTCCTCCTTTAAGACACTCCTTAAATTTAAATCTTTAATCAAGCATTTGGTCATCTGACTTAATATTTCCTAATGTGACTCAGTGTGATATTTCTTTTATAATGTTCTTTTGAAATGCCTTTGATCATTTTATCATATTAAAGGCACCATATAAATTTAATTTGTTGCTGCTACATTTAAAGATTGTGTATCTATAAACTTGGTTCACTTTGCCTCTCTACGCTGTTTAGGCACTTATTTTTTGGAGGGCACAGTGATGGTGAAGGGGCATTGATGGTAAGGGGGCAGCAAGGGCCAGGGAACACTGAGGGTGACATGATTGCAGGGTTGGATGCTTGGAGGGGGTGGCCTGGTTATGATGGTGATAGCAGACGGCTTGTATGATAACCGTAGAGGTTAACCATTAGGGTGTCCAGTGACCATGCTGGGGGAGGAACAGGGTGGGCCAGGGTTCCATTAAAGTTGAGGTGGGGCTTTTGTGATCACTGGGAGATTTGGTGATCACTGTTGGCTCCATGATCACTTGAAGGATTTCTCAGGGAGATCCTGATTGTTAGGGGTTTCTTGGTGAAAGCAGGAGCAGAAGAGAGGTCTATGATTAGGAGTGGTGGAAGTTGGCTGGTCACCTTTAGAAGTGAAAGTGTATTAGTGCATGTTTGATATTTTTTACACTTTAAAATCTCAGCTGACCCAACTTTACTGTTTCCTTGAAGTTTAAAATAATGCCCTTTGCCTCCAGGCTATGGCAAGATACAATGCAGATGATCGCTGATGTTGTAACACATCTATCATTGATTATCCTTAATATTTAACTAGAGCTTGAACATACGACAAGTTTGTGGAACGTTATGTAAGATGTACACTCAATCTTAAATTAAACCTAGGTATTGTTTCTCCTTTACTTTAATGTAATTGGAATTTTAGGCTTCCGATTTAAGTTCTGAATTGCATATACATGCCAACTGCAGTGTTCACTAGATGTGCAAACAATGACAGCTGATATTTGATCCGGTAATTACTTGCCATATTTTATAACTGCAGGATCTTATGGCACCTTTTCTTGGCATATGTAAGTGGTACTAAATGTATTCTGAAACGTAACCCAGCAGGCAGAATACATGAAAGAAAAGAGGAAATAAATAAGTGTTGATGAGTTTTTCTACTATGCTGAAGCATGTCGCACACTGGGAGTGCAAAAACGTCTCACACTCTGCATTTGACAAAAAAAGTAGTATATTCATCACATTAATTGCAGTTAGCTTTCTCACTTTGTGTCTAGTTTATTCAACTTCACCTTTGTGGAAACATTTCATAAAATGGATTATAAAAGGTATCGCATTCAACATAAAACAAAATCTACAGGGATAAAAATCCCAATGAGGTCCATTAGCGGGCACAGAGATTGCCATGCTTCATTACTCCATGCCCAGGCCAAGTGAATGCAAATGTTGTTCTGTCTACTCAATGAAATGGTGCGTATTGACTGGCTACGTACTCAGATGTATGCATGCCTAACGTGCTAGCCTACAATTCTTAAAGGCAGCTCTATCTCTGCAAAGGACAGAATCACCTCCAAAAGTGTTTCTGAGATGGAAAAGGATTGCCTGTGGAGCAAAAGGCCAAAGGGTGGGCTCTCTGGTTCTCGAATGCAAGGCTGGAGGCATTAGTCCAAGAAGTGTAAGTAAGGCTAGAGATCATCTTCCTGCAGGGGACTGGGAGTCTCCTCGTGTGCACACACTGAAGAGAATGTGAGCAGCTGGCCAAGGAAGTCAGTTCCAAGGAGTCTGGCCCCAAGGATATGGCTGATGTGTTGTAATGCATGTTCAAAGGTTACCTGCTACATACTGTATCAGCAAACTCGCACACAGCTCAATTCACCAAACTGCCACTTACCCTTCAGCGGTCAAAGTCTAGCATTCAG
The DNA here is from genome assembly GCF_021869965.1 of Rhincodon typus. Classification (NCBI taxonomy): domain Eukaryota; kingdom Metazoa; phylum Chordata; class Chondrichthyes; order Orectolobiformes; family Rhincodontidae; genus Rhincodon; species Rhincodon typus. Next base: position 16,726,857 of record NC_063351.1, on the reverse strand, counting down.
ACACTGCATCTCAGCGTCAGATACAAAACACAGTTTCCAATCTCACTGTCACATTTTGCAGCTTCAGTTTGTTTACAACTATTCAGCTACAATAGGCATATCACAAACACATTGCAATATACCGACTGACAGTCTTTCCTGACCTTTGCAGAATAACTGGCATATAACAGAATTCAGTAGAGTTCTTCCTGCCCCTTTGGCCATTCCATTGGCTTAAAAACCTTTCCATTTCTGTTTCTCTTCAGTTCTAAGAAGAGGTCATTGACCTGAAATATTTCTCTCCATAGATAACACCTAACGTGCTGAGATTTTTCTAGCATTTTTTATTCTTACTATATTTATTATTGTTCCTTAGTTGTATACATATGCAGTGTTTACCCTTTTTTCAAAACTTATGATATCTTGCAGTTTGCAAGGCTCAGTCTGGTTGGTTTGATAGCCAGGTGATAGCACTGTGTATTGTCTAGTGGACTGCTTTGAATCCTGCAGCAAATGTTGGTAGGTACATTTAGTCCCGGTTTGGTGAGCAGTCTATCAGGGTGACCACACTGCAAGTTGAGCTATCTTTGAAATTCTATTTGTGGAGGAGGTATGTTATTCTTGCATTGAGAAAGTGGATTGCGTTAAGTGTAGACCACTGTTTTTGAAACAAGTCAAACCCTGGACACTCCACCTCTTACAGAAGTGATGCGTTGTGACTACCAGCAGTGCTCCGCCTTTTTAAAAGCATAAAGGTTATCAGATTGGAGAACTTGGTGGAAGAGATGTCCTGTATCCTCAAAGGATAGAAATAAAAAGGCTTTAGCATGATATAGAGAAGGAAGTCAATGCTAACAGCAGCTCAAAGTGCCTGATTACAGTTCAGGAAGAAGTTTAATGCCTCTCTTTGTCAGTGAGTGTATGTTCCCATGCCACACCCTACCACCTTCACCACTAAGCCTCATTAACTGCTCAGATCAATATACTGTCAGCAGTCCAATGATATCTGTCAATCAGGACTCATTTGTACCATTCATTTGCTTCATCCCTTCCACGCAAAGTTAACATTGCTGAAAGCCCCAAATCTCCATCACTTGCAGACACCACCAGCTCATTAGCACATTTTCTACTTTCTTGCAGGAGATGTTGGCAGACAAAACAGGAATTAACAAAATATGAAGAGGCACTACTGCATGTTTCAAGTGCCATGAGGGAGAAAGTCTCGGCTATTATGAGAATGCTGTGACCACCAGCAGGGATAAAACAACTGAACAGGAGAATATCTGCATATTTTATCCTCTTTCTCACATCTGAATTCTTCCTCATCCTCAATCTATTCTGGTATCTCAGCTGCAGATGATGCAAGCATCCACTACTGACTTTCTCTTCTCCTCTTATCACATCCCAATCCTTTCCCCTTCTTTAGTACCTCAGCACCAGGCAGATCATTCATTGTAGACTATTGAAAATATTAACAATTTTGGAAAAGCATCCAAAATATGTGGAAATGCAGCATGTACCAAAAAAAAGGTAGTATCTGAATTGCAAGTAGGTTATGTAGGAGCAAATTACTGCAGATGCTGGAATCTGTACTAAATACTGGAGATCATAGCAGATCAGGCAGCAGCCATGGAGAGAGACCAAGCTAACATTTCAAGCCTACTAACGCTTCAACTGTCAATGACTGTTCATCTCTAGACTTGAAACGTTAGCTTGCTGTCTCTCTGTGGATATTGCCTGACCCACTGTGATCTCCAGCAGTTGTTGTTTTCAGTGCAAGTAAGTTTTGATCACTTTAAATAGTGCTGGTGAAGAGGACTTCATGCTATTTAAAATTATACTCAGGGAGCACAAGCTAGATCCGAGGGTTCCCTAATGGGGACATTATCTGACTGTCCTGCGTGCTGCCAACAAGCATTGGGTATGCGTGTGCAAATCCCTTTACAAGCATGGCATATGCTATACTTGCCACTGAAGTGCACACACTCACTGTGGACCCTATTTTAGTAATTTATGAAGCCTTATGACACCCAAGAAGCAATTGGCTACAGAGGCCAATATCTCCCACAGGTTGAGCAAGCAAAGGGGCTATGGGTTTGGATGAACTTTGAGAAGAGTGAATTGTCCATGTATGAAGTGCACATAGGATGTGCCATGACAGTCAGAAGCTCCCTTTAGGGGAAACCATTGAATCTTTAGGGCAAATAGTTGTCTTGGATCATACTGAACACCAGTGCTTTAACAAAATACCAAAGTCTCTAAATTCTTCCACCGACTTGTAATACATGCCAAAGTCAAAAATAAGATTTCTTCACAAAATTCCACTTGAACCATTACCGTGAATATTTTGTTTCTATTGTTGAGGGTTGATCTCCTCTGACATGCATACTGAGAAATAGTTACCACCGGTGGAGGTAATGGAAAATTTGATTGAAGCAGCTTCTGCACCTAAAGAAATAAAACAAAATCAAATTCATTGCTGGTTCAGATAAAAGATTGTGGCTTCCTGTTGGGTCAGCTTGCATTATCAAGTCTATCAATGAACACATATGAAACACATCTATGGATGTGGTAACAATCCAGAGAAAGGAATCCCAAATTGAAGTGAGACTGAAGAAGGTGCAGGGAACAGTTGGGTGAGGGTTGGGGGCATAATCTCACAGTGGTGCACAGATATAACAGAAATAACTGAATAATTCTCAGCAGCAGAGAGAGATGGAGCCGAGATCCATGAAGGAGACACGTATTTGAGATCTCCCTCCTCATCCTCCTCCAGCTACAATAAATTGATGTCCATTTGGAGAAATATCTCAAAGAAATCAGTGGGCCTCACATGAGACCTATCACACCTTGAATCAACAGGTCTTCTCGTTTCTATTTCTGTCAAAAGATTGGCCTATCACTGACATATGTTGGGATGTTGCAAATGATCTGTAGCTGCAAGGAAGCTTAATTGGCACATCAAGTGTTTCAAACTCCTTTAATTGCAAAGCACACTGGGATGGCCTGAGGACATGAAATGCATTATAAAAGTTTATCTTTGTAACAAATGTGGTGAAGCACCACACTGTCACATCAGGCAGAAACCTATTCATCTGTTTTGATCAAGTTACTGAACCAAGAAAGACTTGGCAATTATTTTTAATTTGTTCTTGGAATGTGGATGTCACTGGCAAGGTCAGCAGTTATTGCCCATCCCTAATTACCCTGAGAAATATAGACACAACAAGCATTGTATTTAATTTCATATTACCTGTTTCAAAGAAATAATAGTCCTGATTCTTAATCAGTTCCCTTTGGTTATTGGTTTGTCTTAGAAATGATCATATGTGAAACAAACATCATGGCATCTATCATGGGGCTTTCACTCACATAATGAGATAGTTAAATAGAAACAGGCTTGGCTGTTATTCTCTTTGTCCATAATCCAAATTGGTATAAAAGAAAATATTACTTTTGTTATGAAGCAACAATATCGAAGTGAATTTCACTGATATCAAAATACTGCCATAGCTGTTGAAATGCCATAGATGAATTAAATACCAATCAAACTTCAGTCGGATTTTACATATCCAATTAATGCTTGACAACATATAAACAGATAGCTAGTTGTCTTGCCAAACAAAGCACTTGGCCTGCAGCCTACAAACAGGATATGACTTTGCTATCATCTTCCAAACAACTAAACTTCCATTTAATACAGTTCAAAGTCATAGCAATTTCCCCAACATAATTTGAGTTGACAAAAGAGAAAGTGTTTAAATTGGACAGCCCCTGAAACAGCTGTTTCCTAGCCTAGGGATTGTGATATTCAATTGTCCCACCCCCATTCGGCATAATACAGGCGACATTGTTTTGGCTGCCTGCTGATTATAATGGTTTCTGTGTGAAGCCTGCATTGTGCTGTTCATTACCCTCATACTTCAGCAGACGGCCCAATATTATTACTTCCTAGTTCCACTTAAAGCTTGCTTACCCCACTTAAAGGAAAGCTTCACTGAGGCCCTTGGAAATATGGAGATATTTGGGAGCGATGTTGTGGAACAAATGATTGGCAATGAAGGAAAACATGCACAATGGTACTCCAACTGCATTGGAGTCCTTGATGGAAGAGGAGCAAAGGAAGAGATATGTCTTGTATCCACAGGGAGTGCAATGGAATATCCAGACATGTGAAGAGAAGACTGTGAGCGCAAATATTTACTGAGATCAATGCCACAGGATTTGTCTCAAGGACCTGGATGTGATATTGTAAAAGCTTTCCATTTACAGGAGTGATAAGATCAGTAAATGTACCTGTGCCATATCCTACCAACTCATGCATAACATTTATGTGTTTCACTTCTTCCTCACAGACTTAATTGTAAGTTTGAAGCCTACATTTCACACCTCAATGAATAAGGGCCAACACCACAGTGATAAGGAAGAGACACCATCACTTGATTTCACAATTCTGCGCAAACTGTACGTGGTTAGCTTGCCACAAGGTCTGTGTTCAGTATCAAAGAGCACGGAGTTGTCTGGCAGAGAGTGAGCACTGGGCTTTGTGTGGAGCTTGAAGTCCAATGTTTGCAGCACACTTCTGACCCTAACCATCCTACTGCATCTGACGTCTCAGCTTCCAAAACAGTAGCAGCAGGTGCCAGGTGATGTCTGAGTACCGTAGTTGAATTTCAGACTGCTACTGGCATGGATGTGAATCCCAGAGTCAATAAATCTGTTCTTTAGAAACATACTAAGATTACAGAAGTGCTAACCAGAGGGAGCAGCAGTCAATTCTGGGAGCATGAATCTACTTCCCTGTCTCTGCTTGGATATGATCCCAACCCTACACGCCCTCCAATGCACTAGTTGTCTGTCAGCCAGCCAGACCAGACCAGATTGCTGCTATCTGTGCCAAGATATTTTGCTGCTGTACGTCAACTACAAGGCCTTTGGAAAACGCTCCAACTCCGAAGTCAGTAGCTTCCAACTAGAACTAGGGGTCATAGCCTCAAGATAAGGGGGAGCAGGTTTAGGACTGAGTTGAGGAGGAACTTCTCCACCCAAAGGGTTGTGAATCTGTGGAATTACCTGCCCAATGAAGCAGTTGAGACTACCTCATTGAATGTTTTTAAGACAAAGATAGATAGATTTTTGAACAGTGAAGGAATTAAGGATTACGGCAAGCAGGCAGGTAAGTGGAGCTGAGTCCACGAAAAGATCAGCCATGATAAGACCATAAGACATAGGAGCAGAAATTAGGCCATTCATCCCAGTTTCTCGACCCCATTCTCCCACTTTTTCCCCGTAACCTTTGATTCCCTTGACAATCAAGAACCGATCTATCTCCATCTTAAATATATTCAATGACCTGGCCTCCACAGCCTTGTGTGGCAGTGAATTCCATCGATTCACCAATCTCTGGCTAAAGAAGTTTCTCCTTATCTCCGTTATAAAATGTCTTTCCATTACTCTAAGGCTGTGCCTCCGGTCCGAGTCTCTCCTACCAATGGAAGCATCTTCCCAACATCCACTCTGTCCAGGCCATTCAGTATTCCGTAAGATTCAATTAGATCCCCCCTCATCCTTCTAAACTCCATTGAGTATAGACTCAGATTCCTGAAACGTTCCTCATATGTTAAGCTTTTCATTCCTGGGACCATTCTCGTGAACCTCCTCTGAACCCGTTCCAGGTCAGTACATCTTTCCTGAGATATGGGGCACAAAACTGCAGACAATACTCCAAATGTGGCCTGACCAGAGCGTTATAGAGCCTCAGAAGTACATCCCTGCTTTTATATTGAAGTCCTCTCAAAATAAATGACAAAGTTGCATTTGCCTTCCTAACTACTGACTCAACCTGCAAGTTTACCTTGAAAGAATTCTGGACTAGAACTCTCAGTCTCTTTGCACTTCAGACTTCTGAATTTTCTTCCCATATAGAAAATAGTCCATGCCTCTTTTCTTCTGACCAAAGTGCATGACCTCACATTTTCCCATGTTGTACTCCCATCTACCACTTCTGTGCCTACCCTCCTAACCTGTCCAAATCCTTCTGCAACCTCCCTGCCTCCACAATACTACCTGTCCCTCTACCTATCTTGGTATCGTCTGCAAACTTAGCCAGAATGCCCTCAGTTCCTTCATCTAGATCATTAATATATAAAGTGAAAAGTTGTGGTCTCAGCACTAACCCTTGTGGAATACCCACTAGTCACTGGCTGCCATCCTGAGAAGGATCCTTTTATCCCCACTCTCTGCTTTCTGCCAGAGAGCCAATCTTCTAACCATGCTAGTACCTTGCCTCTAACACCATGGGCCCTTATCTTACTCAGCAACCTCCTGTGCGAACCTTGTCAAAGGCCTTCTGGAAGTCCAGGTAGATAACATCCATTTGTCTCTTTGGTCTAATCTGTTCATTACTTCCTCAAAGAATTCTAACAGATTTGTCAGGCATGACCTTCCCTTGATGAAGCCATGCTGACTTTGCCTTATTTTACCATGCACTTCCAAATATTCAGAAATCTCATCCTTCACAATGGACTCTAAAATCTTCCCCACAACCGAGGTTAGGCTAATCGGCCTTTAATTTTCAGTCTTTTGCCTTATTCCCTTTTTAAACAGGGGTGTCATGTTAGCGATTTTCCCATCATTTAGGACCCTCCCTGACTCCAGTGATTCCTAAAAAATCACCATTAATGCCTCCACTATCACCACCAGCTATCTCCTTTAGAACTCTGGGGTGTAGTCCATCTGGTCCTGGTGATTTATCCACCTTCAGGCCATTCAGTTTTTCCAGAACCTTCTCCTTGATGATGGCCACCATACTCAGATCTGTCCCCCGACTCTCTCGAATTTTTGGCATATTACTCATACCTTCCACTGTGAAGACTGATGCAAAGTCATTATTCAGTTCCTCAGCCATTTTTTTTATCCCCATTACTATCACTCCAGCATCATTTTCCAGCAGTCCAATGTCCACTTTTGCCTTTGTAGATCCAAAGAAGCTCTTACAGTGCTCCTTTATATTATTGGCTAGCTTAACCTCCTATTTAATCTCCTCCCTCCTTATTTCTTTTTTTGTTGCCCTCTGTTGGTCTTTGTAAGTTTCCCAATCCTCTGGTTTCCCACTGCCCTTCACCACATTATATGCTTTCTCTTTTGCTTTTATGCAATCCCTGATTTCCCTTGTCAGCCATGGTTGCCTGATCCTCCCTGTACCCTGCTTCTTTTTCCTAGGGATGAATTTTTGCTGCGTCTCCTGAATTACTCCCAGAAACTCCTGCCATTGCTGTTCCACTGTCTTTTCTGCTCGGCTCCTCTCCCAGTGAATTCTGCCCAGCTCCTCCCTCATGTCTCTGTAGGTGCCTTTATTCAGCTGTAATACCATTACCTCTGATTCTATTTTCTCCCTCTCAAATTGCACAGTAAATTCAATCATATTATGATCACTGCCTTCTAAGGGTTCCTTCTCCTTAAGCTCCCCTATCATGTCTGCCTCATTGTACAACACTAAATCCAGTATTGCCTGTTCCCTTGTGGGCTCCACCACAAGCTGCTCCAAAAAGCCATCTCGTAGACATTCCACAAATTCCTTTTCTTGCAATCCCCCACCAACCTGATTTTCCCAGTCCACCTGCGTATTGATCACCGTAACTTTGCCTTTTTTACACACCTTTTCTATCTCCTGGTATATCTTGTGCCCTAGCTCCTGACTGTTTGGAGGCCTGTACATAATTCCAACTGTGTTTTTTTTTACCTCTGCAGTTCCTCAACTCTACTCACATAGATTCTACACCATCTGACCCTACTTCATTTTTTACTATTGATTTAATTTCAGTTGTTACTAATAAGGCAACCCCACCCACGCCCACCTGCCTATCTTTTCGATAAGATGTATATCCTTCGACATCCAGCTCCCAATCCTGATCCCCTTGCAGCCATGTCTCCATGATGCCCACCACATTGTATCTGCCAGTCTCAATCTGTGCCACAAGCTCATTTACCTTCTTTCTTATATTGCGTGCATTCAGATACAACACCTTCAGTCCTGTATTAACCCATCTCTCTTCTCATTGTCACTTGTTTATCCAGTGTGCTTGAAGTTTAATTCCTAACCCTTTCCAAACACTCTGTCCTATTTGTGTCTGTGCTGGAGACTTTAATAACCTCTCCTGAATTCTCCTTTCCTGTCATTTTTTTTTCATATTTTTCCACGTAGTGGAATCTACCGTTACAGATGTTAGCTTGCTGCTTTGTTCCCCACTGGGGGACATTTTACTCTTGCCTTCCCCCCCCCCCACTTTCTAGTTTAAAGTGCTGTTGACCAGCCTGTTTACATTTTTTGCTAGAATATTGGTCCCAGCTTGGTTCAGATGGAGACCGTCCCAACAGTACTGATCCGTCCTGTTCCAATACTGATGCAAATGCCCCATGAAAAGGAACCCCTCTTTCCACACCACTCCTTTAGCCATGTGTTTACTACCCTTATTCTCGTGCCCCTATGCCAATTAGCACGTGGCTCAGGCAGTAATCCAGAGATTATAACCCTTGAGGAACTGCTCTTTAATTTTGTTCCTTGCTTCTAATAATCCCTGAACAGGTTCCCTTTCCTTGTCTTGCCCATGTTGTTTGTCCCAACATGGACTACAACAACTGGATCTTCCCCTTCCCTCTCCAACATCCTTTCAAGCCGGTCAGAGATATCCCTTGCCCTGGCACCAGGCAGGCAACACACCATGCAGGACTCTCAATCCTGCTTACAAAGGATACTATCTACTCCTCTAATTATAGAATCCCCTACAAATACCACTTGTCTTTTTGCTCCCCCCCACCTCTTGAATGGCCTCCCATGCCATGGTGCAGTGGTCAGTTGGCTCATCCTCCCTGCAGCCCTTTTCCTCATCCTCACAGGGAGCAAGTACCTCATACCTGTTGGACATGATCAACAGCTGAGGCTCCTCTGTTGCTGACTGCAGGATCCCTCTACCTGCCTCGCTTGCCGTCACCCCCTGTTGTCCCTGGCCACTGACTAAATTTGAATTACTTTATCTATCTTTATCCTGAAACACAGCGTCCAGGTACTTCTCCTCTCCCAGATGTGCTGCAGTGTTTGAAGCTCCGATTCCAGCTCATCAACTCTGAGCCGAAGTTCCTCGAGCAACCAACACTTGCTGCAGATGTGCTCACTGCAGTTCGCAATGGGATCAACCAGCTCCCACATCATACAGCTACAACACATCACCTGTCCAACCATCTCCACTTAGTTAATTACTTTATTGAGTTAATTAAATGTATTGACACCTCTTTGCTGAATTCTTTTTCAAATTTAGTGCAGATGCAGTGATGATGATCTAATTGAATGGCGCAGCAAGTTCGAGGGGCCAGATGGCCTACTCCTGCTCCTATTTCTTATGTTCTTATACTGCAGTCATTTCATAGGATGTGGGGCAAAGGCACTGATATAACAATCACTTAGGATATGCACAGGGTGAAGAGTTTAATTTTGTGTGCAACATAGCATGGTTTAATTTATAAATCTCCCTTTGAATGTATATTTCATTAAGGCTTTTATTTTTGTGTTACAATCAAGAGAATGACAAAATAGATGTTCACTGATCGAAAATAAATATTGTGGGATTGTTGATGAATAGGGAGTTGAGTTGAGGTGACTGATGTCACACTTGAAATGGGTCTACATGTTCAATTCATGCAGAAGGGGCTGCCTAGGTTTCAGCTTCCCCTTGTTTTCCTGTTCTCATGCCTGCACGTTGTCCATATCCTCCTCCATCTCTTTATGTCCCTATTCCTCAGTTTCTTGCATGATTGGGTGTGGGAAGGGCCACTGCCCCATAGTGCTAATATGGTGCAACATGTTGCATGTGACCACTAATCCTGAGACCCACAGCCAAGTTTTCCTGGACAACACCGGAGTAGGCAAGGAGCAAAATGGTTACTTCAGCAAGACAATGATCTGCTGCTGTTTTATATCTTGTGCAGCAGCATAGTTCTGATTGCACACATACTGGTGTTATTAACCAGGTCATGAGCCATGTATCAGCAGATAGCTCTTGTAGCCGAGTAGCCATTCTTCAGTGTGTCATGAGGGCTGAAATACAGCTAGAGTAGTGAACTGCCACAGAATGAATATGGCATGACTGCTGTCAAGATATTGGGCCTTGACCTACATGATACACTGTCTGTGAAAGGATCATTTAGCTCAGATGGCTGGTTTTTCAATGCAGAGTGAAGCCAAAAGTGTGGGTTCTATTCCCACACCAACTGAGATTACCATGAAAGACCTTCCTTCTCAACCTCTCATTTTGGTGCCCTCCAGTTAAATCACCACCAGTGGTCTCTCTCTATTGAGAGAGCTGCTCTGTAGTCTGGTAGGACCATGATGACTTTACCGTTATGTTGACTATGGTCACATGTCAGTTGAGGTTGACGGATTGGAATCCCTTTCACCTCAGATACATACCACGGTTGCCAAGAGGCACAGAAAAAGCATCCAATGTGCACTATACCATGAGAAAGCCTGTAATCTTTTTAAACCTTTAAAATGAAGTTATCTTGCTTTGATCAGAGAGCATTAGTAACCTCCCCTATATGATAGTGGACGGCAAACTGCTAATATTTCCTGCACCAGCCTGGAAGGAGCCAATTATCACTGTTGTTTGTCATGAAAACCATCTAGTTCACTGATATCCTTCAGGGAAGGAAATCTGCCATCTTTACTCAGTCAAGCCTACATATAACTCCAGACTGACAGCAATGTGGTTGCCTCTTAACTGCCTCAGATAAGGTTTGCAAGTCATTCAGTTAGGGCAATTAGGCATGGGCCATAAATACTGGCCAAGCCAGCAATATCAACTTCCCATGAACCAATTTTAAAAGTGCACAAAACATCATCGGCATATTACTTTCACCAGATGACAGAGTCCTTGCTCTGCTGAGAAGTTGGGGTTTTGACTGCAGCAGGAGGCATATCTCAGCAATAACTTGCTTAGATATTTTCTGAGTAAACTGTTCAGTGATGTTATGACACATCTCTGGAGCAGATGGGACTAGAACTCGTGCCTCCTCATCCAAAGGTATAGTCAACACCGCTTCAACACAAAACCCTTTTTAATTTTCTCCATCTGCCCTGGTGGGATTTGATCCCTTGTGCCCTAAAAGGTAGAATGGATTTGTGCGTAACTAGCAATGGACAGTTTATTCCCCAAAATGGAGACAGAGGAGTCAAGGAAAGGAAGGGAAGTGTCGGAAATGGATGATGTGAAAGTTATAGAGGGGTGGAAATTGGAAGCAAAATGAACAAATTTTTCAAGGTCCTGCCATCCACTACAAAGCCACAAACTCCCAAAGCTACCTTCACTACAGCTCGTCACACCCCACGTCCTGCAAGGACTAAGCACTTTGCAACTTTCTGGGCTCAATATTGAGTTCAACACCTTCAAATTGCGAACCCATTCCTTCCCTTTCCTTTATTTCCTTCAACTTTACTTGTTACATTCTCTGTCACTATGTCCTGTCTCCACCACCACCCCCCAACTCCAGCGGGACTGTCTGTTCTTCCCAGTCTGGCAATCAGACATACCATTGTTCTGCTATTCTCACATTCCAGTCACTTAATCTGAACTATCAACATCCTTTCTCCCCCAGCATTCCAACCGCCACCCCAATTATAGCATACATGCTGTCCCCTCCACCCTTCACTTCAGCTCTGATGAAGAGTCATCTAGACTCGAAATGTTAGCTTGCTTTCTCTCCATGGCGCTGTCAGTGCATGAGCATCTGCGACCAGTTCAAACTGATCTCAGGAACCAAGGTAAATTGGGGCAAGAGTGGGGCCATGTTCTTTGAGAATTGGCCCGACCGATCCTTCATTTGCTTCACTGTCAGGAGAGATTACCTGAAGCTGATGGCATGATAGTTCAGAGGGACCAGGGCGTGCATAAAATCTTGGGAGGAGCGCATTGCCAAAGTGAAACAGGTCTTTTGGGAGCACAGCTCCTTCTACATTGCAGGTAAAAACCTGGTCATCAGGTGTGAGGCACTCTGTTGTTGCATGTGGCACAGGTCTGGCCCAGACCCCGAAACTGCACTGTTTTACTCACCTGAGCCCCATGTTCCATTTCATTTAGAAGCCTAAGATAAACTGTGTCCACAGGGACACCATGTACAAAACTCTAGATAAGAGGGGGAAGAACGTACCCAACATTGCCCTCATCGTGAAGGCCACCCTTGTGCGTGTTTGCATCAAGCTGTACATAGATCCTTGGTATGCAAACACCAAGTGTTACAGCTTACTGAGGTTCTACTTGACCCTAGCATAGCAAGTATGGGTTTGGCCTTGTTGCTGCGGAAGACTCCAAGCAGTTGGACCGTTCCATATCACCTGTCCTTTGTAAAGAAATTTGCAAAGAAAAATGCCTTTGACCACCAGTCCTTCAAGAAATGGTCAACACGTAGCATCCTTGAGACCCTGAGAGAAAAGGAGAGGGTGGATCCTGTTGTGTGGTTCCCGGAGCAGACTATTAATGTCATTTGGTGGAGTGCCTCATCACCAGAACTTTCCAACAAGCATCAAGGCATCACTTGGCTGGTGGTGGGAAGGACACTACCTGTGAGATCCTTTATGTACACCAGTCTGTCAGCGCCACTGCACGCTGTCCTCGACGCAGCTGCCGGGGGGCTTCAGACTGTTACACATCTCCTTCTGGAATTTGCCTTTGCGAAGGAAATCTGGAGAAAGGTGCACTGGTTTGTGTCAAGGTTTGTCCCAAGAATCTCCGTGACACAGGACTCTGTGTTCTACCTCTGTTCCTTGGGATGCGCCCCGCAACAAACATCAGCTGTTCCTGGAGGACCATAAATTCAGTGAAAGATACTCTTTGCTCTGCATGAAACTTGTTGGTCTTCCAGAGCAAGGAGTTGACCCTGACTGAGTGTTTCAGACTGGCACATTCCAGGACTACGTGCTGAGGGACGCACTTAAGCTTGGGACAGCTGCCAGCAAGGTGCAGTGGGGAAAGACCACTGTCTGAGGTCTTCTTGCTGAAGGTAAATGGGCGTCTCTTCAGTTATCAGACCTTCCCAGTGTCTCAAATATATGTAAATATTGGCATTGTATGTATAAGAGAAGTCTTTGGTTTTTTTGGATAGAGTCAAAATCCAATGTTTGTTTGTTTACTTGATATGCAACTGTACAGAACCAAACTGCATTTGTGACAATGTATGTATACAAAGAGAATAAAGTATATCTTTGAAATAAAGCAAACTGCTTCTTCTCCATGGATGCTGCCTGACCTGCTGTGATCTCTAGCATCAGAGATAGTAGGAACTGCAGATGCTGAGAATCTGAGATAACAAGGTGTAGAGCTGGATGAACACAGCAGGCCAAGCAGCATCAGAGGAGCAGGAAAGCTGACGTTTCGGGTCTGGACCCTTCTTCAGAAATGGGGGAGGGGAATGGGGTTCTGAAATGAATAGGGAGAGGGGGGAGGCGGATAGAAGATGGATAGAGGAGAAGATAGGTGGAGAGGAAACAGACAGGTCAAAGAGGCGGGGTTGGAGCCAGTAAAGGTGAGTGTAGGTGGGGAGTTAGGGCGGAGATAGGTCAGTCCAGGGAGGATGGACAGGTCAAGGGGGCGAGATGAGGTTAGTAGGTAGGAGATGGGGGTGGGGCTTGAGGTGGGAGGAGGGGATAGGTGGCAGGAAGGACAGGTTAGGGAGGCGGGGACGAGCTGGGCTGGTTTTGGGATGCGGTAGGGGGAGGGGAGATTTTGAAGCTAGTGAAGTCCACATTGATACCATTGGGCTGCAGGGTTCCCAAGCAGAATATGAGTTGCTGTTCCTGCAACCTTCAGGTGGCATCGTTGTGGCACTGCAGGAGGCCCAGGATGGACATGTCGTCTGCGGAATGGGAGGGGGAGTTGAAATGGTTCGCGACTGGGAGGTGCAGTTGTTTGGTGCGAACCGAGCGTAGGTGTTCTGCCAAGCGGTCCCCAAGCCTCCGCTTGGTTTCCCCGATGTAGAGGAGGTCACAACGGGAACAGCGGATGCAGTATACCACATTAGCAGATGTGCAGGTGAACATCTGCTTGATGTGGAAAGTCTTCTTGGGGCCTGGGATGGAGGTGAGGGGGGAGGTGTAGGGGCAGGTGTAGCACTTCCTGCAGTTGCAGGGAAATGTGCTGGGTGTGGTGGGGCTGGAGGGGTGTGTGGAGCAGACAAGGGAGTCCCGGAGAGAGTGGTCCCTCCTGAAAGCGGAGGCTTGGGGACCACTTTGCAGAACACCTATGCTCGGTTTGCACTAAACAACTGCACCTCCCAGTCACAAACCATTTCAACTACCCCTCCCATTCCGCAGACGACATGTCCATCCTGGGCCTCCTGCAGTGCCACAATGATGCTACCCGAAGGTTGCAGGAACAGCAACTCACATTCCGCTTGGGAACCCTGCAGCCCAATGGTATCAATGTGGACTTCACTAGCTTCAAAATCTCCCCTCCTCCTACCGCATCCCAAAACCAGCCCAGCTCGCCCGCCTCCCTAACCTGTCCTTCCTCCCACCTATCCCCTCCTCCCACCTCAAACCCCACCCTCATCTCCTACCTACTAACCTCATCCCGCCCCCTTGACCTATCCGTCCTCCCTGGACTGACCTATCTCCTCCCTACCTCCCCACCTACACTCACCTTTACTGGCTCCATCCCCGCCTCTTTGACCTATCTGTCTCCTCTCCACCTATCTTCTCCTCTATCCATCTTCTGTCCGCCTCCCCCTCTCTCCCTATTCATTTCAGAACCCCCTTCTCCTCCTCCATTTCTGAAGAAGGGTCTCGGCCCAAAACATCAGCCTTCCTGCTCCTCTGATGCTGCTGGGTCTGCTGTGTTCATCCAGCTCTACACCTTGTGATCTCTAGCATTCTTTGCTTTCAGTACAGATTCCAATATCTGCAGTAATTTGCTCCTACATTTAGTTCCCTATATGTGCCAACAACAGAAAGTAAACTAACTACTGCTCAACATTAGGTTAGTAATGACAAGATTATTGCAAACATAGTTTGAATTTGGAATTTAAATATTTCCAATAAATGTATGTATGATTTTACCAGCTGGTGGCATGTTTATGATCTGCGTCCCATAACTACATTATAATTCTTTAATTTATTATTCAGCCTAAATACAATATTTTGTTAATATTTGGGATGCTTTTGATGGTAACTCTACCTTTTTTTATAAGGGGCACCCTTCAGTTTGTTCCTCAGGCTCATCTTTCAATTCTTCCATTATATTTAAAGTATAGTGTAGTTGACTTGTAATGCATGATACCAGATGGTTTATGCTGTGAGGTAGATTAAAGCTGATAGCAGTTGCTTGTTATATATTTTTAGCACGACGACAGGCTGCCACTTGCATGAAGATGTCAGTTCACTTGTTTTTCAAGTGTGTTGATTTCAGAAAATGTTACCAACAACTCTCCAAAAAAATTGCTGAACATATTTCAGATTTTCCACATGACAGAAGGTTTCTTAAATGGCAGCACCAATTCAGCCAGCATGCAGCATTCATCTCCATTTTTACAATAAGATTAATTAAAAATAAGACAGTAATACATTGAACAATTGATATTCAGCAACTTCAAGCTTTTGCGTATGTGATGTCTTTCAACCATTTTTGGATCAAGCAAAACAAAAGTGTACTTTTCACTTAGGTGGAAATGCAGAAGCAACATGGATATAAGAAGTTATGGATCAGTCTGCTTGTCTGCTAGTTCTCCCACCTCATCAGCTGCAACAACTAGAAAGAGAAGTTGGATAAATGCCAGACCATAATGAGGTGTGTGCAGTTCCACTGTGTTTTGCAATCATGTCAGCTTAGCCTGTAATTGAAAGTGATAAACTCAATGGTATGGCTTTGAAACCTTTTACTGTTCCCTGTTTACTGAGCAGCCTCAAAACGCAGCAACAGAATTATCTTTGTATCGTCTTAACACTATGTTATTCTCATTTGTGCTTGAGATGTTATGATATCTGACTAATTAGGTGCAGTCAAGTTGTTTGGAAGCACTAACACTAAGACATTGTCCAAAGTTTTCACTGTCTATTTGAATTGGACTGTGCCCTGTATGAAAATTAGTGTTTTGTGCTTTGGTGCCTGGACCGTCAGCTGAAGATTTCAGTGACTTTTACGAGAGAGATAGGGAACACTCTCGCAGATTTTCTTCACTCTGATCTGGGTACCGATCCAGCACAGTATATGAAAGATGTGCTTTTCCTGCTCTAGATTATTACTGCCTGTGAGTATATACCATTAACTTTTGTTTAATATATTGCTGTCACTGTCTGACTGAAACCAGATATGGAAACTTCTGTAAGAAAACAGTAGCCAGAAGCTATTCAGCCTCACAGATATTGGCAGGTGCCATCAAAGAAAGGTAAGTGCTATTTTCCTGAATCCTTCTTCTTTCTGCCTGTCTTACCTTTGATGGCTCAATGGCACTACACTTACAGCCCAGTCTCCTGACCATTACTAGCAATGAGCAAGCAAACAATACCCTAACAGCAAACAAAAACAAGAGATGTCATTATTTCAATGTTAACAGTATGCTAGAACTGGCTCCAGGCTCTTCTCTGAGCAAACCCTGGCAGTTCCGGGATGTCCACCCCATTTCTTCTCTGCTTTGTATCAGAGAGATAAATGGTCTTTTCAGCCACCCTGTAAGTAGGATATATTTAATGACACAAAACAAATAAGTAAATACAACAGCCTTAATGATGAAGTTTTAACTGGATCTTATAATATTTGTTTATCAACTTTGCTTCCAATTTCTACTCCACCCTTATCTTCACCTGGTCCATCTCTAACTTCTCCCTTCCCTTCCTCAGCATCTCTGTTTCCATTTCTGTGGATAGGCTGGCCACCAATATCCGCCACAAACCAACTGACTCCCTTAGTGAAGTGATACTAAGTGAAATTGTTTCACTTCATGACAGAGAACATGTTGCCGTATTAAAATTCACATTCAATGTGTTTGAAGCCATTGGATCATTTGTTGATCCCGAACTTCCAGCTCAACGGTTCTGTGGTTTTGGCGTAGCGATGCCAGATTAGGTGACAAATACATTCGTACTGCTCCTGGCTGTTTGCGGCCTGGTCTGCACAAACTGTCATGTTGATGATAACAGTAGTACAGGCAGAGAAGGCATACTGTAGAGCCAGTCAGAAGCTACTAACAATTTGGCACCTAATCTGCTATTTTCCACCTCACCGCTCTGGTTAACACAGTCCCTGAAATAGACACAGCTGAACAGGTGTCCATAAGCATGAACATTTTCCAGGAGTGCCACACAAAAAGAGTATCATCCAAGTTGCCAGTTGCAGAATCACAAAACCACAGAAATGGTCCTGCATCGACAACAATCATTCAGCCCACCACGTCTGCACAACTTTCCAAGTGAACAGTTTACTTTGTGTCATTCCCACTCCCTCCCCTCTCCAAGTACTCCTGCTCTTTCTTCCTGTTCAGATGACAGTCTCATTCCCATTTGAAAGCCTCAGTTGAATCTGCCTCTGTCAGTTTCAGGCAGTGCATTCCAGACCTTAATCATTTGCTGCAGAAAAATGCCATTTAATGACTACTGGCTATTGCTGTGTTTGTACGCTTTTAGCTCTGACACCTCAGGCTGACCAGGAGGTAGTTCCTGCTGTCGAAAAGTTTGGGAGGGATTTTCCAGTCTCAGAGAAGGTGTGAATAATGACAGGCTGGTGAACTTAATCGGGCAAGTGGCAAAACACCAGACTTTTCTCATCAATATGAATTTCAGAGGGTATTCTGTTCTCTGCCTTCAGGTACTGGGTCAAGTATGTCACAAATAGAGGTCTACATTTCCATCTCATTAAAAGCATAATTCTTTGCTCGCCTCGGGGATGGAACTTGTTGCTTCATTCTTATAGTGATACTGGGTTAAGTGATAACCACAATCAATTCTTAGAATCCCTACAGTGTGCAAACAGGCCCTTCGGCCCAACAAGCCCACACTGACCCTCAGAGCATCCCACCCAGACCCATCTTCCTATAACCCACCTAACCTACACATCCCTGAACACTATGGGCAATTTCGCATGGCCAATCCACCTAACCTGCACATCTTTGGACTGTGGGAGGAAAACCACGTAGAGAATGTGCAAACTCCACACAGCTGCCTGAGGGTGGAATCGAACCCAGACCCCTGGTGCTGTGAGGCAGCAGTGCTAATGATTGTGCTACCGTGCTGTCCAATTATACTCTCACTTATTCATTTACAGTCAATATGTCCAAGCAGTCCTTGTCTTGTGCAGCCATCTCCAAGGCCCACTGACACACACCAACTGGGGGACAGCTTATGATTCATGAACAAGTTTTTGCAAACGTGGCAAATGAAGAATTCTTGTTGAAGAGCAGGTTTTAGTGCCTATTGCAAAGGGCTCCTTAAGGCTGAAAGGATGGCACCGCAAAAGCAGTAAACAGGGAGTGACAGTGTCAACACTGAATGGAGATGTGAAAAATGGTGTAGTCAGTTCAGTGGGAGTGGTGGGGGAGTGCACTCAATCCCAATTGGTCGATTCATGTCGGAGGCTCAGTATAGGGACTGGTGAAGCAGAAGGAATGGTCACCAAGACAGGGACCAGTTGAATGTTGTAGTCAGATATTTGGAATCTGAGGGGCTGGGAGTGTAGGTCTCAAGAGGTTGGGGAGGAGGGAGGTTGAGAAAGCCAAAGAACCTCAGGGAGTGGGTGGCTTTGGCCATAAGAGGGCAAAGATTCAGCAGCAACAGCAACCCCTCAGTTGTGAGGATCTCCGAGGGCAGGATGGGGAGTTCCATCGTAACAAAAATGATGTGCTCTGCAGTGAGGAGGGGGAGGGGGGAATTGAGGATCATGGGGCAACTGAGAAGGTGAACCAGTGAGCATGGAACAGAATGGGGCAATGGGATGGGATGGGGGAATGTCAATACTCAGTTGGCATTTTGGCAACCTGAATCTTACCGTGCTTCCTCCTAAATCACTATGCACATTCTATTGAAGCAGAAATGGCTACAGGCTCTCTAGGAGGAGATTTACTTAGTGATAGAATTACATCTTGAAAGTTGTGGTCAATTGGAGAGGCCATTACAAATCAGGAGTGCAGGAGATGGACAGTCAGGTTCTACTGCTTTCAATTGTTACTTTACCGAGATACCTAGGAGATCCTCACATCCATGTGATGGGGAATCCTCCTGTCTGTGTGATCCTGCTGTCCAATGGTAGAGTTAGAAAGGTATTGGCCTTATGGATGTGAGGCTGTAGTGAAAAGATGGAGTGCCCTTGTAGAGCACAGGAAACCATCCTGCTTCACTCTGCTTTAGGTCTAGTTATTTGCTGCCTGGTTGTAGCACTGCGATCCTGTGTGACTGTGGCCCAGGCCACCTAGCTCTGATCAGACAGCTTCTTATGCCCATTTCTGGGGGAGAATACCTCCTTTCTGGCCCAGATAGTTCAGTAACAGAGTGCTTTGTCCGGGCCTCAGTAAAGCAGAAAGCCAGTTGCCTCTGGGAGTGACAACCAGAGGCTAATATCTTGTTCCTGGCTTGAAGTGAGTGAAGGCAGCCTTTATATATAACACAAGAAACTTTCAGCCTAGAAGATAGCAGATGGGGCAAGAACTTTGCCCACCACTTGTAAGTGGTTGATTATTTAACTCATCCTAAGACTGGTTGCAAATGGAATGAGCAAAAATGCAGTCAATTGCTCCAAAAAAGCTACTGCACAGGCCATGGTATTAGAGACAGCACCTAAGTGATCCATTCCTATAGTTTAATTCCAAAATAGAAAATCCTGTTTATAAATGCACAACAGCAGGGTTAGGGTTAGGGAATTGAGAAGGAAAACATCAGCTCCATGGTCACAACACTTGCTACTTTTACATGTTCGAAGGTTCTGGGTTGAGAGTAAAGTTGGAATTGGGAAGGTGCATTGGGCAGGAATGTGGACAGGAATCAACTGGTGGTTGCCATGGAGAGCCTAGTTCAGTCTCTTCAGGGGCTACTGCACATACCTGCATTCCATCACCCCAGCCATTGGACATCAGGACTGAAGGCATGGCAATAGGGGATAGGGAACCTTGACCCCAGGTACCCCATTCTCACAAAGGGACAGGCAGTCCCAGGGTGCACCCAGCCAGAGGTGGAATCAGGTAGAGACCCATTGGCAGTTTCTCATTAGGACTCTGCAGAGGTAGCTAGGCCCTCCACCTCCACCCTCCCTGCTCTCCTTTGAGCCTTTGAAGATCAAACTAAGGAGAGTCAACTTGCCTCAAGCAAGATGACCCTCAGTACATCTGACCTGTCCAGCTCCAAGACCACCGTGCCAAAGATCCAGGGCTAAACGCTTCCACATCACAGCAGGCTCCCTGCAGCCTAGCTGCTGTACCAGGGACCACACTGAGTGGGAAGGAGAGAATGAAGAAACCATATTGGGGGCACTTTGGGGGCATGAGTGAAGAAAGCATTTATGTAAATATAATGGTACATAAATGTTGATAACATTAACAATGGTATATCTGCTTGTGATTTTCTCTGTGTAGGTACTCAATGCACTTTCACACCAGCTAGCAACAGTTCACAGCCACACAATGTTTAATGGATGGAGATTTGTGCTGACAACCCACTGCAGGGTGTACAATGCGGATTCCAGGCATTGGGTGTTTCTCACACCTTCAGCTCTCTTGGTTCTACATCCTCCCCGTGTTAAAATGTGTAGCTGTCAAAGATTGGTCCAACAATGGCAGTGTCAGGGAGGTGCCACATACAGAGAGAGTCAATACTGTTAGATGGGCAGGCAGTAGGCAGCCTGTATACCTTTAATTAAGCCTATGATCGATGGTGTTGCCACTTTAAAGTTCTACATGGGGGTGACTGAAGCAGGTCCTCCCTCTAGGTTGAGTCATTCACCCCAGCAAGTGCTCATATATCCAGTTCCCCTTCCTAGCAGCCAATCTAATTCAGCCCATCAACATCAAACTCCCCAGTGTCCACAGCCAACCCATCTACACCTGCCCATCCTTCCCAGCAGACCCTGGTATTTGAGGTGACCATGCCAGGTGTGGTCATTCACTGCTCCCTCTTGAAGCCAGAGTGTAGCTGTCCATGGACAAGACCCTGTTCCACACCACCACTCCCCTCCCACCCCACCACACCGATCCCAAACCCCACCACCCCCACTGTCGTATGCCTTTCCCAGCCATGTTTTATAACATTGAACCCTTTGTAATTCTTTTGACTGACTTCACAATTGCACAGTGCCCGCAGCCACCAGTCCTGGAGACTAAACTGTTGAAGCTCAGTGCCTTGGCTCCCGCTACTCTTGCCCACCCCACCCTCCTGCTTAGTTTCTGTGAAAGGACCTAGCTGTGTCCCATCCCTTAATAAAAATACCAGAGGAGATGTGCCAAACCCTTGACTGGGACCTACACATCTCCCTCCTACATTAATGCATATCCCCTGGATTTGCCACTACGGAGCAAATGAATTGACCATTGGCCCCAACCCTGGGCTTAGAGTCACGGGTTCCCTGACTGTGAACACCCCAACTGAAGACCTGACCATGACCTATTCCCTGGATCAGTACGGGAAGCTGCCTTTGAGTCACTGCGCTGGGACTCGCTGATAGATGAATACCTCCATGGACTTCATTGAGGACTACTTCCCGAAGAGTTGGATTCCTGGCTGCCTGCTTGCTGCACATGTCATGTGGTTTCCGTGTAAACTGCTGGCACATGGAGCAGGTATGAGGTTGATGTAGCACATTGTCATACAGCAAGATCTACACCTCCTTATCTGAGGACTGCAGACCAGCAAGGCATGCTAATTGGCATGGCAAGGCAGGAATGCTGTGAGAATACAGGTAGGTATTAAGTTAGCGAGTACTAGGAGAGCAAGCGAACAGCCCTGAGATGCAGCCTAGTCCAGTCAGCGAGCTGGTGCCTCTGTCCCTGTGCAAATTGCCCCCTTTCAGCTCGTAGCCAGTGCAGGCTACAAAGCAAGTTTGTGCTTCCATTCCATAGTAGAGTGCCAGGATGGTCATGTTGTGTTGGTAGACAGGGCATGCAAAAATCTATGGAGGAGTAGCACTTTAGATGGTGCCCGAGGATCATGATTCAAGATATTGTTGACCGTTGACTGGCACAGAGGTTGTTCATAGCAAACAGCAAGGTGAATCTACCATTTCCTGAACATCAAACTTGTTTGACAAGTTTTATTATTGAGGCGAGATGAGGCATTTACAAAGAGTTTAACAGTAATAATGACTGTAAAGTGGCATCTCGCTGCAGACTAGCGAGAGTCTCGCCACAACATTTGTGGAAAGCATTAGAGGTAGAGTGAGATGATCTCTGGATACTGTCACACATCTTATCATAACTTGCATCAGACCCCTGTGAGATTCTGCTCAATGTTTCCAAATGCTGAAGGTTTGATAGCCAAAAAACAACGATTTAAACACAAAACCGAAAGAACTGCGGATGCTGTAAATCAGGAACAAAAACAGAAGTTACTGGAAAACCTCAGCAGGTCTGGCAGGATCTGTGAAGAAAAAAATCAGAGTTAATGTTTCGGGTGCAGTGACCCTTCCTCAGTCACTGGACCCAAAACGTTAACTCTGATTTTTTCTTCACAGATGCTGCCCGACCTGCTGAGCTTTTCCAGCAACTTCTGTTTTTATACCGATTTAAACAGGATGGGCAAAAAATTCACAGGGGATCTGAGGAAAAACCTTTTTTTCATAATGAATGTTTAGGATTTGGAACCAATAGGGTAATGGATGAATACTGGAAGAACAACAAATTTCAGGTAAAGAAATGGGAGCAACTAGTTTTTTCGTCAAAAAATAGCATAGACTTGATGGGCTAAATTACCTCATGTGCTGCATGATTCTATGATTCCAAGCCATGCAGTACCAGAAAGCTTGTAAAGAATAATTGGTGAATTTCAAATCCTATTGGGACCAATGAAATAAACAGCAATGTTTATTCAAATTGTCTCTCACACACACATGTTCAACTTTATTTTGCATTCTACTGTGCCATCACATAGTTATATTTATAAACAGCATCTCATTTATTTCACAGCACAGGAAACTATTATGATGACATTGGTTTCATTATTTTTTGCAAAATGTTATATATTTATTCAAATCAGCATCATGACATAAAATAAATAGAGGTGCTGCTATTTTGAAATATTGCCTATCCCTTTGTCTCTGGAAATATACAAACTTTGCATTATGAAGAATGTCTTTTATTGAACGCACTTATTAGTGCACATTCATTACTTCAGAACAGAAAATACATCACAGACTCTTATATATAAGCTATAATGTACATTAGACTAAGTATGTAAGAGTGTTCCAAAGTAACACATAATCACATTCAGTCTCAAGGAAATATGGGCCAGATTTTGCAGTCAATAGTGAATTTCAGTGAACATTTCAAATTGTTACGTCTGCAGTTTTTTCACAGATATTTTGGGGACTTCTTCATTGGATTGTCTCTCACTTACCAACAAAATAGTGCACTGCCCTCTACAGGACATCTGTAAACAGGACAAGTAATTGTGACAGCCACTGAAATTGAGGAATTAATAATGCACAGTCTCAGGTCTGGAACTGTTAATTCAAAATCAAATCAGGTACAGCAAGTTAAATAAAGGGACAGAAAGAACTGGAAAAGAGAGAAACCAAAAAAAAAGACAGAAAAGCTAAAACAAAAGGTACAGTTTCAAATAACTGTCGAGCAATAATCCTCCAAGTGCTCCGGTTTCCTCCCACAGTCCAAAGATGTGCAGGTTAGGTGGATTGGTTATGTTAGATTACCCATAATGTCTAGGGTGGGAAGTGCAGGGATAGGATAGTGGGTGGGATGCCCTTCGGAGGGGTGATGTGGACTCGATGGGCCAAATGGCCTGCTTCTACTCTGTAGGGATTCTATGATTCAACAATTAAAATGTGAAGGAATTAGACTCGACAGCAACAGCTTGTATTTATATACTGACTTTAACTTTGTAAATTATCACAATGTGTGACAGGAACATCATCAACCAAAATTCAACATATGCCGCATGAAGGGATATTATGACCACAAGCTTAAGACAAGTAATAAATGAGGGAAAAGAAGTAGAGAGGCTTTGGGAAGGATGCCAAAGCTTAGGCCGTGGTGGAGCAATTGAAATCAGGGTGTAGGTGACAGGATTTTAGGTGACCTCAAGTCTGAGGAGGGTAGACTGTACGAGAAATGCAATATTGTGCAGAATAAACTGAGATTACAGCCCAATATTTAGGAAGATACTAGTTGCTGAAGTGTAGACAGGAGTTGCACATTGGGGCCATATGGATGTCCTGATGCAGCTAATTCAGCAGGAATTACCTGGGAATTTTAAATGTCCAGTGGGCAATTACTCTGAAACCCTCCAAAAAAGTCCCAAATCTGAGTCAGAGTTGGAGACATCAGATGGTTCTGAGTCACTTACCTGAATAGGTAGCCTGAAAAGGTTAGAGAAATTAAAACCTGCTCCAACATCTATGTAACAACAAAACTGACTCTACCCCAACGCACCACTGATACCACTCCCTCCCAAACAATTGAGCTGACCCCACCCCTCCCCACGTACACCCAACTACCTTCCCCAACCTGACTTGTGAATGTACCCTGATCCCATTCCCAACACCCCACTAAATTCCTCCCCATGCAGCCATCAGCCTTCCTAGACCTGACAACCTGTGATTCTTCCCTGAGCCCCGCACCTAACATCCAACACCCAACTGCACCTCACATGGAACCAACCAACTCCCAACCCAATGCCCATCCAAACGTCCACTGTCCCCTCAACCTACCAGGTATGCTAGCTTTCTGTCTGACACCACACAACCTCACCCACCTGCCCAGCCTACCATACACACTTAACTTCTCTCAGTAAATGTCAATGTGATGTTAGACCCTTTAAACTATGCAATAACAAGGTGTGTGGTTTCTGCACCAATCTACCTGCATGGATTCCTGGACTGGACTGCTTTACTTTTACTGTGATGACTCTTAGCCCATAGGTTTGCCTGGAAAACTAATCCAAAGCCAAAAGGGCAACTTATAGTCAGATCTGGGTCAGATAGAGGAATTCCAACACAGATTGGAAGATTGGACCTTCTAGTACAATAGTACAACAGTTGACAATTATTTTCAATTTGAAGAGTTACAAAATTATGCCAAGGCTATCACACAAAATTAGGAATTGGAGTAGGCCATTCAGCGTGTCAAGCCTGCTCTACTAGTCAATACAATCATGGGTGATCATCAACATTTTCCTACATTATCTCCATATCCAACTTCATCGTTGGTATTTAGAAATCTGTCAATCTATCCTTTAAATAAACTCGACGGCTGAGTTTCCACAGCCCTATGGAGTGGAAAATTCCAAGATTCACAACTCTCTGAGTAAAAGAAATTCTCAATATCTTGGTCTTAAATGGCTTCCCTTTTTATTTTGAAATGGTGTCCCATGGTTCTAGCAAACAAAGGAAACATTTTAGCTGCATTTACTTGGCCTAATCCTGTAAATATTCTGTAGGTTTCAAGATATTATCTTTCATTCTTTGAAACTCAAAAGAATATAGGTCCAGTTTGTCCATTGTCTATATAGGACACACCCACCATCACAGGAACAAGACTGATGTACCTTTCTTGCACTCCCGCTATGGCAATAATGTCCTTCCTAATGTAAGGGGTCCAAAGCTGCACACAGTACTCCAGGGGAGGACTAACCAATCTCTTTTACAACTGAAACAACACGTCATTATTCCTGTACTCTAATCTTCTTGCAACAAAGCTGACATACCTTCCTAATTCCTAATTGCTTGCTGCAGCTGCAAATCAGTGTTCAGTGAATTTTGACCAGGTCCTAGGTCCCTTTGTACATCTCCACATTCTAATGTCCTATCATTTTAAGAAATATTCTGCACATTTGTTCTTTCTACCAAAGTAGATAATTTCACATTTTTCCACATTATATTCCATCTGCCGCATACTTACCCATTCACTAAGCTTGTCCAAAGCCTCTTGAAGCCATTCTGCACATTCTTCACATCACATATTCTCACCTAGCTTTGCCTTATCATAGAATTTGGAAATAGTACAGTTGGTCCCCGACACCAAGCTATTGATTTTTCTTTCTGTGAGCTCCTAAGACCCACGTACTAATCCTTGCATTCCCCCACTGTTCACTGTCTGCCAACTTGAGAATGCCCCACATATTTCTACTCTGTGTTTTCTATTAGCCAATCCTTATTCTATGCCATCTATTACCTCATATCCCATGCACGTTAATCTTGCTAATCAATCTCCTTTGGGGACTTTATCTCAAGCTTCTGAGAATCCAAGTGTACTATATCTAATGATTTCCTCCCCATATCAATTATGGTAGCAACATTTTCAAAATCCCCCAAAAATTCATCAAACATTATTTCCCATCCCAAAATTCATACTGATCACGGCCAGACAGGTCATTATTATAAATGTACATTTATCACATCTGGGAGAATATATTTTAGTACTTTCCTTATTACAGATGTAAGTCTACCAGGGCAGTAGTTCCCTGTTTACTTGTACCTTCTAATCTGCAGGAACCATTCCAGAATCTAGCAAATTTTAGAAGATGTCACCAATGCATCTACTGTCTCATAAATACTTCCTTCAATACTCTGGAGTGTAGGTTATCAAGTCCAAGGCACTTAGCAACATGAGACCCATTAATTTCTCCAACACAACCTTCTTACAAATTTTCTTTAATTTTTCATTCCCTTTACTCCCTTGGATCTCTAATTCTGGGAGATTTCTTGTTTCTTCCTCTATGAGGACAGACAAAAAGTAATAATTTAAGTTTTATGTTATTTCTTTATTCCCCATTCCTCCTGACTCTTCCTGTAATGGATCCATATTTGTTTCAGTCAACATTTTCTTTTTACATACTTATAAAAGCTTACAGTCTTTTTTAATGTTTTTTTAATATTCATTCATTTTCTATTCTGCATTTATCAGTTGGCCCACTTTTGCTGTGCTGCGAAATCCTCCCAATCCTCGTGTTTACTACTATTTCTGGAAATTTTATAGCTTTTTCTTTTAGTCTTATGTAATCATTAACATCCTTTGTTAGTCACAGTTGACTAACATTTTTTTTCAGTCTTTGCACCTTGAAGGAATGTAGAATAATTTTTTAAAGACTATTCGTTGCAATCTACTATGATACCTATTAGTGTCGTGATCCAATCCAACTCAGCCAATGTGCTCCTTACACTTTTGTTCAAATTTAACATTCAGGCTTCTGATTAAATAATCTCACGTTCAAATATGAAGTAATATTCTTCATATTATGGTCATTCATCTCTAAAGATTATTTTAAAACAAGAATATTTATTATCATTTTTGTTATATAAAACTGGAACTAGAATAGCCTGTTCGTTAATTTATTTCTCAACATACTGCTCTAGAGCAACATCACTAGACACTCAAAAACATATCCACTGCATTAATGTTCATCAGGTTATGCAGTCTATGTGCTGATTGACGTTACCCATAATTACTGTATTACCCGTGCTGCATCTTTTTCTAAACTCCTGATTAATACCATGCCTTATTTCACCATTACTGTCTGGTGGCCTATGAACAACTCATATCAATACTTGCTACCCCTTGCAATTTCTAAGCACCACCTAAACAGAATTCCATATTTTGTTCTTCCAATTCAAGATCCCCTCTTATTAATGCACTGATCCCATCCCTTAGTATCAGTGCAATTCCACCTGTTTTTCCTACTTTCCTGTCCTTCCAAAATGCCAAATAACCTTGAATATTCAATTCCTAGTCTTGGTCACGCAGCATCTATTCTTCCATAATGGCAATTGGATGAGACCCATTTACATCTGTTTGTGTCTCTAAATCATTTACCTTTTTGTACATTCAGGTAGCATGCCCTTAACCCTTTTTTCCTTTAGCCATTAATCCACCTCCTAGGCTTTGTTGATGTTTGCCTTCATTTCACCTGAATTCCAATTTCACATGGCAATTTTCTACTTCTTGTTACCAGTTGTACTTGCAATTTGAGCTACTCCTCAGGTTCCCATTCCCCTGACAGCTTAATTCAAACACTCTCAAATAACAGTAGCAAATTTCCCTTAGAGGATATTAGTCCCAATCCTATTAAAGTGTGACCTGTTCTGCTTGTACAGATCTCATCTGTCCCAAAACTAGTCCCAATGTCTCAGAAATCTATTGCCTTTCCTCCTATTTGAACTCTCCAACATGATTTCAATTGATCAATCATCCTGTCCCAAAATTCACTAACACGTAGCACTGGGAATTATCCTGAGATTACTGCTCTTTTACTGCATTTTCATTTTTCTTAACTCCCTAAAATCTCCTCTCAGGACCTCATTCCTCTTCCTACCTATGTCATTGGTACCAGTGCGCACCACAACCTCTGGCTGTTCACCCTCTCCTCAGAGAGACGTCCTGCAGTCACTCTGTGACATCACAATGCCTGTACCAAGGAGGCGAAGTGCCAGCCTGGACTTCTACTGCCACAGAAAAGCCTTTCTGACGCTGAGACTATGAAACCCTCATCATTCTTGCTCTTCCACATTTCTCCTTCCACTCTTACACACTGCTGAGGTGCGCATGGTGCCACAAATGTGTCTCTGGCTGCACTACCCTCTTGAGTCATCACCCTCGCCAGTAACCAAAATGGAAAACAGATCAGCAAGGAAAGTAGTCTCAGGAGACTCCTTCACCTAGTTCTCTTAGACTCCTTGACCCATTCCCTCTCTGCCTGCATGCTCCTACCTTGCAGTGTGACTGCCTCCCTAAACATCCTATCCATGAGGTTAGCTGCCTCACAGTGACACCAGCCACTGCCGAAATTCCAAAATCCTGACCTCAAACTTCTGCAGCCGATTACATTTGTTGCAGATTTACTGATCTAGAACACATCGTACGTCTGTGACATCTCATATACTCCAGGATGTACTTTGAACTTGACTGAGCTGACCTTCCAGTGAGTAACTTAAAAATGATTTATTACAATTTCAACAAGTAGAATAACTTACCAGTTGCTCACCAATCAGCTTTTCCCCCTTTACATCAAACTGTTTCAGTTGACCAAGTTAGTCGATGAGGTTTCATGCAACAGCTAAACATATTTTAATTCAAAATGCCAGTGATTATTGAAAGATTGTTTGTCTTGTATGATGATGATTAGAGCTAATTTTTAATAGTATTGCTCAAACAAAATTTTCACTTTTGCTAAGTATGCTGATATTGATATCCATATGGTTATATCTAGCTTCTACATTTCACACCTTTGAATACGTCCAGCAACAGAAACAATGAGAGTCCTGGGTGTCGCATAGCTAAATGCAACATATTGTTTCCGCTAGTCAGCTCCAAAAATATATCTTAAATCCCATGCCGCATCAGTGTAAATTTACTGGTTTCCCACAGAAATCTGCCCTTATGGCCTCTCAGAATGAGATTCCCAACTTAATGCAAGTTGCTGTAAAATTCTAGCACATTGTTTTGCAGGGCTATGTCTATCGGGAACTGGGTCAAAACCTGCCAAGATCATTTCAAAGATTGTTCTTATAGTTAACCAAGAGATAAAAGTTCTATGTGCCCGAGCTGGATGGAAGCATAACCTTGAGAGTGTCTCTCATCATCAATGTGACTTAATATGTTTGTCACATTTTACTACTTTGTTAACAATTCTTTTCCTAATGGCAAAGACTGTGTGAATTAAGTTTAAGGGTTGAACGCAAAATTAATTTGTACGAATCCAAAAGCAAAGATTTTTGATAAATGTGATCAAGCCAGAAGATGCAGCATTGTGGAATTCACAACTGAGGCAGTGAGGACCATTTGGCTTTTTATTATTGAGAGAATGTAGGTGTGACATTTTGTGCCCATCCCTAAATTCCTTAATAAGCTACCTTCTTGAACCACTGCCATCAATCTGGTGTGGGAGTAGCCAAAGTGTTGATAGGGACAGAGGTACAGGATTTTGACCCAGGGCCAGAGAAGGAACAACAATACACTTTCAGGTCAGCATGGTGAATGACTAGAAGAGGATTTCAGAGGTTGCATTTTGTTTATCCCTGGACTATTTGGCTAGTTGACAGTTATCTGTAGAATAGTAATGATATACCCTCTGGAATCTCAGACCTTAAGGAAGGGGGCAATTTGAGTAACCAGTTTTAATTAAAGGTTAAAGCGTGGATGATGGAAATCTGAAATAAAATCAGAAAATGTTGGCAACCTTCAGCTGTATCAAGTAATACCTGTGGAGCAAGGAAATTAGGTTCAATGACTTTTTGCCAGAAAACATAAACAGTGAGATGCATTTTCAACACCAAGGGAGCAGCAGCACTCCAAGGAATTGACAGAACTAGGACTCAGAGTCCTTAACGTCGAGCTAGAGCTCACTTTTTGCAGTTAGAAGTAATCTGAAAAAATCAAATGTCAAAAAATAAGCAAGGAAGCCCAAGGAAGGGACAGAGCACAGGATTTGTTATTTTCCCATGTTTACAAGGAGATAAATTAGTTTAAAGTAAGTAATCGGATTTCCCTTGTTTAGTTCTGTCTATGTTCGCTTGTTGTCTGTGAAATTGAGTGGTTTAATAATTTGACTTTGCTCTCCTCTCAGCAAATTTACTTCCACCTTTCATAAGAATTTCGAAACACGTGACGTACATGTAAAAGACCAAAGATCCGATTTAAAGTAAGAAAAGTTCTACCTGTATGCTCCTACCCTGCCGTGTGACTACCTCCCTAAATGTGCTATCCATGTGGCTCTCTGTCTCCCAGAGTGATTCCAGCCACAACTCGAACTCTGAAACCCTGAGCTCACCAGACAATAGTTACCAATTTATTGTCGGCAGTAGGTGTGCAAATAAAAAGGTCAATTCCAACGATTCTGAACCAGAAACAGCAGCAATTTATAACTTTCCACTGCTTTATGAGCATAAGCACTTGAAGAGAAGAAAATAATTAATCAGGTAAAAGGAAAAAGGCAGGGGACTGGAACTAACAAAGTTACTTTTGCAATTGACTAACAGGGTTGAATCACTTGCTCCTTTGCTCTAATCATTCTATAATTGAATAATTATTCAATTGTTTGCCTGGTGACAACGTACAAGCTTGCCAGAAAAACAAACAGCAGGATACTTGGTTGATGGAAGAACACGGAATTCCATCACTTGCAGACATTTTGTCATTCTGCAAAACCTTTGACAATCCGTTCTTACATCCAGACTTAGTGAAGTCCAAATCCAGGTGAAGTGAGCAAAGAAGAAGGATAATTCTTTGTAACTTTGAAGGGTGAACCAGATTGTTGAGACTTCTGTAAGGTTGTGGTCTAAATAAAACCACAAGAACTGCAGTCTGCCTTCTGTGTGCATGCCATGAACAAAGTGGCAAATTGCAGCTGCAACCCCAAGCTGTATTTGTCCAAGATCTCGTATCCAGCAGCAATGGTTCACTTAGCACTTGTGAACATCTCTCCCATTAGAATTATTGACATTGTGGCTTGGTGAATTGGCAACTTTAATCTTCTAATGGGACTGCACTCATCCATACAAGTGGGGAGTATTCCATCACATTCCTGACTTGTGCCTTGTAGATGGTTTCCCCAATTGGAGCTGCCTGTTCTCTGCAGTAAAAATCAACTTAAACATGAAGAAAACGAGTTACCTTTCCTGTAGCAGTTGCTGATTGTTGGAAAAACCCACTTGGGTCACTAATGTCCTTTAGAGAAGGAAATTGCCATCCTTACCTGGTCTGGCCTACATGTGACTCCAGACCCACAGCAATGTGGTTGACTCTGAACTGCCCTCTGGGCAATTAGGGATGGGCAGTAAATGCTGCCTGGCCAGTGATGCCCTCATCCCGTGAATGAATAAAGAATAAAATGTAAGGGGAAATTTTATGAGGAGAATTTGGTAGTCATGTTGTATGAACATGGTTTATATCTGTTTATTTGCAGCTGTAGTCTAATCACTTAGAATAAATAGCATTTCTTATTTAGTATTGAAACATGGTCTGCACTTTCTATCAACCTTGATCTGAAAGTCAGGTAAATCCAAGTCACATGTGTACCTTAAAAAATTTTAACATTTAGTACAAGTCTAGCTCGATTTACAGCATATTATCCCAGCTGGTTGGAACACCATCTTCAGCTGCTTCCACAATGCTCTTCCCTCCATCACAAGGTGAGAAGTGGGGAAATTCACTGACAATTGTATAATGTTCAGTTCCATTTGCAGTTGCTCACATAATGACGCTGCCCATGTCCAAAAATAGAAAAACTTGGCAATGGTCAAACATATAAATATTTGGGTGACAAGATCTGTTTGAGGTTAGGAATTCTATGATGAAAGCAGGTCAGATATTGGGTATCCTGTGGTGAGTAACTCTCCAACATACATATGTAGAGAGTTACATATTTGGAGCAGGAGTAGGCCATTCAGTCCTTTGTGCCTTTTCCACCATTTGATCAGATCGTGGCTAATCAAATGAGGTCTTAACTCCACTTCCTATCTATTCCCTATATCATTTGGCTGGCTTGTCAAGAAGAACTTATCTAGCTCAGCCTTAAAAATATCCATTGTCTTATCTCTGCTGACTGCTATGGATAAGAGTTGCAAAGGCTAACAACTCTCTCTCTGAGAAGACATTTCTTCCCAACTCCATATTAAATGGAAGAGCCCTTATTTTTAAAATATACTGACTAGTTCTAGATGCCCCACTAGAGATTAACATCCTGTCAACAATAATCCTATCAAACTCTCTCAAAATCTCATATGTTTCAATAAGATTACTTCTCATTCTCCAATTGCAATCAGTATGGACCCAAACTTTCCTCATAAAATAACTCCTTCATCTCAGAAATTGGCCAAGTAAACCTTCTCAGAACTGTTTCTAATGCAAGTGTATGCTTTGTTAAGTAAAGAGAGCAAAATTGTACATCACAGAATTGTCACAGTGCCCAAGGCCAATCAGCACCCCCACACCACCATTGTGTCTGCACCAGTTCTCCAAATGAGCACCATAACTTAGTGCTACTCTCCTGTCCTTTCCCTGTAACCCTGCTTTCAAACAATTATCTAATGCCCTCTCAATTCATTGATGGCACAGCCTCCACTTCACTTTCAGACAGTGCATTCCAGATCCAAACCTTTTGCTGTCTGAAATGTTTTATCTCATATCAGAGTTGACTCTTCTGTAGTAGCTGCTGAAATGATAGCCCTGATATTGAAAACTTTTAAATGGAATTAAGTTGAAGGTGGATCTTGATAATGTGATGTGTTCAGGCTGTGACTATTTCCTTTGGCAACTTATTCCATTGTGGTATTAGCCCCAGGAAAAAAGGATTTTTGATGCACTACCTTGAAAATAAATGCGTGTGGATGACTGCTTTGTTCTTTATCTACCAGGTGCATGATTCTATCAACTCCCACCAGTCTGTTCAATATTTTATAGAAAATGGTCAGTCAGATGTTCACCTTCCTTTTCTGTTGTGATCACCATTCCAAATCTTTGATCAATGATGCAGCACTGGTGTACCTCCCATGCTGATTCATGCAGAATTGTACCGCACAGCTTTGAATTGTTTCAACCTTATTTATATCTCTCAATGTACAAGGATCCCACAGACAAGTTACATATTCTGGGATTGGATAAACCAGTGTTCCAAAGCTGTAACTCAGATATTTTTGTTGCAATACCAAAGATTCCTCCGTAGAAATTTGAACTCTGGTTACTGTGGAATTAATCTGCAGAATGCAGAAACCTCATTAAAGAATATTTTTAATGTGAACCCCTCAGTCACGGCTGTGTATCTACCTGTTTGAGAATTGGATTATAGAAATTAAACATATCTGTTGGTGTGTTTTTTTTATTATGGATGAGCATGACATAATGATTTTTTTCTCATTGAGTACCATCCCTCATTGTCTGTGCATTTTTTTCAATTCCAGAAGATTATCTCGCAGTGAATTTTTATGATCTCAATCTTTCCGTGATGTGTAAACCATTCGGTATCCTGTGAATAGTCACAACCTGCTTATTGACTAATTGAGAAGGCCCTTTATGTATGCCAAGATAAGGGAAATTCATAACACAATTCCCTGGGGCACCCCATCATTACATCTCTAGGAGAGGATGATCCCTTATTCCAGTTCGTTCCTTGATTTCTGCTGGCAAGGAAGTGGCAAATCCACATTAATAATGTCCCCTATTCCATAAAAGTGAGATTTATTTCTGTATCTGTACTTTCTTGAAAAAAATTACATTTATTATGTTTCAATCTGATTGGACCTTTCCAGAATCTAGAGAATTTTGGAAAATTACAATCAATCATCTATCATTTCAACTGCCACTTCTCTTAAGACCCTAGGAGCAGATTCTGGGGATTTGAATTAAATTGAATTAGCTTTATTGTCACATGTACTCACAGTGAAAAGTTTACACTTACAGTGCCATCTTAGATACCAAGGTACCTAGGTACAGATTCTTAAGTACAAATTCTTAGGAAAACAATTATAAACTAAAGAAAAAGTCCAGCAGTACAGACCTTCAAAAGTACAAAATCATAGTAATAAATTAGAAAAATAAATAAAAAGTTCGGAATAACAGTCCTTCTATGAAAATATAATAAAGAAAAAAATTAAAAGACAAAGAGTATTTAAGTCAAAAGTCTTAAATTTTGAGTCTTTAGTTCTAATTGAGGTCTTTCCATGGTCATTGTACTACCTGACCTTCAAAAGCCTTTCCACAATCTAAAAGATACAAGTCAGGAATGTGATTGAATACTCTCAATTTTTCTGGCTGATTGTATCGTAGATTCTAGGAGTGAAGATGATATTTGCTCATGGCAAAAACCTGCATGTAGAGTCTTTTAACATGGGAGAGGCTGTTCCATTGCAGCTGCTGCTGACTTTTGGCTAGCCAGGAAACCCCCTCACTCTTATTGCCTGCCATAGATGTATTGGAAAGATTTACATATCGATAATCAACTTGCTTGGTCACATTATGATTCGCCTTCTGTGAGCATCTGGTCCTGAGATGGAGTTCCTACCCAGACCTCCACCTTCTGGAGGAGTGTAGTGCTAATTACACTTCAGGTGCTTGATGCTCATCCAAGACAATGCAATCCACTTGATTAGCACCCTGTCCACCAGCTTTAATCCACTACTCCTTTCATCAATAGTGCTGATACATTGTGTGTGCCATCTCAGAAGGTACATGAGCAACTTGCCAAGACTCCTCAGACACCACCTTCTAAACTCACAACCGTTATTTTTCGTAAGGCTAAAGTCAGCGTGCACGTGGGAATGCTGTGACTTCCAAATTTCCCTCAACAATGCACCAAATTATCCCGATTAGGAAATATATCACGATTCCTTCATCATCACTGAGTCAAAATCCCAGGGCCAATCCCACAATGGAACAAGCTAATAGCACATCGAAAGGCTACTTTCAGCCCACAGACTACTGTGGTTTAAGAAGGCAGATTAACAAGACACTTTCAAAGGCAACTCAGGATGAGCAATAAATCTTTGTCTTGTTAATGATGCCCACATTCAATGAATGGATAAAGCTTATTAAGGATTATGGATGGATGGGCAGATCAGTAGAGTTATGATACAGTCCATCCGTGGCCTGACTCAATTGGAGAGGTTAGAGCATCTGAACGTCCTGCTGCTCCTGTGATGCTTCCAATTATACTGAAGCATAATGTCAAAACTGGACACAGAACCCCAGAAGTAAACATTAGGGCACATCAGCAAAGGCGTTATGAAAGGAATAATTTTTAAGTAACATTTTAAAAGAGAACAGAGAGTAGAGTAGGAGAGTTTTAGGGAGAGAATTTGGGGATGCACAAAAGCCAATAATTTGAGGAGGACAGATGTCTCAGAAAATTATGAGGCTGGAGGAGGTTACAGGGATAGAGGTGACTGAGAAGTTTGAAGCCAAGGATGAGGATTTATTTATTTATTTATATATTCATTTTTGGGATGTGCGCATCGCTGGCTGGCCAGAATTTATTGCCCATGCTTAGTTGCCCATGAGAAGGTGGCGGTGAGCTGCCTTCTTGAACCACTGCAGTCCACCTCCTGAGGGTTGACCCACAGTGCCCTTATGGGGCGAATTCAGAAATTTGATCCAGCAACAGTGAAGAATCAGCAATATATTTCCAAGTCAGGTTAGTGAATGGCTTTGGAGGGGAATTTGAAGATGGTGGTGTTCCCATGTGTCTGCTGCCTTTGTCCTTCTAGATGGAAGTGGTCGTGGGTTTGGAAGGTGCTGTCTGAGGATCTTTGGTGAATTTCTGCAGTGCATCTTGTAGATAATACATACTGCTGCTACTGAGCATTGGTGTTGGAGGAAGTGGTTGCTTGTGGATGTAGTACCAATCAAGCGGGCTACATTGTCCTGGATGGTGTCAAGCTTCTTGAATGTTGTTGGACTGCACTCATCCATACAATTGGGGAGTATTCCATCACATTCCTGACTTGTGCCTTGTAGATGGTGGACAGGCTTTGGGGAGTCAGGAGGTGTCTTACTCAATGCAGTATTCCTAGCCTCTGACCTGCTGTGGTAGCCACTGTGTTTACGCAGTGATTCCAGTTGCGCTTCCTGTTAATGGTAACCCCCATGATGTTGATAGTGGGGGATTCAGTGATGGTAACACCATTGAATATCAAGGGCAGTGGTTAGATTGTCTCTTATTGGTGATGGTCATAGCCTGGCATTTGTGTGGCACAAATGTTACTTGCCACTTGTCAGCCCAAGTTTAGATATTGTCCAGATCCTGTTGTATTTGCTTGAGTATCTGAGGAGTCACGAATTATGCTGAACATTGTGCCATCATCAGTGAACATCCCCACCTCTGAGATTATGATGGAAGGAAGGTCATTGATGAAACAGCTGAAGATGGTTGAGCATAGGACATGACTCTGAGGAACTACTGAAGAGCTGTCCTGGAGCTGAGATGACTGACCTCCAACAATGATGACCATCTTCCGATGTGTTAAGTATATCTCTAACCTTTGGAGAGTTTACCCTTGATACACATTGATTCCAGTTTTACTGAGGGTTTCCTGATGCCACACTCGGTCGAATGCAGCCTTGATGTCAAGGGCTGTCACTTTCACCTCACCTCTGGAATTCAGCTATTTTGCCAATGTTTAAACCAAGGCTGAAATGAGGTCAGGAGCTGAGTGGCCCTGGCGGAACCCAAACTGGGCATCGCTGAGCAAATTATTGCTGAGTAGGTGTTGCTTGATAGCACTGATGATGACACCTTCCGTCACTTTACTGATGATTGAGAGTAGACTGATGGGGAAATAATTGGGCAGTTTGGATTTGTCCTATTTTTATGTACTGGACATACTTGGGCAATTTTCCACATTGTTGGATAGATGCCAGTGTTATAACTGTACTGGCACAGTTTGGCCAGGGGAGCAGCAAGTTCTGGAGCACAGATCTTCAATTTTATTGCTAGAATGTTGTCAGGGCCCATAGCCTTTGCTGTATCCAGTGTCTCCAATCGTTTCTTGATATCACGTGGAATGAATTGTATTGGCTGAAGACTGGTATCTGTAATGCTGGGGATAAAGTCTTATCTTTTGCATTGATGTGCTGGGCTCTTCCATCATTGAGGATGGGGATATTTGTGGAGCTTCCTCCTCCTGTGAGCTGTTTAATTGTCCATCACCATTCATGACTGGATGTGGCAGGATTGTAGAGTTTAGATTTGATCCATTGGTTGTGGGATCGTTTAGCTCTGTCTATCTCCTGCTGCATTTGCTGTTGGCATACAAGTAGTCCTGTTTGGTGGCTTCACCAGGTTGATACCTCATCTTCAGGTATGCCTGGTGCTGCTCCTGGCATGCCCTCCTGCACCCTCCATTGAACCAGGGTTGATCCCCTGGTTTGATGGTAATGGTTGAGTGGGGGATATGTCGGGCCCTGAGGTTACAGATAATACCGGAGTACAATTCTGCTGCTGTGGATGGCCCACAGCGCCTCATGGATGCCCAGTCTTGAGTTGCTAGATCTTTTTGAAGTCTGTTCCATTTAGCACAGTGATAGTGCCATACAACACGATGGAGGTCTTTCTCAATGCGAAGGTGGAACTTTGTCTCCACAAGGACTGTGCGATAGTCAATCTTACTGATACTGTCATGGACAGATGCATCTGCAGCTTGCAGATTGGTCAGGATGAGGTCAAGTAGGTTTCCCCTCTTGTTAGTTCCTGCACCACCTGCTGCAGACTCAGTCTAACAACTACGTCCTTTAGGACCCGACCAGCTTAACGTGTAGTAATGCTGCCAAGGCACTCTTCATGGTGGACATTGAAAGCCCCCCTCCCAGAGTACATTTTGTGCCCTTGCCATCCTCAGTGCTTCCTCCAAGGATTGTTCAGCCTGGAGGAGCACTCCTTCATCAGCTGAGTGAAGATGGTACGTGGTAATCAGAAGGAGGTTTCCTTGCCCATGTTTCACCTGAAGCCATGAGACTTCATGGGGTCTGGAGTCAATGTTGAGGACTCCCAGACCAACTCCCTCCTGACTGTATACCACTGTGCCACAACCTCTGCTGGGTCTGTCCTGCCGGAGGGACAGGACATATCCAGGGATGGTGATGGTGGTGTCTGGGACATTGTCTGTAAGGTATGATTCTGTGAGTATGACTATGTCAGGTTGTTGCTTGACTAGTCTGTGAGACAGCTTTCCCAATTTTGGCAGATGCAACTTGCTCATGCAGGCCTAGGCCACTACCCTGAGGAACGCCTGCACAGCTGTCCTGGAGCTGAGATGACTGATCTCCAACAACCACGACCATCTTCCTATGTGTCAGGTATGACTCCACCACCAGAGAGTTTTTCCCCGATACCCATTGATTCCAGTTTTGCTCGGGTTCCTTGATGCCACACTCGGTCAAATGCAGCCTTGATGTCAAGGGCTGTCACTCTCACCTCACCTCTGGAATTCAGCTCTTTTGCCCATGTTTGAACCAAGGCTGTAATGAGGTCAGGGGCTGAGTGGCCCTGGCAGAACCCAAACTGGGCATCGCTGAGCAGGTTATTGCTGAGCAGGTGCTGCTTGATAGCACTGTTGATGCCACTTTCCATCACTTTACTGACGATCAAGGGTAGACGGATGGGGCAGTAATTGGCCAGATTGGATTTGTCCTATTTTTTATGTACAGGATATACTTGGGCAATTTTCCACATTGTCGGGTAGATGCCAGTGTTGTAACTGTACTGGCACTGTTTGGACAGGGGAGCGGCAAGTTCTGGAGCAGAAGTCTTCAGTACTATTGCCGGAATATTGACTGGGACCATAGCTTTTGCAATATCCAGTGTCTCTAATCATTTCTTGCTATAACGTGGAGTGAACGGAATTGGCTGAAGACTGGTATCTGTGATGCTGGGGACCACTGGAGGAGGTCGAGATGGATCATCCACTCAGCACTTCTGGCTGAAGATTGCTGCAAATTCTTCAGCCTTATCTTTTGCACTGATTTGTACAGCTCTTCATCATTGAGGATGGGGATACTTGTGGAACCTCCTCCTCCAGTGAGATGTTTAATTGTCCACCACCATTCACGACTGGATGTGGCAGGACTGCAGAGCTTAACCTGATCTGTTGGTTGTGGGATCGCTTAGTTCTGTCTGTCATTTGCTGCTTATGCTGTTTGGTGTGCAAGTAGTCCTATTTGGTGGCTTCACCAGGTTGACACCTCATCTTCAGCTATGCTTAGTGCTGCTCCTGGCATGCCCTCCTGCACCCATCCCCTGGCTTGTTGGTAATGGTTGAGTGGGGGATATGCCAGACCATGAGGTTACAGCTTGTGCTGGAATTCAATTCCGCTGCTGTTGATGGCCCACAGCGCCTCATGGATGACCAGTCTCGAGTTGCTAGACCTCTTTGAAGTCTGTCACATTTAGCATGGTAATAGTGCCACACAACATGATGGAGGTTGTTCTCAGTTTGAAGGTGGGACTTCGTCTCCACAAGGACTGTGCGATGGTCACTCTTACCGATACTGTCATGGACAGATGCATCTACAGCCGGCAGATTAGTAAGAATGAGGTCAAGTATGTTTTTCTCTCTTGTTGGTTCCCTCACTACCTGCCACAGACCCAGTCTAACAGCTATGTCCTTTAGGACTCCATTAGCTCGATCAGTAGTACAACAGCTGAGCCACTTTTGCTGGTGGACATTGAAATCCCCCACCCAGAGTACATTTTGTGCCCTTGACATCCTCAGTGCTTCCTCCAAGGGTTGTTCAACCTGGAGGAGTACAGATTCATCAGCTGAGGCAGGACGGTATGTGGTAATCAGAAGGAGGTTTCCTTGCCCATGTTTAACCTGAAGCCATGAGTCTTCATGGGGTCCAGGACTCCCAGAGCAACTCCCACCTAACTGTATACCATTGTGCCGCCACCTCTGCTGGGTCCATCCTGCTGGCGGGACAGAACATCTCCAGGGATGGTGATGGTGGTGTCTGAGACATTTTCCGTAAGTTATGATTCCATGAGTATGACTATGTCAGGCTGTTGCTTGACTAGTCTGTGAGACAGCTCTCCCAATTTTGGCACTAACCCCCAGATGTTAGTGAGGAGGACTTTGCAGAGTCCTCATGGCTATTTCTGCCGATGTCTTTTGGTGCCTAGGTCGATACGAGGTGATCCGTCCAATTTCATTTCTTTGAGACTTTGTAGCGATTGGTATGACTGATTGGCTTGTTGGGCCATTTCAGAGGGCAGTTGAGAGTCAACCACCTTGCTGTGCGTCTGGTGTCACAAATAGGTCAGACCAGGTGAGGATGGCAGATTTCCTTCCCTGAAGGACAATAGTGAACCAGATTTAAAATCTAGTCATTGTCGGAGGTAAGGAAAATTAGTCAATGAGAATTGAAAAGGTAGATGATCAGGGCTTGCTGTGAGCTAAAACGTGAAACAACATTTTGAATGAGATCAAGTTTAAGGTGGGGAGGGTACGGAAATAGTGAAAGTTAGATGCAGCAGATGAACTGACACAGGGCAAAGAAGGTAATGCAGTGGAGGTGGGACCAGGTGATCATGATAATTAAAAAGCAATGGCGTTGAACTTTCACCTCAGTGTCAAATTTCAAACATTCTGGTAGAGCCTGAGACAGTAGCCAAGCAAAGGGATGAGATGAATGCCTAGTGAATGGTGTTTGTGGCAAGGAGCGAAGACAGCGGTTTCAGTCTTTCTAATATTTAATTGGAAGAAATTTCTTTGCATCCAAATTGGGAAGTCTGACAAGCAGCATAACAAATTAAAGGCAGTGGAGGGCTCAGGATAGTTGGTAGTGAGTTAGAGTTAGAACATCAACAGCACACTTGTACAAACTGGCATAGTGCTTTCAGACG
Organism: Rhincodon typus; assembly: GCF_021869965.1. Lineage (NCBI taxonomy): Eukaryota > Metazoa > Chordata > Chondrichthyes > Orectolobiformes > Rhincodontidae > Rhincodon > Rhincodon typus. Next base: position 16,685,372 of record NC_063351.1, on the reverse strand, counting down.
GTGTCGCCAAGCAACAGCTAATGGATGAGAAACAGGACAGAGCCAAGGATAGATCCTCAGGAACTCGAAAGGTAACTTTGTAGGAACCAATGAGAAGCCATTACAAGAAATACTCTAATTATGATTGAGTAGGAATGGAAGGAGAAAGGCAGACCCACAAAACTGGGTAATCGAAGACAAGTGTTGGAGGATGATGGTATGATTATTATTTTAATAGTTTCATTTACTATTTAAGTGCATCAGTTGCCCGACACAGCATAATATTTAATAACTTCAAGCCTGTCACATAAATATTGTTTGACATGTATTCTCAGTTGTTATTTGTCTTTATCCTTGAATCTCCTTGCTATCTGGATGAGAAGCCATTAATAACTGATTTGCCAAAATAAGATGTCACTTTTATTCAGTTTAAGCAATTGTACAGCACGTGTTCGAATGATGCAGAATGATCAGCTATCTTTAATCTCACTGGTGTAAAAACAAAATAACCTTATGCACTCAAGAATGCTGGCAAGCCTTACAGTAAACATGCATAATACTGGAGCTCATGGTTAATTCTGTAAGGTAAAATTTACCTGAAGCTTATGCCGTTCCTCTATCTCCACAGGCTTTCCAGCAGCCATGCTGTCTGTGAACCAGGAGATATTGAGCATCTTAAGCTTGCCTGCATTTAACAGCTTCAGGTTTTGAATCCAGTCCCAAATTTCATTCCAAGAATTATTCTCTGTCACAATATGTGTGACTGAATCACTATTGAAAGGAAAAGATAATAATTAGAATATTATCTTTCATTTTATAACTTTTAGTGAAATGCATGTTACTAAGGTAATCCTTCAGAGGAAAAAGTGCAGTTTATTACTGGAGTTAAAGTAGTTGAAGCATCATAACCACTGAGGTGCCCTGAGGTCTGCACTCCCCACTCAGGTCACGTCCTAATTAAAGTGCAACTGTGTTATGCTGGGGCTGCAAAAAATGATGGGGCTAACGTTGCAATTTAATTCGCAGCAATGATTCTAGGCACCTGCAATTGACTTTTTAAAAACAATTATTCAAATTAGGGACATTTACAGAGAGATAAATCAACTTGTCAGAGAACAAATTTTTAGTGAAATGCACTAAAATGCAAAGTCAATATTAAGGATAGCAAAATTCAATAAATTTAGTTCCTTACGATTCAAGCTAAATTTTGTAGCACCACAATTTAATTTTAGCCATTCCGACTCTATCAGACAGGAAGCAGAATAGAGTATTTATTTTCAGCCTACAATAGTATGCATGGAACTAAATTAGCATTACTGGTGCAGATTGCACTTAACTTCTCATTTACACAATAAACAAACTCAACTCTCTTCACATTTCTCACAGGAAGAATTAAAAGTCTATATTCTATCCTTCCTTCCTAATGTAATTTCCCAGACCACTTTGTCTTATTGTCATCTCTGATCTTCTCAACTCTTCTCAAAACTTTGGTATTCTTTACTCTCTCCCAAGCATGCATTGTACATTTCCTTTCACTATTTTCCCCTACATGTCAGTGACCTTCAAATTTTCATTGGTATACATAACCATTTCCTCAGTCAACATCTTATTAAAAAAATTTAAATGCTGTGCCTTTGACCATAAATAGCAGTACAAAAAGTGAGTTATGTAGACAAGAAAACTCTGCTTAGAAGATGCCTGAAAATAAATAACATAAGAAAGCCAATGATCCAAGAAACAGACACAGAATAACACCACTAAAAATAGTTTTAACAATGGTAATTAGGACTCCATGTGGAGTTTCTTCTTCAGTGCCCAGAAGTATGAAGAAAAAACAATATGCATGTATGCTAGCCGTTTAACCCACAAATATTAGTGTCTCTCACATATTATCATTGTGAAAGTAAATACATCAGATTTACCAAAATAAATACGTGCATATAGCATCTTTTAATTATATAGTGGTAAATGTTTTTTTCTTTTCATAAACGACAGTTCCATTAATATAATTGTACCTCTCATCTGCTTCTTGATCTTATTATCTCATCCCATAATAATTAAAATAAAGCATATGCACATGAGAAATCCATTCAATACTGTGATAATGTTCCTGATCTGCACTGGCAGTGGGGAGTTTTACCAGCTACAGGACCGGGGAAGTTTAGAAGTTCACAGCACAGAAGGAGGCCATTTGGCACATTGTGTCTGGGCCAGTTCTCAGTTTTCGCACAGAGGAAAAAGAAATGTTGCATGCTTCTCATTTCTTTACTTGAGCAGCTGGCAAGTGAGGCTCCCTGTTGACAGCACAATTTTGCAAAATCAGTTCTTTGAACGCATGTAAAAATAGAATATGCCTATTTCTATAATTAAACACATTAAGTGCAGTATATGTTCCTAGTTTCACAGTACTTAAAGCCATCTGACCCTGCAAAATGTCATGATGCCATTTGTTTATCATGACACAAATTCAGAGAGGCAAACAAAAATGATTCTATTTTTCATTAAATAATCCAATATCTAATAATTCACACTAAACGTGAATGAATCACAAATAGCAAAATATCCATGAAGAACAAGTATCACGAAAATTCCTGCACTTTTTTAAAAAGCTCTTATTTACAAAACAACCAAACCTGCTAATCAAATAATTTGTTCAAAACCCTTGAGTGGACAATTATTTTGAAAAAACCGACTTTATAAATTTAACAACTAGCATTTATAACATAAGAATTAGAAAATAAATATCCAAATTAATTGAATTTACCCATACATTGGCTCTGAAATGTTTCCTAGCTCTCTCAGTTTCACTCTATAACTCCAAAACACCCCCAGAAACAGCAAAACCCTGATACAAGCCAGGCAAGCTCTTCAGAATGTTTCAGAGATAGTAGGAACTGCAGATGCTGGAGAATCTGAGATAACAAGGTGTAGAGCTGGATGAACACAACAGACCAAGCAGCATCAGAGGAGCAGTAAAGGCCGACTCGTCGGGCCTAGACCCTTCCCCAGAAAACATCCATTGTGCTAAAGCACTGAAATCTCATTCCTGTCGGTCATAGAGTCATACAGCATGGAAACAGACCTTTCAGCCCAAATTGTCCATGCCAACCATCTTCCCTGAACTGAACTAGTCCCATTTGCCTGCGTTTGGCCCATACCCCGCTAATCCCATCCATGTACCTGTTCAAATGGCTTTCAAATGTTGTAATTGAACTCGCTTCTACCACTTCCTCTAGCAGCTCGTTCCATACATGCACCACGCTCTGTGTAAAGAATTTGCCCCTCAGGTCCCTTTTAAATCTTTCCCCTCTCACCTTAAACCTACGCCCTCTAGTTTTGGACTCCCCTACCCTGGGAAAAAGACCTTGGCTGTTCACCTTATGTATGCCCATCATGATTTTATAAGCCTCTATAAGATCATCCTTTAGCCTCCTGCGTTCCAGGGGAAAAGTCCCAGCTTATCCAACCTCTCTTAACTCAAACCGTCCAGTTTTGGTAACATCCTTGTGTATCTTTTTTTGCATTCTTCCAGTTTAATAACATCCGTCCGACAGCAGGGTGACCAGAATTGCATGCAGTACTCCAAATGTGGCCCTACCGAAGTCCTGTATAGCCACAACATGACGTCCCAATATACCCAATGCTCTAACCAATGAAAGCAAGCGTGCCAAATGCCTTCTTCACCTACCCTGTCTATCTGTGACACCACTTTCAAGGAACTATGTACCTATATCCCTCAGTCTCTCTGTTCAATGACACTCCCCAGAACCCTACCGTTAACTGTGTTAAGTCCTGCTTTGGTCTGTCTTAACAAAATGCAACACCTCGCATTTATTTATTAAATTCAATCTACCGTTCCTCATCTCACTGGCCCAGGTGATCAAGATCACATTATACTCTTAGATAGCCCTCTTCACTGTCCACTATACCAACAATATTGGTGTCATCTGCAAATTTAACAACCACGCCGCTTATATTCTCATCCAAATCGTTTGTGTAAATGACGAATAACAGTGGACCCAGCACCAATCCTTGTGGCACACCAATGATCACAGGCCTCCAGTCTGAAGAAAAACCCACTACCACTATTCTCTGAGGAATGGTCACCGGACCCGAAACGTTAACTCTGTTTTTTCCTTCACAGATGCTGCCAGACTTGCTGAGCTTTTCCAGCAACTTTGTTTTTGTTCCTGATTTACAGCATCCGCAGTACTTTCGGTTTCTATTTACTAACCAGTCTGCCATGCTGAACCTTGCCGAAGGCCTTTCTAAAATCCACAGGCTTCGTGATCCCATGAGCCCTCGTGATGAAGTCACATGATCCTAGACAGGGGATTGCACTCTCATTTGCCAGACTATAGGAATATACAGAGATGGACAAAGACCAGTTAGTCCATCAAGCCTCCCTATGCTTGTATAATGTAGCTTCGATGCACCATCACTCACATTTACAATGCCTTTCACCATTCACCTCCGGCCTGCATGCAGCCACCCTGAACAAGGCATAAAGCAAAACCTGCTTTACTTAGACCAGTTAGTGAACTCATTGGACATCAACATTGAGAAAGATGTAGAACAAGCTACTGAGTCTCTTTTATTTAGTCACAGCCAAGCCAAAATCACCATTTGGTCATAATTACTGAGGACTTGTCAGGTGATTTTAAAACCTGTTTACCCAACTGGGAATATAAAGCATTTAAGCAAACTGGCAAGTGTGCAGATCATTTTCTACCACTGTAAACCCCAAGAAATTGTGATGTAAATGGGAGATCAGATGACCAAGGCCATTCTATTGATGAGACATTAACCTTTCACCACCTTCCCGAGAATCTATCCACCTCTGCCTTAAAAATATTCAAAGATTCTACTGTCACCATCTTTTGAGGCAGAGAATTCCAAAGACTTATGACCCTGTGAGAGAAAAAAAATCGGCAGTAACAAACAAATAACCTGTATACTTTTTTGTTAGTTCATGGAAAGTGAGCATCACTGGCTGGGTCAGCATTTATTCCCTAACCCTAATTGCCCTGGAGAATGACCCTGCCTTGCTGAATTGTGCACTTCTTGGATGTGGGGACAACTGTAGTGCTGTTAAGAAGTGAGCTTCAGGATTTTGACTAAGCAACACAGGAGGGACAGTGATATAGTTCTGAGACAGGACAGTATATGACTTGGAGGGGAATTTGCAGGTAGTAATGTTGCCATGCACCTGCTGCCCTTGCCCTTCTAGGTGGTAGAGGTCACGGGCTTGGAAGATGGTTTCAATGGAGTCTTGTGAGTTACTGCGGTGTATCTTGTAGATGGTATGCACTGCTGCTGCAACTGTGTGTCAGTTATGGAGGTAGTCAATATTGAAGGTGATGGTTGGAGTGCCAATCTAGCAGGCCGCTTTGTTCTGGATGGTGTTGAGATTCTTGAGTGTTGTTGGAGCTACACTCATCCAGGCAACAGAGAGTATTCCATCACACTCCTGACTTGTGCTTTGTGGATATTGGACAGTGTTTAGGGAGACAGGAAGTGAGTTACTCACTACAGAATTCCTAGAATTTCTCGGGTGGATGTCTCTAAGGGTAAGGGATATTACTTCATACAGGCGATTGCTTGCTAAGCTGCACATTTTTAAGAGAGGGCATTAACTAATGTGATGAAAATGACAGTTCCTGTGTCAAATTAGCTTTGTATATAGACTCTATAATTTTGGTGCCTATATGTAATGCCCATATTATCATCATCAAAATTGAAGCAATCGACATGGGCTGTGCTGAAAGTGGTTGTAGTGCTGACATTTGCTGCCTATGTATTTTAAATGGGCTCACAATTTACAAAAACTGATGAACAATTTTTGTCCTCTGATTGAATTCTGCATATTGCATGAGCTTGACGGGTATGAGATTGCTAGCTTTGTGATTTAGATTTACTATAATGGCCAAGAGATTGGAAAAGAGGAATGTAGGGTTTACACCAAATGTGCATCTTTGCAGTGATCCAAAGACCATGTTAAAACTGCAGATCATTATAATAATTCAAGCATGCGGCCATTCATGTCCACATTGTACCACTTCAAGGCTATCAGCCTCTCTTAAAGGGGATATACAGTGATTGCAGAGGAACTTCTAACATTGACACAATGACTGAAAGCTTCATGTTCTCTGATGTTACATTGGAGGTCCTGATGCAGATGGTGGGAGAGAAGAGGGGAATCTTGTTACACCCAGCAAGACTTTCAGGTCATACCTCCACTGACATTAGGAAGCGTTTACAAAAGTGAATGATCAGAATTTCATGTCCAAGACGTTTACACCACTGAAAGAGGCCATTTGTCCCATTCAGTTCAAGTCACTTCTCTGTGGAGCAATACAGTTGGTCCCACTCAATCCCCATAACTCTGCAACTTTATTTCCTTCAAGGTCTTAATCAACTTCTTTTTGAAACCATTATTTCCACTTCCACTATCCTGCTGGCAGCTATCTCTGAGTCATTACCACTTGCTGATTAAAAAATGTTGTATCTCACACATATCCCCTGCATCTCTTGCCCAATAGTTGGAATCCTGTACCTCCATGCCCTTGTTCAAATAGCTAGTGCAAACAGTTTTTCCATGTCTTCTTTATCCAAATCTGCCATATTCTTGTGCATCTCTACCAAATCTCCCCTCACTTGTTCTAAGGAGGACGACACCATCTATTCCAATTTAACCCTTTAACTAAAGTTCCCCACTAAATCTCCCCGAACCCTCTTAAGGATCCTCACATTCAGGCTTAGTGACTAGTACTGGACACAGAACTCCAGTTGGGATCTAACAGTGTTTCATAAAGGGTCAACATAACTTCTATACTTTTGTATACAATTTCTCTATGTATGAAGGCCAAGATCCAGATGCATTGCTAATCATTCACCTATTGTGAGCTGCCACCTTCAAAGATCAATGTACAAGGACCCTCAGTCCCTTTGCTCCTGCATACTCTTTAGAATTGTGCCATTGATCCTATATTGTTTTTTCCTATTCTTACTGCCAAATAGCATCACATTGCACTTCTCTATCTTAAATTCCATCTGCCATTTGTCTGCCTATTCTTTGTCCTGTTCCATGCAATTTATAAAATGGTTTGCCCCTCCACAAAGTTTGATAGGTTCCTCTTTACCCTCTTCTCATGTTGCATGAGGTAACCTGAACACTGATCAATCACTTTCACATTATTGGTTTTGATGAATACTTTTATGTTTTTCAGAATGAATACATATTCTGCTACTAACTCTCTCCATTTTGTAGGCTCTGGACTAGCACCAATACACCTAGGCTACCTGCTCCAGTGGCTGGCTTCTTTCATTACTCTGCTGAGTTTGGTATAATTGGTCAAATTTTGAAATTCTACTGTGCATTCGGAAAAACAGTGGTCCAACCGTTGACTCTGAGGAAGTTCTACTGTCAACCACCCTCCAGTTTGAAAAGAACCATTTACATAACTTGGATATAGCAAGAACTGCACGTACTGGAGTCAGAGATAACACAGTGTGGAGCTGGGGGAGCACAGCAGGTCAGGCAGCATCATAGGAGCAGGAAAGTCAACGTTTCAGGTCAGGACCCTTCTTCAGAACAGTTCAGTCATTTATATAAATGATTTGGGTGTGAGCATGGGAGGTATGGTTAGTGAGTTTGCAGATGACACCAAAATTGGAGGTGTAGTGGACAGCGAAGAAGGTTACCTCAGAGTACATCGAGATATTGATCGGATGGGCCAATACATCAAGGAGTGGCGGATGGAGTTTAATTTAGATAAATGTGAGGTACTGCATTTTGGAAAGGCAAATCAGGGCAGGGCTTATGCACTTAATGGGAAGGTCCTGGGGAGTGTTGCTGAACAGAGAGACCTTGGAGTGCAAGTTCATAATTCCTTGAAAGTGGAGTCGTAGGTAGTCAAGGTAGTGAAGAAGGTGTTTGGTATGCTTGCCTTTATTAGTCAGTGTTTTGAGTTGTAGGAGTTAGAAAATCATGTTGCAGCGGTACAGGACATTGGTTAGGCCACTATTAGAATACTGCGTGCAATTCTGGTCACCCTGCTATAGGAAGGATGCTGTGAAACTAGAAAGGGTTCAGAAAAAAATTACAAGGACGTTGCCAGGGTTGAAGGGTTTGAACTGTAGGGAGAGGCTGAATACACTGGGGCTATTTTTCCTGGAGCATCAGAGGCTGAGGGGTTACCTAATAGAGGTTTATAAAATCATGAGGGGCATGGTTAGTGTAAATAGACAAAGTATTTTCCCAGGGATAAGTGAGTCCAAAACTAGAGGGCATAGCTTTAAGGCGAGAGGGGAAAGATGTAAAAGGGATCTAAGAGGCAACTTTTTCACGCAGAGGGGGATGCATGTACGGAATGAGCTCCCGGGGAAGTGGTGGAGGCTGGTACAATTACAACATTTAAAAGGCATTTGGATTGATATATGAGTAGAAAGGATTTAGCTGGATATGAGCCAAATGCTGACAAATGGGACTAGATTTATCTCGGATATCTGGTCAGCATGGACAAGTTGAACAAAAGGGTCTGTTTCCGTGCTCTGTATCTCTATGACTCCATGACTCAATGACAAAGTACTCATTAAGTATTCTAGCCGTTTCCAGCATTTACAGCAATTTATCACCTTGTTTGTTTTTAGTAGGACACTTCACTCTTCCCATTTACTATTTACATTCTTGTAGAAGATTGTTGGGCTCTCTTTTATGTTAGCTGCCATTCTTTTCTCATAATCTCTCTTTGCCACTATTATATTCTTCTTCAAATCCCCTCTAAAACTATTGAATGTGACCTAAAATTCAGCTCACATGCATTTCAGACCTGTTCCTTTTATCTCTAAGATAACAAGGTGTAGAGCTGGATGAACACAGCAGGCCAAGCAGCATCAGAGGAGCAGGAAGGCTGACGTTTTGGGCCTAGACCCTTCTTCA
>NC_063351.1:16663917-16676052 GCF_021869965.1 Rhincodon typus | reverse complement strand
CAGCTCTACACCTTGTTATCTCAGATTCTCCAGCATCTGCAGTTCCTACTACCCCTTTTATTTCTACCTCTGTTGTCATTCAGGGAATGCTGTTTTTGGTTCCCCGACCTTTCTCTCTTGTTGCAATGTACCCAGCTTGCAATTGCACCATCTCTTCCTTAAAGAAAAATTGTCCCATTACAGTTATCACCATCAACCTTTGATTCCATTTTACCTCAGCTAGGTCCGTTCTCATTTCATTGAAAGGAGTCCACTTTCATTTCCAAAGTCCTTTTCCACTTTGACCTTCCAGTTTATATTATCGCTTACTATTTTTCTATTACTAATCTAAATATTATGATATGATGATCCCTCTTACACAACACAGTTCCCTGCTTAACACTAAATCTAGCAATACCTTCTTTATCCTGAGAACATACTGAATTCCTGAACACATTCGGAAAAATTCCCCCACTCTTTGCTCTTTATTCTAACATCATACCAATTGATATTTGGGTAATTGAAGTATCGCAATACAGTTTTTGTACAGCCCTGTGATTTATTTCTTTTCTTTACACAGTCTTGTGTGCAATGCATATGTCATAAGTTACATGCATGGAATTTCTGTAGTTTCTTCCAAAAGCCATTGTTATATGTTATGTATCTCAGATGAGCAATAAGTTGGGAACATTTTGCATTAAAGATATTCAACTTGGACTTCAAGATGATGCCATGTATAATTCCATGTAAAAACCCATACACTGGACTCACCTCTTCAATACATGCTTGTATTTGCCAATCAAGTCATGGATGGCTGAGAAAAAGTGATTGACCCCACATACTGAGAACAAGGATGAAGCATAAGGCATTCCCAGTGACTTACCACATGATCTCTAGTTCTTGAGTATTGTTAAGCTCTCGCTCATTGCACTGCTAAGATTTTGTGAGTGATCAGCTGGAAGGTTTCCTTGGTGTATGCCTTTTATTCACTTTACTGCAGTAATATAGGAACACCATCAGAAGTGTAGCTTCTTTGCTGTTCTCATTCTATTTCATCTTATTTTTTCTATTTTTTATGAAATATGGATGAGTCATTTTTCTTTCTATTTCTGTCTCAAGGCAAAGCTAGAAAACATTTCAGAAGAAGGACTATCCCATCATGTAAAACACAAAGCAATAATCTCTATTAAGGTTGTAATTCCTATTTTTCCAATACATGGCTCTCAGTTACATAATAGCTACGAGGAAAATTGTACCAATGTAGTATTATCTTGTCTTTGCCCAACTGAGGATTTTCATAAATACTACACGTGAGTTACAAAATAAACTTTGGAAACATAAGAAGTACGAACAGAGTAGGTTATAAGACTCTTCAAACTTCCTGTACATTTAACAAGACTATGGATAAACTTCTACATCAATTCTATTTTTCTACCCTGTTCCTTGACTCCTCTACTACTCAAAATTGTATTGATCTCAGTCTTGAAAAATGCATTAACTAAACGTCCAAATAACCCTAGGGAAGAGAATTCCAAACATTGTCCACCTGCTTTGTGAAGAAATTTCTCCTCACATCTGTGTTAAGTAAAATCATAAAATGTAGTAGAAGAAGTAGGCCATTCAGCCCATCGGACCTACTCCACTATTCAATGAGAACGTGGTTGATCTTGGGGTAAGCTATCTAGGACTGAGAGGAGGAGAACGTTCTTTACTACCCAGAAAGTGATGAGCCTGTGGAATTCTCTGCCCATTAAAACAGCTGAGAAAATACTGAATGTTTTCAAGGAGGAATTAGATATTGCTTTTAGGCTGAAGAGATTAAAGTGTGTGGAAAGAAAGTGGGAACAGGGTACTAAGTTGGATGATCAGCCATCATGATACTGAATCACAGAAAAGGTTCAAAGGGCTGAATGGCCTACTCCTGCTCTATTTTATATACTTCTATGTTTCTATGACCTGCTAATCCTCAACTTGACTTTCCTGCCATTTCCCCATATCCTTGATTCCCTCATTGATTATAAATCTGTGTATTTCGGCCTTGAATATATTGAACAACCCAACCTCCACAGCCTTCTGTGGTAAAGAATTTCACAGATTCAGCACCCTCTTGGAAAAGAAATTCCTTCTCATCTCTGTCTAATGGGTGAGCCCTAATTCTGAGATTATGTCCTCTAGTCCTACACTCTTCCACAGGGGGAAGCAACTTTTCTGCAACTATCCTGTCAAGTGTCCTTTTAAAGTTTTTTGAGGATGTAATCAACAAGGTGGAGATAGTAGGGATCTGGCGAATGTGGTATATCTAGATATCTAGAAGACATTTGATAATTTACCACATAAAGGACTGATCCAGAAGATTAGATCCCGGAGGTTAAGGGTTGACTATTGGTTTGGTAGACAATTGGCTGACTGACAGAAAGCAGAGTGTCGGGATAAATGGATCCTTCTCTGGATGAGGAATTGTAACTAGTGGGGTGCTGCAGGGTTCAGTTCTCAGACCTCAACTATTCATAATCTATATAAATGATCTACACACAGGAACAGTTATGTAACATAGCAAAGTTCACAGATGAAACTAAAATAGGTGGGAAGACAGGCAGTGATGAGGAGATAAAGAGCTTACAGGTGGATATTGAAAGGCTAGAAGAATGGGCCAGAATAAAGATGGAGTTTATGGTGGAAAGGTGCGAGGTTGTCCATTTTGGCCAGAAAAACAAAAAGGCAAAACTATTATGTAAGTGGGAAGCACATTCAAAATGCATCAGTACAGAGGGATCTGGGCATTTTTGTGCATGAAAGTGGGCATACAGGTGCAGCATATAATAATTAAGGCAAATGGAATCCTGGCATTTGTTGCAAAAGGACTGGTTATAAAAGTAAAGAAGTGTTGTTACAATTATGTAAGATGTTGATGAGACCACATCTGGAATATTGTATCTAGTTTTGGTCTCCTTACTTGAGGAAGGATGTGGTGGCACTGGAGGAAGTTCAGAGGAGGTTCACCAGATTGATTCCAGGGATGAAAGGGCTGTGTTACAAGGAGCAGTTGAATGGATCAGGCTTGTACTCGCTGGAATTCAGAATAATAAGGGGGGGATCTGATTGAGGTATATAAAATGCTAAAAGGGGATTGATAACGTGAACATGGAACAGATGTTTCCCCTTATTGGACAGTCTTGAAAACACGTCATTAATACAGAGTGAGGAGGAGGCAGGTTCAAACTGAGGAGAAACTTGTGAATCTGTGGAACTTACTGCTCCAGAGTGCAGTGGAGGCAGAAACAATCAACAATTCAAGAAAGAAATAGATATGTTTCTGATGAAAAGCTGAATAAAGGGGTATGGGGAGCAGGCAGGAAAGTGGAGTTTAGATGAAATCAGCTATGATGATGTTAAATGGTGGAGTGGTCTCGAAGGGCTGAATTTCTTGCTCCCAGTCACAATTCCTGGTGTCCAGGAGAGTGCACACTCTGGAAGGTCCACCAATAGCTGCTTTGGAACAATTAAAATACTTAGCAATATTCAAATCAGAACCAATCAAAATAAACATCTGGTTAAATGGTCACGCAGCTCTAATTGAGGTCAATACAGGTGCGGTGTATCACTGATTGCGGAACCAGTCTTTACCAAAATTTGTGCTGGACTCAAACCCTTAAGTTTGCGTCAGACCTCAGCCAGCTGAGAACTTGTACCGGGGAGCCCCGACAGATTAAGAGTACAACTTCAGTTCTGGTCTCTTTTGAGAAGCAGCTGGTTCAGTTACCAGTGATTGTAGTAAAACGCTCAGGCCCAAGTTTGATGGGGTGAAATTGGTTAACAAAGATTCAACTTGATTGGCTCTATAGTTTTCAATTATAAAATGGTTGACTGAGTGAAGTCCTAATTAAACATCTGGAGGTTTTTGAGGAAGGTCTAGGGACTATCAAAGGAGCCAAGGCCACCTTACATATTGACCAGGAAGCAATTCCACGATTCTGCAAGGCCCTCCCAGTGCCATTTGCCTTCCATGCAAAGGTAGAGGCAGAAATCAGGAAGTTTGAAAGCAACAAAATCCGAGGCAGAGTCAATGGAACCAGACCTGGTGCGGAAACCAGGAGAAGCTCTAAGAAAAAGAACAGGTCCACGTCCCAGGATGTCGGGGGTGGGGGGATGTAGTGATTGCAATGAGGTCAGCCAGATGGACCTCATAGAATATGAGTTTCCTGACTGGGGCTGTAAACCTGGTTCAATCAGGGAGGCCTGGCTGACAGATATAAACAGGAGCGTCAGGGGTTCTGAGATAACAAGGTGTAGAGCTGGATGAACACAGCAGGCCAAGCAGCATCAGAGGAGCAGGAAAGTTGACGTTTCGGGCCTAGACCCTTCTTCAGAAATGGGGGAGGGGAAGGGGGTTCTGAAATAAATAGGGAGAGAGGGGGAGGCGGATAGAAGATGGATAGAGGAGAAGATAGGTGGAGAGGAGACAGACAGGTCAAGGAGGCAGGGATGGAGCCAGTAGAGGTGAGTGTAGGTGGGGAGATAGGGAGGAGATAGGTCAGTCCAGGGAGGATGGACAGGTCAAGGGGGTGGGATGAGGTTAGTAGGTAGGAGATGGGGGTGGGGCTTGGGGTGGGAGGAGGGGATAGGTGGGAGGAAGGACAGGTTAGGGATGCAGAGACGAGCTGGGCTGGTTTTGGGATGCAGTAGGGGGAGGGGAGATTTTGAAGCTTGTGAAATCCACATTGATACCATTGGGCTGCAGGGTTCCCAAGCGGAATATGAGTTGCTGTTCCTGCAACCTTCGGGTAACATCATTGTGGCACTGCAGGAGGCCCAGGATGGACATGTCGTCTGAGGAATGGGAGGGGGCGTTGAAATGGTTCGTGACTGGGAGGTGCAGTTGTTTTGTGCGAACCGAGCGTAGGTGTTCTGCAGAGCTATCTTCCACCTATCTTCTCCTCTATCCATCTTCTATCCGCATCCCCCTCTCTCCCTATTTATTTCAGAACCCCGTTCCCCTCCCCCATTCCTGAAGAATGGCCTAGGCCCAAAACGTCAGCCTTCCTGCTCCTCTGATGCTGCTTGATCTGCTGTGTTCATCCAGCTCTACACCTTGTTATCTCAGATTCTCCAGCATCTGCAGTTCCCGCTATCCCCATCCGGGGTTCTGTTCACTCTAGGTGACAGCTTGGTGCTAGCTATGTAAGTGTCATGTACTAGGCATGTGCAAATAAATGTTGACTTAATGATGGGAAACTGGCCTTTGTGGAGTTATTTTACTATGTTCATATGAATCTTACTGTTTCAATAAGGGTGCCTCTTATTCTACTGAACCCCAATGAGTGCAGACCCAATCTACTCAAGCTCTTCTCACAAGACAATCCTTCCATACTTGGAATCAGCCTAGTGAAGTTTTTCTGGGCTGCCTCCAATGCTTTAAATGGTTAATCTGTCATTCGAGATTCTCCAGCCTGGAAGAAGAGCCTTTCATTTTTATTTTTTTATAATTTTTTTCTCTTTAAGTCACCTTCATCTACATGTGCACAGTACATTGGCTGTGACCAGCCCAGCTCAGAGTCAGTCCCTGATCTGAGGAGATTCTGAATCCCTTGCCTTTTTTTTTCTTACAGAGATAGGGAGGTGAAATAACGACACAGAGTAGAAGAGCCTTTCATAAATACTACTAAACACAAAATAGTGAAGTTGCAGATGCAGCAAGTGATTAGGAAAGCAAATGGAATGTTGTTGTTTATTGCAAGGAGAACGCTAATAAAATAAGGAATCCTTACTACAGCTGTACAGGACCTTGCTGAGGTCTGGAAAAGTGGTTACAATTTTGCTTATCTGAGAAAGGACATAATTGCCTTAGATCAAAGAAGGTCATTCGACACATTCCTAGGATTAAGGGATTATTCTAACAAAAACGATTGAACAGGTTTGGGCCTGTACTGACTGGAGTTTTGAAGAATGAGAAGTGATCTGTTTGAAACATAAAATTCTGAGGATATAGATTCTGAGGGAATGTTTCACCTTGTAGGAGTAGCTCAGTCTAGGGGCCCCATTTAAGAGTAATGGGTCTCACTTTTAAAGATGGAAAGACTCTTTTTTTCTCTCAGAGTGTCATTATTTTCCCCGGAAAGCAGTGAAGGTTGGATCATTGAATACATTCAAGGTTGAGTTGGACATATTTTTGATTGATAAGGACATCAAAGGTTAGAGGGGACAGACAGCAAAATGGAGTTGAGGCCACAACTAGATCAGCCATGATCTTATGGATCGGTGGAGCAGTCTTGAAGGGCCAAATGGCCTACACTTGCTTCTAAGTCCTGCGGTCCAATGTAACTACCCTAACAAGCCCTCCAAAAACCTTATACTTAATAATGAGTCTTTTTTAACAAACTCACCTCTTCTAAATGCTACGGATAAATGTCTAGGTTTTATAATACCTTCTCAAAAGATATTCCACATGCCAGGAAACAGTCTAATAAGCCATTGTTGCATTCCCTGAATGACATATATATTACATTTCACTGCCACTAATATTTCCTGGCTTTATGCAAACTGCAAACAAATAAACTAAATTTGAAGAAAAGGTGAAATGGAAAATCATAATGTCATGATATTTAGTCTGCCTGACACCACACATTTTAAACTCTAAAATTGTACAAGTAATTTCTTGTAGTATTTTTAATTCTAAAAGATCATATTTGTTTGAATATTTTGATGCCAGATGGTAAAGTTCATAGTGTGATAAATAATTCTTTCAGTTTGAAGTAATACTTCATGTGTAAAATTACAGTTTGAAATTTCATAGTGCGTCTTCCTGTGGTTTTATTTGGAGAAAAATAATTTACAATTATTAAGCCCCTATCTTCCTGTCACATACACCCTAGCTATACCACTGGGGATTTTGACATCTGGCTTGATCCATCATTTCTACAGTGCAGTCATGTCTGTGGTTGTACTTGGCACAAAACATAGCATTGTGGCAACATTGTAAACTGTGCAGAAAAAAACACAAAAAAGGCACAAATTAACTGCAAGTGTTTCTCTCATGCATGGAAAACAAAAGCATGCTGGCACAGTTTTCATCATGCTAACTGATCTACTGGGCATACCAATGATGTTTGAGATAATTAAATATTTTATTATTTTCTGCAAAACCAGTTCAAATCAAATTAGCATTCTGTCATTCATCTTTTCATTCGTGCATTGGGTAAATATTCTTCAGAAGTAAATCCTTACAAAGTTATTTTTTCTGGTAAATTATGACTCTCCTATGAAACGAGGATAAGTACTTGGAAGCAATTGACTCCGTTGATGAACCAAAAGGTTCACAAGCTATGAGTAAGTGATTAGAATGTTACTCGTTGTAGTTTGAGTTTATCTCCACATATCAAAAAATTTTCAAACTACTCACTCTTTGGAGACAAAAAATCTTTTTGATGATAGAAGAATCCTCATACAACCTTCCATTTACTGAATGCATATCAATGTTTCTTTTCATTAAAAAAGTAAGACAAAGCATTGTTACCATTATTGTATTCAATAAGTTCTTTACTGTTTAGAGAATGGGCCATAGATTATATACAAAAATCTTATGTAACAAAATGTTCAACTGTAGTCATGTTTAACATGCTACAAATCACTTTCTGCTGTGCATTTTCATAGATTTTCTGAATAGCATCTTGAAAATTCCAACTGGTCAATATCGTCATGCTATCTGCTTGCCCCCATCACATATTTTCAGGAAGGCACGTTAAGAAGATAATAGATAAGTTAGTACATCAACCAGAGTGTGTACCTCATGACATCTTCGACTCTGAATCCTTTCTTGCGTGCTAAATCCATCAGAAACGATCTTCTACTTGATCCCATTTTTCTTTCTACAATAAATATGGTCAGATCTTGAAATCTGACTTCGTGTTTACTTTGTGAACTGCAGACTTTTGTCGCTTTCTGCCTTTTCCTCTTTGGTATGATTCCCATTCCTCCCAGGCTTCCTGCTAAGCTCATTTTTTTTGGGATTGCTTTAATGTTAAGTTACACTATCTGCTGTCAACTGCCTCTGTCACCTGCACCTTCTCTGCACTTAGTTAAACGTCTTTCAGTGATGTCACCTCCCTTGATTTTCTAAACAAACTCTGCAAACCAATTAAAGAATGGGGTCACTGAGTTTCTGCACAAGCATCAGAGTTTATTGATTTTAACCCTTTGGGGATTCTTGCAGCATTACCTCATAAAAATACTCTTCTTCCATAACTTTTGAAAAATGATACATATAATTCCGTTTCATAACCTTGCAGAGCCAGGTATGTCAACAAAAATAGTACTCTTTTTCATCTTTTTTTCCTTTCTGTCTTGGAAAGGTGATTCATAGGATATGTTTTGATTATCTATGTGTATGTCTCCCACTATTTAGAAACATTAGATCAAGCATAAAGTTTGTTTTAATCTGAAAAAGAACACACTTGAATTGAGAATATAAAACAGAAATATTTTCTGTACCAGTGTTCCTTCCCTATTATCTCAATGACATTGAATTCTCTTGGAGGTTCACAATCCATTGCAGTCATGTAGCCATTCTTTAAGTGTGAGCTTTTAGGTAATACTGGGCTACTTGATTGGAAGCTCAATGGTAACACAACCCAATCATTATACACAGGTGACCTAACATGCATGCGTGCGCGCACACACACACACACACAGACACATCAAAAACCCTTTAAACTCAGGATTCTGAGAGCAATTTCAGCTGTAAGTTGTAGAATTTCTTTCTAAACTTCTCGGGCTCTCTATGGCTTCTCTAAGATGCTCCTTAAAACCCATCTCTTTGATTAAGTTTTTTTGTGAAGAGCCTTGAGATCTTTATGTCAATGCAGGTTATTGTTCTTATTGTTTAATATTGCTACAATGACTTAGAATTAGTGAACTCAGCATTAATGATCAAAGCTATCGCTCTAGAAAGCATTTCTCTAATACTTCATCACTTATAATCATTAATCTCTAACAATTCATTCTTAATACTAAAACATTACAAGGATAATTTTGAGAGAATTGTTTTATATATATCTTCACACAGAATAGTAAAGCTTGAAATTTCCTTGTGTAGCGCCACTTGTAGCAATATTTTGGAGAAAATCCTGCTGTGTAGAGTATACACTTGTTTTTTGTGCTGTGTGCATTGCTATCTGCTCTCAGCATGGCCTGAACAGCTTTTCTGGAGGACAAGGGACACATGTATGGATATCTCTAGGAGGAAGCTCGGGGAATACAGTAATGCAGGCACCACTACCATCAACCACTTCACCCCGCCAAACTGCCACCTTCAGGTTTCCAGGTTTGCCTGATGTGAGGCATGACCTCCGTTGCAACAGACAGAGCAAGCTAGAACATAGAACATAGAACATTACAGCGCAGTACAGGCCCTTCGGCCCTCGATGTTGCGCCAACCTGTGAAACCAATCTGAAGCCCATCTAACCTACACTATTCCATTATCATCCATATGTTTATCCAATGACCATTTAAATGCCCTTAAAGTTGGCGAGTCTACTACTTTTGCAGGCAGGGCATTCCACGCCCTTACTACTCTCTGAGTAAAGAACCTACCTCTGACATCTGTCCTATATCTATCACCCCTCAATTTAAAGCTATGTCCCATCGTGCTAGCCATCACCATCCGAGGAAAAAGGCTCCCACTGTCCACCCTATCTAATCCTCTGAATGTCACTGAATGTGTGGTTGTGATAGCTGAAATGATGGAGACGTGCACCAAAACGTGGCTGTGACCAACACTCCCTGTAGATTGTGTGCTTTCACAGCCGTGCACCAGGAAAACGAATCCATGCACAGTCCATGATTGTCCACACACCAGATGGTCGCATCCAAACGGCCAATGAAGGAATCCTTCCCAGAACATCATAAAGCACCTTCCAGACAGCTGCATACAGATGGCCCATGAATCCCAGGATCCACCAGATGCCAGAACAAAGCGCAGGATTTCGGAATTCAGTCCTCAGCCACACAACTGCTTCCAGCTCCAGAAAAATTTCATAAACATCATTGAAGCAGCTCCAGAAAGGAAAAAGTGCCAGGTCATATTACTGGAGGATCCTAGGGAGTTTACAGTTGTCTCAGCAGTGACCTGGAGGATCAGACATGAGATCCAGGAAGCAGGCAGCCACTCCAGAAGGAAGTAACATTTGACTCAAATGGCAGCTTACATTTCTCTTCCAAAATTTAAATTTTGTTTTCTTGATAAGTTTAAAATGGTTCCAAAAGAAAAGCAAACGAATCTTCAAAAAAGAAATCCTATGCATATTTTGAAAGGGAATGGCTTTCAGAAGTCTTCAAAACAGAAATGCCATCTTCAACACAAACAGAATGAATGAACTGGTGAGATATTCATTTATCTTGAAGTGGATGATCGTGATGTGATGAAACTTCTCACTGATAATGTCATACTTGTCGGAAAGACGAATGGGTCCATGCTTTCCATGCAAGACATTGATGAACACGTGGTGAAATGCACAGCAATTACTGAGAGCTGGCACAGCAAGAATTATGCCTTAGAATTTTCAGAGTGTATCGTCTTCGTCATACAGAGACAGTTCTTGGATGAATTATGCAAATCACCATTTCATGACTTGATAGTGGATGAAAGTATGGAGATTTCAGTAAAACAAGGGTTGATTTTGAACAACAAATTTTGTCCAGAATCTAAACTTGCTTAAAAGACTACCTTTGCAGGAATTTTGGAACTGACTGATTGCAATATTGCCTCCATTGTGACAGCGATCAAGTAATTTTATGTTAACAATGAAGTTGATTTACAGAAGATGGTAGTATTTACCTCAAAGTCTCTTTTATGCTGGGAAAGAAACATGGAGTAGCTGCAATCTTGCAGCAAGAAATCAAACATTAGTCGGAACAGCATTGTGTTGTTCATAGAGAAAATCTGGGAATGGATGATGCTTGTACACAGGTGTCAATTATGTAAGATATTGAAATGGGACTAAGAACAATGTATGTTCAGCAGGACAGCTGTGAAGAAAGGATAATTTGAAGAGTTTCCCAAAGTCACAGCATATGATGCGGTGGCAGTTCAACCTCTGAATGAAGTGAGAGGGCTGTCAAGACAGTTTGCAGTGTGTGCACTAATGTGAAGCTACAATGCCTTGATCGAGTACTGCAGAGAACAAGTGAATAAGTGCAATGATCCAAAAAACAAATATTGTCTGCAAATGCTCACAAAGTCACAATATCACGTTGCATTGACAGCTCTGAATTATGTTCTTAGTTAACCGGCATCTCTTGTGCAAATTCTTGCAGAGAAGCTGTTTAACAACAACTGGAGTTATGCAATTTGCACAGGCCAAAATAAATAAACTGAAGATTTAGTATCTAGGTGAATGAGTTTATTGGAGTGATGAAGTTAAGAGGACTATGGCTGCTCATGACAGTGATGTGGACACAGTTGCAATCCTTCAGGTTATTCAATAGCGATGTGACCATGTGGAAAACAGACTTCTAGAGGAGGAATTACAAGAGTGGCAAGCATTTCATTAAGGCTACAATCGCCAGGACAGTTGATTATGAATTCGGAAAAGACAGTGCTGTGTGATTGATATTGAAATATTCTACTTTTATGCTGATCAACGGTGAAAATGCAGCCACAAAGATATGTGAGGAATATTCTGATTTTAAATTTATGGTTGTTGATAAAGTCTCAAATGGTTCCATTCAGACATTCAGTGATTTGGTGATTATGCTCTAAAAAATGACCTGTCTCAAGAAGTGTCCATTCATCTAGACATTTGTGTAACATTTCAAGCATCAAGTGGGTATGGATTTAGCCTCATGACCTTGATTAAATGTAAATTCAAAAAGAGATTAGAAATAGATCACGTGCACAGTTTGATGTGTCTATTACGTTGTATATTTCATCTGGACAAAATATCAAAATTGCCGTCAACATCAGGACAAAGAACTGTGGATACCAGATATCTGAAACAAACAAAAGTATAGTTTACTGGAGAAACTCAGCGGGTCTGGCAGCAGCAGTGGAGAGAAAACAGGTAACATTTCAAGTCCGAGATAGTAAGAACTGCAGATGCTGGAGAATCCGAGACAACAAGGTGCAGAGCTGGATGAACACAGCAGGCCAAGCAGCATCAGAG
>NC_063351.1:16525629-16658917 GCF_021869965.1 Rhincodon typus | reverse complement strand
CTGCTCCTATGATGCTGCTTGGCCTGCTGTGTTCATCCAGCTCTGCACCTTGTTGTCTCGGATTCTCCAGCATCTGCAGTTCCTACTATCTCCACTTCTCACAGTTTATTGATTCAGGAGGGAAGGTAAAGAGGATGAGTTGCATTCCGTTTGAATAAGGCAGGAGGAATAAATGTTTAGAGCAGTAATACAAATGTTGTGGTAAGCAATTAGCTATCTCTAACAAAGCATTTTAGTCTCAGTGTATTCTTCACAAATAGACATTAGCTTGTCTAAGATCGAAAGTATCCAAGTTTAGGCTATTAAGCAGCAAGTAGTTTATTCTATCCAAGTGCCAGGAAATGACAATCTCAATCAAGAGAGAATCTAATAATTTCCCCTTAATGTTTATTACCTGAACATTACCATCACTGAATTACTACCATCAATATGCTGGGGATGACTGTTGACCAGAAAGAGATCTGAAACAATCATATAAATACTGTGGCCTCAAGGGCAGGTCAGAGCCTAGGAATTCTGAGGCAAGTAAATTACCTCTCGACTCCCCGAAAGCCAGTTCGTCATCTACAAGGAACAAGTCAAGATAGTAATGGAATATTCTCCACTTGACTTCATTCTAAGAACAACCAAGATGCTCGACTCTGCTGTTACAACCAGGTAAAGAGGGATGAATTGACTCCACTCTTTTTAACCTCCTCATTTGGGAGCAACAAAGATGTTATGTTATTTTCAGCACACAGCCATACCTTACTCTAATTAATTACTGTTGACTAGTTCAGCAGAAACAATAAGCAACCAATTACAAGGTTTTCTTGAGCAAAAGGAAGAGCAATTTTATTACTGCCTGCTTCCAAGAAAAATTATGTAGACACAATATTAAATACACACACAAGTGCAGTTACAAAGATAAATGACTGACAGCAAAATGTACAAAAGGAAGATTAGAAAATGGGCAGGTCTCAAGGTGTTAGATTTTAACCTGAGACCTCGGTCAGTTAGGTATGTCCTGGCTCAGTGAAGGCTATGAATATTTTAAATATCTTGGAGTCATCAATGTTAAGATGTTTCTTTATTCACTTGGTCACTGGAATTTGTCCTTCCTTAGAAAACAGTGAGAAAGAGAGAGAAACTTTTCCTGAAATAGAGCTCATTCATATATTTGTTAAGGTTCATTGTCTCCAAGCTGGAT
The DNA here is from genome assembly GCF_021869965.1 of Rhincodon typus. Taxonomy (NCBI): domain Eukaryota; kingdom Metazoa; phylum Chordata; class Chondrichthyes; order Orectolobiformes; family Rhincodontidae; genus Rhincodon; species Rhincodon typus. The sequence continues at coordinate 16,657,728 of NC_063351.1, read as the reverse complement.
AATTGTAGGTGACATTTTTTTCATGAAAAGTTTACATTTTGGAAATAAAGGTGTAAATGCATCAGGGGGTTATAGGCTTCTTCAAGCCTGACTGGTTTCAGCAAACTGGAGCTTGGCTAACTTTTGGTAATCTGAGAGAAAGCAAGAACACAAAAATGGAAAATTTATGGGCTGATGCAGGCCATTCGATCCCTCAAATCTGCTCTGCCAGTCAATAAAATCACGACTGATCTGATTGGCCTTAACTCAAATTTCCTACCTGCTCATCCATTAGTCTTGACTCAGTCTTCAATATATTCATCGATCCAGCCTCTGTGGCTTTTTGGAGAAGACAAATCCACAGACAAATAACTCAAAGAGAAAATATTTCTGTTTTACCAAGTAAGTGCTTATACCAAGTAAGCATGCAGATGTAGCAGACAATGGAAAAGACAAATAGCATGTTGGCCTCATCACAAGAAGATGTGAGTACAGGAACAGGGATGTCTTGTGCAATTGTACAGGACCTTGGTAAGATCACACTTTTGGAGTACTCTGTGCAATTTTGGTCTCCTTGACTTTTTTTCATGAAAAGTTTACATTTTGGAAATAAAGGTAAAAATACATCAGGGGTTTATAGGCTTCTTCAAGCCTGACTGGTTTCAATCTTTTTTGATAAAAATGTTTCTTTTTCAATTCAGACTGGTTTTGTTTAATGATGATTTAATGAAGCTCAGCTCAACTTGTGATCAGGTGATCACTGTAACCATTCTTAAGTCAGTGATGTTTCCTTGCTGAAGCCATTTCAGTCGATAAAAGTCCCAAGTATTAAAATAAGATGAACGAAGTAGAAACTTGATTGCTCATATTTTATAGCAATTGTGACATGATCCAAGCCAAGGTAGCCTGCTAGATCAGTATCCCAAATATTCCTTAATCAATCATTCCTTTCCAACCAATGCAAAGTGGTTGTGCGCCATCTACAGTGGGGAAGTGGACCATTCAGCCCATCAAGTCCACACTGACCCTCCGAACAGCATCCCACCTAGACCCACCCCACTATCCTATCACTTTAACCCTGCATTTCCCATGGCTAAACCACCTAGCCTGTTGTGGAATCAAATAAAGTTAGCTGTATTCAAGTCCCCCATTCAAATCTTTGAGTTCAAGCATTGTAATCACCAGGATTGGGTTTGTGAAAGCAGTGCTGAAATATGTGTAACTTGATCAAATAGACACAAAGAACATGGGTTTGCTGGCAGAACAATCCAAGATTACAAGTCAAGAAGACAGCATTCCAACAGCTTAAGACTGAACCCAAAGACAAAACTAGATGATAAAAAACGTGAGGTGGGAAGAGAAAATCCAAGAGATCAAAGAAAATGCTCATCAAAATGAATTGTAAAGCTTTTCTCAAGATATAGGCCAAAATCAGCTCGATAAACTCCCCTTCATTCACACACTGGGGTTTCTCTTCTTAAGGATGATAGGATCTGTTAATGCAGGAACGACCATTTCAACACTCCCCAATGGGTATTCACTATGATAACTAATGCTCTCCAGGCTATTACCCGTGTACCCTGTGATGAAATCCATGGGTGAACCACCATCAATGGAAGAGCTGTAAAGTGCAATCAAATGGATGATAAATAACAGTGCTTGCAATCCCACTGGTATTTCAGATGAAGTCTTCAAAGGTTTGTGAGAAACACATTAGAGATGGCACTGCTGCCTCATAGCGCCAGGGACCTGGGTTCGATTCCACCCTCGGGCGACTGTCTGTGTGGAGTTTGTACATTCTCCCCATGTCTGTGTGGGTTTCCTCCAGGTGCTCCGGTTTCCTCCCACAGTCCAAAGATGTGCAGGCTAGATGGATTGGCCATGCTAAATTGCCCATAGTGTTCAGGGATGTGTAGATTAGGTGGGTTATTGGGGATGTGTCTTGGTGGGATGTTCTGTGGGTCGTTGTGGACTTGTTGGGCTGAAGGGCCTGTTTCCACACTGTCGAGATTCTATGATTTAAGACTCCATGCACTCATTACACAAATTTGTAAGGAAAACAAACTGACCAAAGCATTCAACTCAGTTTTGTATCTCTGTGGATTCAGTTCCAAAGCATGTGCAAGAAACGTCATCACAATCCTAAAATTGGTTCATAGATAACAAGGTGTAGAGCTGGATGAACACAGCAGGCCAAGCAGCATCAGAGGAGCAGAAAAGCTGACGTTTCAGGTCTGGACCCTTCTTCAGAAATGGGGGAGGGGAAGGGGGTTCTGAAATAAATAGAGAGAGGGGGAAGGCGGATGGAAGGTGGATAAAGGAGCAGATAGGTGGAGAGGAGACAGACAGGTCAAGGAGGCAGGGATGCAGCCAGTGAAGGTGAGTGTAGGTGGGGAGTTAAGGTGGGGGTTGGTCAGTCAAGGGAAGACGGACAGGTCGAGGAGGTGGGGATGAGGCTGGTAGGTAGGAGATGGGGGTGGGGGTTGAGGTGGGAGGAGCGGACAGGTGGGAGAAAGGACGGACAGGTCAAGGAGGTGTGGACGAGCTGGGCGGGTTTTGGGATGAGGTCGGGTGTGGGGAGATTTTGAAGCTTGTGAAGTCCACATTGATACCATTGGGCTGCAGGGTTCCCAAGCGAAATATGAGGTGCCTTGATATCTCAGGTTCTCCAGCATCGGCAGTTCCTACTATCTCATGATGTAACGTAATGGTCTTGGGTCGAAGATCTGAAATGAATAGTGTTCAAAACCTGGACCTGTCAAGCAAGGCTGTGACACAACCCCATTCTATTCGCAATCCACCTGACTGTGGCAAATTACCAGATCAAAGATCAACTGTTCTCTAGTATCAGTATGAAATATTACCTAGAAAAGAAACCTGAGACACCTCCATGCCAAAACTAAATTGACTACAATGGACATGTATGATCGATAGCTTGTGAATGATGGTGGTGTTGTTGCTCACTCTGCTCCAGATCTGCGAGCGATTTTAGATCTCTTCAATTCTGCATAGAAGAAATGTACCCTTTCCTTGAATGTTGCCAAAACAATAATCCTATATTAACTTACAACTGTTCATCTGAATATTCCATGTCCCATACATGTCACAGGAGAGATGCTGACATCTATTGAGCATTCCCACGCCTTCACAGCCACCTCTTTCAGAAGGCCACCATTGATGAACAGATCTAGCACTCGACCATCAGCCCAGTCTTCTATAAACTAAGTCAGTAAGTATTTGATAACAGTTACAATCAGGTTAGTGAACAATAACTTTATTTTTTGAAGTGGGTAAAGGTTAAAATCCCAAATACTTACTAAGGCACAAGATTCTACAGCTCCAAACAAACAATAAAAAACTTCAATAAAAACAATTTGAAAAGTAAACAATGCACAACATGTATCAGAGATAGTAGGAACTGCAGATGCTGGAAAATCGGAGATAACAAGGTGTAGAGCTGGATGAACACAGCAGGCCAAGCAGCATCAGAGGAGCAGGAAAGCTGACGTTTCGGGTCTAGACCCTTCATCAGAAATGGGGGAGGGGAAGGGGGTTCTGAAATAAATGGGGAGAGAGGGGGAGGCGGATAGAAGATGGATAAAGGAGAAGATAGGTGGAGAGGAAACAGACAGGTCAAAGAGGCGGGGATAGAGCCAGTAAAGGTGAGTGTAGGGGGGGAGGTAGGGAGGAGATAGGTCAGTCCAGGGAGGACAGACGGGTCAAGGGGGCAGGATGAGGTTAGTAGGTAGGAAATGGGGGTGCAGCTTGAGGTGGGAGGAGGGGATAGGTGGGAGGAAGAACAGGTTCGGGAGGCTGGGACGAGCTGGGCTGGTTTTGGGATGCGGGAGGGGGAGGGGAGATTTTGAAGCTTGTGAAATCCACATTGATACCATTGGGCTGCAGGGTTCCCATTCAGAATATGAGTTGCTGTTTCTGCAACCTTCGGGTGGCATCGTTGTGGCACTGCAAGAGGCCCAGGATGGACATGTCATCTGAGGAATGGGAGGGGGAGTTGAAATGGTTTGCGACTGGGAGGTGCAGTTGTTTAGTGCGAACCGAGCGTATGTGTTCTACAAAGCGGTCCCCAAGCCTCCGCTTCCCTGATGTAGAGGAGGCCACAACGGGTACAGCGTATGCAGTATACCACATTAGCAGATGTGCAGGGAAACTAAGCGGAGGCTCGGGGACCGCTTTGCAGAACACCTACGCTCGGTTCGCACAAAACAACTGCACCTCCCAGTCGCGAACCATTTCAACTTCCCCTCCCATTCCTCAGACGACATGTCCATCCTGGGCCTCCTGCAGTGCCACAATGATGCCACCCGAAGGTTGCAGGAACAGCAACTCATATTCCGCTTGGGAACCCTGCACCCTAATGGTATCAATGTGGATTTCACCAGCTTCAAAATCTCCCCTCCCCCTACCGCATCCCAAAACCAGCCCAGCTCGTCCCCGCCTCCCTAACCTGTTCTTCCTCCCACCTATCCCCTCCTCCCACCTCAAGCTGCACCCCCATTTCCTACCTACTAACCTCATCCTGCCCCCTTGACCTGTCTGTCCTCCCTGGACTGACCTATCTCCTCCCTACCTCCCCACCTACACTCACCTTTACTGGCTCCATCCCCGCCTCTTTGACCTGTCTGTCTCCTCTCCACCTATCTTCCCCTTTATCCATCTTCTATCCGCCTCCCCCCTCTCCCTATTTATTTCAGAACCCCCTTCCCCTCCCCCATTTCTGATGAAGGGTCTAGACCCGAAACGTCAGCTTTCCTGCTCCTCTGATGCTGCTTGGCCTGCTGTGTTCATCCAGCTCTACACCTTGTTATCTCTAATGCACAACATGTACATGGCTTATCTTCTAACATCCAGAATAAACATTTAATAAAATATGAATTAACAGAAAAGGTTTGGTTGAGCAACCTCACAGCGCATATCAAATGGCAGATGTGGTCATGACAGATCCAAAGCTTTCTCAGCAACCCACCCAAACCTTAGTGACACCCTGGGTTACAAAAGCTCATTAAAACTGTCTTCTTCACAATGAAATTCAATTCTTCACTTTTGAAGATCAAACCTCCAGATTTCCTCAAAGGTTTCCCCAGCTCAGACCAACTCAATGGCTGCTCACCTCCCAGTAGTTCAATGTCTTCTTCTAAGACTGTGTTCTACTGAACTCACAAAGCTGAACTCAAGCTTTTAATTACTCGCATGACTTTGTCTCATTTGCAGACAGCCAGCACCACTTAGCTGGCACAGTTCCTGAAATTTTCTAAACTCCACTTTCATGGGCTACACCAAGCAAATACTGCATTCAGGCTTCTTTCAGCCCCAAATTTCAGCTGCAGCAAACTGCTCCCAGGATTTCAAAGAGCTCCCGGCTTCTCATAGCTAACAGCACTTGTGAGTCAAACAAGTGTGTGGGAAACTTCATTCATTGGAACCAATAATCAGAGGAAAGTTGAGCCCATAAATAGAATGAACAGAAGTGGTGAAAATTTGTTCCTTCAAACGCAGGCTGTTCTCTTTTTATATACTTACTGCTGTTAGGCTCACAGTAGCAAATAAAGGAGAGAAGCAGCCTGTGGTTGGAGCAGCAGAGGGAGGATAGTAGTAATGGAGAGCAAAGCTACTGCCCTGGATTAGTGATTGGAACCATGTAGAATTCATTGGCTGTGGGATCCTTGATTGGGATTGTTAACCTGACCTAATCAGGGAACCCTGGCTGACAGATATAAACAGGTGATTATCCTTATTCTCTCCCTTTACTTTTTCTTCACGTAAGCGTTGCCCTTTTCAGGTTTTGCTTCATAATGGTTCACTGGCCACACGAGTGTTTTATCCTGGTGGTGGAAATACTGAATAAAGTTCTTGTTCAATGGCGCCTTTTTTACTGAGTCACTGCACACACATGCAAAACACTGGTGATGTGGGGAAAAAGTAAGCACTACTTCTATACAATGGTAGTGTGGTGGATGAGAAAAAGAAAGAGAAAAAAGAAAGAAAAGAAAATTAGAACAGGGGATTCAGAGAGTCCTGACTTCAGAGACTGAGTCAGGGGTGGCTGGTCACAGCCAGTGTTCTGTGCACATATAAGTAAAACCCAGTCTCTGTGCAGTGAAAGGGAAGGAGAGGCCATGGTGCTAGGCTGCTTTAGGACAGGAAGCATGCCAGGTGAGTTCAGGGCCTGGGAAATGAGGCTTCCAAAATGACAGGGGAGACAGGCCTGTGGGGGGGTGGGGTATCAATGTCTGTGTGGAATCGAGGCTGGCCAGCTGGAGCAAAAGTGGAGGGGAATCAGAGACGGACTGCTATGAGGATGAGGGATAGAAAAATGGGGAGAAGAGATTCAACAAGAAAGTCTACAAAGTGAAGTAGGGTGCTGCAAAGTGGAAAGAGATGCTGCAGGGAGGAGAGAGGAGTTGCAAAAAGGAGACCATTTCTGCAAAGGGGAGAGAAGGTCACAAAATGGAGAGAGGACCTGAAAAGGGTGAAGAGGGACTGTATTTGGGGGAGAGGGACCACAAAGGAGAACAAGGGACTGCAGAAAGGGGTAGGAGATGAAAAAGGAGAGTGATGGGCTGCAAAGATGAAGATTTGCATTTATGCTTTATTATAGAATTCACTGAATCCCTCCAATGCGGAAACAGGCCATTCAACACAACAACCCCATACACACTCTCCAAAGAGCATCCCAACCAGACTCATCCCTATCCTTATAAGGCTGCATTTCCCATAGCTAATCCATCTGGACCACACATCCCTGGACACAATGGGTAATTTAGCATGGACAATTCACCTAACCTACACGTCTTCGGACTGTGGGACGAAACCCACGTAGACACGGGGAGAATGTGCAATCTTCACACAGACACTTGCCTGAGGCTGGAATTGAATCTGGGTCCCTGGCGCTGTGAGGCACCAGTGCTAACCACTGACCCACAGTGGTATTTAATTATACCATATATATCATATATTATAATATTAGTTATTATTTATTTATTATACATTATAATATCTAATTTATATAACAATCTCTGCCTCAACAAAAGAACTGGTCATTGACTTCAGGTTGACATGCCCCTGTCCATTTCAATGGTGCTGAGGTGGTGGTCGAGAGATTCAAGTTCCTCGGAGTAAATATCACCAAAAGGCTATCCCGGTCCACACATGTCAATGCTATACTCAAGAAAGCACACCAACAACTCTACTTCCTCAGAAGGCTAAGGAAATGCAGCACATCTACAATGACTCTTACCAATTTTTACAGATGCACCACAGAAGTTTTCCTATCTGCATGCATCACAGCATGGTATGGCAACTGCTCTTTCCAAAACCACAAGAAATTACACAGAGTTGTGAGCACAGCCCAGTCCATCACAAAAAAAAGCCTTCCTTCTACTGACACCATCTACACTCCTTGCTGCCTCGGGAAAGCAGCAAACATAAGCAAAGACCCCTCCCACCCTGGTTATACACTCTTCCAACCTCTTCCATTGGGAAGAAGATACAAAAGTTTGAAAACACGTACTAAAAGACTTAAGAATAGCTTCTTCACTGCTGTTATCAAACTTATGACTAGAGTTCTCATGTATTAAAGTTGATCTTTCTCTGAACCTTCTTTGTAGCTGTAACATTATATTCTGTTTTCTGTTCTCTTACTCTGGTGTACTTGTGTAAGGTATAATTTGTCTGGTTAGCATACAAAACAATACTTTCCACTGTATATCAGTGCTTGTGACAATAATAAATCAAATCACTGTGCGACCACATTTCAAAACATCTCAATACGATACAAATTGTGAAAAATGCATTGACTGTGTTGGAGCCATATGTATAACCACGTAGCAGTGACCTCACATGTCCATGGGAAGTACCTTTAGATTGATGGCTATTTCTATATAAAAATATATTTCAGTGTTCATTTGAGAAAACAATGTTTCTAACTTAGTCCTGTTATCATTAATTACTATAATGTCATGAGAGTTAATGATTTCCTTGTGAGTTGTAGCCTTATGTTTAATGGAGCAGGCAGGATAATTGTGGATATTGACAAATTCTTTTCATTTTGCCTCTGTGTGAGCCCAAATACCCCATATGTTAACACAAATTCAGAAGCTAATGTTACTACAGTAGTACATCAGCAAAACAAAAAATGCTGCGGAGGTGCCAGTGTTGGACTGGGGTGGACAAGGTCAGAAGTCAGACAACACCAGGTTATAGTCCAACAGGTTTATTTGAAATCACAAGTTTTCAAAACGTTGTCCCTTTGTCAGGTGTAAGTGAGAGTAAAGAGGAGCTGCTGAAAACCAAAAAAAAATCAAATATCAACAGTATCATGCAAAATAAAACTGTCAAGAAGACCCCTGAAAAAAAGCATTTGATTTGAAATGGAGCCACCTCTTTCAATGACTGTTCCTGTCCTCATGACTAAAACTGATCCTTTAACTCCAGTCTAATGGACTGTGAACTGTTTTGAGTAACCTATTAAGACATTCTCACTTGATGATGTAATTATCTCTCTGCGTCAATCAATCGGTTCATAGGTCATTCCTTCACTTGCTATTCAGCTGTTAACATTTTAGATCACTTGCAAAGACTTGTTATTCAGCCTGTCAACACCCCACTACTACTTACCCCAGTACTAATCTGTTAAATACTCTTAACTACCTGGGATTATTTTGCCATTATCTCTCCGCCTATGTATTCTGTGCCTGTGTGTTTCCCTCTGCTTCACCTGATGAAGGAGCAGCGCTATGAAAGCTTGTGATTTCAAATAAACCTGTTGGACTATAACCTGATCCCATGTGACTTCTGACCTTGTCCACCCTAGTCCAACACCGGCACTGCCACGTCACAATATTTGATATTTTAGCAGTGAATAACAAAGATACTGCCAGCCACCTGGCTTACTACATTAGATTACATTAACCCGTGTACATCAGTGAGCTCATGATAGCATCCATTCATGATCTTCAGATGTAGAGAACGCACCCGCTCGTGATACTGAGGTCACTATGCAGTGCTGTATTAGCTGCTCAGGCATTGGCAAATGGAATTGTTTGCACAAAGATAAATGTTTCTTTTTGTTCATTAATGGGATGTTGATATTACTGGGTAAGCCAACACTAAGGCCCACCCATTATTGCCCTGGAGAAGGTGGTGGTGACCTGCCTTCTTGAACTGCTGCAAGCCTTGGGTGTAGGCACACTCAGAATACTTTTAGGAAGGGAGTTCAGGAAAGTCAGGAATGGTGTGTGGATTCAAGAGGAATTTGCCATGTGGTGGTGTTCCCATGCATCTGCTACCCATGTCCTTTTTGATGGCAGAGTTTGTAGGTTTGAAAAGTGCTGTCGAAGGACCCTTGGTGAGTTGATTCAGTGTATCTTGTAGATGGTACATACAGCTGCCACTGTGCCAGTGGTGGAGGGAATAAATGTTAAGGGCAGAGGATGGGTTGCCAATCAAGAAGGTTTCTTGGTCTTGAATGGTGTTGAGTTTCTTGAGTTTTGCTGTTCCAAGCAAAAATATTCCATCTCACACCTGACCTGACCCTGTAAATACCGGACAGGTTTGGAAAGTGTACTTTCTACTTTATAGTAAACCTGAGCGGTGAGACGTTACTCAATTTCGTTTTATTCAGGTTGAGTGCGCGTTCACCTTCCTAAATCTCTAGCAGGATTGAGGGAGACCCTACACCACAGGGACTACAACAGATTAAGGCTGAGGTTCACCAATACCTTCTTTAACGATGATTCGGGATGGCGTATAAATTCCATCTAGATGCACCCCTCAAAAAAAACACAAAATACAAATAATTGCATTTACTTATATAATTCCAAAATATTTGTGCATTTTGTTTGCACTATAAACTGAAATCAACGTAAAAGCGTGATGTAAATAAAACCAAAAAACTTCATGTCAGAAAATATGTTCAATATTTCTATATGTAATAATATAACAAGCGGAATGGTGAACACCCCCCTACAGCTGCTTGTTACACTCTAGCAGCTGACGACTTTTCTGAGCAATTTCAGGTGTCCATCAGGTATAATCTCCAAATTTCTTTTGTAACTGTCCGTCATTTCGGTCAGACTAACATGCGATTGCGTAAAATAGGCGTGGGGGGAGTCCCATTACATACTGTGAACTCCAAGTCTTGAAAACTTCCGCCTTGTGCTGGGAGAGAGTGGAGCAGAAATTAGTTATCAGAAGTAAAAACACAACGATCAGATCAAAGGCCGAGGCAGTGTTCTCTGCGGTGTACAATGGCCACAAAGTTACCAACTCGAGAAGAGTTTGAAAGTTGGAGACCTCAGGAGCTAGCAGAATTCCTGCGACTGGTAAGACGGAACTTTCCTCCCGTTTAAATACAAATTTCATACAGACTTAAGTAACTGTTAAACCATCGCCTTCGTTTCACTTTAAGAATTGTTAATACACAGCGATTGCTCACAAAAACGAGACAAGATAAATGAGAATATACAGAAAAAAACTGCAGTAAATATTTAAGGCAATCCAGGAAGTACTGCAAGGTTACTTAGTTGTTCGGGGGGAAAAAAACATTACTGTGGACAAGCAGTGCCGTTGGAGGATGAGATGTGACCTCTTGTTGACATACTTATTCCAATTATTAACCTAAAGTACATTGTTAATTATGCAACAAATATATCACTTGGGCTTAAATCAATTGTGACTTGTTTTCTAACCTTTGGACAAGCTAACATTTGAGGCTAAATGCTTCCTTGTTTCTCACTTATGCACAGAATAATTTAAGTGAACCTGCCAGTGTGGTGGAAAGGCACAACATTTCTGGGACAATGCTTTTGGTAAGTTTAATGATAAAAGTATACTGTCCTTCATAAAGTTGAAATGTCATCTTTATTTGTCCTTGGAGTTTTAAACTTACATGTCTCTTCATAGAGGCATACAACATGGAAATGGACCATTTGGTCCAATCAGCCCATGCTGACCATAATCTCAAACTAAACTAGTTCCACCTGCCTGCGCTTGGCCCATATCCCTCCAAACATTTCTTATTCATGTTCTTATCTGAATGTCTTTTAAATGTTGTAACTGTACCCACATCCACCATTTCCTCTGGAAGTTCATTCCACACATGAGCCACTTTTTTTAAAAAAAAATGCCCTGAATGCCTTTTTTTTAAAATCTTGTTCCTCTGATCTTAAAAATATGGCCCCTCATCTTGAAATCCCCCGCTCTAGGGAAAAGACACCTGCCATTTACCTAATCTATACCCCTCATGATTTTATAAACCTCTATAAGGTCATCCCTCAACATCCTACGCTCCAGTGAAAAATATCCAGCCTTTTCTTATAACTCAAACCTCTATTCCTGGGAACATCTTGGTAAATCTCTTTTGAACCCACTCCAGTTTAATGATATCCTTCGTATAACTGGGTGACAGAACTGGACACAGTACTCCAGAAGAAGTCTCGCCAATGTCCTGTACAACCTCACATGACAACCCAACTCCTATACTCAAAGGTCTGAGCAATGAAGGCAAGCATGCTAAACACCTCCTTAAGCACCCTGTCTATATGTGACGCCAACTTTCAAAAAATTATATACCTGAGCTCTAGATCTTTCTCTTCTACAACACTACCTAAGACCCTACTTTTAATTTTATAAGTCCTGCCCTTGTTTGTTTTACCAAAATGCAATACCTCCCATTTATGCAAATTAAACTCCATCTGCCACTCCTCAGCTCATTGACCCAATTGATCAAGATCTCTTTGTAATCTTAGGTAACGCATCTTCATTGTCCACTGTACTGCCAAATTTAGTGTCATCCACAAACTGACTAAACATGCCTTCTATATATTCTCATTCAAATCATTTAAAGAAATACCACGCAGAACCTTGTCAAAAGCTCTACTAAACAAGTAAACAATGTCTACCGATCTGCCGTCATCAGTCTTCTTAGTTACTTCCTCAAAAAACTCAAGCAAGTTTGTGAAGACATGATTTCCCTCACACAAAACCATACTGACTATCCAAATCATTCCTTGCCTTTCCAAATGCATTTAAATCCTATCTTTCAGAATCACCTCAAACAACCTACCCACTACCAAAGTCAGACTTACTGGTCTATAGTTCCCAGGCTTCTCCTTGCATCCCTTCTTAAACAAAGGCACAACATTAGCCACTTGTCAGTCTTCTGGCACCTTACCCGAATTTATGGACAAACCAAATATTTCTGCAAGGGGACTCATGGTTTCCTCCCTAACTTCCACAATGTCTTGGGTTCCCCTAGATCAAGTCCCAGAGATTTATCCACCTTTATATTTGCTAAGACCTCTCGCACTTCCTCTTCTGTAATGTGAACTGTTTTCAAAACATCAATATTTATTTCCCTGTGTTCTCTAGTCTCCATTTCTTTCTCAACAGTAAAACCTGTTGCAAAATATTCCTATAATATCTCTCTCATCTCCGAAGTTCAACTCCATACTCTCTCTCTCGAATTGCTGTCTTACTCACAATGTATTATGTAGAATATTTGGATTATCCTTAATTTTATTTGCCAAGGCTATCTCATATCCTCTCTTTGCCTTCCTGATCTCCGTCTTAAAAATGCCCCTACACTCTTTATACTGTTCAATAGGTTAATTTGGAGCCAGTTGTCTATATGTAATATGATTCTTCTTTACTCTTGACTAGAACCACAATATCTTTATTCATCCATTGTTCTCTAATCCTACCAGCTGTACCTTTTTACTCTCACAGGAACATAATGACTATGAACTCTCGCTATCACACTTCTGAAAGCCTCCCACTCATCAGACATCTCTTTACCTGTGAACAATCTACTCCAATGAATTTTGAAAGTTCTTGTCTCCTACAATTTAACATTTGCCTTACTCCAATTTAAAAACTTTTTTAAACTTTTTTATGGAAGGCTTATCCTTTTCCATAACTATTTTAAAACAAATAGAATTATGATCACTAGACAAAAAGTGTTCCTCTGCTATCACTTCAGTCACTTCCCTGCCTTATTTCCCAAGAGAAGATCAAGTTTTGCTCCTTTTCCAATAGAAACATTTACATATTGATAAAGAAAATTTTCTTGAACATATTTAACAAGTTCTTCACCATCCAAACCTTTGACACTATGGTGGTCCCAGGCAATGTTTGGAAAATATAAAATCATCAACTATTACAACCTTATTATTCTTACGTATATCTGAGATCTCTCTACATATTTGTTCTTCAATTTCCCTCTGACTGTCGGGGATCTATAATAGAATCACAACAAGGTGATCGTTCCTTCTTATTTCTAACTTCAACCCGTACATTTTCACTGGATGATTTTTCAGAAATATCTTCTCTAGTTACAGCAGTAATGTTTTCCTTAATCAAAAATGCCACATCCCCTCCTGTTTTATCTCTCTTTTTATCCTTACTATAGCATCTGAAATCTGGAACATTGAGCTACCGCTCCTGTCCATCCCTCAGCCAGGTTTCTATAATAACTATGATGTCCCAATCCCAAAAATGCCATGAGTTCATCAGCCTTACCCATTGCATTGAAATAAATGCAGTTTAATTGTTCAAAATTATTTCATTCTCTGACTTGCTCTTGTCTGTCTTTTCTAATTAACTTGTTCTTTTCAGATTCAAAACCATCCTCCTCTATCTTTCTATTTACTCTGCCATTACTTAGGATCCCCCAAATCCCTTTTAATAGTTTACAGTCTCCCTTAATAGAATGAGCAAATCTGCCTGCTAAGATATTGGTCTCTTTCCAGTACTGGTGAAACCCATCCTTTGTGAACAGGGATAACAAGGTGTACAGCTGGATGGACACAGCAGACCGAGCAGGAAAGCTGACGTTTCGGGCCTAGACCCTTCTTCAGAATCTTTACTGCCCCAGAAGAATTCCCAATGATCCAGGAACCTCAATCCCCTCTTCAACCATTGATTTATTTCCTTTATCCTTTATTCTTTCCCTCATTCGAGCTTGGCACCGGGACTAAACCAGAGGTCAATGTGTCATGCATTGTTCAAAGTATCGCATGTCACAGTATTGCGCTTGATATACTACAATATAGCATTGGCTAAGACACCTTTTTTTTTAGAAATCACAGTGCTACAACTTAAAATACACCACTCAACAACAACTTGTACTTATATTGAATCCCTAATGTAATTGAACATCCAAAGATGCTTCACAGGAGAGTAATACAATAAAATTTAACGCTGCACCATTTAAGGAGATAATGGGGCTGATAAACAAAGTCTTGATCAAATAGCTGGGTCTTAAGTAGAATCTTAAAGGAGGAAAGAGAAGGGGAGATATTTAGGGAAGACATTTCAGATGTTAGGATCCTGGTTGCTGACGACTAACAGTGTGATTACAATCAGGGAGGCTCAAGACACCAGAAATGCAGGTGCACAGTTGTCTCAGAGGGTTGTGGGGTGAGACAACAATACAGAGATGGGGAGTGAAGAGGCCATGAGGCAATTTTAAAACCCAAGGACAAGAATTTTTTAATTGTGCATTGCTTCACCAGAAGTCAATGCTGATCAGTGAGGACAGTGGATATGAGGGAATAGATTTAGTATGACTCAGGACAAGGGAAACAGAGTCTTGAATTGACCTCAAATTTGTGGGGCATGTGAATGCAGACCGGCAATCCAGAATTGTCACTCAGTTAACGGTTCGCAATAAAAAGGGAAATCAATTAAATGAATCTTTTTTAGGAAACTGCATTGCTTATATGCTGCATTATTTTCACATAAGTTAAGGACTTAGGAACAGATTTTCAAAATCAATGAAACAGAAAATGCTGGAACGTTAAACCTGCTTGAACAGGATTAATAGCCAGAGATAAATTAGGGTCAGGGGAAAAGAGCAGTTTTCTCCACGAGCCTCTAAGAAAATTACCCACAAAGATCTATCTCTCTCTCTCTATGGTGTGGATTTCCCATTTCACGACTACCATTTGAATCTACTGTCAAGCCATTTGGATCTCTAGGCATGCAACAACGATGACTTTATCAAGAAGGATCAACAGACAAGGTCATTGATGTACATGCACAGATAGAAAACCAGGAATATATTTTGATTCTAGTTAATAGTTAACAGGGTGAAATAAATAATTGAGACATCCATATGGGATTGAGGTTGAAGCTGAAATAGCAGAACCAAACTTTTGAAAAAATATACTAAATTGAAATTGTCATTGTTTTTATCATAATGGGGAAATATGACTTTCCACAAATATGAAGTTAATTTTTCAGTGACAGTGAAGCCTGTTCAGCAATGATCAGATTAGTTCACCATTAAAACAGTTATATCTCATTCGACAGGTTACAGTTTTGTCAAGATTCTTTTACTTAGAGACTCAAATTATGCGTATGCAATCTCCTAAAGTTGCAGGCCAGTTCAGGAGGGTGCAGTGGCGGCATATATTGACAGGTTCATTAGGATTGCTGCAGTCACTGTTATTTGCATATTTGCATATTTGCAGCCCCTGTAGAATTTTGCTGTTAGATTTTTAACTTTCTGACCAGACATTGTACATCATGGGAGTAAAATTCCAACAATTTCCATAATAGGGCAATCAATCAACAGCACCAGTGTTGCCAGTTTTATGCCTGGGAAACCAGTTCAAGACCTAACCCAGTGTTTTCCCCAATAATGTAGACTTAGAAATTTGAACATTTGTGAAGAAATGCTTATTTTCACCCTTGTAGTTCAACTAAGAATCAGAGTAAAATCCCCAGAACACACCAGTGTCACTTGTGGATAAGTTCCATTGCATGGAAATCCTGCAAGTATTTTTCAGCAGAACTCCTGGATTAAAAAATGCAAAAAAAAGCTTTGATCATCCATTTCACCTTGGATTCCACTGATATCATGCCAGTGGTGTGACCAGAGAGCATATGGAATTCCATAGAGTTTACAGCATAGAAATAGGTCATTGATCCCATTCATTTGAATTTAGGAGAATGACTGACTGGTGACCTTATTGAAGTAAACAAGATTCATAGGGGGTTCAACAGAGTCGATGCGGTGAGGTTGGTTACCCTTGTCGGGGAGTCTAAAACCAAAGGACATACCCTCAGAGTAAGGGGTCACCCATTTAAGACAGAGATGAGGAGGAATTTCTTCTCACTGAGTGAATTTACAGAATTCTTTACTGTAGCATGCTCTAGAGGTTGGGTTGTTAGGTATATTCAAGGCTAAGACAAACTTGTAGTTGGTAAAAGAATCAAGGTTATGGTGAAAAGACAGAAAAATGAAGTTCATGATTATCAGATCAGCCATGGACTCATTTAATGGTAGAACAGAGTTGATGGTCTGAATGGTCTACTTCTGCCTCTCTCTTATTGACTAACTAGACCATGAGGACATGTTTTGCTCGATGACAACCTTCCTCCTACCCGACTTTACCTAACCTTGGAATACCTTGTTGTACCTTTCTCCTCATTATTATCTTGCTTCCTATTAAATATATCAATTCTATTAGCCTTAACTATTCCATGTGACAGCTAGTTCCTCATTTAAACCACTCTCTGGGTAAAGAGGTTTCTCCTGAGTATTTCATTGGCTGTACTAATGACTATTGTATTTATCACCCCTAGTTTTGGACTTCCTGACACATGCAAATATTTGCTACTGTTCAACTTTCAAAAAGCTTCATAAAACACCAAGGGTCATCCTACTAGCTTGCTTTTACTGGAGAAAGGATCGCCAACTGACTTAGTTTTTCCTGATATGTGTAACCTCTCAATTTTGGAACAGTCATTTTTGCAGCTTCTGGAGCACCTGAACATTTTTTGTTTTGCAAGATAAGAGACCAAAATGGCGCACAGTACTTTAACTTTGCTCTAACCAAAGTTCTATATAGGTTTAACATAATGGGCAGAATTTAATACAAAGACAGTGGCTCCCAAAGATGGGATGGCAATTGGGTGCCACTTTCACTTCCACGTTGGGAGCACAATGCACGCAATCTCAGTGTGAATTTTAAGTGCGCATGGTGGGAACATGTCCCATATGTAACCATAAGTGTTGGGGGATCACTGTCAGCAGCCTGTCTCCTTACGTGCTGCTGATGTTGGGATTGCAACAAGGCACAGTAAGAAACATTAAGTAGTGTTGAGGGCAGAATAGTGCCATGGGTACTGAGATACTGTTACAGACCACACACGTACATAACGTTTCAAATATGTTTTGTAGAGTTGACTCAAGTGCATGGTGTTCATTTGTTGGGATGACTTCATTTGGAAGGTATATTTCACTGTTATGTTTCCTATTTGGCAGTCTTTGCTGAATGAAAGAGACTGAAGAACATCTCAGCTGTGTAAGCATTGATGTGCAGTGTGTTAGAGGTCAGCATTTATTAGATGTGGTGTGACTTAATCCCAATGTTACACAATATACCTGCGTGCAGTGTATGTGATGACATCCCCACAAATGACTCGACAACCAGAATGTCACACTTATCGATGACCAATCATGGCCTTAGCGTTATGAGCAAGGAACTGAGAGATAGCTCATGGTAGTATCAGTGATTAGAGTGTCAGTGCAAAGCTGGTAGCCCAAGAGGCATAATCTCTTTTTTAATCCCATATTGAAACAGTTCCATCCTTTGTTTCATTGTGGGCCGAAGGGTCTGTGCTGTGCTGTACTGTACTGTTCTATGTTCTTTGGCAACCTAGTGGGTAGGGAACATGTGTAGTGAGATAGCTCTGGTTAGAAGCTTTTGTCATCATCTTCTGAAGAGGTTAACTGCTCCTCCATAATTCTTCTTCCCTTTGCAATGCCACATTATGCAAGGCACAACAAACATGACAGTTCTGGACGCCATCTGTGTTGCATGTTGTAAAGCTCCGCTGGACCCAGGGGCCATGTTTTATACAATCTCTGTGATTGACCTTGAGAAGCAGTGTACTGTGTGGTAACACTCCTCCCCTGATGACACACTCTTATCATTATCCACAACCTGAAGAGAGAGCCCTTATCAACCAGGAATCAATCCTGCATTTGGTAAGGGACCTCCAGTATCTGTGGTACTTATGAGTATCTCTAAGATGTATGAATCATGAGAGGTCCCTGAGAAATGAGCACATTGTTTCCCTGGAGTCATAGACAACTTGAAATTAAAGTGAGGGGGAAACCGTTTCCGAGTTACAAATGCAGCTGGCTGTTCCCAGGCAACTCAAATGGCTGTGTGGGTGCAGTTAAATACGCCCTGCATGTCTGGGAATTGCTCTGCCCCAGTGGCCTGGCTATCAGCATCTGTTGTGAATTTGATGAATTTATTGGCCCTTCTGAACAGGGTTTTGGTTATGTCCCAAACACATCTGTGTTGTAACCTGGGTAATGCCACACGTGCCTCTCTGGGGCACTGGAATAAGCTGTGTGAGTAAAAGTTTAGGACCATGGTTCCCTGGATGGTGACTGGCATGGGCTATCCTCTAATGTCATGGGACTGCAAGTCTTGTTGTAGGAGTGCACTCAAGTCAGTGACTGTCTCCCAGGAAAGCCTTTGTCATCTCCAACAAGTGTATGTTCTGAAAATGTGCTGAGCGGCTGACCACCCAATGTACTTTGCCACTGAATACAGCCATGGGTGTTTCCTTCCAAACTGCCTGTCATTGATCGTAGGCATTGTGGCTTATGTTATTGTGTAACCAAGATCCTACTCTCGTGAAACCTTTCCTACATCACCCGAGGTTGCAGAAAGATTGAGTGTGTGAGACTCATTGTGCATTTGCAATGTGAACTGGGAGGGGATGCCAGGTGATGATATGAGCACCTCTATTGATAAGGCTTTCATGCCATGAGTAGATGCAGTGGACCAATGAGAATGCAAGACCTTTCCATGGACCATAGCCAGAACTCCACCCATTCCACAATGGCATCCTTGAGACTTCTGATCATTTTGAAAGTAAATGTCTATGAGCAGCACCTGAACTCCATCAAAGTAGTACTTTCTTAGCAGCCAAGTCCAAGAGGTAGTGGTAATGTCCCGATCTCAAAGCCAGAAGACCTGGGTTCAAGTCCCCCTGTTCCAGAGGTGTGCGATAACATGTCTGAATAGGTTGATAACAAAATACCTTAGCAGCCACATTGACAGATGAAAATATTGTGATCCTAATGTTGGTTGTGCCTTGCTTCAAATTCTATGCTCCTTCCTTGCCTGTTGACCTGCCATGTTTAGTTCATTACCTCCCTTAGACACACAGGATGAATCCACTGCAGGGATAGGCCTCACCCTGTAGACCAGAGCCTGGCTTCTTTCAGATACCTGCCCCAAACCTACCAGTGCCTTGCTGAGCTGCTGCTTCAGGACCTGAGCACAAACCCCTCCCTTTTGACTACCCGACCATTGCATCATTTGAAGACACGGACACCATCATCTCCAACCCCATTTGCCTTTGCCTGTGCTGCTGAGACAAAGCCTCACCTG
Organism: Rhincodon typus; assembly: GCF_021869965.1. Lineage (NCBI taxonomy): Eukaryota > Metazoa > Chordata > Chondrichthyes > Orectolobiformes > Rhincodontidae > Rhincodon > Rhincodon typus. The sequence continues at coordinate 16,638,307 of NC_063351.1, read as the reverse complement.
AGGTCAAACAACTGAACAACCTTGCCTGATTCACACCGTCTTTAAGCTGCCAGGAAACAGGGAGCACAAGTTTCCTGCCCATCACCGACTTAATCTTGAAGGTTGGACTGAATTTGATGAGCTTCCCAATGAAGGAGTGTTTGTTACGTGCAAATGTGTGACTAGTACAGCATGAGGCCTGTCACAAACACACTGCTGACTTAATTTCTGCATTCCAAGCTGTTAATAGGGAAAGCAAATCTTCAGCTCCTCCTTAATTCAGTCAACATACATACTCTGTTCTTGCAAACAAAGCTCTGCCCTGCCTCCCCCAAAATTTCTGCTCTTCATACATATGCTCATCAAAAGCTCTGAACCCCAGTGCTTTGTTACCATTTTCTGGCCATTTCTCTATCAATATCAGCTTTATAATCTGAAATAATTCTGACAGTAGTCTCATTGTATGGTGCTGCACCAAGCAGGCAATTTGGGCCTTTGTGCCTGTGCCAGCTCTCTGGCAGAACTATCCAATTAGTTCCACTCATCTGCTCGTTCCCCATTGCCCAGTAACTACTTTCCCTTAACATCATTTTAAAATTAGAAGAACTTGAAGTTGCTCCGTTGTGTAAAGTTTAACATCCAACTGAACAATGTCTAATTACGTTGTGACGGAAGCATAAGAACAAAAACAAATGATAAAATGCCGCAAGTTGAAGATTCATCAAGTGTGTGAAATGGCTTCGAGAATAATTATGCTGAATTATAAGGATTTGTCAAGTGTGCTACTACCTCCGTTAGGAAGTATTGGAATGAAAAAGTGCAGATTGGAGACATGAAGTGGCTTCACTTCCTGTCTTTGTTCATTTTAATGAAAAATGTCGCATATTGGGGTTTACTTCACTCGTCTTAACTTTTTGCTAAACTATTCCACAGCCCTCAAACTATGTCAAAACTGGGCTTTTGGCAATTGCTTCAATAAATTTGGGGCAGCACGGTGGCTCAGTGGTTAGCACTGCTACCTCACAGCGTCAGGGACCCAGGTTCAATCCCACCCTCAGGCGACTGTCTGTGTGGAGTTTGCACATTCTCCCTGTGTCTGCGTGGGTTTCCTCTGGGTGCTCTGGTTTCTTCCCACTGTCCAAAGATTGGCCATGGCTAGGTGGATTGGCCATGCTAAATTGCCCGTGGTGTTCAGGAATGTGTAGCTTAGGTGGGTTATAGGGGGATGGATCTGGGTGGGATTCTCCAAGGGTAGGCGTGGACTTGTTGGGTCAAAGGGGCTGTTTCCACACTGTAGGGATTCTATGATCTCTTCTATGAAAATGGTATTTATTAGGAGTTTTAAACTTTCCTGGTTCATGAAATTTAATTGATCATATTTTGCTAACATTTCTGCTCATAGTATGCAATTACAAATTGTAGATCTGCCGCACAGATATCTCCTCAGGTTCAATAATTCTTGAAGATGACTCTCACTGCCTTTATATTGAATAGCACAGGAGAAGATGTCAGGAATATAGCAATGTTACTCCCTTCTGTTCTAGACTGGATCATTCCTATCACTTGCTTTTGTTGCTCCTTCAATCTTTCTGAAGGCAGCCCTATCTAATAGCACTCTAATAGTAGACACAGGAACACTTGGTTTGATCTGCTGCTTTCTTCATTCACTGTAAAATGTGGTTACAATTAGTATGGTTTCAGTCCACAGATATTACAGTAATACACATGATCACTAACTTACTCCAGTGGGTCTTTCAGCTAATATAAAAGCATGGACTCATCCCTGCTTGTAGCCTCCTGTTACCCAAAATTCATAACTTCCCCACAGTGCAGAATCAGGCCATTCAGCCCACACTGACCCTCCAAACAGTGTCCCATCCTGACCCACTGCCATATCCTACCCTGTAATGCTGCATTTCCCATGGCTAATCCACCTAGCCTGCACATCCATGGACACTATGGGCAATTTAGCAAGGTCAGTCCACCTAACCTGCTCATTTTTGGACCGTGGGAGGGAACTAGAGCACCCGGAGGAAACCCACACGGACACGGGGAGAATGTGCAAACTCCACACAAACAGTCGCCCGAGGGCGGAATCGAACCCGGGTTCCTGGCGCTGTGAGGCAGCAGTGCTAACCGCTGAATCATCATGCTGCCCCTGCTGCGTCTTTGACTTGTTATTTAAAACCTTGTCTTCAAGGGCTAGCAGAGTTCAAAAGTCAACAACAAAATGCTGGATTACTTCTTGAGTGGCCAGATATTTTGTGGATGAATTGTTCACTGGATGGAATCCTCAACTGAGCAACTGTCAACACCACATTTTGAAATGCCTCTCATCATCCTGCGTATCCATCACTCAGCTTGCTGCTGTGCTTTAGAGCTAACAATGTTTTACTCAGGATCCACTGTTTAAAAACTGCCTAGATATTTCTATGGGAGAAGTGACCTAAGTATCCCAATCTTCCATTTTTAGCTAACAAACAGCAAAGTCAACTGAACCATTTTAAAGACAAAAACACCTAACAATTATCAGCTGTTACAAAGGAGTTGCCTATGCTGGACAGCCTCATGGGTTCAGTGAGAACGTTGTGGTTTTCGCACATCAGTCTATGTGCTTGAGCTTTTCTAGTGTCTCCTTGAGCAGAGCTGAAGATGCCTTTGTCAAAGCCGAGGTTGATGTCAAATCGAAATGCTCATTTATTTTGAAGCAGAATGAACAAAAATAAAAGCGGCTAATGATTGTAAATGTCTTCCACATCACTTCTTGTAATGACAAACCATGCTATGCTCTCCTACGTGAGGGACACTCTTTTCATTTTTGTCTCCTTTCAGGTCAGTTTCAAGTTGTGAAATAAAACCAACCTGCTTTCATTCTAATGTGTATCTGCAGCCCTGACAGGTTGAACATTTAACCCTTTGAGAACTAAGTTTAACTCGGAGTAGCATGATCAACATATTTGCATTCCGGTCCTTCCCAGGGTAACGTGTGGAACCATTGTAAAGGTTGGACAGACAGCAGTAATTGCCTGGAGAACTGACCTGCTAATATCCCCCATGCTTCACTTTTAACCTGTGTTTCAGGGACTTTGAGAAGGCTATCTAATGGGAACTGGAGCTATACCTCTTTAATGTTGATAAGGCATCACTGGGGATGTACTTCTATTATAACCTGAGCAAAGCGTGTGGCTTCTCAGTCCAACAGGAAGGCGAGTCTGGGTGACAAATGTACGAACAGTGAAGTCTTTCAACATTTGTTTCTTATCTTCCTCGTGGGGACAGAAGGAACAGGTTATTCTTCTGGACTGCATAAGAACTGTTCAGGCCTCCCCTGCCTCAGTCAAGACCTTTTTAGAAATGCCCTCTCTGTGACTTTGTGGATGCTAGGTATTATTCCACTTGTCTTCTCCTGCCTAATGTTACACTTTCACTCTGACCAACTGTTACTTTGTCATGATTTCAAACTTCATATCGAGTTGCCTCAGTTAGCCAGGTTTCCAGGCCAACATAGGCATTAAATTTGTTTTAATTTTATTTTCTGTGCACCTGTACTTGGATCTCCAAATTCAATGTGTACATTTGCTTTCAAATATTTGGAAATTTTCCATTCTCTATCAGACCTCCATACAACACCTCTCTAATTGCATTTCCAGTGTGAATTCTAGGTTGTACCGTTATTTTTTTTTAAATCTCTTATCAAATTGTCCTCTAACGCAACCTCTTACCTTACCATGACTGGCTCAATTCACTTGCACTTCACTTCCCAGATGCAATATGAAGTGATCGATTTGTCACAGTAATAGTACACTGGTAGCCTGTATCCCCATAACTTCATTTTTCTATGATTGGCTACCAATCCAATCTTAATTTCTTTTCAAATCTTTTTGAAGATGTGACATTCTGACACATTCACACTTATTGCTTATCTCTAGTTATTCTGAGAAGCTGTAGATGGAAGAACAAAGGCTGCTGTATTCTGAATGGTGTTGAGCTTCTTCAGTGATATTGTGACAGCACTTGTCCAGATAAATCATGAGTAATCTGTTGCACTTGTGATTTGAATTTTGTAAATTGTAAAGAGGTTTTGGGGAATGGATAGGGCTGGAGTGGGAAAGGGGTGTCAGTAGCTCATGGTAGAGTACTCAGCTGTTGCATCCCTGTATTTGTTCATATGGCTAAGTTTTTTTTTAAGATTCTAGCCAATAATGAGTCACGATGATAGGGGCAATGTGACACTGTTGAAGATCAGTTAGTTGGTTGGCCTTTTTGTATCAGAAATGGGTTTTTTCCTAACTTTTTTTATGTCACACCAATGCTGCTTACCACTTCCCAACCCAAAGTTCGATGTTGTCAAATTTTGATGTTATTTTGATTAAACTGTTCAGTCATGACTTGACACTCCAGGGTGGATGGGACTTGAAACCAGGCCTTCTACTCACTACCACTGTGCCACAAGACGCCTAAGGTCCTGCTTTAAACTAACTGTTTCATTATTGGAAGAGTTTTGAGGCTCACAATGCTGTGTTATATTAAGTTCTCAATAGTAGTTCATTGAACGTCTTTTCGTACATTGGGTTTTTCTTATGTGATGTTTGCTGATTGCATAACTGTCTTAGCTGAAAACTGCATCAGTTGATTTAATTCATAAAATCGAAAATATTTTGACTGATAGCGATATCTTGAAACATTCACTTACTTTTGTTAGCAATCAAGCCCCAATTCTAACCAAATGGAAACAGAAATTGCTGGTGAAACTGAGCAGGTCTGGCAGCATCAGTGAGGAAGAAAGCAGAGCTAACGTTTCATCAGAACCCGCAATTTTGTTTTAGTCTAATTCTAACCAAATACACTTGGTTGATTCGGGTAAAACTTGAGTAAATATCATTTGAGTTACTGTCCACTGAGATCTGATATAAAGTTATGCTTTCTCAGCCAGGCTAAACTCAAAACTTTCGTGTATAATAGCATAGAATCCCTACACTGCTGATAGAAGCCATTCAGCCCTTCAGGTCTGTACCAACCCTCCAAAGTGCAGCCCTCCACCCTACATTTACCATGACTAACCCACATAGCCTGCACGTCGCTGAATACCTGGACAATTTAGCGCTGCCAGCCACCTAACCTGCTCATCTTTGTACTTGTGGGAGGAAACCAGAGCACCCAGTGGAAACCCATGCAGACATGAGAAAGTGCAAATTCTACGCAGTCACCTGAGGCTGGAATCGAATCTGGGTCCCTGTGAGGCAGCAGAGCTAACCCCTGAGCCACCATCTCCCCTGTATGTTGAATCATACCAAATAAAATCTGCAGCTCCAAATTTGAGCCTTTCTGAATCAAGATTAACTTTGTGCTATTTCCCCATTTTCAATTAAGTGCTATTTCTGATAATTTATGATTGAAAACAGTTTTTCAAATTGCCTGTAGCTAAAAATGAAACTTCAGGGTTTCCCCACAGCAAAACATTGCATCAACTTAATACAAGTTCTTGTCTTACACTGTGACTACTGCCATAGTAGCCAGTTTGTGCATTGTAATTGGGATCAGGGAAAACAAAAGAGAAGTCCTAGAATACCAATCTTATCCATAGGCACTTCGACATGTATTTCAAATCCCTTAAGTCTTTCATCTAGCTGACTACTGCTTTCTCCCTCAGAATGGTAGGGTAATGAGAATGATCAGGAGATCCAAGAACTATTAAGCTGGAAGAACGTGACATTTGAGTGTAAAACAACAACTACAATCAGAAAAAGCAGGCCTGCAAGCAACTGAAGGCTGAGGCCCAACAACAAACCTGTGACATAAAGAACAGATGGTGGGTGGAGGAACCACTGGAGGCCCAACGAATAGCAGGCAATGATGCTATGCAGGGTTTTTTCTATGCTGGTAAGACCACTCACGGATTAAACGCCCAAGACCCCACTCCACTGCTGGCCGAGGACAGAGTGATTCTTATCAAAGATAAAGAAGCCATCATACAACACTGGGCAGAGCGCTTCAGCAACCTCCTCGCCCAGGGCTCTGTTGTCTGCATAAATAGATAAGGAACGTGTAGTTTTAAAATGAAGCATAAAAGTGCTAATAAAAGGAAGGAAAAGGAGCAACTGTGAAAGATGAATTAAACCCTTGTTGTATACGTTACTGTACATGACTCCAGATCCACAGCAATAGGGCTGAATCTTAACTACCCTACGGCCTAGTAGGCCATTCTGTTCAATGGCAGTTACAGATGGGCCACAAGCGCTGGCTTTGACAATGACAAAAGGATATGAGCTACTTCTTTATTACGTTGTATGTGAAACCAAAAGTGAGCAATCTCATAATTGGAAATAAACTAGATCAGTGTATGGGGGATATCTAGGCAATAGAACCATACATTTATTTCCATTTTTATTTTTAAGGTTAAGATAGACAAAGTACGAAGGCGGGACAGAGCTGGTTTAAGGGAATGAGAATGGAATAAGTTAAAGTAAACTGGAAAAATGTTATTGACATCAAAATAAAAAAGCAGCGAGAAACATTTTACAAAAGTAACATTTTACATGAGAATATTTTCCATGAGAACATTTTACATCAGTGGAAACAAAGAGAATGTTATTCCACCAAAACATAGCAACAAAGCAGCCATTTGTAACACATCGTTGATGCTTAAAGATATAAGGCAAAAGTTTGAACCATAGAAAATAGTATAAATTAAGTGCATAGCCAACAAAGGAAAAGAAGACAAAAGGTTTAGAAAGAAGTCAAAAAAAAAAATTAGCAGGGCAAGGACAGACTGTGAAATAAAGTCATAAGAAATCAGAAAAAATAATAAGGCATTCTCTACACATACGTAACTAAAGGAAACATCAAAATTGGCATAGAGCCGCTAAGGTAGAAACACTGGAAATTCACAAGAGGGAGTCTCACTACCTCCTGTTGACATTCAGTAACATTATTACTGTTGGATCCCATACCAGGAACATTCTGGGATCACCATTGTCCAAATACTGTAGCTACAAGAATAGATGAGAGGTTAGAACACTGAATCATTTCCTGATTGACTTGTGTCTTTCTATCTTCAGTAAGGCACAAATCAGAAGTGTGATGGAATACATTCTACTTACCTAGATAGTTGTAGCTTGAACAACACTCAAGTAGCTCAACACAACCTAGGACAAAATGGTCTGGTTGATAGGGAGCCCAATGCCTACTTTACCCATTTACTCCCTCTGCCACTGGTACACAGTGGCTGCACGGTGTACCACATTCGAGACACACTGCAATAACTCACCAGGGCGTCTATTAAAGCACCTTCCAAACTAGAAGGACAAGGGATGCTGGCACATGAGAACACCACAAAAACCAAATTATTCACCAAATCACACATCATTCTGACTTAGAAATAGATCACTGTTACTTTATCATCGTTGGTTCAATATCTTGGAAATTCCTTCCCAACAGTACTAGCTTGCATCCACACTAGATGAACTGTAGCCATTTTGAGAAGGCAGCTCATCATCACCTGCTCAAGGTCAACGGGGTTGGGAAATAAATCAGCAACACCCACATTCTATGAATGTGATTTTAAAAAGTGCTTAAATGTACTCTGCCAGCTCTGAAGAGCGTTACGGTATTCTGACATTAGGACAGAAGCTATATAAATTCAAGTTCTTTCTTCTTCTAAAATGAAAGAATTCCAAATTGAATTACATGAGCACTCGAGATAAATCAGGCCTTTGTGCAACCATGTAAAATGTTCCAAAGCAATTCCACGACCCGTTTTATACTGCTCCTCATTTTTATTTTCATTGACTTCGCAATTGACTAGGAGTGATAGGATCCTGATCAGTATGTAATACTGAAGTCTCTACCTGAGTTTAACATTGACAGGTGATATTAAAGCTGAAAAAAAAGCCATTCAATTCTCATTTTCATTCTGCCTGTCTTCCACCATGAAGCAAGATTTTAAAGTCTTCTATTCATGACTCTGTTTTAAACTGGAACATTTCATGAGACTTTTAGTCAACTTTTGCACGTTTACTGAGTTGACAAATATACACATTTGACATAAATTTTCGAGTGAACATTTATTTAGCATTCCTTTAAATCAGTGTGACCTTTTGCATAGCTGTCCACTATTGGTGCAACTTGTGGAAGTTTTGGGGTTAGCAGAACATCTGGTAATATGTTGCAAAATGATAACTTAATCATAGAACATTTCCGTGATTGGGCAAAAATCCTCTTCCCCTTTAACAGCCTGCCTGAATAACAGTTCGCTTATTTGACATACAATTAAGGAAATTATTGATCTCAGCATAATTTAATCACAAAAAAGATTTCAGTTCAATGAGATCCATGTGTATTTTGGCATGTATTTTAGACTGAAACCCAGGAAAATCAAGTTTAGAAAGTGAAGTTATGGGTACAATCGCAGTAGATTATTTGACTGATACAAATTACTAAGTCACTAAGATAATTGGGTAAAGGGATATAATTCACCTCTGGCATGAGTGTAAGTTAGGCTTGGTGGAAATCTGTCATTCACTAAACACTATATTATTATTGTTTCTGTTCTATTCAATTGATTGGGTTATAATGCACAGTAGAGCATGTGTAATGGGCAGACAATATAATAGATGGATTATAATAGGTGAGCTGTGTAACCCATGTGTGATTAATGGACATTGTGCATAATGCGAAGGGTACATAATGGGTGAGGTGTATAATGAACTGGATGAATAATGGTTGGGTTGTACATTGGTAGATTTTTAAATGATGGTCTGTATATAGGCAGCATATCTAATGGGCAAGTTGTGTTTCTCAGCAGAGTTTATAATGGGTGGGTTGTATAATGGGCTGTGCGTGTAGTGCATAATATGCATACTGAGCAAGGTGATTATTTGGCAGGGTTTATAATGATCTGTAATGAATTTAATGACAAACAGATAGGCTGTGTAAAGAGCAGGCTGTATGATAAACATAGTGTAGAATGGCTGAGGTGTATAATGAGTAGTATTCAGTGAAGAGATAAGTAATTGTCAGAGACGCTGTTCAGATAAGTCCCTAGTTTTGAAATAACTAACATAGACTAATTCTGCAGGCACACAAGTTTACAGGCTTGATGTTCCAACTTGCTGAGGAACATGTTAGTTCGTTGTCCACCAACCCTGCTCCTGTAATAAATATTGAACTCTCTCTTGTTGTCTGATTAGGGAGGGTGAAAGCTAATGAATGCCAACTCAAAAAAATGTTTAACTGTGGGGCTCCTTTTAGTGCTCATCTGAACGGGAAGAGAAGCAAAACGTGAATAGGATGAGGTGGTGTTGAGGGAGCAAGTGTGTGCAGTGTGAAGTTAGGATGGAATTTGAGAAACTTGGGATTGTACAAAGGTTACTGAGTGGAAGGGAAATGTTACCAGTGGCTGATGTGAAGGGAACAAGAAAGACGTAAGTCTGTTCGGAATGGAACTGAGTGGTATTCTAATATGCGATGCCAAGGGCAGGAAGGGAATTTTTGAAAACGGTGGGGAAGTGGGAAAGAGAGATTGCTGCATCTGCTTGTTCTAGATATAAGTAAGTAAAGAGATGTACTCAAAGTTACTAATTTGATAATGTGATTAAGCACTTTCTGCATTATAGTCAGGGCATGAGTAGATCCTCCTGGAGCTGATGACCTCTAAAAACACTTGAAACTTGCAGTAATGTGATGTCTGCACTCACCTAAGTGAATCTTAACAGTCTTTATTGAACTATCCATATAGAAAAGTTAGTGAGGGATGACATCTTGCCAGGAATCCTAACTGACCATGTGAGATGCCATCACTATGACAGCTCCTCTCCCAAATGCATGAGCTTACTTGAAAAACGATACAACTCCCACCAACCCTTGTTTCAACAGTACTAAGACACAGGTGCTCACACTTCACCCACATTTCTTCCACAGACACTTCCAAGGAGGTTTCTGGGAATTTTGTGGTTTGCATGTTACTAACTTACAACATTGTGGAAACAAAAGAGGCCACAAGAGAGTGAAACCTCACTCCATGAGCTGTAGTACACTACCTCTTTGAGAAGGCCCCTGGCCATCTCACTGAAGTTGTTTCTTCGAGGATACTGTGAATGTGCCCAGTACTGACCAAGAATTACAATTGGAGTCATTTAATTCAAACGTTGCAATATATCAATGATATAACGATATAAATATCCAAAGTCTGTGTTAAAAACAGCTTGTAACCCAATCCTGGGATACTCATGTTCTTAATTCCAACATGTATGTATATTATTGAAATTAGGTAGAGTAACTGCAATGCTTCATCTTTTTTATGAATGAATTGGTTTCGTCTTTACATTTAAGTTTTTCAATTATAAAGATATGCTTCCAGCAATAATAAGCAGAATTTATTGCTTCACATTTTTTTTTAAAATTTGGATTGCTGTTACTTTTGGAGAAGACTTCCTGTTCTGTGAAACATGTTCTTTTTGAACACCACTTCCTCATTGAGAAAAGCAGTTATCACTGCCTATTGGGGAAGTTCTTGATTTTCTTTGCAACCTGTTTTCTAGCCTGTTAAAGCTGCTGCAATTCGTATAAGAGATAGTAGGAACTGCAGATGCTGGAGAATCTGAGACAACAAGGCGTAGAGCTGGATGAACACAGCAGGCCAAGCAGCATCATGGGAGCAGGAAGGCTGACGTTTCGGGTCTAGACCCTTCTTCAGAAATGGTAGTGAAGCTTTTTGAGCGATGTCTGCCACCCATGGTGATCTGGGTGTGGCTGTTTCCGACCACAGTTTACTCCTGAGATTTTTGCAGCATTTGCAAAGGTACTGGATTTACAACATGTTCACAGTTCACGTGGAGGGCAAAATATCAAAAGGAAAATACAGATTTTTCTGATTGCTCTGTTCATGTACCGCACTACTCTGCCTTCCTGAGGACCGACCCTATCAGGATTGCTAACGGATGCAGATTAAAAACTCAACTTTCTATATTGCCAATCCAAAGATGTGCAGGTTGATGGATTGGTCAGGGTAAATTGCTCCCTGATGTCCAAGGATGTACAGGCAAGGTGGGTTAGCCACGGTAAATGCGGGGTTACAGATGGGGTGTTGAGTTTGGGTGGAATGCTCTTCGGAGGGTTGGTGCAGACTCGATGGGCCGAATGGCCTTTTTCTGCACTATAAGGATCCTATGATTCTAATTATCTTGGTTCTGAGAGAAAATACTAGGAACATGCAGGTTTTTTTCCAGTTATAGCATAAATATTACTGCATCAAAATATTGCTTAGACTGGCACATGGGCAACTAGCTTGGAAAAGGACCTTTGATAGATGGGGTACGCACTTGGGGAAAAACTGCATTGGCAGTATCAATTGTACATTTAACATACAAGCAAGAGTCTTATTCATTGCAACTGTCATGAATATATCTGTTTTATTGTTCCAGTGTATTCAGTCACTGCCCTTAGTGTGGGAATCGCCTGCTCAAGTGGAACAAAATCTAACCCCTCCAGTGGAATGCCGCAGAGTGCCAGTATCTCTGCCCATCCCTGGGTTCGTACTACCCTCTAGATTGATAGAATCTGTGACCTAATGGATGCTAGCAGAGAGAAAGTAAATTCACTGACTGTTTTTACGTGTCCCTATACCTGTTCATAGACTTTTCTTGCCCACCTATCAGTACAGATGAATCAAAGTTTGGAAAGGGCACAAAGAGAAAGGATGAAATGTACAGTAGATGTTGTAAAATAAGGTTTTTTTTCTATTAGCCAGATGTTTAAATGTTTAATAGTGAAAATTGTTGAAATGGCTGGTGGCTATTTTATTGCCAGTTTATGAATTAAACCAAACATTTTTGGATGGAGGCAAGAATCAGGAGGCATGCCTGTCATAAAGTTATAAACCTGGCCCAGATGGGAAGTAGAACTTATTGGTAGTTACTGGAGGTGAGCTGTTAATTTGGTCAAGCTCAGCTTTGTTGATTTATTAGTGGCGGAGGGGTAGGTGAGGGCAGGGACAGAGACAGGTTACCAGAAATGCAATCCACGTTCTCAGAGAATCATAGACTCCCTACGGTGTGGAAGCAGGCCATTCAGCCCATCGAGTCCATGCCAACCCTCTGAAAAGCACCTCGCACCCAGACCTAACCCCCACCCTATCCCCGCATTTACCATTGCCAATTCACCTGAACTGCACATCCCTGGATACTCTGGACGATTTAGCATGGCCAATCCACCGAACCTGCACATGTTTGGACTGTGGAGGAAGTCAGAGCACCCGGAGGAAATCCATACAGACATGGGGAGAATGTGCAAACTCCACACAGATGGTCACCCGAGGCTGGAATCAAACCTGGGTCCCTGGTGCTGTGAGGCAGCAGCGCTAACCACTGAGCCACTGTGTCACCCTTAATTGGTTTTGGCAGTGTTTACTGTGGTTGCAGTTTGGACGGGAACATCTAAGTTTGAAAAGCTGAAAGAACAAAGACTTCTTAGATTTCGGATGAAGGGTGGACACCTCTATCCCAGGTTAGAGCAGAAATTTGAGAAATTACTCTTTTTCCGGTGATGGCTCCCCTCAACATAACAGTGTTCTTCGCTGTAACCTAAAAGTCAATCTTTCCCATTCAAAACTCAGCTGATCCTGTTCTTGCTACCTTGAGTTAGTCTGGATGTGACAGCTCCTGAAGGCTGTCCACCTCAATGAAAACTTGGAAAGAATAAAGTTGAGATCCTAATAAACTCCTTACATGTCTATTGCCTGCTCATTGGTACACATGAGTTCACTTGCCCACCAATTCCCCACCTTCACAAAACATTCCTATTTCGCAAATGGAAGTTGGCGGCTGCGTGCATGATGTCAGTGCCAATTTTGTGTTCACCATGCTCCATTCAGATTCACTCATGATAAAAATCCAAGACCCACTGATTGGAGAATTAGTTCAGTAACATTTTGGCACTTTTGGCATTCCCCGGCAGTACAGTAGGAAATGCAGCAATCAATTTATGAATGGAAAGCATTTACAAACAGCAATGTGATAAAGGCCAGATCCTTTTAATATTTTTGTTTTGTCACACGAAATGCAAAGTTAATATTATGAACAAACTGTCGACGCTAACAAGCTATTAAGTTTCCAGCCCAAGTCATACAAACTTTGGCAATTGAGCCACAGACAATACCATGTCTCAAATCTTAACATGGACAGCTCTACAGGAAATTCATCCAAGTCATTGTTCAAGGATGGATCAACACAAGGAGACTAAGGAATCCCCAGTATTTCTGTTTCCAAGGTTCATTTTGAACAAAATGCAGAATTCTAAACTCGCTTGTCAACTCATGGAAGTGAATGAAGGCAGTCAACCTTTCATAATGTCATAATGTGTCAAGAATCTCAAACTGTAAGTCACAATCCAGGATGTTGGAAACAACACGATTGCCAACCCTTTGGAAGGAACAATTGAACATGTGAAAACTCATCTGGTGATGCTGCTACATTTTCGGTATGCTTTTAAAAATCAGCAAAAGTTGTTCCCAGGTACTTTCACCAGAGAGTAATGGAATGAACAGGTCAGAAAGCTGGACCACAAATTAGCTACAAGTCGGCAAAGATAATTAACTGTAACGCTTTGAAAATAAAAGAATCCTAACAGAGGGAAGAACGCACCCATTCTGTTCAAATTTTCAGGTTTCACCTGAAAACCAATCACACAGAATTTTGACCACCAGCAACTTCATTACCTGCTGGGAGCATTGCACTTCAACATGTAAGCATCAAAAGTACCCACTGAATTGCAGGCCCACCACACGAGAGATCAGAGACTGCAAATCAAAGACTGAGATAATCATAGATATTTTGTAATCAACCTGTTCAGAGATGTTATTACACACTTCTTTAGCAGTTGGGACTTGAACCCAGGCCTCCTGTCTCTGAGCTATGGACACTATCACTGCATACAAGAACCTTACTGAGACAATTATAAACAATAATGGTACATTGCATTCACGTGTATCGAGTCTTTGTAATTGTATGTGAGATATCACACTTTTTTCAGTTTAAGTGCATGAGAACAGTTAACCTGCTTTATTTTAAAACAATGGCATGGTGCTGAAATTCTTCCATAGACATAAAAATTTCAAGGGTTAAGAAAACACATACTTCCTTCATACACAACTTCAGTAAGGAAATATGTATATTCTGTCCGTAGCAATGTTTTTCTGTGTATAGAACTACATGTTGACATAAAATCTTAGGTGGTGTACTAAAAATTTCATCAAATGAATTACAATTTTATACCTCTGACATTTATAACTGATTGATTGTGGGATTTTTTCAGTGAACTTCCCTATCATTGCACTGGAATTATATCATTGTACCAGAAAGCTAATGACCTTCTATGGTGCAAGTGGTTGAAGAGAGGGAAATTTTGGAAGAGCATTAAACCCATTTTGAGTTTAAAAGTTTTAACTGTGGGAATATAAAAATCAATGACCAACATGAAGTACTTCTTTCTGATTTTAGGGAAATGACTTTGTAATTGAGAAGGTGAGGCTGCTGAGTTCTGTGAATTTAAATACCTGTTGGAGACCCAATTTTTCTATTTCTTCCTCTTACAATAACAGGATGCCTCCTGATGTGCAGTTATAACACGTAGATATCCCTATTGTATTGTGCCTTTAAATATTTCTGAGCTAATATTTGTAACAGCATTCATTATTTGGGGTCGTATCCCCATCTGCTTTACCATCCACGCTCCTGTGTCTACATTTCTAGCAACGTTATTCTTACCAGTTTACTTTTGAGGACCTTTCTGCTCACCCTTGTTCACAATCCCTGCAGGCCAATCTCCCTCACTAATTCACTCTAATTCTCAGGTGCCCCATCAGTTGGCAAGTTGCTTATTTTTGTTTTGAGATGCTGTGTACCAAATTTCTCTTTTAACTTTACCTGGATTTAATTCTGTTATTTAATTAATTTTGTTATATATTCAGTTTGTTTGGCTGGACCAACCCAAAGAGAAACCTAAGTGCCAGAATCTCAGGGAAGCATTTGATTGCATGAGGTTGTCACAAACTGAAACTCCTTCCCCACTGGGAGCTGAAAGACCTGAGCTACCTAATCCTTCCACTCAACAATTTGAGAGAAATTTATCGTGGTAAGATGGCAGGCGTTTTCCATCAAACAACTTCAAGTCTGATCACTACTTAAATTACTTTCAGTAACTGGGGAATGTCACAGCATCACTTGTCAAGAAGGGTTTACAGAGAATGGAAAACTACTCATGGAGACTTTTACAAAGTAGGTGGGTGTCCTTCTGCTGGTCAGAATTCTGGAAGCCAAAACCATGACTGTCTCTCACTAAACAGGCAACCTGCTGTCCTAGGTACAGTCCTTTGATCTCACACAAACTAATCCAGGTCAAGGAATGCCCCATTCATCCCAGACCCCACTTTGCAAAGCAAAAGGTGTAGTCTACTCACACCAGTTTACCACCGGTGTAGGCTGACTCTTTCTCATCTTGCCTGGAGCTGGAATAACTAAAACCCAGATGGGATGAGGCCCTTAAATGAATTCTAATTCACCACATAAGGGCTTCAATTGGTCAAGCTTAGGCCTTCCTGCTCAGAAGGTAATTCCTGTGGTGGGTATGTGTTGGCTGTCAACCAGCCCAATTTCTTTCCGTCTCACCATCTTCCCGTTGCTTTTCAAGAGGGTATGATTTGTATCTTCGCTTTGATAATTTCTCAGCTGTCACATAAAAAGAATTGCTGCCACCGTGTGGTGCAAAGTGAATAATTCTGAAACTTTACACTCAGAAATGGACCAGCATTAACTTCACCAGGGACAATCCCATTTCCAACCTGCTGCTGTCTGTGCTCAAAGATCCGATAGGTCGTTCTGATTAAGCTTTGCGCGTCCTCTTCAGTGACCTACTGGCTCAATTCTTGTGCCAACGTTTTGGGTATTTCCCTTATCTACAGTCTCTGATCATAACGTCACTAAAAACAGATGGGGTATTAGATCAGTGATAACAAGGTGTAGAGCTGGATGAACACAGCAGGCCAAGCAGCATCATAGGAGCAGGAAGGCTGACATTTTGGGCCTAGACCCTTCATCTTGTTTGTGAATATGGCAGTTACGAGCCTGTAGCTGCACATGCCCATCTCTGTCTTTATGCCTAGAAAAGTGCCAAACATTTGAGGAAAGAAGGGAGAGAGGCATGCTGTACAACAGTCCCTTTTCCTCGGCATTGTTATGCCAAAATAGAAAACACAGGAATTTAAGCACTTAATGTAAGATGTCTGACACTCAATGCTTTCAACATTCTGCCAACTATTACCCTTGTTACCACTGTTATGTTTCAATAAGTGCTCAAAATTGCCATGGTAATAACTAACTACATTTATTTCCAGTATCTTTAGCATGAAGAAGTTATCAACCATTTGCTCGCAAACACCAGCCCGCATGCTAATCCCCACCTACGGCTTATGTTATAAAAATTTAGCACAGCTGTAGCTACACAGAAATTTTTCTTGTATAAAATGTAGGCCAAAAGACCACCATATGAAGGAGAAGACCTTGGCCATTCAGTACATCAAGGCTGTCCTGCCATTCAATGAAATCACAGACGATCTGATAATCCTCTGACTCCACTTTGCTGCCTTCTCCCGTGATAGCCTACATGGACTTCAATAAGGCTTTTGAAAAGATCTCATCAGACTGGTTATGATGCTAAGAGTCCATGGGGATTAGTGCAATTTGGCAAATTGGATCCAAAGTTGGCTTAGTGGCAGGAAAAAGAGGGAGATGGTCAAAGGGTCTTTTGTGACTGGTATCTGCGCCTAGTGGCATACCACGTGATTCCACATTGGGTCCTTTTGCTGTTTGTAGTGTATGTTCATGATCTTGACATGAATGTTGGAGGTATGAGCAGTAAGTTCGCAGATGTGGTGAATAGTGAGGATGAATGTTTCAGACTACGGTACAATATACATGGGATGGACAGAGGGGCAGAACAATGGGATGGTCAGATGAGCTAAACAGTGGCAAATGGAATTTAATCCTGAAAAGTGTGAAGTGATGCATTTTGGGAGGACCTAGAAAGCAAGGGAGTACATGTTGAATGGCAGGGCGTAGGAAGTGCTGAGAATTGCAGGGACCTTTGGTGTATATTTCCACAGATCCTTAAAGGCAACAGGACAGGATAGATCAGGTGGTTAAGAAGGTACAGGGGATACTTTATTAGGCAAGATACCGAATAGAAGAACATGGAGGTTGTGATGGAGCTGGAAATAACATTAGTTAGGCCACAGCTGAAGTATTATGTGCAGTTACAGTCACCACACTATAGGAAGGATGTGATGGTGCCAGAGAGGGTTCAGAGGCAGTTTACCAGGATGTTGCCTGGATTGGACCAATTCAGCTATGAAGAGAAACTACATAGCCTGGGGCTTGTCTTCCTTGCAGCAGATGAGACGTACACGGTCATTAAACAGAATAGATGGAGTATATAGGGAAAATATTTTCCCCTTAGTCAGGGGTCAGTAACCAGGGAATACCTTTGTAAGGTAAAGAGAAGGAGGTTTCAAATGCATTTGAGGAAACTACCCACTTAGAGGCAGGAACCCTCAAGACATTTGAGAAATATTTAGACAAACACAAACACTGTAGCACATGAAGCTCCAGACCAAGTGCTGGAAAATTGGATTAGAATAGAGCGATGCTTAATGACTAGCGTGGACACGATAAGCAAAGAGCCTTTTTCCATCGTGTAAAAGCTCTCTGACTCTTGCTGTTTTTAAAAATTTGTTAATCTCATCCTTAAAACAAAACATAATAACACAGCCTCTGCAGCTCTCTGTAGTAAAGAGTTCCATAGGTTGACTACCCACTGAGAGAAGAAATTCCTCTTCATTTCTGTCATAAATGTGCAATCTCTTACTCTAAGATTATGCCGTCTGATCCTAAACTCTCCCACAAGTGGAAAAACCTTCCCTGCATCTACCCTGTCAAGTTCCCTATGCATCTTGTATGTTTCAATAAGGTCCCCTCTCATTCTCATACCTTACAGGCCTAAAGTACTCAACCTGTCCTCATTAGACTGTCCCTTCATGCACCGGATCAACCCAGCAAGGCTTCTGTAGACTGCCTGCATTGCGTTTAGTTATACAATTAAACACATATATGTTTATACATTTTGTTTTTTAATATTAGTTTAGTGGTGCTGTGCAGCAATTGCCTCCAATATATGGAGGTACTTTCAAGACATGCATGCACATCTCATGTTCAACTTGATCCAGGTACATTTAAATTGATACATTGTTGCAGAGGTAGGTGGGCAGTCACCATCCAATCGGTACACTGTCACTGAGGCCAATAGGCAGTCATGTTTATGTTGAGCTGACCACTGGCAGCTTGTGGTTGAAGTAGTTCCTTGCCACCATTCTTTCTTTCTATTCTTTTTAAACAAAATAAATTGGGTTAAACAGCCCCTAATGGGATTCTGCAACAAAAATGCAAATTAATGGTTAATGGAAACTTATATAATGAAATGGAAATTTAATAAAGCAAGATAATGTTGTCCAAGGTGATGATGCACCCAACCAGTCTTCCTTTCTATGCTGTGTCTAAGATCCTGTTTAGTAGAGAGGATAGACCACCAATGAGTCTTTATAAGAACAGGCACTTACCATACGTAACAAAAGGCAGTTAATTGTGTGATAACATAGTTACTAATTAGGCATAATTATTTAAAACTGTCAGGAGCAAGAAATGACATATCTGTCTCCACTGGGACCTTGAGCTAGACTGCCTAATTCTCCACCCAAAGACTATGGATATTATCAGATGGAGTGGAGCTTAATGCAACTTCAACATTAACTCTTTCAGAGCCATTACCTTGTACATCAGTAGACTTTGATTGAGGCAGGTAAACTATCACTGTGAGTTTGGTAGACAGTCACGGAGAGTGGTTGATTTTCACTGAACTGGGCAGGCTGTCATAGAATGCAAACCATGTCGACAGTCAAACCAGCTCTCACTATTTTTCTCTTATCAGTTGCTAATGAGTAAATTGGAATTGAGATTTTGTGTTGTTTCCTTGACAAGAAGGTATTGAACACATGATCATGTGCCTCTGAGACCATGCAGTGGTTTCCATTTTCTCCTGCCCAGTGTAAGGTTGCAACCAGGATGGTGAATTTTACTGTGCTGGTGTTGAACAGTGGCTCGGGTTGGAAGGCCAAACTCTGGGCCATGACATTTGTAACATTTGGGAGATAGGCATTGAATTGCACAGTTAAGATAGGAATCCACTGACACAAGCCTCAAGTTTGCATAGACTCATCAGAACTGAAGAAGTTGGATGAGGTCCCCTGCTGTAACACTCACGTACGACACCGTTCAACAGGTTTATTTGAAATCACAAGCTTTTGGAGCGTAGCCCCTTCATCAGCCTCACTATTTCATAGAATTTCAAATTGTGCAAAAGTTTACAATTTATAACATGAGCAGGAAGTACTTCAATTGCTGCAATCAGAATAGTGCAGTTTATGATGTTCTAAATGTAAACTGATATCAAAGCTTGTGTTGTTGCTAAAAATAGTAAGTCAGGAAAATTTATTGGGCATTAATGTCTCAGATTGAATTAGTTTAAAGACAGATCTTCTAGCAATGTGTGGCCACTACCACATTATGTACCAGCATGGAGTAATTTAAGACAATCAAGCTGTTAACATGACATTATTAAACAAGAGAGTAGCATGGAAGTTCACTGTGACATTGCATTACTGTCTGCTTTCGTTTCAGATTTAGCAAGGTCTTTCAAAGAAAGAAACTTCTGGAGGGTAATTTTGACTTTGTGGAATTGTTCAGGTCACTTGAAAATAAATTGGCAGCCATTTACATCTCTGTGAAACCGATTTAGTTATCGCATGATTTTAACAATCATTCATCGTCAAAATTACCCTCTAGTGTGGGATGAATATTTACCAAAAGTTTCCGTTCCATTATGAGAACAGCAGAACCGTGGGGAAGAGAACATGGTTGTACTTTGCAGTGTACAGTGGCATATCCTGAAGGTGGTGCTGTCACACACCAATATTCTACAAGGAACTAAATTAGATATTTGATACCGCCAGTATCAGCATCTTTTAAAAATCTATTCACCAACCATAATGCCCTAATTAGAGGGTCAGTTAATTGTTTCAGAAACTTGTCAAAAAGTTGGTATATTTTAACTAGAAGAAAGGTGGTTCTTTCCAACAATGAGCAACATAATAAAATTAGGCTTAATGTGATATAATTTGGCTAGAAATAACTTGAAATCAAATAGGAACACACATTTTCTAGAATACTTTATCAGTTTATTCTGTTTCTCTTTCAATTGTTGCCAGTCTCTTTGCCATACTTTACTACCTCTCTATAAGTTGTATGAAGCAGAAAATGAAAGGCTTACAAGTCACATTAAATCAAATGGTTATTGCTCATTGAGATATGGGTTGATCACAGCACAGAATATTTGTGGTGATAACCTAATCACAAAGTTTCTCTTTTGAACCAATTCTGTCTCCCTCATTTTTCTCTACTTCTTAAATCATTGTTCCCCTAAAGTAATTTTGTGTCCAGGATTTTCCCCTCTAAACAAGTGGCCAGGAACATGTTGGGAAAGGCAAATAATCAGGCAGATTGGCACCAAAGAGATGCCCACTTCCTTTCTATGAACTCAGAAACTTTGTGGGTGTGATGGTGAATGGATGAACTTCCCAACCCTTCCCAATCAAGGGCCTTAGCAGCTAGTTAACAACCACTTAAGGTCCTCTACCTGCTACCAGCCCAAATAAATATGTTTCCAACAGGCAAGAACAGTGGTAGCTTTGCTGACTGGGTTTGCCTGCCAAGGTGGGTGCGGGGGCCTTGACCTCTCGAATCTAGGGGACACTGATAAGGATGCCAAAAGCCACTCCCCAACCTTGCTCCTGAATCCCCTTGACACACCGTACCCCCACCCCACAGAATGTCACTTTACCTTTCTGCTCCCAGTCTTCACTGCTCTGTGCAGCAAGCAGCCTGGGCTTCCAGAGGCCAACTTCAGCTGCAAGGGACATTACTGTCACAGGAAGTGATTGGCCAAGAAGCTCACTGGGTTATCATTTGATCCGATGGTCTTTCTCGTAAGTCGTGATGGTGATGGGTGTCTGTCTCGTTGTGGAGTTCAGCCTCACACTTTACCTTGAAAATATAAAATTCTGGTCTGTGCTTCACCAGTTTCTGTCCCCTCAACTTCTGAATGCAATGTTCAGATTGTAAAATATCACAGCTACAAGTGACGACTCTCTTTGTGTGGGTGTAGGGAAGATATTGACATGTGACTACCGGGAGATCAGAGTAACAAGGATTATTCTCTGAAATATACTCACATCTAATTTGCGTTTTCACTTTTCATTCTGTCTGTTTGGAAAGTGAATCTCTGAGATATTATGGAAACGAATGTTTGGCTACAAAGTGTAACACATATGCATCAAGTTATTGCAACATAATGTGAATCTCAATGTGTTATTAAAATACTGTAATAATTGCATCTTTAAAGGAGTAAAGCTTCTCAAGACATTTCCCAAAAATATGATCAGGCAAGATTTGACACTGAAGAAATATGAGGAGACATAACCAAAAGGTTGGCAAGAAAAGCTACGTTTTAACCAATATCTTAATAACAGAGACAGCAGTCGGACATCAAAAATTGTGTTTGGAAATTTTATCACAGGCTCTAAAGGGACTGCTATCATTCATGTTTTTCAGTGTAAGATGAACCATACCTTTCATATCCCTTGACTAGATTTTTCTCCAGTTACTAATCCAACTTTCTCTCGAATTTGTTCATATAGTCAGCAACCAGTGCCTTGTTTGGAAGTCTGTTCCATGCATACACCACTCTTGAATTTAATCAAAACTCTTCTTTTGCTTTTCCCTTTTCAAGTTTGAGATTATTTACTGTTCTGGAGAAAAATGGGGCATTAACATGCCTGATCCTCCGACATCTGTATATGTACTTTTCAGCAATGGTCAGGAATATGGTCCCTAATATTTCACCGTCCCACTCCCTCTATCCCTCCACATGCTGAGACGACCTGGCACAGTTCAGACTGGCAACAACCATACTTCAATCCTTTGGATGGCTTTCTTCTTTAACATGCAAATGATTGTATTTCTCAAAGTCATAATAAGGAATGCACAGAGAAAGTGAACTATCAACAGAGCTACCAAAATAATTAATTATCCTTAAAGCAATAAAACCTTTAACGCACCTACACCTCAATAATCAAGCTACTGGTAGGAAGGTAACAAATAACACAGCATGGTGGCTCAGTGGTTAGCACTGCTGCCTCACAGCACCAGGGACCCGGGTTCGATTCCACCCTCGGGCAACTGTCTGTGTGGAGTTTGTACATTCTCCCAGTGTCTGCGTGGGTTTCCTCCAGGTGCTCCAGTCTCCTCCCACAATCCAAAGATGTGCAAGCTAGGTGGATTGGCTATGCTAAATTGTCCATAGTATTCAGGGATGTGTAGACTAGGGGGATGGCTCTGGGTGGGATGCTCTGAGTTGGTGTGGACTTGTTGGGCCGAAGGGCCTGTTTCCACACTGTAGGGATTCTATGAAATTTAACATGCATCTTTTTTACTGGTAATAAACCTCCTGATCTTATATGCAATGTGATGTTATTAATTATTTTTGATCTTAATAAAAATGTAAATTGCTACATTATATGAAATATTTCACAAAGCAACTATGTACAACATCTACAAATAAATGCCTTTTCTCTTTTTTTTCAGAATTCATTAGATCTTCTCCAGAACCAATTCAATGTGATAAACTATCCGTGAGTGGAATTTTGCTCTATGTTAATCCTTCATTGTTGCTCACTGTAGTTTATTCTGTAGCTAGTGGTAAGTGCTCTGTGTCCTGTGAAGATTGGAAGATTGATGTTGCTTTTTAATGGCATATGATGCAACAGCAAACAGCTTGTGTTTTCTGTAATCAGCTGTCAAGCTGGGAGTCTATCACTTTATAAAAGGACAGCAGACAGGAAGAGCTAAAGAGGAATGAACTGAAATCTCATGTGCAGAGCAAGTTTTTAATAGGTTTTTGAAGGAGTGGTGTGAGTGGAGTTACTTCTGAAAAGGATGCCGATCATTAAGGTTATATTGAGTGAATAGAAATTGCTGGTGAATATATTGCCATTTCAAGCTGATGGCATTTTGTGGAACTGGCTAGTGTTAGCATTTGCTGACAAAACACAACATGGACTGGAGCCCCGGTATATAGAAAATTGTGTATCCATGTCTTTCCTGCCTGATATATTTGCAGCTGGACTCCAAATGGAGCAGCATAAGTGGATGGGAACAGAAAGTGTAATGGATGGGAACAAGTTGTGGAATAACATCTCTTTATTTTCTCATCACTTGATTGTTCACAACAAAGTTTAAGGAGTATTTAAATATTTTGAGTGCTGTGATCTTAAAGAATACATGCAAACAGACTTTCTGATAAGTTGAAATCAAAAGAAAGAATAAACTTCCATTTAGAAAACATCCAAAGTGTGAAAATGCTCACTCCTCAAAACCTAGACGCATTCACACAAGGAGAGATGAATTCTAGAGATGATGCTGGCGCACAAATCATAAACAGTGTGACAATAAATAAATAAATATCTTTTAATCAATTCTTAAAGATGAACATGTTGCAAGCCTGAAGGGTTTTTCTCTCTCCTGATTCTTTGAACATAGCTAGAAGATCAAAGTTTTGGGATTGCCGTACAAAATTGTGGAGGTGCTGCTGTCTAGGTTGAAGTGAAAGCAAAGTGTGTGAAAGAACTCTACAGACGCCAGCACCCTGTCAGCAAGTATTCCTCTATTTACACTACACTGGTCTGGCTTCCTCAGGGCAAGCTCTTAGAGTGAACAGAACCTCTTGACTCTTCTGTTCTAATCTGTCAGCCAGGGCTCCCTGATCGGGGCTGTTAACCTGGTCCAGTCACGAAACTTATATTTTTGAGGTCTGCCTGGCTGACCTTGTTACAATCACTACAGTCTCTGTGCTCATTTCTGAGTTGGCTGCCTGTTACTTTCATCCTGAAGAGTTGTTGATTGATGCCTGTGACCCAAGTCCCTGGATTTACCTGCTGTGCCCTGTCTTTGAATAATAAGATTTATTTTGTCAGTCGTGTGATGATATAATCAGTACTTCCTTCATCCACACAAATGGTCCAGTTTTAGCAACCATATACCACACAATAGAGAGTGAATTGTGGCTGTTCATATTTTTTTGTGATAAAATATTTTCTCCATTCCACCCTCTGTTAAGTTTCAAGTTTGCAGCCAATAAGTCTGGAATCACCATTACTTTTCAGTTTCTCTAACTTTCCAGACAATAGGAATTAAATTCTAAAACCGATCTTGCCTCCTGAATATCGTTTCAGAGGAAGTTCCTCTATGTGGACATTTACATTTCATTGACTTTCTAGAGGCATGAGGTTAGCTGCTGTCTGAACAGAAATTAGAAAAAGTCACCTGACCATTGGACTGGAAGTTAATTCAGATAAATGTGAGGTGTTGCATTTTGGTAAGGCAGATCAGGGCAAGACTTAAACAGTTAATAGTAGGACCCTCGGGTGTGTTGCCGAACAGAGACCCAGGGGTGCAAGTGCATAGTTCCTTGAAAGTGGAGTCATAGGTAGACAGAATGGTGAAGAAGGCATTTGGTATGCTTGCCTTCATTGGTCAGAACATTGAGTTTGGGGTTGGGATGTTATGTTGCAGCTGTGCAGGACACTTTTAAAATACTGTGTACAATTTTGGTTGACTTTCTATTGGCAAGATGTTGTTAAACTTGACAGGGTGCAGAAAAGATTTCCAACAGTATTGCTGGGACAGGAGGGTTTGAGTTATAGGGAGATGCTGTATAGACTGGCATTTTATACCCCCTGGAATGTTGGAGACTGAGTGGTGACCTTATAGAGGTTTATACAATCATGAAGGGCATGGATAGGGTGAATAGCCAAGGTTTTTTTTTCCCTAGAGTGGGAACTCCAAAACTACAGGGCATAGGTTTAAAGTGGGAGGGAAATGCTTTAAAAAGTTCCTGATGGGTAACGTTTTCACACAGACGGTGGTGTGTGTGTGGAACAAGCTGCCAGACGACATGGTGGAGGCTGGTACAGTTACAACATTTGAAAGGCATCTGGATGGGTATGTGAGTAGGAAGGGTTTAGAGCGATATGGGCCAAATGCTGGAAAAGGGGATTAGGTCACATTGGGATACCTGGTCAGCATGGATGAGTTGGACTGAAGGGTCTGTTTCTGTGCTGTAGGGATTCTATAATAGCAGCATAACAGGACTGAAGGAGGGGGAAAAATGGCAGGTTGATTTACTGAAGGAGAGCGAGAGAGACAAGTTTCATGTCAGATAGGGGTTCACCTACATATCCATTGACTTGGTCTACTGTATCTGTTGCTCGTGATGTGGCCTCCTCTGCATCAGCGAGACCAAGTGTAGACTCGGAGACTGTTTTGTAGAGCATCTGCTCTCTGTACGTGACAAACGACAACACCTTCTGGTCACCAACCATTTTGACTCCCTCTCCCCCTCCCTGGGTGACATGCCCATCCTGGGCCTCCTTTAGTATCACAATGACACCGCCTGCAAACTGGAGGAGCAACATCTCATATTCCGCTATGGGAGCCCACAGCCCGATGGCCTAAACATGGAATTCACTAGTTTTAAAATCTCCCCACCTCCGGCCTCTTCCATCCAACCCACCCTCTCATCCCTATCTCCTTTACCTGACACAACCTGTCCATCTTATCTCCCACCTTTCCGCCCCACCCATCCCACTGATCAATCCCCACCACTCCCTACCTGCACTCACCTATCACCGTCCCACCTACCTTCTCCAGCCCCACCCCTTCTCTCCCTATTTATTTTTGAGCTCCTTCCCCCTCCCCATTTCTGAAGAAGGGTCCTGACCCGAAATGTCAACTTCCCTGCTCCTCTGATGCTGCCTGGCCTGCTGTGTTCCTCCAGCTCCATGCTGTGTTGGCTCTGACTCCAGCATCTGCAGTTCTTGCTATCTCAGAGAGAGACAAGTGTTATGCACCGTAAGCATTAGAGAAGAGATGGTATCCCTCTGAGAGGCTGTGGAGTTACTTAGGGTACAGTCTCAATGTAGTGAGTTGAAAGAAATGGAACACTAATGCAGCAAAAGGTGATACTGAGAGAGTGACTGCTGAGGTCACTTTGATATATGATAGATTCCTGATAAATTGAAAATTCAATTTTTGCTTCGACTAAAAATCTATTCATTGTATAAAGTGCTAGAAATGCACCATCAGTTTTGTACCATCAATGTTTGGACTTCTCTTGAGACTGTAAGTTACTTTCAGATTTTTTTCAATGTTTGTGTATGACTGAAGTTACAAGTCTCATTAACTATTTGCTTTCCCATGTCAGCATCATTGTTCACTGGCTCAGGTTTGTGGGGTGGCATCAGCTTTTTCAAAGCTGGTGGTGGTTAGTGTCTGCTACTTTTCTGATTTGCCTTGTATGCTGTTGGTGAAACAATCAGAACCCAGCTACAGAGGAGCCGAATGTTCAGGCTTGAGCCTCTGGCTTGAAGAGAATGTTCAATGTTTATAGTTCATCAGCAAAACTGATCCCTGGTATTTCTAAGTCCTGCTGCTCACCATTGGAAAAGCTTTCCTAGTAATCAGCTTCTACAGAAGCTAGAGGGCGCCTGCCAGAAACTGTGCAAATCCAAGAAGTGCCCATAACGTATGTTTCTCGTCCCCCTGGCAATGTTAGTAACTCTGCTTGGCAACTACAGTAGCTGCCTAATCATGCAGGATACTCATAACCACATGAAAGTCACATTGTAACTAGCTAGGACTTGAATGCTAACTGCCTCCTACTCTCTGTCACATTTTGTGCTATAAAATTTGGCAACATGCAACATAAGCGTGTAATATAAGTGTAAAAGTTACCTATGCAGGGCCTGGAGATGCAGGAGGGCTTCACTGAGCTCAATAATGAAAAGCTGGGTCTCTTCCAGCCTAGATTGTATCCTTTCCATTCACAAAGCCTTCCTGAAACACCACCCCCCCATCCAGAATAACTCAGCCGACTGACTGCCAGCATGTCAACTTTTCGCTCATATGATCCTTACAAACCCACTCCCACTGTAGTGGGAGCCTCTCATTCCAGCTCCTGGATGAGCAGCTAACAAGAGAAAAGGTATCTGTTTAATTCCTGTTAATAGCTGGCATGCAAGATTTGGGAAGGTGTGATTGAATCCCAAGTAAGTGTCTACATGTCAGTGTAGGAGCATGGTGCCAAGTTTAAGATCCTCAGTTATTACTGGAATAACCTTAATGGAAAGGTTTTACATCTGATCTTCCAGTGGAACAAAGACTTGAAAACTGAGATGTTTTTAACAAATTAAAGATTACGATTGACTCAAATGCCTTTACACCTCTTGAACATGGCCAATACCGTGAATGTTACCAGGCTACCCTTGGCTTGGTGTGTGAGTTCTGCTCCCATCTTTCGCAGACACTATACCTTCTCTCCCACAAACCTTCCCCAGAATTCTGTTACAGTACTTGAGTAGGACCGCACTCCAAATCACCATTTGATCCTTAGTTTTAACATTGATGCTTTTTAAAAATATATATAGCAACCAGCTTTTCCCAAACAAGACTGCACTTGTAGACTGGACATTAGTTACTGGTTGGTTGGCTTACTTTATTTGCTATGTACAGGAATTGTATGTAGTCTGGATACTAATGATTTTCTTTGTTTTGGTAAAGAACAGAGCTGAGCATGTGCAGCCTTAACATTTTACTGTTAGAGATATTAAGAATTGCCAATGCTGGAGTCAGAGATAACACAGTGTGGAGCTGGAGGAACACAGCAGGCCAGGCAGCATCAGAGGAGCAGGAAAGCTGACATTTTGGGTCTAGACCCTTCTTCAGAAATGGAGAAGGGGGAAGGGAGCTCCGAAATAAATAGAGAGAGGAGGGGTGGGGCTGGGGAAGGTAGGTGGGATGGTGATAGGTGAGTGCAGGTAGGGAGTGGTGGGGTTTGGTCCAGTGAGGTGGGGGGAGCGGATAGGTGGGAGACATGGAGACAGAGAGGTCCAGGAAGAAGAGAGAGGTATCAGAGATGGTCCAGGTGAACTTGAAGTTGGGGTGAAAGATGTTAGTAAAGCTGATGAACTGTTCAAGCTCCTTGTGGGAGCACAAGGCAGCGCTGATACAGTCATCAATGTAGCAGAGGAAGAGGTGGGGGGATAGAGCCAGTTAGCTGCAGAACTTGAACGGTTCATCAACTTCACTAACACCTTTCACCCCAACCTCAAGTTCACCTGTACCATCGCTGATACCTCTCTCACCTTCCTCGATCTCTCTGTCTCCATCTCTGCTGACCACCTCGAAACTGATATCTATTTCAATCCCACCAACTCCCATAGCTACCAAGACTACACCTCCTCTCACCCACTTTCCTGCAAGATTGCGATCCCCTACTCCCAATTCCTCCACCTCCGCCGCATCTGCTCCCAAGATGAGGCGTTCCACTCCCGAACATCCCAGATGTCCTCCTATTTCAAGGACCACAACCTCCCCCCTTCAGTGATCGAAAATGCTCTCCACCGCATCTCTTGCGTTTCCCGCACATCAGTCCTCACACCCCCTCCCCACAACAAAAACAAAGACGGAATCACCCTTGTCCTCACGTATCACCCCACTAAACTCCAGATTCAATGTATCATTCTCTGCCATTTCTGCCACCTGCAATCTGACCTCACAATCAAAGATATATTTCCATCCCCACCCCTATCTGCCTTCCGTAGGGACCACACTCTCCATGACTCGCTCGTCCGCTTCACACTCCCCACCAACCCCACCACCTCCAGCACCTTTCCCTGTAACCGCAGGAAGTGCTACCTACACCTCCCCCTCACTTCCATCCATGGCACCAAACAAACCTTCCACATCAGACAGATGTTCACCTGCACATCCGCCAATGTGGTCTATTGCATCCGCTGCTCCCGATGTGGCCTCCTCTACTCAGTGAGACCAAGCGGAGGCTCAGAGACCGCTTTGTAGAGCACCTGTGCTCTGTTCGCGACAAACAACAACACCTTCCAGTCACGAACCATTTCAACTCCCATTCCCACTCCCTGGGCGACATGTCCATCCTGGACCTCCTCCAGTGTCACAACGACGCCACCCGGAAACTGGAGGAGCAGCACCTCATATTCTGCCTTGGGAGCCTACAGCCCAATGGTCTCAATGTGGACTTTACCAGGTTCAAGATCTCCCCACCCCCAACCTCATCCCAAGACTAACACCGCGCCCCCATCCCCGCCACCTCGACCTGTCTGTCTTCTCTCCCACCTATCCGCTCCTCCCACCTCACTGACCAACCCCCACCACAGCACTTTACTGTTTGTGTGTTTGAGACATGCTCATTATTGTGAATGCATGCAAGGCAATTTTTTCTGAAAATGTTGTTGGGAGATTAATTTATTTGTTGATGGAATGTGGGCTTCACTGGCTGTGTCAGTATTTATTACCCATCCCTGACTGACCTTGATCTGAGTGGTTTGCTAGGGTCATTTCAGAAGGCAGTTAAGAGTCAATCACTTTACTCACGAACAAAAACAGAAATTGCTGGAAAAGCTCAGCCGGTCGGGCAGCATCTGCGAAGAAAAAAATTGGAGTTAATGTTTTGAGTCCGTTGACCCTTCCTCAGAACAGGAAGTGTCACCAGACCTGAAACGTTAACTCTGATTTTTTTCTTCATAGATGCTGCCCGACCGGCTGAGCTTTTCCAGCAATTTCAGTTTTTGTTTCTGATTTACAGCAGCCGTAGTTCTTTCGGTTTTCAATCTCTTTGCTGTTGGTCTCGAGTCACATGTAGGCCAGACCAGGTAATGGTGGCAGATTTCCTTCCCTAAAAGACATTAATGAATTAGATGGGTTTTTACCACAATCAACAGTGATTACATGGTCACAATTAAGTTAGCTTTCAATTCTAGATTATTTTTAGTGTGCCATTTTATTGTGCATTTATTGTGGTTTATTAGTTCATGAATAGAAAAGCTTTGGAGGGATATGAGCCAAGCATAGGCAGGTGGGACTGGTTTATTTTGGGAACATGGTCAGTGTGGACTGTTACTGTTTCCATGCTGTATGACTCATGCAATGACTGGAGAGTTGACGAGAACACTGCAGCACCAGTGCTGTTCAGGCACATTCCTGGGTTTTTCCCAAGATCAAAGGCCTCCTAGGAGAGGGTTAGGAAAGTCCCACCTACTGACAGCTGCTGGAGAAACAAAAGCCAACAGCTCCTCATTGATCACCCATCAGAGAGGCAATGGCTGGTCTGGTCCTATATCCACCAGAGTATCACCATGGACCCAGGTGTGGCTCAGTGATGTGGAAAAGAGATTGAGGGACTGGGTGTTGCAGAAGGGTGTGGACAGTAAAGGCAGGGGAATTGGCTCTCGGCAGGGGAATTGGCTCTCAGCAGGCACCCTAAGTACTGCCACACAGTTATCTTTTTGTTTATTTTAAGTGGCCTGGAGGTATCAGCCAACGTGATTTATGTAAAACACATACCTGCTTTGGTTCATACCTGATCAAATATCTCTTCCATATTGAATGAAGGTTCTGCACTAAATATGCCATTATCGTGTTTCCTTGTTCATTGTGTATATGGAGTTTCTTTTGTTTTGGCAGTGCCAAGAAATTAAAATAGGGTCAGTGTGGTTTACTGACATGTACCCACATAATGATCTCCCCCATTTCTCCATCATCTTGTTCATACACATGGAAATCATCCTCATGTTCTGAACACATTCATTCATTGCTCATTTGGAATCTAGGAACATACTTCTCAATTCCCTGCTTGTTCCCACTTTTCCTCTGTCAAGGCACAATGCTTCACTACTGACACCTGTGAAAACTTTCACGATCTACTTCGTTCTGAGTGTGTAATGCCATTAAGGATTAGGTGAGGAGAAAGCAAGAATTACACGTCTTAGCTGCAGTTACATCTTTTTACTGACTTAATCAATGGCCAATTAAATATTTTAGTATACAACAGGAAAGTAGCACTGTGCTCTTTGTGCTATGCATTTACCAAGCTGCTGTTTACTTGCCATACCATGCCCAGCACCACCAACAGCCTAATCTGTCAGCTTTCCATAATCTTCCGAAACCTTTCTCACTTAAACTGCTGCTTCTCCTCTGGTCGAATTTATTTTTTTCTTTTCGTTGATTGTATGCAACATTTTCCTTAATAAAAGCAGAGAGGGATGATGAAGGAAACTGCTTGTAAACGACAGCTTGGATTCTGCTGTCTGAATCCAAATTGTGGTTATAGTGTCTGCAGGTATAGGGTTCTCCTTAAATGTCTCTCCTTCAAGATCAGCACTATTTCCTTGTGATCAGCAGTGTGAGTTTACCTGATGGTGCAGAGTTAACAAATTCGAGTGGTTACTTATGAATAATGCAAGTCACCTTCTGTCCAATTCACGACACAGGGAGGGTGCTATAAAGCAGGAGGTGAGTCATGTTCTATTATTTATGTCGGTTATGAACATGGAAAGCTGCTTTCACTTAAGCTCGGTCAATCTTGAAAGATCATTGAAAACATTGGTATTCCATGAGGCAGTGAATGTGGTACTGCTGTTTACACTCACTGTGTCAGCAACTCTACCAGGTCTACACAACTAACCTAGGAGGAATTTCTGTTCTCAATCCCAGGAGTCCGTTTCCTCCAGTCACTATCAATGGATGCATTGAAGAAGCCAGGTGGCAGAGGAAAATTAAATTAAAATATTGTTGCAGGAATCCAGCTAGGCCTGTCTTTTTAAGGATTGTTGAAAATTCTTTGTTCCACTGATTTTTTCATCCTTTATATTCACAAGTAGGATGGTAGGATTTCCTACAGTCAGTTGGGGTAGATTCCTGTTTGGGGTGGTACTGTAAAATGGGCAATATCTCATCAGCCTCCCTTTTCACACTCCATGTGAAAATCGTTTCCAGTGATTTCATTTGCCATGGCTTTCTCTTAGTTCTCAAATCCTAAAGAGAAACACTAAGCATTTGAAATACTCAGCAGGTCAGGCAGCCTGTCTGGAGAGAGGAAC
Source organism: Rhincodon typus (assembly GCF_021869965.1). NCBI lineage: Eukaryota > Metazoa > Chordata > Chondrichthyes > Orectolobiformes > Rhincodontidae > Rhincodon > Rhincodon typus. The sequence continues at coordinate 16,606,146 of NC_063351.1, read as the reverse complement.
AGAGTGAATCAGTCAAGATCTATCCTGCGGTTGTGGCCCTGGGGTACAAGACCCCATGCATTCAACCAGCTCGCACACCAACATTTTAATTGGTTTCAGGCGGGGCTTACAAACCCTGCCAAGAGGAACCGCTGTCTCAAAGAGTTGCTAACTAGTTCACTAGCAGTTCTCTTGTAGCAATAGCACCACCAGGACACAAAGAGGGGGTCCACATCTTTGGAGGATCTCTGATTGGCACAAGATGCCCCACTAGGTGGCATCCCCACTGCAGTCTACCCACTAGATTGCTAGCTCTTGCTGTGCTGTCCTTGCCACAGGAGTAGCCCAGCAGCAGCAGATGGAGGTCCTTAAGTGGTCAGCAATTTGTCATTGGCATGAAATTGTCAATTCTCTTTTTCTCCTCACAGCCACTGCCTGATCAAATGAGTGTCTCCAGGGTTTTCTGTTTTCAAGTCAGATTTTCTGTTTCTGCGGTATTTCGCTTTGATTATAGCCTGAAGTTTTCATTTATCTATTTCCAACATTATTGCTATCTGACTGTTATACGTTTGCAGAAATATCTGTTTATATTTCAGCCTTCCAGTGATTACTTTTATTGCTATCTGTTTACACATTACATCAAAGTTGCTTTATTAACCACAGCAGAACTATTGTGTCGATCATAACATAGTGCCTTATTTTGAGGGCCCCAAACATTTTAATAAAGTCCTGTTCATATGTCAGCGCACACACTATGGGCTGACCTCAGCAGTCAGCACTCACAATTTTCCATGTGGCATTTCAAACCGCGCTTCACAGAACTGATCTCCTCCTCTAGTTGTCTAGCTGCCCGAAGGCGGGTCCGATACACTGCATTAAGACCACCACTATGGCTAGGACAAGTAGCTAAGTCCTAAATCCAAACCCAGCTTCAACACCAATCACGTATCCAATCCCTTCCCCAAAAGGGGGGCCCTGACCCACTGTAACAGTACGAACCTTTATTTGTTTGTTATCATACAGAGCAAATGGGGGTACAGATGGTAGAGACTGCAATTATCTTCCATGATTTGGTTGACCAGGAATGTGTCCTGGTTGTGCAAATTCATATCCAATCTGTTTGACCATCTTATGAGCACACATTTTTTGGCCATCAAATCCTGGAGGCAGACTGGAACTGGGCTTCTGGCTCCAACGCAGCAATGTGACCCACTGTGTCACAAGCCTTCCACAGATCTGGTAAAGTGAGGGTAAACATCGCCCCCCCCCAGCCCAACAAAGTCATAGGCATCCTCATGGTATTACTGCTCCTAAATGCTGAAAATGAACAATCCCACTCCGCCATCACTAAGGTGTGGAACCGATGTGGGCACTGAGGCTGGTAGCAAAGTAGCCTGGCAGTTCCTGGACAGAAGGGCATTGAATAGACACCGAGGGCTGTAGGCAGAGGGAGAAGGAATGGCCCATTTTCTCCTCTTCCCTAATGTAGCTTTGTGACTGGTTGCTCTCAAGAAGCAGCCTCTGACGCAAAGAAAGTCCCTACTGGGTGGCTGTTCCCCTGCCATGTGGAGTTGGGTTCCCAACCCAAAACCCTACTTCTGGGTTTTCATACATGTAATCTATAAAAAAGCATCAAGTGATAGGGGAAACTGTAAAATCACAAGCCTTCCTGTATTTTGCCTTTATAACACACCCACAATTGTCAGGCCAAATTTCACTTCGCCTGTAATCAATTATGTAAACAAGGAAGTTTCTGTCACAGCCTCAGCTCTAATTGTAGGTGCCGTGCACCTTCGGTTTTTAGCTGAATGAAGCCTTCAAAACCTTTATATTACTCCATTTTTCCCTAAACCGATGCTGCAAGATTGCCAAGGGAGATGATTTTCTAAAAATAATGTTCAGATTTCCTCATTCTGCTGGCTTTCCACAAGTGGTTTTATCTGTTAACATATACTGAGAGCCAGAGGCTATTAGTGTTACCAGCAAGTGCAGAAATACTCGTCAACAGCCAAGTGCAGAGTAAATCTGTAAGATGAAAGGTGTAAGGTATGCCTTATTTCTGATTTTTTTTCAATTAGTAAATGGATAAACAATTGTGGAGCAAAATATCAAATATTGTTTATTGTGGTGCAACCTCCTACTGTGTATAATCAAATATACATTTTGGTGATCAGTATTAGCTTCAGTGGAAAATTCAAATTTTGCCTAACTGCTGAATTTGGATCACTCTCATTTTAATTCCCAGTCCTTCAAACAAAGGTGTATGAGAATGTGTCAGATCTAACTGTATGCGTACATAAGCATTGAATCAAACTGTACTTATTCATACCTGTAGCTGTTGGAAGCTTCTTTGGCATTTGACTAGTGATGTGACAAAAAGTAGGAGAAGAGTTGAAAGATAATGTTGAATCTCAGGCTGGCTAATCTCAGGATTCTAATTCCTGAAATCAACTATGCTGTGTTCTCTTGATATGTCTTTCTCCCAACATCATTGAATGAAACTTGTTGTCTTTAGAGGTGCTCTTTAGTCATACGAAAGGCATGATTGCCTCGATTTCCTTTTTGAACGAGGAAGGAACGAGATTCAGTGTGTTGGAGCTCGATGGGGTTGCTCTCTCATTAGAGAAAGACGACAGGAGGGTCACCATGCCTCCGACAAGGGGAGAGGTTGAGAAGGAGAGTCCATCATGGCAACCTCAGCCAAATGAAAAACACATTTCCCTCCTTTTTTCTTCCCCTGCTTTAAGCAGTCTCGTTGAATTTTGATAGTGACGGGGAGCTTCTGACAATCAGATACTTGGTGGGACTGTATTTCAGGAAGTTAAGGAAAAGCTCACAAGCTAAGAGAACCCAATTTCTTCTTTTGTTCTGTCAGTATGTGCTAATCCCTGACTGATCGGTCCTCAATATATTCTCTTGTATTTTCCTCACTCTGTGATGTCTGAAAAGTTGATGGTTAAGAGGTAGTAATCTATGATGAATTGGACCACTACCTAAGTTTGTGCTTTAATGTTGTTGTCCAAATGATGACAAACTGGATCCGTTATTTAGATTTGGCTTCAATCTCCTAAATACGGAAATTTAAATCCTAAAAACATTCGAAAACCACTGTTTTGCCAGAGGTGATATATTAGTGGTTTCTGCAATAATTACATCCCACAATCCAAAACCAAACTAGGCAAAGGTAAGAAATCCCATGTTTGATCAACCTTCTGAAGAGCTATCAAAGGCAACAGTAGGATTTCACAATTGGAATAAGGATGGAGGAAATCAGCCATGATCATTGTTAAAAAGTATGGATGTTGAATGAGAACTTGGATATAATGCCTATAGGAATGCCTTCTGAAAATAATAGCAAGGTGGTTGCATAGCTTAGATGGTTAGAGTGTGGTGTTAATAATGCCAAAGTTGTGGATTCAGTCTCCATACTAGCCAATGTTGCTGGCTTCTTCCCCAGACTTTAGTTCTTAAGGGGATTGACAAAGTAAACATCGAAAGGATGCTTCCTCATGTGGGGAAGTGGAGAACAAGAAGTCATAATTTTAGGATGAAGCATAGCAGATTTAAAACAAAGATGAGGAGAATTTACTTCACTCAAAGGGTAGTCAGTCTGTGGAATTCCCTACCGCCGAGCACAATGGATGCTGGGACATTGATTAAATGTAAGGAGGAGATAGATTTTTAATTAGTACTAAGTTGAAGTGTTACAAAGAGCGGGCAGGAAAGTGGAGATGAGGCCAAGATGAACTCGGTCATGATGATATCAAATGACGAAGCAGGTTCGAGGGGCTGAGCTGCGTATTCCTGCTCCTAGTTCTTATGTTCTTAAGGTATTGGAAAGTGGGCTGGGACTGTGAAACCAAATCTACAGAAAAATGATAATTAGGCAAGAATATAAACAAGCAAGTGGTTTGAAATGATAGTGCAGTTTTCTCCTTTTGAGGTACAGGTCTAAAGATTTAGGTAGAAGTGAGCAAAATATTCTTCCAAGCCCTGGTATCAGAAGGAGTTTGAAAATTCAGAAGTGTAAAACCTCACTTTGCATTTCATACCCCTGGGGTTTGCAGGCTTATGGGAGTGAGCGGGCACGTATGATTGCATTTTCATAATGACAGAGTAGGTCTTCAACTTAACCAAAGTGGCCCCAAAGTTCCCATTCAGACTTGGCACCATTTTCACCAGAGATGGAATATCGGCAGGTTGTACTTTGTTGCTTAATTGGCCACCACCATTAACAACCGAATGTAACAGAACGGTAGAGCTTGGATCAGATCCCTTGGTTGTGGAATCACTTGCCCCTGTCTATAGCATGCTGCTTCCAGTGTTTAACAAGCCATTCCTGGTGATGAACATTGAATTCCTCCACTCAAAGAACATGCTGTTCCCTTGTCCTCCTTAGTGTTTCCTCCAAGAAGGATGGGAAATCATCAGCCAAGGGAAGAGAGGAGGGCCATAGCTGGTATTAAGCAGGTGCTTTCCTGGCAAGTTGCAGTGATTGATTCTGGACTCCATACAATGTTGAATCCTCTCAGGGTAACTTCTTCCTGACTGTACACCAAGTGCTGCCACCTTTGGTGGGCCTGCCTTGCCTAGCGGTGCTGATGGTGTTTTCTGGGACGTTGTATGTAAGAAGTTTGGTTGCCTGAGTATGACTGCCAAGCTGTTGCTTAACTAGTTTGTGAGACCGACCAATTTCTGAATGTTATAGGACTTCTCAGGATTGACTTGTATCCAGGTCAATACCAGGCGGTCTGTCCAGTTTCTGTTTTTTTTAAATTTAGGCTTTTTAGCAGTTTGATACAACAGAGTAGCTCAGAGGGCAGCACGGTGGCTCAGTAGTTAGCACTGCAGCCTTACAGTGCCAGGGACCCAGGTTCAATTCCACCTTTGGGTGACTCTCTGTGTGGAATTTACACATTCTCCCCGTGTTTGCATGGGTTTCCACCAGGTTTTCTGCCGCAGTCCAAATCTGTGTGGGTTAGGTGGATTAGCCACAGGAAATGCGGGGTTATAGGAAAAGGGGGGTGGGTCTGGGTGGGGTGCTGTTTGGAGGGTCGGTGAGGACTCGATGGGCCGAATGGCCTGCTTCCACTCTTTAGGGATTCTTTGATTCTAGGAATAAAGATTGCTGTGCAACACTTGTAGGCCAGACCACATTAACGAACCAGATGGGCTTTTTACATAAAAATTATCCATGTTTACATAGCTGTCATTAGTCTAGCTTTTCATTCCAGATTTTATTGAAGTCAAATGCCACCATTTGCCATGGGGCTCTGGATTACTATTCCTATGACATTCCCAGTATTCCACCATCTCAACTTGATTGAGACCTGTCAGGATGTTCAAAAGGGTGGGCATAGACAGGATGTTTCTTCTTGTGGGAGTATCTAGAATTTAGTGGTTACTTTTGAAAAACAAGGAGTCAGCTGTTAGGACAGAAATTAGAAGAATGTTTTTCCTCACAAAGGGTTGCTAGTATTTGGAATGCTCTTCCTCGGAGGATGGTGGAAGCGGAGTCTTTGAATACTTTAGATAAAGGTAGATTTATGATATGTAAAGGCGTCAGTGCAAATGTGGATTAATAAGATCAACCGTGGTCTTATTGAATGGCGGAGCAGGCTTAAGGAGTGAGGAGCAAGTAGGACTCCTACTCCAAATTTATGTCTTTGCAAATTTATGTAGGTGTATGGACAGAAATCTTTGAAGGTGATGGTACAAGTCAAGGCTGTTGAAAAGCTGATGGAATCATTAATTTTTTAAAAGATGATGTACATGGAAAGCAAGAAAATCATGCTCATTCATTTTATAGCAGAGGAGTGTTTACTGTTTTTCAAAGGAATCAGATACCTTTCATGGTATCTTCTGCCTACTTTTGGGCCGCAGCGAGGATGGAGGAGAAAGGCAGGCTGGAAGGCAGTTTGGAGACCTCTAATAATTTGTGAAGTTGTTACACGCAATAATTCCCATTCTTAGAAAACCACTATATAGAAAAATTGAAAGGCCCCAGAACTTCAAAAATCTACAATGTTAAAGTCTGCAACAGCTAGGTCCTGGGATTTCACTTATAAGAAAATTTGAGCAGCTTGGGTCTATAGTCATTGACGTTTAGGAAAATGAGAAATGGTCTAAATAAAACTTAAGATGATCCTGAAGGGATGTTTCCATTCATGGGGGAATTTAGAACAAAGAGATACCATTTCAAAATAAAAGTCTCCCATTTAAGTCAGCAATGAGGAGGAATTTTATCTCTGAGAGTAATTAACATTGGATTTGTCTTCCCCAGCAACCAGTAGAGGAAAAAATATCCCTGGCTGAGTTAGATCGGTTTTTGACAATGAAGTCAAGGGTTATGGGGGACAAGCAGGAAAGCGGAGTTAAGGCCACAATGTTATTGAATGGCAGAGTAGACTCAATGGCTCAATATTTTTAATGTTCCTACTTCCTGGGCTGTCAATCAACATTTGACTTGTATCAGCCATGGCCACGCAAGACAATGGATGCTTGACTGTGCAAATAATGTAACAGTTCCTGTTTCTGCAGTGTGTTGTACTTGAAGAAGAAAAGGTGAAATAACAGGAGATAATAAGATATTGAGAAGTTATTCATTCACTGTACAGAGGTTAACAAAGTTAATTTACTAAAACTTTGATGTTATTTTAGGTTTAATACTGGCAATGTATTAAAGTAATGCGAGAAAATTTGTAGCTATCAAGAGGTAGGAACATTGGATCTGAGGGATAACAGTAAGGTAAACATACAAATGCACGCAAGTTGTTTTTGGAGAATTAGAGTTAAATGTATCATGTCACAATTGCTATTTTGCAGTAGCTTCTCGTGATTGTCCAAGGTTGCATTAGCTTTGGAAGGAGCTATAAACTGACAGTTGTTTCATGCTGTCCATGTGTTATTGATTGGAAGACCACTGTTCCTTTCCACAAAACATAGCATGGATATTGCTGTTAGTAGTCACTGTTTTTTAAGCATATTCTGCAGCTCTATAATTAAATTATCAGGTCCGGACCAGGGGTGTCCAATTTCCTGCTAAATACACCATGCTTTTCTGAGGTTGAAGAGAGCTAAAAACACCAGTCCTTTGCAGGAGGACAACCTCAGGTTAGGCCTTTGATAAGATAAAGAATGGAGTTGGGAGTGATGTGCCACAAAGCAAGCTGAGTAGTTTAGATGCACTGCCAAAGCAAGGGTTTATGAGAGCTACCAATCAGATCAGTCCTGCTCTGTGCTTCAGAAAACAAGTAGACACATATTTGTAACCCTTAACAACTTCTCCTTCAATTCCTCCCACTTCCTACAGGCAAAGGGGGTGGCCATGGGTACCTGCATGGGCCCAAGCTATGCCTGCCTCTTTGTAGGGTACGTAGAACAATTCCTCTTCCAAAGCTACACTGGCCCTATCCGCCATCTCTTCCTCCGTTACATCGATGACTGTATCGGTGCCGCCTCATGCTCCCACGAGGAGCTTGAACAGTTCATCCACTTCACTAACACCTTCCACCCCAACCGTAAGTTCACCTGGACCATCTCTGATACCGCTCTCTCCTTCCTGGACCTCTCTGTCTCCATCTCTGGCATCCACCTGGAAACCGATATCCATTTCAAGCCTACCAACTCCCACAGCTACCTAGAATACACCTCCTCTCACCCACCTTCCCGCAAAAAGGCCATCCCCTATTCCCAATTCCTTCGCCTCCGCTGCATCTGCTCCCGAGATGAGGCATTCCACTCCCGGTCATCCCAGATGTCCTCGTTTTTCAACGACTGCAACTTCCCCTCCACAGTGGTCGAAAACGCCCTCAACCGCATCTCTCGCATTTCCCGCAATTCATCCCTCACACCCCCTACCCGCGATAACAACCAAAACAGAATCCCCCTCGTCCCCACGTACCACCCCACCAACCTCCAAATCCAACGCATCATCCTCTGACACTTCCACCATCTGCAATCTGACCCCACTACCAAAGACATTTTTCCTTCCCCACCCTTATCTGCTTTCCGGAGGGACCACTCTCTCCGTGACTCCCTTGTCCGCTCCATACTGCCCACCAGCCCCACCACCCCCGGCACTTTTCCCTGCAACCACAGGAAGTGCTACACCTGCCCCTACACCTCCCCCCTCACCCCCATCCCAGGCCCTAAGAAGACCTTCCACATCAAACAGATGTTCACCTGCACATCTGCTAATGTGGTATACTGCATCCGCTGTTCCCGTTGTGGCCTCCTCTACATCGGGGAAACCAAGCGGAGGCTTGGGGACCGCTTTGTGGAACACCTACGCTCAGTTTGCAACAAACAACTACACCTCCCAGTCGTGAACCATTTCAACTCCCCCACCCACTCCTTGGACGACATGTCCATCCTGGGCCTCCTGCATTGTCACAATGATGCCACCCGAAGGCTGCAGGAACAGCATCTCATATTTCGCTTAGGAACCCTGCAGCCCAATGGTATCAATGTGGACTTCACAAGCTTCAAAATCTCCCCTCCCCCGACCTTATCCCAAAACCAGCCCAGCTCATCCCTGCTTCCCTAACCATTCCTCCCACCTCAAGCCCCACCCCCATCTCCTACCTACTCGCCTCATCCTGCCCCCTTGATCTGTCTGTCCTCCCCAGACTGACCTATCCCCTCCCTAACTCCCCACCTACACTCACCTTTACTGGCTCCAACCCCACCTCTTTGACCTGTCTGTCTCCTCTCCACCTATCTTTTCCTTTATCCATCTTCTATCTGCCTCCCCCTTTCTCCCTATTTATTTCAGAATCCCCTTCCCCTCCCCCATTTCTGAAGAAGGGTCTCAACCCGAAACGTCAGCTTTCCTGCTCCTCTGATGCTGCTTGGCCTGCTGTGTTCATCTAGCTCTACACCTTGTTATCTCAGATTCTCCAGCATTGGCAGTTCCTACTGTCTCAGACACATGTTTGGGCTTGTTCTTTTGAACTGATGCTGTGACTTCATGTTTGCAAAGCTGCTGAAGGGCCTTTTTTTTTTGTTGTTATTTTGTGAGTGCCTAAAACGATTGTTTCACCTTTGTCACCCTCTCTAGTGCAAAACAGTAGTTATTGAGATTTATATTTCTCTGAACATTTTAGTGCAGTTAAATTTCTCGATGACTAGATAAAAAAAACATAGAACCAGCAAAGTTCGATTACAAAAACTGTAACTTCAAGCATAAAGGTTCTTTGTATCTTACAGTCTTAAGGTAAAAACTGCTAACACTTTGGAAAAATAGATTTAAGGGTCATAAATACACAGAAAATTGTGCAGCATTTTATGGATAAAGATTGGGGCTTTTGAAATAAAATCAAAGAACAAATAAATAAATAGGTCACAGTTGCGTGTGAGGAAAGAAACAGCTAGCAAAGCCACAAGGGTTAAAGTAAGAGCTGAATCAATGATTAGTGATTGATAGATTTCATTCTCAACAATGACTAAGGAGGTCTGTACAGAGATTGAAATCAAGGGGAATAGTAAGACTGAGCATGATTCTATCGAACTCTTTGGCGTTGTTCAAAAAAAAATCAGCCAACAAGAGAGCTGAAATACAATGAAAGTACAGAGCAATTATAGTTTTTGTAACATATAACAATCAAAAATCATGTTCTAGATTTCATTTAGGTGTTTGGTTACATAGCCGCTACTGAATGAAAGCAATGACATGTAGCTAATAATGCTCATGTACTGTTTAATTCTCGCAAAAAGTATCGCCATGGTAACACAAGCACTTCAATACATTTATAAACTTTAAGGTGGGAAAATCCAGCTAATCTGTCTTAGTTATTCTAATAATTGAAGTAAAATTTTAAAAAATGATAAATTCCACTGTGATTTACAAGCACTGTCATTTTTCCCTTTGAAAATATAAGAACTGAATGCTCTATTCCACATCTTCCATTCATTTTCAGAGTACTCCGACATGCTGCACGCCATTTCCTTCTCTCAATTACAATATTTGGGTTTTGTCTTGTTAAAGGTTCTGTGTTTCTTGCTTCAGAGTTTCATTGTCAAAATCTGAAACAAGATGTCTCTTGTCTGTTCACGGATTAGTCATCTAATAAGAACAGCATATGTCACATTGTTGAATCTGGTTTGTCAAGATTTAGTGCATTCTCTTTTAGATTTCCCTGAAGTCTAAAATGTCAGTGTTAGTTGACGGATCTCTAGGAGGTATGATACTAACCTTTTCAAAATAGCACGTAAAAAAGCTACACTAATCGCTTTGGGTTGAAGTCAATTTTCCTTCTAAGTTGTCCAGCCCTCAGTGAATAGGAGACAAACAGGCTGTGCATAAGCAGCATTCTGTTTAAGATGTAGACATATGTGCCCCAATTTTATAGAAAATGGGCAGTGTAGCAAAAGAGTCACGTACAATGGGAAAGTAGAGTGAACATTGGCTGTACTGTGACAACAGTAACTGATTCTGCTCTGCTTAGATGGCCATAAAGACTGTAGTGGCTCAAGAATGCAGCACACCTCCACGTTCCCAAAGGCAGCTGAGGTTGGGCAGCATGTGCTGGCATATATTGTGATGTCCACATCCCGTGAATGAAAATAAAGATCAAGTAGACAAAAACAAATGAATTTTAATGTTTGTAATAACTATGGCACATACTGAGAACTGCTGCATGCAATACACTGTTTGCATCAGGATTCCAATAGCATTACTTTGTAAAATTGAATCATCCTTTCATGATCATAGAGCCGCCCAACTATTGCATAAAATCTTTGTCACTAATGTAAAAATGTCAATGCCAAATTTGTCTTAGTTCTAGAGAATGCATGTGATGACAGCTGCATTGTATTTACGGAACAAAAAGACAAGCAGAACCAGTCACACCAGTCAGGCATCACAAAATAAACATTATCCTGAGGTGTAGCCATGAAATCCATGTGTCACATGGTACTAAAGACCTAACTACTTAATAGTGACAGAGCTAATGGAGTGTCAAAAATCCTTTTCTGTTTCTCGATGCCAAGAAACCTCGATAGTATCAGCAACCTGGAGCAGAAAGCTATTGCCTCCTAATTAAATTGAACTTTATCTGTTGCCTCAAAATTAGCTGTCATTTATATAATCTGTATGATAGGACTATTCCCAATGGATAGCTCTCACTGCTTCTGATTGAAGTGCAACACAAGTTGCTCATTGATCAGCATGATTTTTTTCCCCCATTCTTGGGACGTGAGCAGCATTAGCAAGGTCAGCATTTCATGCCCATCCTTACTTGGCCTTGAGAAGGTGGTAGAGAGGCCATTTCTTTATTGCTGCAATCGATGGGACAGATTCCCAGATTGTTACAACACAGAGAAGGAGTGCTGAAGGAGATAGCAGTTTTGATGTATCGAAGTGGTTTGTCAGACCATTTCAAGGGGCAGCTGCTAATGAACCATATTGCTTTTCATCTGGAGTGATATTTATCTCAGATCAGGAAAGGATAAAGACTTTCTTTCCAGATGTGAGTGAATTCACTTTTATTGTCACCTTTATAGGTACTAGCTTTTTGTTCCAGATTTTTATCGTAATTGACACAATTTGCATTTCCCAGCTGTCATTACGAGATTTGACCACAAGGGCTGGATTGTGATCTTTGAGATGGATAGCGGGAGTTTCCGGTGAAATTCCTGGCCCGGTACCTGTCCACCTCGGGAGAAATCCAGCAAATGTTTTCATTGTCAGGGAAGGGGTGGGGGTGCGGATGAGGGCTGCAAACGCAGACAAGAGTTTGGAGGTAGCCACTAGGGGGTGCTAAGTGCTGAAGTCTGTTGTTTAAAGAGCTAACCTTTGTACCGTGGGACCTTGCCCCAGCTATTAGGGGAACAGCAAGGCCCTCTAGCCCTCACACCAACCGACGCACATGACTGTGCCCTATTCACGCCACGTCATGCTCCCATCACACTACATGGTCCCTCATAGCCTTCCATGCCAAAGTCTGCCCCCCACCCATCCTGCACAATCCCTCATATTCTTCAGGCCAAGCTATTGCACTTCTATATCCATTCAACCACTATGTACTTTGGAGAGAATCAAAGAGTCCCATTATCACAAAAGGATGTGTTTAAGAAAAGTCTTCTTTAAAAATGTATTTCAAACAAGTAATTAATTTATAACTTTCCACTCCCTTCAAACAAACTACCTTTACTGTAGGCCACTAAGAGTGCAAATTATCCAGACCCTTTAAAGTGTCAATAATAGAAATTACAAGCACTTGAAACTTAATTATAACTAAGATTGCAATTGACAAAAATGTAAAGATGGCCAAAGCTTTCAAACTGGAGCTCAGCTCTTCCAACAGCCCATTAGATGTCTGGTCTCTCAGTCCTGCCTCATTGTGCTCTTCCTCAAAACAGTCTCCTCAAAATGACCGAGTTTCATTTTGTTATTCCTCACTGGGGATTGTACTGGAAATCAAGCCCGAATATTCTCAGAGTGACTGCAGAAGCTAAAAATTTTATCCAAGTATGAAAAGTTCCTAATTTAACTGTCTGTTAGACTCAGATTAACACAAAACAAATATCAGGTTTCTATACTTAACATAAAGTACTATTTATTACAAATAAATAGTTGTTTACAATTTGTGAATTGTCAACATATAACTCAAGTCCTCTTCATCCCTCCCCTCAAACTCATGTACAGATGGGCGAAAATAATTGGTGTTATGAATGGAAGGAAAAAACACAGTTCAATGGCACCTGTCCTCAGGATTCAGTAAAAGGGTTCCTTTTGTTTCTCAAGTCCTTTAATTTTCAGTGCTTTTTGTTTGGCTTCTGTCACTTCTTCACAGGAGGCATAAAGTGACTAGTTCACAAATTATAAAGACTGACTTCTCAGTTAAAAGCAATAGCTTACAGCAATTGGTGGAAGAAAATCATTGGCTTTTTTTAACTTCAGTATTTTTCTGCAGAGTGAGAGAGAGCCGCACCAATTTGCTTTCTTCAGAGGTCTGAAGGTACCTTGCTGTATGGTTCATACCCACAAATTGGCTTCCTCGCAGCTGAACAATCAGATGATTGGTGTCAGAATAGTGTTCTTGGCATCAACTACTGGTCACAATTCAAAAGACCAATCAGCAAACTGTTGCCACCTAAATTCCACCTTCATACACTCCCCAGAGCGAACCCGAGCTGCAAACATCTTCCCTCCTGCTTGAACAAAACAGCAGCTTAAGCATTACATGCAATGAGTTTCAATAATTTGTTTTTCAAAGTGTAGCTACTCCTTGCACTAACCTCAATTTTCAAGTAGCCCTGTGTCCATTTAGGTCCGCAATTAAAATTTAAGTAAAATAAAAATTTTATAGTCTTTACAATTTGGATCAAAAATTTTCTTATTTCATCTACACGACATTGGGTACATGTAATTATTCCAACCACCATTTCAAATATCTGCAACTTAATTCATGTTCAATTAATGTTTTGTTTTAAAGTGATGTTGAATTATGGAAATATTTCTGAATAGCACTGCCAACAATGACCTTGATATTTGATTAGTGTGGTTTCAGTACATATATCAAGAAGTAAGTTAGGTCAGTCATTACCAAACACGCTCCAAATCTGTCTACATATGGTAATGGTTAGGTCACTTTATTTAAATAGCATCTTGAGAGAGTAGGTATCATGGCACAGGTAAGATCCCGTTAGTCCACCTTTATGCGGCCCACATAGCTCCCTTGATGTCAATGTTCTGATGAAAGGTCCATACTTGCACACTAAGGGGGATGCCAGTTTTAAGATTCCACCCTTTCTGACAAGAGGGCTATTTTTGGGTGAGAAAAAATTCCATCTCCCCAAACCCTAAAGCAAAATCAGTTGCAAATTAAAATTTGGGTGAAGACAAAGCATTCTCTGGTTCCATCAGAAATCCCACCTCCATGGATTTCATGTGCCTCGACTTCCACCTCCCCCACCCTCCATGTTGGTACCAGTAGTTAGGCAAGTGGGTTGGCCTTTGACAGCTTCCGGTAACTAACCTTCCAAGTTTGTGCATTTGGTATATGTTTGGTAGGTGCTAATTGTATGCTATTTAATTTTGTATTCCTGTGATTACACAAATTGCAATAAACATGTTGAATTGACATTTTAAAATAAGTTTCTAATGTAAAAATTACAGAGCAGGAACATAGTCTACCCTTACTACATGCTTTCTTTTCAGAAAGTTGTTTTTGTTTAGCAGCTTTTGTTTGTTATGCTGTATTTTGCTAAATATAAGCCCTGTTAAGTGAGAGATGGCTGTGTATGAAATGTACCATAGTCCAGTTTTCATTGTCAGTGGTGTAATGAAAGCCTCCCACCAAACTTTACTGATCTCCAAATCATGGATTTGTCTTTATTGATGTTAATTAAATCTGGAGCCAACTATCAGCGATTAAGCATTTTATACAGGAACTCACCTTGAAAAATTCTCAGACAAAACAACCTGGAAGTGAAACAGCAGGGTCTCAGGAAGCGTCACTGGACCTGAAATGTTAACTCTGACTTTTTCTTCACAGATGCTGCCAGACCTGCTGAGCTTGCAGCAACTTCTGTTTTTGTTCCTGATTTACAGCATCCGCAGTTCTTTCGGTTTTTATCTGGAAGTAAAAAGCATTGATTATCGTCTACTTTTCAGTAATTTTACAGAGAGTAAAAAATATATTGATTCATAAGATTAAGATCGAAGCTGAAAAGCAAACTTCTTTAAAAATGTTCAAATTTTGTTTTAAAGGGGAAAGTTATTATTTCACAAAGAGAAATCTAGATTATTATTTAGTATGCCATTAAAGACCCCGTTGATTTGATTTGATTTGATTTGATTTATTATAGTCATAAGTACATCAGGGTACTAGAACAGAATGCAAATATAGTGTTACAGCTACAGAGAAGGTGCAGAGAAAGATTAACTCTAAAATATGAATGGTCTGGAAGCAGCAGGGAAGAAGCTGTTCCTGAATCTGCTGCGATAACAAGGTGTTGAGCTGGACGAACACAGCAGGCCAAGCAGCATCAGAGGAGCAGGAAGGCTGACGTTTCGGGCCTAGACCCTTCTTCAGAAATTTTCCACTCTGACTTCCACTCTGCTTCCTAACGTCAATGACCAGCCCCTTCATTTTGCTGACATTGAGTGAGAGATTGTTGTCTGTACACCATGCCACTAAACTCCCTGTCTTTTTCCTGTACTTGTCGTCGTTTAAGATCTTACCCACTACCGTAGTGTCATCAGCAAACTTGTAAAAGAAGTTAGAGCAGAACTTGGCAGTCATGAGTGTATAAGGAGTATAGTAAGGGGCTAAGTACGCAGCCTTGCATGGTACTGGTGTGGAGGATTACGTGGAGCAGGTTTTGTCACCTTTCTTACGGATTGTGGTCTGTGCGTCAGGAAGTCAAGGATCCAGTTGCAGAGCAGGGCGTAGGGTCCCAGGTCTCAGAGTTTAGAGATGAGTTTAGCTAAAATTATGGTGTTGAAGGTAGAGCTAAAGTTAATAAGTAGGAGTCTGATGTAAATGTCCTTGTTATCCATTAGTGTAGGGATTAGTGTAGGGCCAGGGAGATGGTGCCTGCAATGGACCTGTTACGATGGTAGGTGAGTTGTAGTGGATCAAGGCAGGCTGGGAACTGTAGTTGATGTGAGCCATGACTTACCTCTCAAAGCACTTTGTATGATGGATGTCAGAGCCACTGGGCAGTAGTCATTGGGGCATACTTTGGCACCAGGATGGTAATAGTCTTGTTGAAGCAGGTGGGAAGCTCACACCGGACCTCAGGTCCATCTCATCCAATGAGCTATAACATTCAATTGGTTATGCACATTTTGAATTAGCAGCAGAAGTATACCATTCAGCCCCTCTAACCTGCTCTGCCATTCAGTAAGATCATGGCTGATTACATTGTATTCTCGACTGCACATTCCTGTCTACCCGTGACAGCCATAGATTCTCGGGAGTCAAGGGAGTCAAACAATGAGAAATAACCACATAGAAGTTAGAGTCCATCTCGCATCAGTTGATTTCCAATACGTCCATCTGTGAGCTCTTCAGAGTGGAGAGTCAGTGACAGCAGTTTAAGTATATATTTAAATATAAGCTGTTTATGCATCTCAGCTTCTATCTTAATTGCATGTATCAATGTGTTTTTCACTCTCCGTAAAATGATTGAAAAGTGAAAGATGATCAGTGCTTTTCATTTTCTGTGCTTTGGCTATGAGAATTTCTCAAGAAGAGTTCCTATTTCAGTGTTTAATTGCACATCTGCTGGTGCCTGAAGCTGAATTTGCTGCCTCTGCCAGTACCACGATCAGACATAGGTAATTCACACAGCTAAGAGAGCCTTGCTGCTGACATGCTGGTATCCTGGCTCCAGGCCATTATTGTGGATGCTGGCCTAGTAGTGCCATGCTATCTTCCTTCATGTGGCAGGGAGCCAACATGGCTCATTGACAGCCATAAGGCTAAATAAAAGAGCCCGACTGCAATCTCCAGGTTTCCAGAGATGGGTGAAGCCATTTTAGATGTCTGAAGGTGCCCTCCTGGTGGAACCTCTGATGGAAGGGCTGCCAAGTAGACCATAAGACTTCACTGCCTGACTGGATAAGGGAGTAGACAGAGGTCACCCTGCAGAGACATTCAACTGAATGCCCACACGGATTGCCTCCATGTTGAAGCACCCTCTCCTTCAGAGCGGCGCGGTGGCTCAGTGGTTGGCACTGCTGCCTCACAGCATCAGGTACTTGGGTACAATTCCAGCCTCAGGCGACTGTCTGTGTGAAGTTTACGTGTTCTCTCCATGTCTGCGTGGGTTTCCTCCAGATGCTCCGGTTTCCTCCCACAGTCCAGAGATGTGCAGATTAGGTGGATTGGCCATACTAAATTGCTCGTAGTGTCCTGGGATGTCCAGGATTAACCATGGGAAATGCAGGGTTAGAGGGATAGGGTAGGGATTGGCATGTTATTCGGAGGGTCATGTGGACATGATGGACCAAATGGCCTGCTTCCACGCTAGAGATTCTGTGATTTACTTTCTCAGTCATAACCTTCTGCTTCTTTCAAGCTGAAAGACCTCAGATTGGTCCTTCAGCTCCATGGGCAGATCCATCACCTTTACTTGGATGGAGAATGCTTCCTGTCCTCTCTGTGTATAAATTCCATCATTAGCAGCTCAGAGTCTGTGCTACCAGAGGCAAATACAAGTTCAATGCTAATTAAACCCAAATCTTGATCTCATCGCTGGTCCCTTCCCTCTTCTCTGGTGACCAAAACCCAGGCCCAGTCTGTTTCTTTCCAGGCTGCTCCTCCAGTGAAAAGATACAAAAAATTTTGTCAGTGAGCTGTGCAGCTTGGCAATTTTTTTAATAGTTTGTTTTATTAATTTGCTCATTTTAAATTTATCTATTTATTGCTATGACATTGATTTTTATCTTGCTCTGCAAGTTGTTTGTTTTCTTCAACGCATTCTTTTTCAAATTCATGTGGCTAACCAGATCTCAGGGAACTGCAACTGGGAATCTCGCTGACAAGGAATATGAGGTTCACAAGAATTCTGACTGCTTTTCGGAAGGTTGGCAAATTGGGTTATTTTTGCACCATTGAAAATGGGAAGTGTTGAAAATGCTAAGCATACGTTCATCAAACCTGGGTCAGGTTGTGGTTCTGAAGCATTGACTGTTTCCCCTCTATTGGTGTTTGGTATCTGTTATTTTCAGCATTTTCTGTTTATATTTCCATTTGCAGTACTTCGCTGTCCTTTCATATGCTCGATGTGTTTAGTTTCGATTCACAATAAATGAAATGTGTCACTCAATAGAACATTCTTTTTCTGTTATCAAAGCTGATCTGTGCGGCTACAAATAGCACATTATTGCAGGTGAATTTGTTGGTGCTAATTTACTGGAAAGTTTTGCTACTTTTAAATTTGAAGTGAAACGCAAAGTCATGTGCCAATAAATATGTCATTTTTAGCTCATGATATTTCATCCATGGTATTGGTGTTTGCTGAATTTTTGAGGATCTTGTTTTTTTGGATGCCGTTATCAAGATAGTGCATAGGGCCAGGTTCAAAAAGGTGGAGCTTGTTGCGTAGTTGTGTGTAATTGTAGGAGAACTGTGATTGTAAAAGGTTTCAGAATGATACCCATGTTTTCAATGGACTTTATAAATAGATGCATAGAATACAAGGGCTAAGAAGTTTTCCTGAATGTACAAGAAAGAATTTGCCCCTCCTACGGTGACTAGGGCTTCCATTTCTAGACACCAAAGAAATGTGAAGGCTTTTACAACGATTCTGAAGAGATTTGTTCGAATGGCGCTGGGGATGAGGGCTGATAGAGATTTTGGGGTTGTTCTCCTTAGAGGCTAAGAAGCATGAAGGGATTTGATGGAGGTGCATAAAATTTTGAGGAGTTTAGATAGACTAAAAGAAAATAGGACTTTAAACTAGTAAGTAGGGGGGAAGGGAGAAGTGAGCGTAGAGGGAGAATAACAATTAATGTAAGGCAAAGCAGCAGGTTAGCAGGTGACGAGGAAGTTTCAACTCCATTGAAAATTAGGAAAAAAGTTAAAGGGAAGGAGAACTCAAGAGCTGTTACTAATGGAGGTAACAGGACCCAAAAAGAAGGTGCAAAAACTGGCATAAGTGCACTTTATCTGAATGCTTGGAGCATTCGAAACAAGGTGGATGAGTTGATGGTGCAAATCATGGCAAATGGGTATGATTTCGTGGCCATTACAGAGACATGGTTACAGGATGGTCATGACTGGGAGTTAAATATCTAGGGATATCAAACAGTTTGGAAGGACAGACCGGAAGGTAAGGGAGGTGGTGTTGCTCTGATTTTTAAGGATGATATCCAGGCGGTAGTGAGAGATGATATAGGTTCTACTGAAGAAAACGTTGAATCCATTTGAGTGGAAATTAGGAATAGCAGGGAGAAGAAGTCACTGATAGGTGTGGTCTACAAGCCACCAAATAATGACATCGTGGTGGGCCAGGCAATAAACATAGAAATAGCTAATGCATGTAAAAATGGTTCAGCAATTATCATGGGGGATTTTAATCTACATATCGATTGTTCAAACCAGGTCGGTCATGACAGCCTTGAGGAGGGGTTCATAGAATGCAACCGCAATAATTTCCTTGAACAATATGTAATGGAACTTATGAGGGAGCACGCTATCCTAGATCTAGTCCTGTGTAATGAGACAGGAATAATTAAAGATCTCACAGTTCGGGATCCTCTCGGAAGGAGTGATCACAGTATGATCGAATTTAAAATACAGATGGAGCGTGAGAAGGTTAAATCCACTACCTATGTCCTGTGCTTAAACAAAGGAGACTATGATGGGATGAAGGAGGAGTTAGCTAAGGTAGAGTGGGAGCAAAAACTTTATGGTGGGTCAATTGAGGAACAGTAGAGGACTTTCAAAACGATTTTTCACAGTGCTCAGCAGAAGTATATTCCAGTGATAAGGAAGAACTGTAGGAAAAGAGAGAGCCAGCCATGGACGTCTAAGGAAATAAAGGAAATAATTGAAAAGAAACACAGACAAAAAAGCAAAGAGTAGTGGGAAAGTAGTAGAGTGGGAAATCTTTAAACGCCAACAGAAAGCCACAAAAAAAGTTATAAAGAAAAGTAAGATAGATTATGAGAGTAAACTAGCTCAGAATATAAAAACAGGCAGCAAAAGTTTCTATAAATATGTAAATCGTAAAAGAGTGGCGAAGGTAAACATTGGTCCTTTAGAGGATGAGAAGGCCAATTTAATAACTGGGAATGAGGAAATAGCCGAGACATTAAACAGTTATTTCATGTCGGTCTTCACAGTGGAAGACACAAATAACATGCCGAAAACTGATGGCAAGAAGGTTATAGCAGGCGAGGACCTAGAAACTATCATCATCATTAAGGAGGCAGTGCTGGGCAAGCTAATGGGGCTAAAGGTAGACAAGTCTCCTGGCCCTGATGAAATGTATCCCAGGGTACTAAAAGAGGTGATGGGGGAAATAACAAATGCACTAGTAATTATTTACCAAAATTCACTGGACTCTGGGGTGGTTCCCCCAGATTGGAAAACAGCCAATGTGACGCCACTGTTTAAAAAAGGAAGTAGACAAAAAGCAGGTAACTATAGGCCAGTTAGCTTAACTTCAGTAGTGGGGAAAATGCTTGAATCTATCATTAAGGAAGAAATAGCAAGACATCTGGATATAAATTGTCCCACTGGAAACACCCAGCATGGGTTCATGAAGGGTAGGTCATGTTTAACTAATTTGGTGGAATTCTTTGAGAACATTACTTGCATGGTGGACAATGGGAAACCTGTGGATGTGGTGTATCTGGATTTCCAGAAGGCATTTGACAAAGTGCCACTCCAAAGGCTGCTACATAAGATAAAGTTCCACGGTATTACAGGTAATGTATTGGCATGGATAGAGGATTGGTTGACTAGTAGAAAGCAAACAGTAGGGGTAAATGGGTGTTTTTCTGGTTGGCCGTCAGTGGCTAGTGGTGTGCCTCAGGGATCAGTGTTGGGACCGCAATTGTTTACAATTTACATAGATGATTTGGATTTGGGGACTAAGTGTCGTGTGTCAAAATTTGCAGATGACACTAAGGTGAGTGGTAGAGCAAAGTGTGCAGAAGACACTGAAAGTCTGCAGAGGGATATAGATAGTCTAAGTGAGTGGGCAAAGGTCTGGCAGATGGAGTACAATGTTGATAAGTGTGAGGTCATCCATTTTGGTAGGAAAACAGGAAAATGGTCTATGTTTTAAATGGTAAAACATTGCAGCACGCTGCTGTGCAGAGGGACTTGGGTGTCCTTGTGCATGAATCGCTAAAAGTAGGATTGCAGGTGCAGCAGGTAATTAAAAAGGCAAATGGAATTTTGTCTGTCATTGCTCGAGGGATGGAGTTTAAAAACAGGGAGGCTATGCTGCAGCTGTATAGAGTCCTGGTGAGGCCACACCTGGAGTACTGTGTGCAGTTTTGGTCTCCTTACTTGAGAAGAGATATACTAGCACTGGAGGGGGTGCAGAGGAGATTCACTCAGTTGATTCCAGAGTTGAGAGGATTGGATTATGAGGAGAGACTGAGTAGACAGGGATTATACTCATTGGAATTCAGAGGAATGAGGGGAGATCTTATAGAAACATATAAGATTATGAAGGGAATAGATAAGGTGGAGGCAGGGAGGTTGTTTCTGCTAGCAGGTGAAACTAGGACTAGAGGGCATCGCCGCAAGATAAAGGGAAGCAGATGTTGGATTGAGGTCAGGAGGAACTTCTTCACCCAAAGGGTTGTGAATCTGTGGAATTCCCTGCCCAGTGAAGCGGTTGAAGCTACCTCGCTGAATGTTTTTAAGGCAAGGCTCGATAAATTTTTGAACAGTAAAGGAATTAAGGGTTGTGGTGAGTGGGCGGGTAAGTGGAGCTGAGTCTCAAAAAGATCAGCCATGATCTTATTAAATGGCGGGGCAGGCTCGAGGGGCCAGATGGCCTACTCCTGCTCCTAGTTCTTATGTTCTTATGCTCTTATGTTCTAAAACTTGTCTCTAATAGCTGAAGGATCAACAGCTAGATAATCCAGACTTGAGTTGCCTGGCAAAAGTACCAGAGAGGACATGAAGGAAAACTTAGCTTCAACTAGCCCCTCGACTAGGCTCAGAACGGCAGTGAAAATCCTTCCTCAAAATTTGTTATTAGCTTTATTAAGTATTTCGAACAAACACTGCATTCATCATGACTGTAAAATCTGGGCCATTCTGGTTTCAGTGGAGGGTCGGTTTTCCTCTGCAGCATCACCATAACCATGACACCTGAATGGTTATTAGGTTCATACACCCTTTTCCACACTACACATGGTCACCTCTGTGTCAAATAAATGTAAATACTACTTTGTAGGTAATGTGCATCACTGTTCCCAGCAAGTAACCTTTGGACGGGATCAAATTACACCAAATCAGTTCGAACAAAATAGGGATTCCCCTTTGTGTTTAGAAAATCTGTAGAGTTTGATTTTTAAACTGATACATAAAACTTTGGCTTAAAAATAAAAATTTAATATTGGGAACTACAATTAAACTTCCTGTAAGGAGAATGAGTGATGTTAGGAAATCAGTAGGTGCAGATAGTGCAAAGTGATATCAACAAATTAAGTGATGGCAAAACTGTGGCAAAAGAAATTCAGTGGGGAGAAAAACATATGAAGTTCTTCGCAAAAAATCAAAGAGCGAGAAATCTGAGTATTTTTAAAATAGTGAGAAACCAGAAACTCTGGAGGAAGAAAAAGATGTGGGTGTCCAGTTACACAAATCCATAAGTACTGTTGAGTAGGTTTAAAAAAAAGGCTAATGAAAAGGCGGTCTTTATCTCAACGTGACTGGATAGCAAATGGGAAGAAGTTATAGGAGCAGTGACCAATGCAAATACTGCTGCAGGATCATCGTTGAACCCTGGAGTGGCTAAATGAGGCAGATTTACAGGGGCCAGTCAGGAAGGCACAGTTAGTTTTTGGGGCAAGTAGGGTTCTTCACACATGGGTAGCCCATGTCCCTGACAGGTATGCCACTTAGTCATGGATATGCAAGTGAAAGAGACCACCTGTCATCACACCATGGGCATAACTGTGAAGATTCTCCCAATGGGTCACCCACATAATCCCACATCTTCTACTGATCGTGCACCAGGAGCAGTGGTGATGAGGTCCTTATGTCACTCTAAAATGGCCACTTAAAGGCCTCAATTAGCTTCCAGGCAGGAAGACCACCCTTGGTTTTTCTGCCCCAGATTCAATGGGGGTGGCAGAAAAGTTCAGAAAGTCAGGGTTTCCCCACCCAGCACCAACTCCCCCAACTTTCATCTATACGGGTTAGAAGGGCTCAAGCTGGATTGAAAAATGAAATTTCACCTCTGATGTTTAAAATGATGAACAGATTCAACAAGGTGGATGAATCAGAAAAAACATCCCTCTGATTCTGGAATTAGAATAAAGTATAATTATAAAAGAATAGAGCCAGACCATTCAGAAATGGTGTCAGGAAGCCAGCTTTCAGACGAAATAACATCTTCGAACTCCATGTCCGGAGAGCTGAGATTGCTGGGTTCTTTCAAGACTGAAATGAGTAGATTTTTGATCAGAGAGTGGTTAAGCGTTATAGAGGACTATATGAAGATGAATGGTGTTAGAAATGACCTCACAAATTGAATTCCAGAACAGGATGATTCAATGAGGATTAGTATCCTACATATTCTATTACTAAATAGACAACTCTAAATTTATTGTGTTTGACATGCAAATAGTATTAAATAGGGCCTTACTCTTTATTGTTAAACAAAATGGTTGTATCAGATGCTATTCACGAATAACGTTTGGAGACTTCTATCACATTGTTTTCCAATGCTAAAATGTTCACAGTTAACTGTGATTGGCTCGGTTAAACTATTTGCATGCTTCTTTGTTTCCACTTCTGTAATTTTCAATTTGTAACACGCTTTGCATCTAGTGCTCAAATTTAGAACAACAAAAGTCCTCTTGAAAGTCCCCAAACAACTTTATACCACAAAAGCCAACCAAACTTTTGATCAAATTAAATATGTATCACTTTTTTTTTACTTATTTCATACTGGCATACAACGTTAACAAGAATAAAGTGGTAGTACATTAAGGTTGGCCAAACTTTTCACATGGGGGTGCCATGTGTGTTAGAGGACAAGGATGGATGTGTGTCCAGCTCAAGTACAGTGGTTTTTGTCAAGGTTCATCCTGAGCAGCTGTGACACACGACTGTGTGCTCTACAGTTTGTTCCTTGTAATGCACACCGAGACAAACATCGACTGTGCCTGGGGGACCATCAACTCGATGAAAGACGCTCTTTGGTCTGCCCGAAACTTGTTCGTCGTCCAGTGTAAAGGGTTGATCCTGACCAAGTGTTGCAGACTGGCACATTCCAAGGTCCAGGAGTACATGGTGAGGGATGCATTGAAGGTTGGAGCAGCTGCCGCTAAGGCGCAGTGGGGAAAGACTACCATCTAAGTCTTTCTGCCAGAGTATAATGAGGGTCTGTTCAGTTTTGAGCTCCCCTCATTGCCTTAATGGGAGTGTAATGAGTTTCCTTTCATGATTAGAAAATGCCTTTTTGTTGCAACTGGATTGAAGCTGTAATGAGGAATGTCAAATTTCACTTCTTTTTTCTGCAAAGTCTGCACAGAATGGTTTTGCACCATTGTACGTACTTTATTTATGAATTATCTATGACTATCTTTTTTGCAATAAAAACAATTCTACTCACTCACACAATTACCCAACTTACACCCCCACCCAATTTCTCACTAACTCACCCAAACCCTACTCACCATCCTGACTCCTCCCATTTCTCCACTTGCCTATCAGACTTTTAAATCCCAGTCCCTGTGGCCAGACTGTCATTGACTTCCTCCCCATGCTAGTGTCTGAATATCTTCCTGATGCCCTCCCGCTCCGTGCCCCACAGACTCACACTACCACTCCTGGTCTCAGGCAACGTGAAATCTTTCATGTGCTGTTGTTTGCTGCTCCTCTAATCACAATGTTTCTCTCCCTGAATTGCTGCTGAGGCAGAAGCAAATGCAAGAGAAACTGACCTTGATTGGAGGAGTGGCACCTTACAAAGATTTCCAATTATGTTTAACCGTATTTTGACCATTGCCTTTTAAGGGGCAGAGTACCCCTTTGATGGGCCACAGAGCTTTTAAATTTGTACTACATGAACCCAAGTCGTTGTTACATCACAAATTTTTAATGCAAACAGTGTCCTTTCTGCTGAACAGCTCACTGGAGAGGGATGGAGTGACAAGGACAGGAGAAAATAGGAACACATTTTTTCATCAGATTTTGCAGCCATGTTTGCGGCAATAGTGCCTGGTGTTGATTCTGTGTAGAGGTTTCGAGCTGATTATTTGCTAGAATTAGTAAGAAATCTCAATTTTTCAATAATAGAACAATCATCATTCTCAATCGAATCATATTTTGTCAGAAAAAAAGAGCCAAAGAACTGCGAATGCTGGAGATCAGAAACAAAAAGACAAATTGCTGGAGACTCAGCAGGTCTGGCAACATCCGTGGAGCGTAATCAGAGTTGATGTTTCAGGTCCAGTGACCCATTTTGAAACTGGAACTGGAACAGAAGAAGGGTCACTGGACCCAAAATGTTGACGGTGATTTCTCTCCACAGGTGCTGCCAGACCTGCTGAGTTTTTCCAGCAATTTCTGTTCTTGTTTCATATTTTGTGAGATTTTGTTTTAATTTGTTTCCAAATCAAATGATATTCCTTTTGTTCTCAAGTCTCTGCTCCTACAGCCAATGAAAGGTTGTTGGATCAGCCTGCTCCCAGCTCTCCAACAATCCCCTCCAAGATAAAATGTCGTTCAATTGGAGGCTCGTTCTATTTATCACTTGTCCCGTCCCTCAGCACACAGGCTGTGCCAACACAATTCGATGATGGTAATACTGGGATTAATATCTCAAAATCACATCTCCTGGCATCATAGTGAATGGCCCCGTGCCATTGCTCGTACTGTATTTGGAATTTGATGCCATGCAATAAATATGCAGAAGTTACATGGCAGCATGCTCTTAGGAGTGTTAGTGCTACCTGATTTTTATCCTCCCACACAGGATACTGAGGCCAACCCAAATATCTTTACTGCCAGCTGCACTGGGTTCAGTTAACTTGGGCAGGGAATTGAAACCTGCTTTATTTGTGGTTTTAGTTATTCTAAAGGAACCAGAGAATGAGGGGAAAATCTGACAATCTTCAATGCAGCAGCAATAAATTAATGACGATCAAAAATATCCTTAAGGTAGCCAAAGGCACAATTGTACTGATTTACATTTAATGGCCTTCTGAGCATGTACTTTGGAGACAAGGGAATAATGTTCAACTTTGGGGCCTAGTGCAGTAAAATGGTCCACACACTCATTGTAGAATTCATAGGATCTTCTTTCACTGAAATCAGTGGGATGAAAATTGGACATGGTTTACATTAATTGTCCTATAACAACTTTCCTACATTTACCCCAAACGGTGCATTTGAAAGCAATGGCCGTATATACAATTCCAAATAAAGTTTCAGTGCCTTTCACAAAGTTAGCTTAACACATTATCAGTTGTCTTTTGAAACTGTACATTCCAGAATTCATTTATTGATGGCTACAACTTTGTTACTTGTGCATGTCAACCATAGTAGGAACGTGCACCTTTCAGCTATAAATTCATACTTGTAGCTGTGTAGTTCATTAAACTGTCTGAACTGGCACTGGGTGGGTACAACATACAACGGTGTTCATGTCAGGAGGGCCAACATTGTGGGAATTACAGCTCTGTTTGGATCAGTACAAGATGACCAACTGTCAAACTGTGAGAGTTCTGTTAAAAGTACTAACTTCTGGAGCTCAATTTATTTCTTGATATACTGCCATGTATACCAGAAAATAAGGCAGAACCTGTTTAGGAAACTGAATCTCCAACTCAACTGCTGAAAGTCCACACCATCTTAATCCTTCAGAAAATTTAAGTGGCTATGACATCTGTAAAACCAGACACCTTTATTCTTATGTGAACACATAGTATGTATTTTGTGAAGAAATTTAATCTGTCATTAAAATGGACACATGAACTCTTACAAAATTGTTATCCTGGTGGATTCACCTGCTGTTGGAACTTGACAGTGCTTATTTCGAGAAGAATCACCAGAGCTTTTAAAAATTAGTGACGATGGATTCCCTTAGTGTGTGAATAGTTCATCCGATCTGACCAAAAACCTAACAGACTGACAGCCATTCAAGCCAATGGCTGAGACAGATAAGAGTTAATTAGCTGAATAAAAAGACAGTGGATGGGTCTGTGTTCCATACCTGGGACAACCCAGTGTCTGATACAGAAGAAACATTTGACATTTTGGGACAGAAGCCATTTTAAAGTTTTCAATCCTGAAGTTTGTTTGTGAGCAACTATTGCATGCTGAGATTGCAGGGGACATCATTTGTACACCAAACAGTGAGAGAGTGGTATCCAGAATGCTATATTTAACCCTGCGTTGAAAAGGCACAACCTGCAGTGCCATAAAAGCAAAGGAAAAAGAGCAACAGTCACTCCCAGGAGTTGTTCTGCTCAGTTACCCTGTAGGAGCAACGACCAACTATTCAACTACGTAGACTATCATAGCTACTAAAATCTAACTTCATTTTTCAACTTCTTCAGAAAGAGAATCTTCAAGCAAACCAGATCTGTAACAAATTAGAGATTATTCTCAATTCTCAGTGGGGGAGGCAATGGCCTAGTTGTTGCTAGACTATTAATTCAAAAACTCAGCTAACGTCTGGGGACCTGAGTTCAGCAAATGGTGGAATTTAAATCCAATTTTTAAAAATGCGGGAAATAGGAATCTACTGATGACCATGCAACTATTGTTGATTGTCAGGAAAAACCCATCTGGTTCAATAATATCCTTCAGAGAAGGAAATCTGCCATCCTTTCCTGTTTGGCCTACATGTGACTCCAGACCCACAGCAATGTGGTTGACTCTCAATTGCCCTCTGAAATGGCCTAGCAAGCCATTCAATTGTATCAATCACTACAAAGTCTCAATTTTTCTTCATACAAAAATTAAAGGATAAAAGTTATATTGTGTTGGTAGTTTTCAACAATAGTTGTGTAATAAAGTTAATTGTGCAATAACCTAGCTTATAATCTTGTTTAAAGCATGATTGTGCAGTTATTTTGAATTGAGACATTAGAAACTAAAACATGACATCAAGCTTATACAAATTCTCAGCTGACAGATGAGCCTGAAGGCATGCTGGTGTGGTGACAATATATAAGAAGCAGAGTCAAATAGCACTGTCGGAACCCTAAAATTGTTTTCCTATTCTCATACTTCTGCTGGCAACATTGAAGGACAGGCCAGTTGTCTTGTGCATAGAATTGTAGAGATTGAGGGTGGCTTGCACATCTGAGCCACAACACTGCAGTCATGCACATAACCACCAATTCCTGTCTTCTCAACTCTCAAATGGTCAGCATGCCATGAGAGGGCAATGAAAATGCTACAAAGACAGCCTGAAACACTCATTGAAATGCAGTAGCTTTGGAAAAATGGCGACAACTTGCCCATCAGGCTGCAACATGCTTCAATTGCAAAGAACTGAAGGATACAGTGGAGCAGCAGCAAGGAAGGGCAACAAATCCTGCACTCCAGATCCCACCACCTCATGCCAAAAGATCTGCAGGACAAGAATCTGCTTGCTCGATCACATGAAGATCCATACCAGATACATATGCCCTCAAGTAAACCTCTTCCTCAAAATCCATGGACACCCACCACCATCGACATTTCTACTGGCCTTTTGTTCAGCTTATATTAAAATCCTCTCCTTTTTAAGAGTAAAATATTCCTTTCCCAATTGCAGAAGATTTATTGTATGATAAAGATTGTTGGAAAAAGCCAACAACGTTATTTTAGTGAAACTAATCTTGTGTATTTCAAAGTGAATGTTTACGTGGAAACTTACATGAAAAATAAAGTTGATAACAGTATATTAGGGTCAAAGGCTACAGACTGCCAATGTGGCATGGCAAAATAACTATAAATATTTGCACTTGTTGCCTACAGCAGATTTATCGTCCGTTACAGTTTCATTGCACACCAGGTTCTAGAGTTGGTGAAAGTCCAAGTTTGAAAGTGTTTCAATTAATCATTTGCTCCAGCAAAGTTGCTTGGTCTGTTAATAATTGTTTCCCCTACCAGAAAATTTCGGTTCCTTTTTGTTTTACACTGCATGAGAGAGACTAGGTTGTTTACAACTACATTCACTGGAGTTTAGAAGAATGAAGGGGACCTCATACAAAAATATATAATTCTAAGAGGACTAGAGAAAGTAGGTGCAGGAAGGATATTCCTGATGATGAAGGGGTCACAGCTTAAGGATACAAATTAGGCAATTTAGGACTGCAATGAGGTGACATTTTTTTAACCCAGAGAGTGGTGATTCTGTGGAATTCTGTCTCACAGAAAGCAAATGAGGCTAAAACATTGAAAGTTTTCAGGAAGGAGTTGGATATTGTTTTTAGGGCTAAAAGGATCAAAAGATCCATGGAGAAAGCAGGAATAGGGTACTAAGTTGGATGATCGGATCATACTGAATGGCAGAATTGGCTTGAAGAGCTGAACAGCCTACTCCTGGTCCTATATTTCATGTTTCTATGTTTTTAATTCTGCAATGGTGGTGGAATCATTAATGAGTAATGTACTAAATCACTGAAACAACAAAAACCTAAACTATATGTACTTTTTATAAAGTACCTCAATTCTAAAGGAAAAATAAATTAAGTTTGATAGAAAAATATTTGTTTTACTAAGTGAATGCCTGTGCCTTTGTTCTAATTGACTCTGTAGCTTGTATCCATATTTAAATCTGCCAGTGTGCAAAGAGCAAAAGTGTTCTTTTCACAGCATTGAAAGGCCAGGTCATGGGATGAGGAAGTACATTTGACACGGGGCCCCAGGGCTCCAATCACAGTTAGAACCCAGGGCCTCGGACACTCGCCCTTGATGTACCCCCTCTCCTGCCCTCGTTATTAGATACTGGCAAAAGAACCTTTTAGTGCTTCATGGCAGAGTTTTAAAGCAGTGATCGCATGAGGTGATTTTAAGGCAGAGTGTCAAAAGCTTGGTCAAAGACAGTTTAAGTAGTTGCTTTCAAGGAAACGAAGATTGGAGAGATTTGAGAAGGGAATTCCAGAATTTAGAACCTAGGCAGCTGAAAGCGTACTCACTCATGGTGAAGCAATTAAATATAGAGAATGGCCAAGAGACCAGGATCTGAGACATATAAATGTCTCAGGTACTTGAAGAATGGGAGGAGATTCGAGAGGTAAGGGGTGGCCAGATTTAGACGGAATTGAAGTCAAGGGTGAGATTTTTAAAATCAAGGTGTTACTCAACGGAGAGCTAATGTGGCTCAATAAACACAGTGGATTTAATGTGAGTAAGGATTTGGATTGTAGTTTTGAATAGCTGGCTTATGGAAGGTAAAGGGTGGGAGACTAGCCTCAAGAAGAATGAAGAATCAAGGAATAAGTGTTTTAGCAGCAAGGAAGCTGGGGCCAGGGTGAGATTCGGAACTGTTACAGAGGTGGAAATAGAAAGTCTGAGTTAAAGCATATCTGTGTGGCCTAAAGCTCATTTCAGGAACAAGAGTGACACAAAAGTTGTGAACGGTCTAGTTCAGACTCAGACAATCCCAGTGGCTAGGGATGGAGTTTGGAGTAGGAGCAGGGGTGGCATGGTGGCTCAGTGGTTAGCACTGCTGCCTCACAGCACCAGGAACCCAGGTTCAATTCCACCCTTGGGCAACTGTCTGTATGGAGTTTGCACATTCTCCCGGTGTCTGCGCGGCTTTCCTCCAGGTGTTCTGGTTTCCTCCCACAGTCCAAAGATTTGCAGGCTGGGTGGATTGGCCGTGCTAAATTGCCCATAGTGTTCAGGGATGTGTAGATTAGTTGGGTTATAGGGGGATGGGTCTGGGTGGGATGCTTTGAGGATCAGTTTGGACTTGTTGGGCTGAAGGGCCTGTTTCCACACTGTAGGGATTCTATGATCTATGATAATGCCTTCTGTTCTGTAGGCTCGGTTGGGTATTTTCAGCATACGTGTGAAAGCTAACGCTGAGTTTTCAGATGGTGTTGCCAGCAGGTAGCATGTAATTGAGAAGTAAGAGAGGCTAAGGATACACTTTTGGGAGACAGAGTTAAATGAGGTGAGAGCAGAGAGAGACACACTACAATGAATCAAACCAGGTGGAGAAGCCTTGTCCAACTGGGTAACAGTGGAAGTAGATGGAGGAAGATGGTATGGTTAACTTTGTGAAAAGCTGCATACAGTTTGAAAAGGAAGAGGAGGGATTATTTACCTTTCTTCTAGTCACGTAGGATCCAATTTCTGACTTTGGGGGGAACCATTTCAGTACTGCAGCAGAGGAGGCCACTGAATTGGAGGGATTTGAACATGGAGTTTGGAGAAAGATAAGTATGGATTTGAGAGGCAACGACACATTTAAGAACTTTGCAGAAGAAAGGCAAGCTTGAAATGGAGATGGAGTAACGAAATGGGTATGTGAGGTATAAAGGTCTTCTACATAAAGTCTTAAATTCTAAGTTCTCAATTTATAACAAAGGGGTCCACAGTTGTCCATGACCTAAAGAGGTACATATTACTAATAATTATGAATGAATAGAATTTATTCAGCAAGATTTTATAAATATTTCACACAAGCAGTGCAGAAAACATGGACATGTTATATCTTAAAAGGCCAAGATTCCTAGACTGTTGAAAGATTAGGCAATGCCTTTTTCCTCCTTTCTCTGAGGTAATGTTATATTGAACTGTGACTCAGAAGAAATATACCATAGAACCATGAAAACTACTACAAAAGTCTTCAAGCGTTTCCAACTTTTATTACTCATTCTGTGGTATAATTATTCCTAATTTGGAAATTGTACAAATTGACTCCTACCCTTGGCTTAAGAAGGTTATCAAATGTCACCCCAGCTTTGTAACTAGAGTTGTGTAGGAAACAAATGACCATTTCTTATTCCATAGACTCATGGAACTAACGTTTCATTGTGTGAACAAATGATGTATCCTTTTAAATACATAATTTAGATAAATTATAATACATCTTCTTATCAATCATGCCAAACATCATAAAATCATTCAGTTAATATTTGCAAGAAAATTAAGTGATTAAGAACAAGTGCGTCCATAAAACGTAAGGATATCATTTTAAAATATGTGTTTTGTTCCTTGGATGCAGTTCACTGACCAAGTCCGTTAGTGAACTACATGCTTCTTGTTTCAAGATAGGGATGTCGGTTCAGTACAAGCTACTAAGTTCAAACTTTTTAGTCATTTCTCTAAAGTTAACAAACCTTGAAATTACCCCAAATGCAATTAAAGCCAATATGATGGGCAGGATCTTCCTAGCCCCTGAAAGACACAGGCTGTGGTGGGAAATTTGGGAGGAGCTGTCAAAAGAAGACCTTCTCAATGTCGAGAGCAAAAAAGTTACATTTTCCAACCAAGTCCCACATGTTGAGACAGGATTCTTGCTAGTGAAGGTGAGAGACCTTTTAACAGGGATTATCACCCTTTATTATCCTTGTTATTCCTTGGCCTTGCCTCATGAACAGCACACTGCCGTTCTCCCACTTGCTAGTTGGCACAGAGAATTCCTGTCATGAAGGTCAGAGTGGGTTCCCAGTGACTACAGCTTGCTGCTTGCTCCTCTGGATCTCCATTTTGGATACCTGGCACCATCATTCTCAGGGCACACACCATGGCCATCAGCCACATGCACTTCATGTCCACAGCCAGTGCCATTTGACACATGCCAGCAGCTGTCATCATCATGGCACAGCTCCAATCCACTGCCAACACAGTTCTGTACTTCAGTGCTGCATTTTGGAGCACACTGGCACCTTTCATCGCAACGTTGCTGCTGGAACAGTTTGTGTGCAATGATGGGCAATTTTCTGCCGGATTGGACCACTCTCCGTCACGCTGGGGAAGGTGTGATCTTGCAGTACACTCCAAGCAAAATGTGCCACTTGATCCTAACACACTGTGCTCTGACCAACAGGAGCAGGCAAATGGGCATGTCCTTGGGGGCTGAAGAGCTGATAGAGCAGCAGCAGCTCTCTGAGGGTGAAGGTGAGGACGTTGAGCAGAAGAAACATTACATGATAGAGCACAGCAGCAACAAGCCATACAGGAATTAATTGCCGATAGATGTAAACTAGATGCTGTGATTATTCATAAAGTGTAAAATTGTTGGTGCTCAAAAGGTAAGTAAATCGTTTCTGATTTGAGAGGCAAATGCAGCTTTTGTTAGTTTGATTTCAGTTCCCTTTTGGTGTTGCTGAATAAAAATGAATGTTTTGAAGTGATTGAAGGCTTTTCTATATGTGACAGTCCCACATTGAACAATGACAAAAAGCTGAGCGAAGGAGGGCCATAGGGACAGAGTAGGTTGTAACATCAAATGTGGCTAAAGACAGGTGAGCCGTATGGCCTGGCACTCAAACAGTGATCGGTGTAGGAATGTACATTATATGTAGAAGGAGGGTGTCAGTGAGAAGAGGTGCTTTGTAGCTGCTGTGCCATTATGTTGATGGTGAAGGGCGATTCCAGAATGCCAACACTTCACCAACTGCAGGATGGATTTCTAAGATGGTGCCAGCACCAGAAATCTCCCAGGATATCTTGACGGTGGTGAGTAGATCTGTCTATGGTGAGTTCAGAACAGGGCAAGAGAGGTGTAGTACCAAGTTAATGAGGCATGTTTGCAATAATCACACAAGAAAACCCACCAGGCCTCATGGAGAGAAATCCCGTGTGAAATGCAATGAAAATGACACTTGATCGATTGCTGATAAGATTAAGCCCAATGTCTTAACCCAGACCATTTGCCACCCTTTAGGCCTTTTAAACCTGAACTGTTAAATGTTTCACTGGCAGAAATTCAAACAGAGCTCTTTAAAGGGGTAGCAAAGGCCAATTTATAAACTGGCACTTCAAACCAATATAATGCCCTAAGTAAGGAATAGTATGCGGCTTGAAGGGAAACTTACAGTTAGTGATGTTCCCATGCATCTGCTGCCCTTCTCTTTCTAGGGAATAGAGGACATGGGTTTGGAAGGAGCGTCAGAAGAGCCATTGACAGGTTACTGCAGTGCCTCTTGTAGATGGTGCAAAATGCTGGTACTGTATGCTAATGGTGGAGGGAGACGGCATTAAAGGCAATGGATGGGGTGTCAATCATGTGGGCTGCTTTGTCCCAGATGGCGTTGAGATTTGAGTTTTATTGGGGTTATACTCGTCCAGGCAAAGAGAAACTATGCAATCACGCTCATGACCAATGGTCCCTCTAATTTTTCTTGCTGCTGTGTGGACCTCCAAGAGCTGTGCAAGGCAGCAGCTTTCAGGTGTCGGCACTCCGGTCAACGTATGTGGAGCTCCCCAGCAGCCAAACAGCTTTTTGGGAATGTTACTCCTGACTTGCACCATCACTTGGTTGATGGGTATCTAGGAGTCAAGAGGTAGGTTACTCACAGCAGCCTCTTGTGGCCACAGTATTTGTACAGTTGGTCCAGTCCAGTTTCTGGTCAATATTAACCTCCAGGATTTTGATAGTATAGAGTTCAGTAGTGGTAACACAAATGAAGGTGAAGGGGCAATGGTTAGATTCCTTCTTTTTGAAGGTAGTTATTGTCTGGAATTTGTATGATGCAGAATGTTACTGTCATTTATTAGCCAAACCTGGACATTGTCAGGGCTTGCTGTGCATGGGCATGGGCTGCTTCGGTATCCAAGGAATCGTGAATATTGCTGAACATTGTGCAATCATCAGCAAACATCCCCAATTCTGACTTTACAACGGAGGGAAAATCACTAATGAAGCGGCTGAAGGTGGATGGGACTCTACCTTGAGAAACTCCTGCAGAAACGTCCTAGAACTGAAATGGTTGCCCTCCAATAATTACAGCTATTTTCCTTTTGTCTAGGTATGACTCAAACTAGTGAAGAGTTTTCTTCTTAGTTCCCATTTGCTTCAATTTTGCTAGGACCCTTGATGCCACACTCAGCAAAATGCTGCCTTGACATCAAGGGCCATCATTCTCAGCTCACCTCTGGATTTCAGCTCTTTTGACCGTGTTTGTATGAAGGCTGTAATGAGCCAGCTGTTGAGTGGCCCCAGTCAACCCAAACTGAATGTCAGTGAGCAGGTTTTTGCTGACCAAGTGCCTGTTGATAGCACAGTCAATAATCTCTTCCATCAAATTGCTAATGATCGAGTGTAGACTGATGGGATGGTCATTGTCTGGGTTGAGTTTGGTTTGCATTTTTGAGACCAGGACCTAACTGGCAATGTGGAAAATTGTCCAGGTAAGTACCAGTTTGAAGCTTCACTGGAACTGGGTTGGGGTTTATTCTTGGAACTCAGGTCTGTACTACTATTCTTGGAATGTCAACAGGGCCCATAGCTTTTGTGGTATTCAATGCCAACCAGCTGTTTCTTGATATCATGTTGAGTAAGTAGAATTGATTGAAGACTTGCATTTATAATGCTTGGAAACCTCAGGAGGAGGCTTCTGGCTGAAGATGGCTGCAAAGGCTTCGAACCTGTCCTTTGCACTGATCATCGTTGCAGTTGGACATATTTGTGGAGCCTTCTCCATCTCTCCAGTTAGTTATTTAATTGTCCAACACATTTCACAACTGTGACAGGACTATAGAGGGATCTGGGTGAGCAGTAGAAAATGTTTGATTTGATGGGCTTGGAGGACAGGACATATCAGAGGTAGGTGATTGGATAGTCTCAATCTTTGTGACAAAAAATTCCTTGGGATTTTCTTGCTTGTTATTTAAGGTCAGGGCTTTACAAAGCCGTGTGTTTTGTTTGCAATCCGTGATGATCCTGGCAGAGAGAATCATTGTCCCTTTTTAAAATAATGCAACGCAAGTGAGTAAACCTCATTCAGTTACGTTGAAATTGACTACAGCTTTCCCCTGTTACTCAAGAAATGCTGCATGTAATTAGAAAACTTGCTATTTGTTTACTTGTTGTCCGGATCCTTTTTTGACAATAGATGTAAAACAATGTACCAAAAATCTTCATTAAACTACATTTTTCCCCTCCTCAATGGATTAATTGTATTTTGAAGTAAGAACAAGCAAGTGAAAAATGTTGCCAATAGAAGGATATGAAAATATATTAGGTATTGAGGCCTTAGTTTGATACACACAGAACTCTATAATGTGCAGAAGTGCCAACGTTGTGCCATGCCAGAATTCATTGAAGTTAATTAAGACCCCTAACAAAACTGACCTAACCCGAACAAAAAAAAAGCAACATAAAACTGAAACCAGTTGAAAAAAGGACTGTCGCTGAAGCTAGAGCTTTCCCTGATGTTTTCATCCAAACTGATTTTATTGTTGGACAAGTCAAATCCCAGATTGAAATCTGGTTTGATGGATCATATTTTGTTGTGTTTTTATTTAGCAGGTGGCCCTTAACTGAAACATAAGAACACCATGCTGCAGATTTGGTTTTAACAATCAAACAGAAGTGTATCATATAAAATGAATAAAAATAAAACAGACTAAAACAAACTATTCACACATAAAACAATTTGAGAGGTTTTGAAAGATGTACCAAAATGCAATCCCATTTATTTCCAATGATGTCACTTTACAATACTCAAGTACCAGACAGAATTCTCTCATCTTTGATATCTATAGGTTTCCCTGATATGGTTCTTTCAATTACCAGGGAGGAGAATTTAAAGGCTTTTTCTTGATGTCACATAACTGATCTTAGATTTTCTCAGTATCAAATAATCCCTTCAGGGTTCTAAGCAAATACTTCTGGCCTGGAATTTTCAATGAAATCTCTTACTGATATTCTAACTGTTCTAAATGAACTTCTTTCTCCAAAAGACACAGTTAGTTACATGTGACTTCAACTAGGACTCATGGAAACTAGACCCAAAGGGCTTTCCAAGTTGTGTTTTTTCTTCCTGTCTGCTAAGCAAAAAAAACCAATTCCTGATTCTTCTAAACTGAAAGCAAATTAGTGCCTTTGAATTTTTACTCTGTCAATGCAAACAAGTTCCCGTCAAGTTCCCCGGGAGTACTTTCTCTCATTCTGGTTTTAAAAAATATCATGGCTCCTGAAATATTGGTAAGTTAATCATTTCCCTCATAAACACAGACCAAAATCCATATGCCAGTAATTCAAAATCTAATCTCTAAGCTACGTCAGCAAAGAATTTACATTTATTCAAAGACATTCATGCCCCAATATATCCCAAAATGCTCACAACCAATCAATTACTTTTTGAAGTGTCATCTGTACTACAGTGAAACATTGCGCATTGGAATAAATGGCTAAATAATCTCATTTTCGTAAAGTTGATTTGAGGATAAATGTTGACCAGGACACCAGGAGAACCCTGGCGCACCCCTCTTACCACAGATACTTTGGCATCCATCTGATGACCAATTGAATGCCCAGTTGGTTTGCCTTCCTATCTAGCAGAAAACATATCTGACAGAACCTCACATCATCAGCTGGTATTGGCCTAGATCACATGCTAAAACTTCAGCATGGAGCTTTAGCTCTTAGCTCACTGATTCCCGGGTGACCATACAATCGCTGAGCCAGAGCTGCTGTAAAAGCCCAGTGCTAAGTATTCTCAATTTTCATCACTGGAAAAGTGAGTGAATGTGTAGCAGATTGCATATTCCCAAGACATAAATAAGGTATACAGAACGTGCATTGTACTGGAAAGGAAACCCCTGATAACTTATTTGCTGTTACATGTAGCTGTGGCTTTCCCTGGTCCTGGAATGTCATTTTGCACATACATTTATGTTTTCGAGAGGTGGGAATATTTGATTTTGTTTTGTATGTAATGGGAGTGGTGTGATTGCGATTTAGTTTTATGCCATGAAAGACTGAAAATGCGAAAACAGTTGAAAGGCTAAAGGATCTGATAACTGCATTGGAATGTCAGCTTTTATGCCCGAATCTCTGAACTTCAACTTCAACTTTGACTCAAGATTAGATAGTTACGAACTGAGCGATAACCAGCACATAATAGTGCTAATAGTGCTTTCATGCACATTTAAAAAAGGACGTCAATAGAACATTTCTTCTAACCTTCACAAAGCTTAAAAACTGCAGAAGAAAGTTAAGACTACAACATATCAAAAGCACATCAAAAACATGCAAGCTTGTCACATACCAGGATAAAACTATCCATCAGCATTTAATACGAGTGACAGGCATCAGAGGATAATGAGAGCGTTAAATAAAAACAGAAAATGCTGGAGGAACTCAGCAGTTCTGGCACCAGTGTGGAGTGAGAAACATTTCAAGTCCGATAATAGTCGTCTTCCAAAGAAGTCCTTGGATGTGAAATGTTAACTCTGTGTCTCTCTCCACAGATGTTGCTAGACCTGCTGAGTTTCTCCAGCATTTTTGTTTTTACTTCAAAATACTATGGATGATGGAAATTTGATTTTAAATGAGAATATTTAACCGAAATTTTCCAATAGTTCTTGCTAAATAGGGTTCTTAACATATATTTACCACTTTTTGGTGTACTATCCAGCATTGTGATGAATAATTAATTTGAAACCAAACAGAATTATTTTAGAATGATTTCATGCATCAAAGCTAGAGTAGAGCCTCTTACACACCAAATCTCATTAGGAGGGGACTGTCAAGAATCTTCCAAGGTTTTAGATAGGTCTCAGATCATGGATGAGGAATCTCAGTTACTGAGATCTCTGTCAGACAGTCCCGATTTTTGTGGTTATTTTAGTAAACCAGTGAATTGTAAAAGAACCAATGACAACATGGGGAAAAGCTGATGCTTTGTAAATGATAGAGATGTGTTTACGATCTGGAATGTACTGGCCAGAAGTGTGTTGGAAACAGATTGAATTGTGGCTTTCAAAAGAGGAATTGGATAAGCATCTATTCGACTACAGGGAAAAGCTGGGTAAATGGAACTTGCTGAATTGTTCTTGCTGGGAGCCATCATGGATGTAGGAGACTCAATGATTTCTGTTTGGTGTGTCCACCATGATTCAATGATTTTCTTCTAAATATTGAAACCCATGGTTCCTTAAATAGTCCAAAACCAGCTCTGGTCCTTCAGCATAAAACTAGGAATGATGAATTGCTCAGAAATGGCAAAAGCACTCGAAGCTTTATATTAAAAAAAAAAGTTTTAAAAGGATTCACAAGGTCTGAGTTATGTTAATTTAATTTTGAATGACTTGTGGTTTCGTAGGTCTTTAGTATATAATTCATCACTTTATCTTCTGAGGTAATCTACATAAGATTTACCTACACCATTGAAATGGTTTAACTGTACAGAACATTGTATGTTAAATGTGAATTTAATGTAAGGGTTGCCAAATCTGCTTGTAAGCAGCAGTCAGTCTCTGTGTAATACAGACATGGCTCTCTGAGGAACAGCTGTGCTGTAAAAGGTATTTGGGGTGTCTACGGGAATTGAAATTGGTCTACATTAGTGGTGCTAATCAGGTGTAGGGCAAATTGATAAGAAATTTACACTGCACCAGTTATTATTGCTTGGGAAAGTACAATATTTTTTAAATACAGCACCAAGCAAACAAATGGTGAAACAGAGAAGAGTTTCTGAGAAAATTTGAATTGACATTATGCAACTATGAGAGGACGAATGTGGGGCAGCCAATTCACAGACTATTTTTTGCAACTGGAATAGACTAATTTCCCCCTCCTGATGTTTTATCCTATGACTAATTCGTCCTGAGAATAGTGTCACGTATATGTTTGCTCTTAACCATATTTATATCAGCGACAAGAGTAGGTGGTTATACTCCCAGTCATTTGTGGTAGTTTCAAATTTAGGTCATCTTAGATGGCCAGATTATTTGATTAAAATCTAAACTATTACACAATTGCTGAATTTTTTGTCTTAAAAGCAAGGCGGCATGTGGCTCAGTGGTTAGCACTGCTGCCTCACAGCACCAGGGACCTGGGTTCGATTCCATCCTCTGTTGATTGTCTGTGTGGAGTTTGCACATTTTCCCCATGCCTGCATCCTCCCACAGTCAGAAGATGTGCAGGCTAGGTAGTTTGGCCATGCTAAACTGCCCCGTTGTGTTCAGGGGTGTGCTGGCTAGGTAGATTAGCCATGGGAAATGCAGGGTAAAAGGGATGGGGTGGGTCCGGGTGGAATGCTCTCCAGAGGGTCGGTGTGGACTCAATGGGCTGATTGGTCTGCTTCCACACTGTAGAGTTTCTATTCTATTTTCAAATTGAAAAGAATTAACATATTGCAGAAATCCTGTATGTTCTGACTTCATTATGTAATTCTGGAATAGAATTCCACAAAAAATGTCTGACCAACAGGCCCACATTGTGTCCCCCTCTTTGTCATCACTAACCCCTCCGTTATCTCTTTGAAATAAAGCAATTTCAACAATAGATTAGTAATTTTACTCATTCAATCATTTTACTTATTCATTCATCCATACACAGTCTTTATTAAATTCAGTTTCTTTTAAAAAAAAGTGAGGATTCCATGTCCATATGGTAGAATTATTGAATTATAGAATAAACTGTTGCCCAATATTAACTAATGTACCCATTTAAAACGGAGGGAAAGACACGAAAGCCAAAAGTATGAGCTTCGCAAAAAGAAATCTGCATATTTTACTGCAATTGTTTTACTGTGGGTTTGCCACTTGACACTGATTGAGAATCTGGCTGCCTGACAGGCAGGAAAGCCTATATATTGGC
Source organism: Rhincodon typus (assembly GCF_021869965.1). NCBI lineage: Eukaryota > Metazoa > Chordata > Chondrichthyes > Orectolobiformes > Rhincodontidae > Rhincodon > Rhincodon typus. Next base: position 16,565,784 of record NC_063351.1, on the reverse strand, counting down.
TTTATGCCAAGACTATCTCCAAATTTAAGATATCAGCCTGGAGTATCTCAGATTAGGGTAACTGCACATAGGCTGTCCCTGACACCATTTGCTCCTTATCTCCAAGTACTCTTGCACACTGATGTGCTATAACACTCCTTTATTTAGATTGTTAGAATCCCAGACCCTACTGCCAAATTTGGTTTATGATCTGGCTAGGGACCAATAACTTTTATTTCTAAGCAAAGTGTGAGATCCAGGGCACTTGCTGAGAGAATAAAGCCACAAGATTCCACAGTTTTGGAAAATAACTTTACTATACATTGTTAAAACTGTAATACAATCTTTTCTAGAAGTACAACTTTCTTCTGACACCCATAATGAATGTGATAAATATGGGTAATAAAATGATTGAACACTCCCCCGTGCACATCACATAGCATATGTGCTAAGACAGACCCCATAAATCTATCAACAACTGTGCCCAATACCCTCCTACCTGCCCCAACCCAACACAGCTAGAAATCTGCACAATTTGAACTCCCCAGGAGATCAGAAACCTGACTCCAACACTTAGCTGCTTCCAGAGTTCAAAGAACACACAGCCATTCTGTTGCTTTTAATTTTTCACTGAGTGCCCTGTACAGAATCTGTCTAGTTCAGCTGACTTCCCAGAAGCACGGGTAATTGCAGTGCTCCTAATACAGAGTCTACCTCTACCTCCTTCTGCATTGAACTCCTGTTCAGTTAACCCAGAACTGCCCTGACAGACCCACTGAAAACCTTGCAATAAACTTCTTCCCTAATGTTAGGTAGAATTAAATGTTACTAACATTTTGAAGCAATCAAATGTAGCACCCGGAAACTGGTCCCTGAAAGTTGCATTCTCGGAATGCTGGAAATGGATTTCACCACAACATTTATACTTTAAAGGTTACCAAATGCAGATGTAGTGTTGAAGACCTCTCTCCTTACATTCTCATTCTAGTCCAATGTTTCCTTTCCTATTGATGTCAGAGTCAAATCATCCTTACGTTATTATCACTTACGTACATCTCATTATATACCATTTTGAAACAGTAGGACATTGTGGAGGTGCAGTTAGATCTCATGGTGGGGAGCTGGGAGGGTTGAGATGTGGGGAATTTGCAGATAGGCTTGCTGGGCCTGGAGGAAACATTTCAGCTCGTTGCCATTATTCACTCCTGTAAATGAACTTAATTTGTGATTGCAATCCTGCTCATCTCCTTTCACCTGTCGGGTTTGTCCAGGGTGCAGTGACAATTCCTGGTGAAAGCCTGAAGTGCAGTACGAGCAGTGACCACCATCCCTGGTCGCACTACCAATTCTAGCAAGCTGCCAGTCTCAATTGACCAGCAGCTCAGAGGTGGGATTTTTCAAATACTTTCATAGAATGTCATGTTGCTAGCTAGGTCAGCTTTAACTGCGCAGTCCTAATTGCCCTTGAGGTTGGGAGTGAGCTGTGTTCTTGGGCTGCTGTAGTCTGTGTCGTGTAGGTATGCACTCAGTGCCATTAGGGAAGGAGTTCCAGGATGTTGAACAAGAAAGGACAGTGAAGAACAACAGTACAATTGCATGTCAGCATGGTGAATGGTTTGGAGGGGAGTCTGCAGGTGTTGGTGTTCCCAGTATCTGCTGCCTTTGCTGTCCTGGGTTTTGGAAGGGGCTGCCAAAAGTCTCCATTCTGTCTGGGGTGTAATTTAATCTCAAGGCTTTTGATGCTGTCCAAGCTAGTGCCCAACTGCCTTGGAATAGCATTTACCCGCCCAGAAAAAAGTGATGTGCGATTCCCACTAATTGTCCAGCCAGAGACACACCCCCCCACCCCCATTGCAAACATTAAATTCCGCACAAAGAGTTAATAGCTCTCAGAACTCTTACGTGGGACTGAGTGAGGTGGTGTGTCTTTATAAACATCAATTACTAAAGAAGTTCTGGATGAACTTTGCCATCTTGTGCAAAATGACTTACAGCCCAGGTTAAGTAACTGAACAGTTCTGCCATTGCTGACTAAAATTAGAGTTAGCATTGTAATGTCATTGACTCATTCTGAGCTGGCGAATTTATGACATTAGCCAAGGTGCCATGTTGATTTGCACTTAACATGATACCAAACCACCTTATGGAGAAATGTGGAGTTTATCCATTTTAGGTTAACTGTTAGGCAGCAGCATAACAAAGTTCTGCTATGGTGATTAATCTCTCAAAGCTTAGAGGGTAACCTATGCTGGACTGCTGCCTCTCACTGTGGATCCAGAGAATTTCCTGAATAGAAATGCATTCCATTTTGTAAATGTTAAAACAGGCTTTACACAGATCTTGCACTTTGTGGTTGTATTTGGGGAAATTGGTGAGGTGTTGAATCAGCCTTGGGAGACAAGAGAAACCCTTTACTTGACTAGCAAGATATCGTCACAATATGATCCGTTTGGCTGCTGAAATGGTTACCGAGGAAAGGACAGGAATTCTGAAGGCAAGGCTTTCCTGTTGGGATCAATTTGGAGAGGCATTCTGATAACTTTTCTCAGCGGGTCTCTTGAATACTTGTTGCGATGTGCAAAACTTTGGTATTCACAGAAGTCTGGAGGGACGTACTTGGAAACTGATAACATGAGCAAATGGGTTATAGTGCAGATCAAGGAGTAAACGCACTTCAGGTGTTACAAAGGTCATTAAATCTGCCAGTGCAAGTAGATAAGACCAAGAAAAGGGAAGCCTGATGCTCTGATTTTGTGTCTAGAATGCAAAAGCAACACTGAATCAGAGAAAAATGGTAATTATAGCATCAATCAGTGGATGGTTAATGTCCAAACTGGAGAGAAGTATACTATGGTGTTGCCCAGGTGTATTGAGATCAACACTATTTATGGAAAATATTAGTTGCCTCAGCTTGGGTATGTTAGCCATAATTTTAAGATTTGTAGATGGCGCATGTTGCATTTTGGTATAGGACACAAATGTCAAACTGGCAGGCACCTCTTTCAACATGTAGAGCAGATCCTGGTGACATAGGTTTTAGTTTAAGGCAGAAGACAGCTTCCAACTGGTTGTGTTTGAGCAGAGCTCCAGTTAAAATGGAGGTAATGAAGTTCCTCAATGGACCCTTTCACTCCAGGTTTCTTACACACCGTAATCCATCTGTCCAAAAACGTGCCCCATATCTTTCATCAACAAATGTTCTACTAACCATAGAAATCAAGTCAGGTGAACTCTGTGTTCTGTTTTACATTTCACGTTTGCAAAACTCTGCTTTCCTGTGACTGGACTGCAGCACAACAGGATGATATAATTCACAACTATTTGCTGAGTGCTCACAGCAGGCACTGGTGATAAAATGTCTCTACCTGATAACAGACAGATGTTCCTGCAGTCGTCATCTATCACAAAGTCTTTTTTAAAAATATATAACGCTTATTAATCATCCTTGGTATTTACATGAACATCTTAAAATTTATTCCATCGTAGTTGATGACTTTTAATTTATTTTGCCTCATTCTGTATCATAATTTTTTTCATTGCAAATGTCCTTTCTGATCAATTCCAACTTTTCCTTCATTGTTTCTTCTCCAATAGTCACGACTGTTTACATCATTTTTAGTACCAGTATTTCACTTAGAGGAGAAGCTTAGAAGTCTAAAATGTAAAATGCATAAAACTTGTAATTGAATCCCACTTTGTGAAATTTCAATTTAACTTTCAAACCTGTTTAATTGCATTTATGATGATACAGACTAGGGTAACTGCATTTTGAATTTGAGTTCATTGAACTGACAGATTGCAATACCAGAGTGCAAAGCAGAGATCAGGGAATAATTTTGAACAGCCATAACCTATCGTGCTGCTACATGCTGAATGTTCCTGGACTATGTGAACACAGCCCTGCAAGGTGATGAATGGTGGAATTGGGGTCCACCACCTTGGTGGAACTAGAAAAAGAAAACTGGGCCAATGAACAGCTGAAAAGCAGCAATTGAGAGTGAATGGAATAAAGATGGACACCAGAGATGGGAAAAAAACAGAAAATGTGTGGGAGCTGCTACAATCACATAGAATAAAAACCAAAAGAACTGCAGATGCTGTACATCAGAAACAAAAACAGAAGTTGCTGGAAAAGTTCAGTAGGTCCAGCACCATTTGTGGAAATGCTGCCAGACCTGCTGAACTTTTCTAGCAATTTCTGTTTTTGCATATGGATATAGAGATAAGTTGGGAGAACTTAACAGCTAGAGGATTGGGGCCTCAGATTTGAAATATAGTCCCTGGATTTAAAGTGTGGAAAGTAGCAGCTGCTTTGATTTTGCAGCAGTGGACATTCCTTTGGTGGTATTACTGAGAAGTGGAAACTTGGCAGAACTTCAGTGTGGTCAAAGCGCAGAATCACCTTCGAAACAAGTTCCATTGTCTCAACTTAAACTGACACGTACACCTTATAAAACTAATTAATTCATTGGCCCTTTGCAGGTAAAGACATGGGATCTAGACAGTTATACGTTTGTGTTTTATTGGAATGAGATAATAGATCTTGGATTGCCATAACAATTGTAAATCATTAATATTTTAACTTGAACAGGAAGAACGTTTTACTGTAGTCCTGACATCATAGATAATCAATATCATAGTCTGTCATCCAAGGACTCATCAGAAATTCAGTTATGTCAATGAGGAAATTCACTGTAACAGTAGGAAGGAAGTTCAGAGGAACATGAAATCAAAAGGTAGTCATTCAGCCCCACAAAGCTGTTCCCCTATTTAATTAATGACTGATTTCTATTCTAACTCCATCTACTCACTGATTCTATAACCCTTAATATACCTAAACTAACAAAAAACTATCAAGCTAAGGTTACGAAATTTTCAGTTTACCTATCCTCAGCAACTTATTGATGGAGTTTCTATGACTGATGTTTACTGACACAATCCTTGATTGTTCTAGATTGGCATTTAAAATTACATACCCCTTCTCTGAAATCTCATACCAAGGAAATAATGTCTCTCTATCTACCCTTTATTCATCTTAAGAACCTCAATTGAATCACCCCTTAATCACCTACATCTGTGATTAGCCCTCATCATTTAATCTGCTTAAGCCTGGTATCATTTTGATAAATCTGTGCACAGTTCCTTTGAGGCCAATATATCTTTACGCAGGTACATACTATCAAATCAGAACTGTACATCTGTAGCATAACTCCCACCACTTTGGATTTCTTTGCATTGGAGATTGAAAAAAAAACCTCCATTGCTCTGGAGATAAAAACCACCATTGCACTGGCATTCAAAATTAGTTTGGGGGGCAAAATTAAATATCCTCCCATATGGCAAGTTGCGTGACTGGGGTATTTAATCAGTTGGGAGGATAGCAAATGGGGATCCTGTCACCTTCAGCCAATGCTGTGATTGATGCTGCAGCAGGAAGGCCCATGGAGGACTTTCCCATTGGGAATTTTGTGTGCAATTAATACTTTCTTAAGGGTCTCCTCCTGCCACAACTAGTATTTAGCCAGTGGCAGGCAGGGCATTCACCAATGCAGAGAACACAAAATGCAAACCTATCAGGGTTTTCTCACTGTTTTCCTGGAAGTGAGAAGGCCTCTTAATCAAAGGCAGTTCCTGCCTGATTGAGGGACCTGGCACTAGGGAAGGTGGAGCCACTGAGAGCTACTCTCTGACTTTGCTGCCTGCTGTCCCTGCTACCGTGTCCCCATGGCCTTTGTCACCATTTACAGCACCTGGGTCCATTCTCCTGGGGGATTGTAGTACCCAGACCAGCCTAACCCACCCCTCTGGCGCTGTTGAGCAACAAAGAGATGCTGACTTCTGATTGATTGGCAGCTCTCAGCAACTGGAACCTCTGTCCCCTTGAAGACCAGGGAACCCTGCTGCTGCTCGACACATAGTTTAGCAGGTTATCATAAAAAGAGGCAATGTGATACTCTCACCAGCTGTACCGACAGTGAGTGAGAGAGTTGTCAACTGCATTAAACACCACCCTTTCTACTTATTTACTCGTTTTTAGTGGACCCGTAAATGACTCTGCTTATCCACAATACTCTGATCTATACCTCTTAGATCCGGAGAGAATTATCTCATACTTCTCTGCATTAAGCTTCACCATGGATAATCTTGCCCACTCATTTAATCTATTGATTTCCCATTGTAATTTTCTGCCTCCACTATTTATAGTACCATATAATTTTGTATTGTCAAAATACTTGGATGTTTGGCTCTTTCTTCATTCATCCCAGTTATCTGTAAACATTGAGAAAATTCAATCCACTCTGTTTTGCTGGGAGTCTCATGTGGAATCTGTCAAATGCTGTGAGCTGAATTTTCAAATAAATAAAACCCATTGATTTTTCTTGCTATGCTAGAACCTGCTGAAAAATTCGGCTAGTTCCTTAGTCACTCTTTCCACTATGACACCGCAGGTGCTGTCTGTGTGCCACCTACAAGGTGTAATTGTGCGATTCACTAAGGCCTCTTTGTCAGCACTTTCCAAATCCTCAGCCTGTACAACCATTGTAAATCCATGCTGGTTCTCTTTGATCAGCTCCTATTTGTCCAAGTCCATGTGCTCTGTCGTCTTATCCCTAATAACACATTCTGGTGACGATCTGACAACAGATAGTAAGCTAGGCAAATCTACACTTAAATAATGGAGTGACTTTGGCCCTCCAATTTATGCCTGCTGAAGGCCCTCGGAGACATTTGGGCACGCGTCACTCCCCCATGGGCTCCAGACACTTGGTCCCATCTTACTCCAAGGTTTATTTTGGCTTCACGTCTTAAGGATACTTCTGCCCCTCTTAAACCTGGCTCCTCTTATTGATGCAGCAGATGTCCCAGGAGTGTCGTACTGCATTGTCCGAGGCAGCAATAGCAAAAAGGTTCATGGCTTACTTTGATAACTCACTCAGGAAAATGTAATGGTGGAGTCAGAGCTAAAAGTGAAAATCCAGCCTAAACCCATATCAGAGGAAAATTTAGACCAAAGAGTGAATGATCATCAGCTTTCCTAAGCAGTGTCTGGAAAGTATTCAGATTTGTTTGGCAGTAGTTGTAGCAGAGAGAAACTTGAATGATTGTTGTTGATTCATGAAGACGTGTTAGTAGGCCTGGTTTTTAATCCAAAAGTAGAGTTTAATCTGTTTTTTTATTTATGCTCCTGTTCCTATTTTCACTGGTACACTTTGGAAAGTATTCTAATCCAGAAATGCTTCACTAATTGAAAATCAAACCTAGTTAAAATATGTCACAAGGCGCTCCTGTGACTAAAGCCATTCACTTAGTTTTATCTATATTTTACATCTGTATCTGTTGCTACTTGAGCATGACCAAGTTTTGACCAAGCATGGTGTACATGATATGTTTTTTCATTTATTTTGTGAATTAGCGGTTGACCTAAAACCAGAAAGCAGAAGTGCTTCTTTCCATGATAGAGGCTGTACTGCAGGGAGTTTTTATGATAGAGTAGTTGAGTTTAAACACACCTGCGTGCTCATTCAACTGATGTTTAAATTGTCAGTTTAAAAGGTTTGTGTCGCTCCAAAGTTAAAGTCATGGTTTGATTTATTTTTTGAATAGAAAATCTCCAGCAAGCAGCAATGTTAATACTCAGAAATAAAATGCTTGCAAGAAATTGGACAAATTAGTCTTATGCCACTTGAGGAATTTTCTTGTAGTTCTTGGGTATGCTTGTGTTCTTACAAAAACTTAAATGAATATTTTATCCGTGGTATACGTAGAATGTCACAGCTGGCAATTTCTCTATAAGTACATCTATACATAATCCATTTGCAACTTGATACCTCTGAGCTATCTTTCAATCACGGTAGCGGAGATGATCATCTTATTGCACCGATATTCACATCATATTGTCTATATTTATTGTATTATGTGAATGATTCAAAATACGCTTACAGATGTTGGAAACTAAATTTTGCCATGATTTCGTACACTGTCCTCTTCATCTGCGTATGAAATTTATATTTCAATCCAGCAAAGGATGATTGCGTAAAAATTTGTAATGGTTGGATATGAAAGTTTAGTAATGACCAACTCTAGTGCACAGCTATCACCAAATTGACAGTGTCGCTCAGAGATTACAAGAATGACTGCTACGAAATATGGTAGCATCAACTGGTGCAATGGGAGCTGCTCTTCTGAGATTACATTTGTAGCAAATTATTTGGACGGTTTGATAAGAGCCCTGGTTTGCACATGAATGTATGCTACATTATCTAGGAATGCCTGACATTAGATGCAAAAGTCATTCCCCAGAACGGACATCCTGTCCCTTGATTAATTCACGACCATTCACGAGCAAGTGCACCTTATAAATGTTATAAAACCTCACTCTTTGAAAACTCATTGAACACCAGTTTAAAATTACTTTTACTCAAAAATATTAAGATTATTACTTCGTGCCAATGATGGCCAGCGATACGTATTTCTAAAACTAATACCAGTAAAGCAATACGTATTTCTAAAACAAATACCAGTAAAGCATTTAAAAAAAAATCTGTGAAAATTATAACAGAGTAGTAAGAGTCAGCATTTAAATATACAAACCAGACACCCCAATTGATTGCTATATTATCATGATACTTCAGGGACAATTCAGTGATCGAGATGGAATTTTGATTTTATAATGTACTGAAGGATATGTATTTCATGTTTGCCTTAACTGAAGTTCTAGGGAGCAAACCACATCATATCTCAGTGTTAAGGATATAAACTAAACAAAATCCAAAGTTTAAAACCAGTGAAATGTTACCATCGCTCTCTGAAACCAAATCCAAATCTTACTTTAATATCTCTGCTAAAGATTACTGGCTACAATAACCAAATATATCAGTAAACAAGGCCTGATTTGAGTTCAGTGATTTGAGACAGTCTGTACCGGTAAACTTCTTCAAGCATAGAGCTCATAATCATACACTGCAGGGAACATAAGATGATGTAGAGTCAATGTTGAGAACATTTACGATATGTTAGTGTCTGCAGGATGTCATTTCTCACCCACGCAAACTGAAAGATCTCTGATACAGTGCATCTTTTGTGCTTCTTCTTTGACTGACCTTTTGATAACAGCTACCTTTTGATACACAGATGAAGATAATTGGCAAACACTAGTTATGCTTTCCTGAGTAGAGAAGATGGAAAAGTTAAGTAAACTTGCTCACAGTCAGAGAATAAGGTGAGTGTTCAGGTTCTTGATAAGAAATGAGTAACAAAGGTTGAAGTGTATGTAACTGGCAATTCTAGGACTAGGCAGTACTTTTATTGACAGGTTGAGTTGGAATGACAGAAAGGAAGATTTTCACTAATAATTTAAGTAATTAATAACTGTTCATTTTATTTGTGAATTAGTGGGAGTGTGCATTACTTAAAGAACTTTTGTTCTTCTGGTTTGCTTGAAGTTCATAGAGGTTATGTGAATCATTGTATTTGCAGATTGTTATTACTTTGAAAAACTGCACATGGGACATTGTGAAGTGATATAGCAATTGATTGTTCTTCAAATTTTAAATGGTGATAAAATCTTTAATGGTTCAAACTGTTTATTGAAGATGATGCATGTAAATCATAGATATTTCAGCAAACACTGAGATGTAAGTCGATACGTTACTCAAGTGTGCTGAAACATTATTTAGGTATAGGAACATTGAAGTCAAGGAAGATTTAAATTGTGAGTAATGTATAACAGCAGATGGATTGACATCTACTGGTTGATACTATTGTTCAAAGTCAAAATGATCCATTGGTCCTTTAGATCAGATATACATCTGTAAATTCCTCCAGACCTAAAACACTCAAAGTACCTGCACTTCTCAATTCTGGCTGTTGTCGATCTGCATTTTTAAATTACCTCACCATGCCTTCAACTGCTAAAGTCCTAAGTTCTGGAATTCTCTCCAGAAAGAACAATCAGTAAAACATAGAAATGACTTTTACAGGGCTGAACATGTATTGCACCCCATAAATGGAACTCCAGTTTGGAACTATATCAGTCATTTCAAGTGCTGCACTTCTCTGTCATTCCTTTAAAATACTCCTTAAAATCTACCTCTATGATTAAGCTTTTGGTCATTTGGCATAATGTCTCCGCACACAATTTGGTGTCAAATTCCCATGAGATACCACGGGATGTTTTACTGCATTATGTAATTACCAATTGAAGTATTGGAATTCAAGTTACATATAAGATGTGCAACATTGATGCCAAATCTGCAGGAAATCCTTTTAAATATGACCATGACTCTCATTAATTTTGATTCAGCCTCATGACCCTTAAATTTGTGGCTAAATGTATTGCAACTGCAAGACACAGCTAGGCGTAGCTTTAGGCTTACTTGGAAACAGTATGGGTTGGTGTGGAGGAGAGGAATAGGGGATGAACATCATGGTTGTTGAGATAAGTACACTTGGTGAATAGGAAATGCTGATGCTGCTCAAAATCCAAAACAATTTTACAGCAGTTATCCAAAAAAAAACGCCATCCTAAAAAATTTAAACACGAGCTCTTTTTAAAAAAAAATGTTGATTTAATTCATCCAACATTTCAAATACTAACTATTTTGTTTTCTTTTTAATTCTATTCATGTAACTGAAATAATTAAGTGATTTATTTAGATAAAAGGTAGTGGTCGTTCAGATTTGAGGTTTAAGCATTACAACAGATACCTTTGTCATAAAGATGTTTTGTCACCTTCTGGTCACCTAAGGAAGGATATTCAATTCTGAGATACAAGAAGGAAAAGTTGAAAAATCTCTATTCTTAATTAAACTGCACTTCATAATTAGGAGACAGATTTCATGTCAATTACTTCCTTTTAGCTTCGGCATCTAAAATTTTAGGTTCAACAAGATTCAAAAACATGGGTGAAATTTCCTATCAGCGACAAAGGTGGGACTGAAGGCAGACAGGCCAGCAGTTTTCCACTACCAGCCTGTGTGTTAGTTTGCCTCCATGTGTCTATGTCCAGGCCACTGTGTTAATGAAAGCCCCAGAAAATTATGGTATAAGTTGCTGATGGCAAAAGTGTTAGCTTTCATTGTAACTGATCAATTAACCTGCTTGTGAAAGTTCTGCACCATATTTATTTCCATTTTTATCCTCTTAAAATCCTCCATAATTTAAGAAACTTTATATTAGTCATCTCTACTCTGATAACAGTTCTCGCATTGAAATATTTAGGGTAGTTAATGCTTCTTAATTTGATCACACAGAGCTGTTGAATTTAGTCCTCAAGCATATAAAATAGTCCATTCATATGTATCATAAAAACTTCAGAACTTTATATAGGATTGTTAACTCTCCTGTGTCTTCCTTCCTCCATTAAAAATGGCTAAAATATCTCATGCCTCTCTTCATATCTATAGTTTAACATCTTTATCTTTAATGCCATTTTACACAGAAGCAAACAAAACCATTCAGCTGTGGCTTACCCAATGTTTGTACGTAGTTTCATTATTTATTTTCTTTTGTACACTTTGCTACCGTATAGAATTGACAAATGTTGATTTTTGTGATTTGATCTACAGTTTGTGATTTGAACTCTAGGAGCAGACATGTGGAATCAGCAAATTTCCCAACTGCTTCCTGACTAGCTTTATTAAAGGCTTCAAGGAATTGAGAAGGGTGGAGAAGCTGAGAGGGAGAAGGAAGGCAATTGCAAAGCTTAGGTAACTGGAGGGTTCAGCCATCAATAATGGAGCAAAATCAGAGGAGCTGCACAAGAGGCCAGTGTTGAAGGAAAAGTATTCTGAGAGGGTTGTGTGGTTACAAGGACAGAAAGGATTGAAGGCAGAAGGAATTTTAATACATAGATTAGAATTTAACTTTGAAGGATTGGGTCGCCAGGAGCCAATGTAGGTCAATGAGGACAGGACCAATGGGAGAGGAAAGACCTGATATAGGTTAAGATGCAGTCAGCAGACTTTAGAATACACTAAACTCTTACGGGGTATGGAAGATGGAAAAACTGTCAGGAAAGCAGTGGAATATTATATAATTCTTTAAATATCACCTACAAGATCTGAAGCGTACCCTCATCTACATTTTTCATTTCAAACTATGCATTGGTCTTCATAGCAAAAGGATTTGAGTACGGGAACAAGGATATCTCGTTGCAATTATACAGGGCATCGGTGCGGCCACATCTGGAATATTGTGTGCGGTTTTGGTCTCCCTACCTGAGGAAGGCTGTTCTTGCTGTAGAGAAAGTACAGCAAAGGTTTACCACATTGATCCCTGGGATGCCAATGCTGACGTGTGAGGAGAGATTGAGTTGGTTGGGATTGTATTTACTAGAGTTTAGAAGAATGAGGGGCAATCTCAGAAATCTGTAGAATTCCAACAGTACTAAACAACTTAGATGCAGGAAGGATGTTAGTGATTGGTGGAGTGCTCTAGAATCAAGGGTCATAGTTTAAGGGTAAGAGAAAAACCTTTTAGGATTGAGGTAAGGAGATATGTCTACAGCCAGACAGTGGTGAGCCTGTGGAATTCACTGCCACAAAAATGATTAAGGCCAAAACATTTTGTGTTTTGAAGGTATAGCTTGAAGGTTGATGTAGCTCTTATAGCTAAAGGGATCAAGAAAGATGGAGAGAGGGCAGAATTAGGGTATTGAGCTCAATGATCCGCCATGATCATAATGAATGGTGGAGCAGGCTAGAGGGGTTGAAAGCCCTACTCTGGCTCAATCTTCCATGTTTCAATGTAATATTAGTGACCATCTTTGCATTCTTCCATTTCTAGTGGTACATCCACTCACTGTGATATTCTTAACTTTATATCCAATATGTTTTAATATACTACATACCTCCTTGCATTCCAGTCACAATTAATCTTTTAAAAAGTAACTATGCCGCTTACTACAGATTTTCCACAACTCTCTTCCCCCATTCTTGTACTCTGATTGCTTTTGAATACCTGGTATAGTCTGCGATAACAAGGTGTAGAGCTGGATGGACACAGCAGGCCGAGGAGCAGGAAGGCTGACGCTTCGGGTCTCGACCTATACTCTGTTGCTTCAAGACCATTTTCTGAGGTGCTTTCAGTGTATACCCAAAAGATGTGCAACACTGAAGAAATTATTCAGGATTTGTTGCTCTATCCTGCTGTGACTCCAACAAAATGCCAGTAAAACCCAGAAAAGCTCTCAGGAACCCAAAATAGTTATCACTGTTTTGGAGTTTCAGCCTCTGTCTTACTAGAGAGTTAACGTGAGAGAGATGACCACTAAGTGTTAGGGTTTATGTATCCAATTAAGAGTAGCAATGCCCTGGAGTTGAGATCTGACTTCTTCATCTGTCCCTAGATCATCATCATCATCATCATAGAATCCCTATAGTGTGGAAACAGGCCCTTCGGCCCAACAAGTCCACACTGACCCACAGAGCATCCCACCTGGACCCATCCCCCTATAACCCACCTAATCTATGCATCCCTGAACACTATGGTCATTAACTTCTCTCCCCAAGTAATACTTGTGTGTCCTGAACTGCCAAAAGTTGCCACGTGGATAACCAACCACATTCTGGTCAGTATAATCCAGAAATATGTCATCTCCTTTGATGCTGAGCGGTGTGATTGAAAATTCACTGCACCAGAGATTCAATTTTATGCATGTATAGTTACCCTGGTTATACTGATACCTAGCTAGTTTAAAACTAGTGATCAATAATAGCAATGGAATTAAAATATATTCAATTTACTTTAGAAAGTTTTGTTTCTTATGAAATATATTTATACTTGTGCAAAACAAGTGAATCTGAAAGTGTGAAGCCAATGAGGAAGATAGAAAAGAAGTTAAATTCTTCTAATTTCCACTTGTGCTAAACAAAGAATTTAAAACCTCTAGATACTAAATTAGAAATAATCGAAAGTAAACAACTTTAAGGATCAATTCATTTCATTTACTTCCTATTTTCCATTTCTTAAATAGTGCCCTCTGTAGGTAGAGTTATGTTTATCGTAAAGAACTGCAGATGTTGGAGACCTGAATCAAAAACAGAAATTGATGAAGAAACTTAGCAGATGTGGCAGCATCTGTGGGAAGAAAGCAGAGTTAACGTTTCAAGTCCGGTGACTCTTCGTCAGAACTACATCAGTCTGGCAGATGGTGCCAGAACTGCTGAGTTTCACTAGCAATTTCTGATTCTGTTTTATAACCTTATGAGGATAGTGTGCAGATCCTCCACCCAGCCTCCCCCAAAGTCCGTACCGTAATGAACTCAACCTGATAAGCCTTCAACAGTGGAGTGGAATACTGGTGCTGGATATAATTGTCTCCAGGCATAATCCATAATAAATTTCTGCCAAACCGACATCCCATAAAACTGCCTCATCGTTCCAGGTATTTGAGAGAAACTTGGGAAAAATTTATCTACAGTATGCATGCATATAGATGAATGCAAGTAAGGATCACCCCTGTCATCCCCACAATGCCAAGTTATGGTGTCCGTTGCTAAAATTACTACCTGCAATCAAATTGTGAATACTGTGCCAATAACTCTGTGAATTGGTCTGATAGATTAACAACAGTGGAGGAGTTGAGATAGGTAGTGATATAAAACTGCATATTGCAGGTACACACATGAAAATGCTGTGTGTTACCATGGGCAGCATGTTATTAAGAGTGGACCAACAGATCCATGGGGACACCAGATGTAAATGGTGCATGGGCAAGAAGCAAAACCATATTAAGTGATTCTCTGCCTACACTTGAATGGATAAAAATGAACAACGGGAGAGCAGTCTCAGCCAGCAGATTAGTGTGGTCAACCACGCCAAGTGTTGGCGACAGATAAGAAGGATGTGGAGAGTTATCTTTGTCATTATCATATATAATCTTTGTAACTTTGATAAGAGCTGGCTTGATATTGTGGCAGGGGCTGTAACCTGCTTGAAGCAGTTCAAACTTAGAACTGTACAGCGTAGGAACGGGCCATTCGGCCCATGATGTTATGCTGAACATGACGCTAAATAAAACTAATTTCTTCTGCCTGCCCTTGATCCATATCCCTCCATTCCTTGCGTATTCATGTGCTTATCTAAAAGTCCCTTAAATCCCCTTATCATATCTGCCTCCACCACCACCCTGGCATTGCGTTCCAGATTCCTATCACTCTGTGTGAAATCTTACCTGTCACGTCTCCTTTGAACTTTCCCCTCTAACCTTAAATGCATGCCCCCTAGTATTAGAAAATTTCAACTCTGGGAAAAGGATCCTGACTGTCAACCCTTTCTATACATCTCATAATTTTATCGGCTTCTATCAAGTCTCCTCTCAGCCTCTGCCACTCAAGAGAAAACAACCCAAGTTTTTCTAGCCTCTACTTCTAGCTTGGACCCTCTAATCCAGGCAGCATCCTGGTAAATCTCTTCTGCACCCTCTCCAATGCCTCCACATCTGTCCTGTAATTGAACACTATGTTCTAACGTGGCCTAACCAAAGCCTTATAAAGCTGCAACATGACATCCTGACTTTTGTACTCAATTCTCCGACCAATAAAGGCAAGTGTGCCATATGTCTTCTTTACCACCCTATCTATTGCATGGCCATTTTCAGAGAGCTATGGACTTGAACCCCAAGATCCTTCTGTATATCAATGCTGTTCAGAGTCCTGCCATTAACTGTATACTTCTCCTTAACATTTGATCCCAAAGTGCAGCACGTCATACTTGCCTGGATTAAACTCCATCTGCCATTTCTCTGCCCATATCTGCAACTGATCTATATCCCGCTGTACCTTTTGACAACATTCTACACTATCTGCAACTTTACTGATCTTTGTATCGTTTGCAAACTTACTAACCCACCCATCTACATGTTCATCCAAGTCATTTATATATATCACAAACTGCAGAGGTCCCATACAGGTCCCTGCAGAATACCACAAGTCATGCACCTCCAGCTTGAAAAACACCCTTCCACCATTACAGTCTGTCTTCTATGGGCAAGCCAATTCTGAATCCACATGGCCAAATCACAGCAGATCCCATGCATCTTAATCTTCTGGATGAGTCTATCTTGTTGAAAACTTTACTAACATCCATGTAAACAACATCCACTGCTCTACCCTCATCTATCACCTTTGTCACCGCCTTGAAAAATTCAATCAAATTAATAAGACATGACCTGCCCTGCACAAAGCCATGCTGACTGACCCTAATTATGCCGTGCTTTTCCAAATGTGCATTAAATCCTATCCCTAAGAATTCTCTCCAATAACTTTGCAACCACTGATGTGAGACTCACCGGTCTGTAGTTTCCTGGATTATCCCTGTTTCCCTTCTTCAACAGAGGAACAACATTAACTACTTCCTAGTCCTCCTGGACCTCTCCAGTGGCTCGCGAGGATACAAAGATCTTGGTCATGGCCCAACAATCTCTTCACTTGCCTCTCTCAATAACCTGGGGTAGATACCATCAGGCTCTGGGAACCTATCCACCTTAATGCTGTTCGAGATCTGAAAATGATTCAGGCATAGAACTCCAGGGATGATTGATGGAGAAGATTTGAGAAACACCAACACACTTGAAGGTATTGGAGAGGAAAGGGACACTGGATGTAGGAGGACAATAGATTGCTAAGATAATGAGGTCAAAGAATTTGGAAAGATGTATGATGGCAGAAAATTTAAAGGAAAGAGGGACAGTGCCTGAAGAGAGAGAATTCATTTTCATTGTCAACTAACCGGAAGCCCAGAAGGAGGATTGGGTGTAGTTGTAGATAAGTTCAACATGGGCAATCAAATTGGAAGCTAAGGTAAGGGCCACATTATTCCATGGTCAGATAAAATTTACCAAGAGCTTCATAGATCCAATCACATCCACTAGGTATCACTGTCAATGAATTACTGATGCCATTTCTTAAACAATCAAAGCATATTACATGCATACAAAGGTAAATGGTCAGCTAAATCTTGATTGGCAGATGGATATAGGCCAGAAGTGCAGGAGATGTTGCAGCTCCTCTTAGCTCATCCATAAGAACCCTAAACTATAATAGAATCTGGACCATTGTTGTCATGGTATGTGTGTCGCAGTGTCCGACTAAACTATCTGAGATGCCTTGGGTAGATTCACTTCCTCCAATCCTTGTATTGCTCTTAGTCTAAATCACTGATACCAAGTGAGGGAGCATGCCCACACAAAGTCTTCAGAAGAGGGTGTCTCAGTCTCAATAAACAGAATACTTTATTACATGGATGTTGTGTAGTTAGCTATTAAGTACCAAGTTACTGGATAGTCTGTCTATCAGGTTACACTGAGAAGTAAATACGTATTACTATTAACTAGGTGGACTTGGCATTGAAACAACTGAAGCTGAACATTTGTAACAAATACGCATACAATGTTTAGCTTCTTCTAGGAACTGTGCCATGTATCCTAATGGGTGGAGCTCAGCTCACGGTGTCTGTTCAAACCCGAAAGACTTAGCCACGTGATATAACATTGCTCCCAAAATCATTTTTTGTCAACAAATTTGTTGTAAAATCATTTCACATAATTGAAGTATCAGCATCCTATGTTATTTCTGCCCATGCCCCCAAGACTTTAAAGTTAGAAATGGCTGAGGACCTGGTTGGTCTGCTCAAGGGTGAAATATTCAACTGCAGTCTGTTGCTGTACTGAAACAGCGTTGGATCTGAAATTTCCTGAATGCCTTTTACAGATGACAAGTTCTCTAGCAGCGATGTTGCTGTTAAATCTTTTGTTTTACTTGGAAGGTCTTTAACTTTCTCAAATTATGTCAGAAAAGATAGCTGTGTTTCCGAAAGAAGAAATCATTTCCTTTTGTTGTAACAAAAGTAGAAATTTCCAAGAATGGTTCTGGGGATGAGAAACTTCAGTTAGGAGGATACATTGGAGAGATTGAAGAAAAGATTTAATAGAAATTTTCAAAAATCAGAAGAGGGCTGGTTAAAGTAGATAGTGAAAAACTGTTCCTACTTGAACAGACTTACCAACTATAATGGCAGTAAGTCACAATTCTCGTTGAAGGGCTGAATGGCCACCTGTATCATAGCACATGTGATTCTTTGACTCATATGTGATCATTCTATTCCCAAATGTATGCTTTTGGATAACTGTTATTTTACCAGGTTCATAGACATTAAAGCTGGCTGCTGTTTTGGTACCACATCTTCCATTCAGCTGAATTGCCTGTATCAAGAATCATTTACCTGGTGGTTATAGTGTCAAGGATGTCTGACGGTCAGATGTTGAAGATGCTTTTGCAATTCCTCAAAACCTGTCAAATCAGCAGTAGCTATTAAACTCTAAGACACAAGAGTTGTTGTAAACCAACATAATTAACCTGGAGTAGCATATGTTTTTTGGGTTCAGCAAATGTTCTTCAGAGACCTATCTAGTCTTCCTCCTGCTCAAAGAAGTTATACTGATCACTGGCATTTGAGTTCTGAGCTAGTTGAAGTTCATCAACCTACGGTAGAACTTTACGAGCAAGGTAAATGCTCAAAAGTGAGAAATGTTAGTTTTTGATGATGTACACCAGTTTGATAGTCTTAAAACAGTAATCCTTTAATTCCATGCACTAGGGTAGGAGAAGATTGTAGTTTCATTCTCTTCAAGCAAGGGATAATTTAGCATAATATAGTAACACATGCTCCAGTATCAAGTTTGAAATGGGTTAGATGATGACGAACCCATATGGTTGGTGTCATGTCTGTTTCAGATGAGTTGGAGTGGTAGAGTTGAATGCTCAAGAAAAGAGGTACATTGTTTAATGTGGGATCTAATGAAGGCAAGTCTTGGTAGTCTAGGATTTCTTCCAAAAGGTGCTTGATGCAAGATGTTAACGTCTTTGCATAAGTAAGTGTTATCAGTTCTGTGGTTCAAAGGTTGTTTTTAACTTTTGCGCAATTCTCTGGAAACGTCCTACTTTCTTAGAAAAGTTACGTTGGTGTAATAAAGCTGGACGTAGCCACACAAACAAAAGACTTATAGCACCAGAGTTCTAGCATCAAAGGATTTGAAGATGTTTTGTGTTGATCTATCATGTGATGTTTTTGCACTTTAAAAAATTAACGAAGTCTGATGAACTCAGCTGACTTTCTATTATCGTCATTGTCTGAATTGTTCTTTCCAGTGCAATATCCACTTTAGTTTCAAAAATATCTGCAAGAAATGTATGAGATAGGTTGAGATCAATTTTTTCTTCAAATCTCAACTGTTTACAATTTATATAAGATGACTTAGATGAAGGGATAGAGAGTATGGTAGTTAAATTCACTGATGGCACAAAGATAGGTAGGAAAGTAAGTTATACAGAGGACGTAGGAGGTTATAAAAAGACATTAAATGCATGGATAAATGTCTGGCAGATGGAGTAAATGTGAAAAATCCGAAATTTTCAATTTCTACAGGAAGAATGAAAAGAAACATTATCTAAATGAGGAGAAATTGGCAAGCTCTGAGATGCAGAGAGATCTTGATATCCTCATGCACAAATCACAAAAGATTGATATGAAGGCACATTAGGTAATTAACAAAGCTTAATAGACTGTCATCATGTCCTGCAAGGGGATTGAATTCAAAAGTACAGAGGTTATGCTTCCGGTATACAGGGTACAGGTAAGATGGCATCTAAAGTACTGTGAACAGTGTTGGCCACGCTACTGAGGGAAGGATGTAAGTTGTTGGAAGCATTTCATAGAAGGTTTACCAGATTAATACTTAGAATGAGTGGGTGGGCTTATGAGGAAAGGCCAGAACAAAATGTGGTTTGCATAACCGTTTTCAATATTTGGATGGGCTAGGCTTGTATCCACTGGAGTTTAGAAAAGTAAGAGACAACTTCATTGAAAAGTCTACAAGATCCTGAGGCGTCATGACCAGGTAGATGTGAAGAGGATGTTTCATCTGATGGGAGAATCTAGAGCTAGAGGTCACCCAGTCAAAGAGAGATGAGGTGAATTTTTTCTCACAAAACGTTGCGTGTCTTTGGAACCCTTCCTGAAAAGGTGGTGGAAGCAGAGTCCTCAAATATTTTAAAGTCAGAGCTGGGTAGGTTCTTGGTAAGCAAGTGGGTGAAAGGTTGTCAGAGGTGGATGTAGTTACAATCAGATCAAACATGATCTTATTAAATGATGCAGCAATTCAACACATAGAATGGCCAACACCTAATCCTTTTTTATGTGTTTGTATCGCAAGGATAGTCTTTTCCAGATAGTCTAGCTAATTGCCTCCTTGAAGTACCTGTCATCATAAATGTGGTTGGAGTTGTAATAAATTTCTCCCCTGCCACTGCATTTAACTACTATTCCTAGCCTCATGAATCTTGAGGTGAAGCCTGGTGTGGTCTGGAGCCAAGGCCCAGAGCAGACTGGAGGCTAGGTGCCAGCATGGTCTGGGTTGAAAGACTTTTGTTCTGAACTTTTATTTCTGCAATACTGGACTTTTTATTTCTTTATTTTTCTAAGATCTTGTAAGTGAAGAAGTTGTACCTAAGATGGCACTGTAAGTTGCGACTTGTAGACTTTATTAATTTGAGTACAAATGACAACAAAGCTAATTCTAATTCTACTTAAGTGATTGACTCGAAAGCTGTTAAATAGTTTTTGTAAGTGGAACTGGTATTGATGTTGAATGTTTTTAATTGTACAATTACTTCAGTTGTATTACATGTTGCATCTTCTCCAAGTTTTTCTAAGTATTATGATTTTTTAAATTGCTGCATGGTGAATATGAATTACTAATAAAGCTCTGTAATATTGAAGCTTTGCTGTTTAAATAAAGATTTTTACTTCTGTCTCCCTTAACAGAAATTCTTTATTCTTTGTTGAAGTTGAAAATCTTCTAAACGTTCTGAACTATGCACTTAATCAGGAAATTTCTTCAGACGTATGAAGATCATTGAAATGCTCTGAAATGAAGAAATTTTGTATTTTTATCTTTTTCCAAGATGGAAATAGACTGTTAATTCCTGTTATTTCTACTCCTGAGTAGGTTTGCACTCTTGAACAGTATGGATGATTTGCATCTTTTCTGCTTTTCCCCTGAGAAAATCACACCATTTTCAACTTTAAAAATGGTATCATGCTAAATATACAGGCCCTTTAAATCTGTTTTTTTGGTTTATTATTTTTCTATGTAGCGTTTTTTTTGTCAACTCTTCTTCTGCCTTTGACTTATTCCCTCTAATGATGCAACTTAAACAGGTGAATTAATAATTTTTTTAATGTGTCCTTTATAGAATCATACAGCACAGAAACAGACCCTTCGGTCCAACCAGTTCATGCTGACCATAATCCCAAATTAAACGAGTCCCGCTTGCCTGCTTCTGGCCCATATCCCTCTTCAGCTTTTCATGACAGGTTTTAAACAATTATAATGATGCTTGTTTATTGAATATAGCCATTTAAAGCCTCCTTTTAGATTCTCAGACTAGATATTTTTCTTAAGTAAAAGCATTTTCACCTTTCCTCTATGGCACTTAATTTACTTTGGGTGTTCAATAACATCCGTGCCATCCTGGGTTTATGACTTGGAATTTTCCCCTTGAAACTTTGGTAAGACCCTGTGGTTTGCGTAAGCATTTTCAATATTTTTCATTATGTCTACCCTTTTTTTTAACCTTTTTCTGGTCGGCTGCATACTAGTATTATTTTCTAGCCTTTCTTTAACTTCTGGCTTTTAACCCGACTGACTGTCGCTTTTAGGCTGCTGAACAAAGTCATAGAGTCACAATGTACAGAGCAGCCCTTCAATCCATTGAGTCTGCGTTGAGTTAAAGATGCACTCAATTTTCTGACTGGAATTTTTCTTTCTTCTCTGATGACTTCAAAAGATCACCACAGCTCGCATACTGTATTAGGTAGTGGTATACTCCTGCTGCTACTGTGGTATATCTGACAGAATCTGGACCTCTGTTGACATAGCATAGGATGTGGTTGTGTCCACTTGAACCATTTGTGATGCCTCAGTTCATTGGTTCACTGGCACTAATCCTTCTCATTGATATTAGTCAAAATAACTGATACTAACTAAGAAAAGATAATCACGCAAAAACTTCAGCAGAAGAGAGGGTCAGTCTTGTTGAACAGAAAAGGTTTATTATTTAACATTTAATAGCTGGTTATATAACATCTTAGTTATTGGATAGGATGCTCAATATATCAAGCGATATTTAAGATGAAGTACATATTAGTGTTGGCTACATGGATTTAGCATTCGAATATCTGGAACCAAACGCAGGTAATAACTGCATGTACAATGGTTAATTTCCCCCAGGAATCTATGCTGATGGGTGAAGCTGATTTCACATTCTCAGTTAACCTTTTTAGAAACTTATCGTGTTATCGGCTAATTGCCACTTTCTGACCCAAATAATGCCATGCTCTTCTTGATGGCTTTCCACCCTCTAAAGTTTAGCTGATCGTAAAGTCTGCTGCCTCATTTCTAACCTTGCCAACCGCTCTTCACTGTTCTCTTTCATTTACATTTTAACACAAGTTATCAAATTCCTTAAAACAACTTTCAATGTATTAATTTCATGATCCAGCCCCTCTTGAACACAACAATTTCTTCCAGACCTGTAGCCTCCAAGATATTTGGATCCAAGTCTGATAATGAATTATGGGCCAAGACAGTTTTTCCTTGACAAGTAAATATATTCAGATATAATGTAGTCTTACAGATCTCCTGCCTACACAGCCCAGTGTCCCATTTTTTAAAAATGGCTTTTATTCTGTGTAACCGATAATTAACTCTGTAGGCAAATGCTTAAATATCAGAAAGTGTAGTCAGCAGAATATGCGCTGAAAGATAATAAATTAACACCCATCACTGATTTAGTCTTACCGTGACTCTGACACCCCAACCATTCTCCCCATCTCAGCCTCCCCACCATCAACCCCATCACACTAATTTATTCTCTGACCTCTTGCACACCCCCTCTCTTATCACTCACTCATTGGCCTCTGGCCTCTGTGCCTTCAGCTACCCAAGCACCATTATCTAGTATTCCCTCATCACGTCTATTTTTTAATCCCTGTCTCTCCATAGAGCCTTGATGTAATATCTCCCCATAAAACTAGTAGTGAAAACGAACCCGAAATAATATACAGCTCTGCCGGGCAGTGTCAAGTTGCTAGATTGCCAAAAACGGAGCAGCAGTTTCAAAAATCTGAGCTAGCAGCTAATAAAACAGGTCACAGCAGCAAATTTTGAATTTTAAATGGGAAGTGGCACAGTGAACGTATGATATAGTGGATCTCTAGAAAATTCTGTTTTTGTTTTCCCTTTTATGAGGTATTCACTGTAATTTTTGGAATCCACTGTAATTCTGCCAAATATTTAGTATCTGTAACCTTTCAGAAAGTAAAAGTATTTGTATTGACTTGGGCTAGCCGTTATAATGTAATGACTCTGCTTGCAGATAAATGGGATAGATTTTCATCTGCCTTGTCCAAGCAGGAATTGTAACCAGAGTGGCAAAGTGTGAGGTGGTGGGGAAAGATTTGC
The DNA here is from genome assembly GCF_021869965.1 of Rhincodon typus. Lineage (NCBI taxonomy): Eukaryota > Metazoa > Chordata > Chondrichthyes > Orectolobiformes > Rhincodontidae > Rhincodon > Rhincodon typus. The sequence goes on along the minus strand of NC_063351.1, from coordinate 16,542,280 downwards.
AGGAAGGAATGAATAGAGAAGACAAATGTAAGCCAATTTCAGTCCATCTGTTTTTCCTTGATTTTATTTAAATTGATGGAAAATCTGGCAATTGTATGCATTGCATTTTGCTGGATTGTTTAGCACCTGCAGGATGAGAATCCAGTTTATCACATTCACTCCTGAACAGTTAGTCTGTATGCACAAAACAACATCAGCTCATGTTGCAATTTTCCTAGGAAAACACCATTGCAAATTCAAACTGATTTGAGTAAAGCTTTGCTGTATTATTTAAATTTTAAAAAAACCTTCATTTTTACATAGCTTCAGGAGATTGTAAGGGTACATCAATATCAGTGAGAAGACTGTGGGACTGAAATTCCTGAATACTTGTTTGCTTTTCTGCTCCTTAAAATGCTGATCAACCTGTTGCATATAAAATATTTTTAAATATGATAGAAATTACAGTGGGTAAAAACATATATATATATTAAATATGTTCCTCAGTCAGCTGCTCGTAACAGAAGGGTTGATGTGTTAAAGTTAAATGTTTCAATGCTTTCCATAGAAATTCAGTATTCAGCATTCAGTATTTTAAACAGGTTAATCATTCATCTCCAATTTTCAGGAGTTGACATTTCTGGTGCCTACTGTTTCTTAACCCAATGAAAGATGGTTCATATCTGAGTAACTAAATTAGAGACTGTAATCAGTAAAAGGAAATAGAGCTAAATATTACAGCTCCTTGTGGACAGGAAGGCTGGCAGCAGTTTGGTGGTTGGAGTCTCAGAACATTCGGTGCTATGGCAGTAGCTGCAAATTCTTCCAACGTTGGGGGCACCTGGAATTAAGAATCTACTGGTGACTATTCTTGATTGTCGGAAAAACCCATCTGGCTCACTAATGTCCTTCAGGAAAGGAAATCTGCCGTCCTTAGCTGGTCCGGTCTAAATGTGACTCCAGACCCACAACAATGTGGTTAACTCTCAACTGCCCTCTGAGATGGCCTAGCAAGCCAGTCAGTTGTACCATTTGCAGCAAAGTCTCGACAAAGAAATGAAGCCTGGCACCAACTTAAGTACCAGAGGAACAGCAGAAACAGCCCTATCTACCCTGAAAAGTCCTCCTTACTAACATGTAGGGACTCTGGCTGTCTCACAGAGTAGTCTAGCAACAGCCTGACATAGTCATACTCGCGGAATCATACCTTACATCGTCCCAGACGTGACCACCACCACCACCCACCCTTGGATATGGCCTGGCCCATCGGCAAGACAGATGTAGCAGAGGTGGTAGCACCGTCTACAGTCGAGGGGGTGCTTCCTTGGGAAGTCTCGGCATTTATCCAGACCGCATGAAGTCTCATGGCTTGAGGTTAAACATGGGCAAGCAAACCTGCTGCTGGTTACCACATACCGTCCTCCCCCAGTTGATGAAACAATACTCCTCCATGCTGAACACCACTTCGAGGAAGCACTGAAAGTGGCATTGCACAAAATATACTCTGGCTGGGGGATTCAATGCTCATCACCAAGAGTGGCTCGGCAGCAGCACTACTGATTGAGCTGGTCGGGTCCTAAAGGACACAGCTGCTAGACTGGCTGTGCAGTAGATGGTGAGAGAACCAACAAGAGGGAAAAACATATTTGACCTTATGCTCACCAATCTGCTGATTGCAGATGCATCTGTCTATGACAGTATCAGTAAAAGTGACCACCGCCTTCACATTGAGAATACCCTCCGAAGTGTCGTTTGAAACCATCACCGTGTTCAATGGGACAGACTGTGCACAGATCTAACAACTCAAGACTGGGCATCCATTAGGCACTCTGTGCATTAACTGCAGCAGAATTGTACTCCAGCACAATCTGTAACCTCATGGCCCGGCATATCCCCCACTCGACCATTACCATCAAACCAGGGGATCAACTCTGGTTCAATGGAGAGTGCAGGAGGGCATGCCAGGATCAACATGAGGCATATCTTAAATTGAGGTGTTAAGCTGGTGAGGCTACTAAAGAGGACTACTTTCACACCTAACACCAAAAACCGCAAGTGATAGACAGAGCTAAGCGATCCCACAACCAACGGATCAGATCTAAGCTCTGCAGTCTTGCTATATTCAGTTGTGAATGGTGGTGGACAATTAAACAGCTTGTTGGAGGAGGAGGCTCCACAAATATCCCCATCCTCAATGATGGAAGAGTCCAGCACATCAGTGCAAAAGATAATGCTGAAGCATTCTCAGCAATCTTCAGCTAGAAGTGCCAAGTTGGTGATCCATCTTAGCCTCCTCTAATGGTCCCCAGCATTACAGATACCAGTCTTCAGCCAATTCTATTCACTCCCTGTGAAAGCAAGAAGTGGTTGGAGGCACTGGATACTATAAGGCTATGGGCCTTAACAACATTCTGGTAATAATACTAAAGACTTGAACTCCAGAACTTGCTACTCCCGTAGCCAAATTGTTCCAGTACAGATGCACTGGCATCTACTAACAATGTGAAAAATTGCTTGGATATGTCCTGTCCTTAAAAAGCAGTATAAATCCAACCCTACAAATTACCACCCCATCAGTCTACTGTCGATCATCAGTACAGTGATGGAAAGCAGCATCAACAGTGCTATCAAGCAGCACCTGCTCAGCAATAATCTGCTCAGCAATGCCCAGTTTGGGTTCCACCAGGGCCACTCAGCCCCTGACCGCATTACAGCCTTAGTTCAAACATGGACGGAAGAGCTGAATTCCAGAGTAAGTTGAGAATGACAGCCTTTGACGTCGACTGAGTGTGGCTTCAGGAGCCCTGGCGAACCTGGAATCAATGAATATCAGGGGGCAAACTCTCTGCTGGTTGGAGAGAGGAAGATGGTTGTTGGAGGTCAGACATCTCAGTTCAGGACATCTCTGCAGGAGTTCCTCAGGGAATTGTCCTAGGCCCAACCATCTTCAGCTGCTTCATCAATGACCTTCCCTCTATCATAAGGTCAGAAGTGGGGATGTTTGCCAGTGATTGTGCAATGTTCAGTACCATTTGCAACTCCTCAAATACTGAAGCAGTGGCTTGTTCAAATGCAACAAGATCTGGACAACATCCAGGCTTGGGCTGACAAGTGGCAAGTAACATTCACACCACATGAATGCCAGGCAATGACCATCTCCAATAAGAGACAATCTAAGCACTGACCCTTGACATTCAATGGTACTATCACTGAATCCTCCACTATCAACATCCTTGGAGTTACAATTGACCAGAAACTCACCTGGACTTGCCACATTAACACTGCCTACAACAGCAAGTCAGACACTAGGAATATTGCATCACATTCTCTGCTTAAATGTCCTGTCGTTGACCAGGAAATTGAGACTGCCTCATTTTTCTAAAACGCCTTTAAAATATTGCTGCCAGCCCAGCTTACCTCCACTTTACACCCCACTGTCCAGGGGCAGCTACAGGCTGTCTCAGTGTTAGAGCTACCCAGTATTGTGGCAAGATCTAGCGGCATGGCCTAAACAAGGTTTGCAGCCCACCAGAAAGGCCTTGGTCCCAAAATAACAACTCTGGTTTTCTGCCAAATCAGGCCAAGGTAGCAGCTGGCTTGTTTCACTAAATAACTTGTGGAAAAAAAAACTAAAATCTATCCAGTGGTTTGCAGGAATGAAGGGAGAGAATGGGCTGTGAATATTGTATTTTTAATGACCTGTTTGACTGACAATCTAGAGAATGGGAATTACAATCTCTTTTATAGTCTTACTGTTTATTAACGTAGTTGTTCATACTCCCCTGTGGGTATTCACCTCCTAATGTAGATGATGTTGCAGTGTGATGAACAAATCTTCACTGAGGGTGTGCAACCAAATTGGAAGCTACTTTCAAAGCTGCAGGAATTAGTAGGGTCTACAAACTTGACACAAAACAGGTCAATTGTCTACATTTCCATTTCATAAAGCAACAGGTCACTAAAATTGCGTAAATCTCTGGTTTAAAAAAAATCTCATTACAAGCCCCAGTCCAATTTCATTTCAAAACTCTGACAACTAATCTGCAATAGTCAGATTTCCAGCAAAGTAATTTTGGACGAACAGGGACAACTACAAGTAATCATTTGATTCCCACGTCCAAGAAGCTTCTGTTACAAGTTGTTTCAAAGAAACAGTGGAGAGTGCTGGAGAAACTCAGCAGGTCTGACAGCATCTGTGGAGAGAGAAATCGAGCTTAAATTTCCAGACTTAAAACATTAATCCAGTTTATAACTCATCATATGCTTTCAGACCTGCTGAGTCTGTGCAGCACTCTCTGTGTTTGTTACATATTTTCAGCATCTGCAGTCTTTTGCTTTTATTGAAGAAAATAAACGTTGACAACACAACTGTCAGACCCAGTTGAGATATGTCCTTTGAGGAAAATAGAAAGTTTTTAACAGCTGGATTTTAGCAGCTTGTGTTATACATGATGTCTTCAGGGAAAATGCTGAATAAATACACCACTAATTCTCAGCTCACCAAAGTACATAGCAGTTATAATACAGAAACAGATCATTGGGCTCAACCAGCCCATGTCAATCTTCACCACACACATAACCAAATAACTGTAATCACATTCATCAAAGCTTCCTCCCTATACCTTCAGTCTATTTCTCAGTAAGTTAATCTCATTGCCCTTCAAAACCCATTTCTTTCTGACTTCCCTGGAAAAATCTCTTTTCCAAATTACTTACAACTGCACTTTCACAATCACTTACCATCAGTGATCCCTTCACCTAAACATTTCTGTACCTACTAATTTGCTCAGCCACACCCTCACCTCCTCCTTTGATGTCCAAGAATGTCTTTTCCACAAAAAACAGGACAGTTCCAACCTGGCCAGTTACTGCCCTGTCAGTCTACTCTGAACCATCTAAGTGATGGAAGACGTTATTAACAGTGCTATCAAGTGGCATTTGTAAAATAATAATATGCAACAGCAATACCCAGGATGGGATCTGCCAAGGTCACTCAGCTCCGCCCTTATTAAGCCTTGATCCTTACATCCCCACTATCTACATGTTGGAGGGTTATCATTGACGTGGAACTGAACTGAACCAACCCTCGTAAATAAAGGTGACTAAGAACAGGTCAGGGGCTAGGAAATCTGTGATCAGTAACTTATCCTGTCTTTCCTGTACATTGTAGGTGGTAGGCAGGCATAAATCAGGAGTATACTCTCCATTTGCCTGAATGAGTGCAGCTCCAACAACACCCAAGACAACGTTGCCTGTGTGTTTGCCACCACTCCAACATTCACTCCCTTCACCACCCCAGCTCAGTAACAGCATACCATCTACAACATTCACTGCAGTAACCCATCAAGGCTCCTAATACAGCACTGCCTGAACTTATAATCTGTACCACCTAGAAGATCAAAGGCAACAGATACATACAAACACCGGCTGCATGTCCCCTGCAAGTTACACACCATCCTGACTTGGAAATATGTTGCCGTTCCTTCATTATCCTAGGGCCAAAATCCTGGTACTCCCTTCCTAACAGCACTCATTGACCCTACAATAAGGACATCAGGGGTTCAAGAAGACAGTTCACCATCACCTTTAGGTAATTAGGGAAGGGCAATAAAGGCTGGTCTACTCAGCAAAACCTACTATCCAGTAAAAATAACAAATAACTCCAACAAACGCAAGAAGTTTCTGTGTTCTTTGTTACAAAGGTTAAGCCCATCTGATCAGCTATCATTGCTATTTTCCACATTCCTATAGCTCACCAGGCTTAATTTCCTCCAATTATACCATGCTCCAAACTTGAATTCATATCGTTCTCTATCACTATCTTGAATTCACATCACTCTTTCTTATCTCTCTTCATTTACTCTTTAAAATCTTCTTGTCCTTAAGACAGACTTTGTATTCCTCAACCATATTTCCATTAAATTATTGACTACTCAACTTCCCTTTATGGCTATTATGTTAGCTCATGTTATTCACAGTTCCTTATTTTTAGCTACAGGCTCCTCCTTCTTCAAATCTGATGCCAGCACCTCTCCCCAAAAAAACACCCTCTTCCTCCAAGTTATTTTCTTCTCCAAACTCCTTGAACACATTTCCACCTCCCAAACCCATATCCATCTTTTGCAGAACTGGAGTTACAATTTCTCCAATTGAGTTACGGCTCCTGTCGCAGTACCAAAATGCATCCAAATAAAGTTACATTTGTACCAGACTGTGAGATTACCTATCTCTGCTTGTCCTTCTCCAACTGTCTGAAACCTTAGGCAAGTAGAAATAAATAGCTCATGATGAAGTTAGCAGGTTGTCTCTCATATAGAGCTGGAGTCTCAACTATTGCCATTAAAGTCATTCATAACTATTGTTTTCATTCTGTACAATCTATGATTTCTGATCAAATTCAGCCCAAGAGCTAATTTTGGAGTGTTTCATGGGAGGTTTCTTTTTATGAGTCCTAATGAGTTTTCTTGTGCTATCTTCCCAAACTCACTTCATATCTGTGCACCACACTCCTATGGCACATTACTCATCCTATCTTGCCCCTCACCAGAGCCACTCACTGGGACCTCCTAGGATTCCTGGTGCCATCTTTGAAATCTAGCCATGTACCCAGTCTGGCAATGGCAGTCTGGATGGCAGTCGCAGACATGTCAGATAGAGAGAAATTAACAAAGACCTGGGTGGCCAGGTGGACAGGGGTGCAAGAATCCTGTCTTGCTATTCAATACTCAGCTGGAAAATAAAACGTTACGCTCTCAACCTCCGAAATCTCCTTACTGCGGACCTCGCATGATTCACCCTACTTTCTCAACAATGCCCTTGTCATTCTGCGGCTGGGAACATGTATCCTAACATATGCATGTTTGCTAACGATACAGTGCTTGGTGGGCAAGTAAGGTAAGGAGGCTTCAAAGGGCTACATACAGGTCAAGTGAGTAAGCAGGATGGTGGCAAATGAAGTAAAATGTGAGGAAAAGTGAAGCTGTTCACTTCGATACAAACATAGAAAACTGATTTTTTTTAAATGATGAGAAGCTAACAAATGTTGGTGTTTTAAGAGGTATTTGACTATTATGTAAGAAGCACAAATTTAACACACAGGTACAGCAAGCAATTAGGGAAGAACATGCCATGGAACTCTTTATGACAAAGAGATTGAAGAAAATAAAGGAGAAGGTATCCAGAGCTTTGACGAGACCATAGTCAGAGTACTGTACACAGTTTTGTTCTTTGTACACAAGGAAAAATATGCTCATTTTAGAAGTGATAGGATTAAGGCAGAACATTCATTGATTCTTGGGTTAAGAAAGTTGACCTATGAGGAGAAATCAAGTAGAATGAACCCAGGCTGCTGTTTTAAGTCCCCACCACAATCTCCATCTGCGAGCTACTACATCTATCAGTCCCTCTAGCAACTTCCAAGGTGAATACATTTGTTTACAACATTGGTGTCATATTCTACACTGAGTCGATCCTCCACCATATATCCATGCCATCATTAAGAGCACCAACCTCAACATTTACTGACTCTGCCCCATCTCAGCTCATCAGAGATGAAACTCATGCGATTTTTGAAAAACAATCCTTTAGATTTGCTATTCCAGTCAGCCCTTATTTTTATACTTTGCATGAGCTTGAACTCATCTAAAGCTCTATTGCCCATTGCAACCTGCCCCATGCCCCGTTCACCTAGTACCCATGTTCAGTGACTGTCATTGGTTCTGTTGAGTAACACCTCATCCATATTTCATCCCCATCCAATGCTTTTAAGCTCTGGGAGTCCCTTCACAAACTTCTCCACCATCCATTTCAGATAGTTCATAAAGTTTTCTTCTTTTACCAAGCTTTTGGTTATCTGTACGAATACCTATCAAAAAAACTGAAGAACATAATGCTTCTGAGAAATGCAATGGACCTTTAATTACATTAAGTTCTTCCAGCCATAATTCTTCAAACACAGTCTATTCCTGTTTTTATTGATTTAAACACTTCTGTCACATCTCTCCATAATCTACTTTGTACTACTGAACAGTACACCAAGTTGCCATTTAAAAGTTATTATTAAATGTGGGCACACCTCTAACTCTGGAAGTAGTTGGTCAGTTACAGAACCTCACAACTTTCTATGTGAGGATTTTCTTGTCCTGTTATAAATTTTTAAGCTTGTCAAAGTGATAAATGAGTACCAATTGAACCATGAAGAAGGTATTAATCCCTCCTCATCCTTCTTAACCAGTTTGGAATCATTTACACAATTGACCACACCATCGTTCTTCATGGCCTCAGCACTGTCTACCTGTTGAGTGAACTGTACCCAGATCTGTGTAGTTGTAATTCCACATTCCAAGCAGTTTCCTAGAACATCTGTGTTACATCTTCTGTAAAGCCTCAATATCTTACCTGTTGTGTCAAGCTCAGAGCATTTCAAGTGAGTCTTATTAATGGTTTAAAATCAACTCACTGTTGAATCTTGACTTCTTTATTCCATAACATTTGATTCAAAGATTAGAATTCTTTTTGTTTTTTATCCAGTCTCATCAACCCAAGATCCTTTCCCAAACAACCATGCATGTTTTTCATCTGACTATGATCATAGAATCCCTACAGTGTGGAAACGGGCCTTTCGGTCCAACAAATCCACACCGACCCACAGAGCATCCCACCCAGATCCATCCCCCTAAAACCCACCTAATCTATACATCCCTGAACACTATGGACAATTTAGCATGGCCAATCCACCTAGCCTGCACATCTTTGGACTGTGGGAAGAAACCGGAGCACCTGGAGGAAACCCACGCAGACGCGGGGAGAATGTGCAAACTCACACAGTCGCCCAAGGGTGGAATTGAACCCGGGTCCCTGGCGCTGTAAGGCAGCGGTGATAACCACTGAGCCACATGCCGCCCATCCTGTCTTCAAATCCTTGTGAACCTGTCACCCCACCCTCCAACCATCCCCCAACCCCCATTACCCCATAAAACTCTTATTGTGCTGTAGTGTTCACATGCTCCCTCTCCTTAGATTCCTGAGTTCAGACATAACCACAGAAGAGGGCAGACAGCTACAACCCCCTCTGCAGCCTGCTACCTGGTTACCTTGGCCAGGTCCATGAGGAGATCCTCCAATGTGTGCCTGTAGATCAGGAGTATGGGGCTGTAGTGTAACTAAAAATTTTAAGAGCAGCCCCTTTAGGAAACTAAACTGCAGCTGCAAAGGTAAACATTGCAATTCCTTCGTAGGTGAGATAGAATAGCTTGGATTAACTAATGAGTCCTTAGACATTTTGGGCAGAATGCTGTAGTACTGAACTGACTCATTATCAGCTGCTTTACGTCGGAGAACATTTTTATAATGCTTTTAAAGAACTACTGTGTATGCATCATACAGCACTAATATAAAATCATATGGCTTTTTTCTCTATTGCATGATTCTAAGTTTACAAAATGTTGTTATAAAGTTAAATTTCTGTTGTTTCTTTTTTTTTACAGACAAATTCAAAAGATTGTTCATGACATTCAAAAGAATGACGGTGGGTTTATGAGCAGGTTTAAAAAGTAAGTTGAATTTAGACCTCATTTCACATCATTTAGAAATCTATTTGCTGATAAGATGTCAACTAGAGATCTTAGATATCAACTAAAGATCTTCATTTAGATCCTGAAATAATTGTAACTTCAGATTGTTTGTTTGTTTGTTTGTTTGTTTACTTCTGTTATATGAAAAATACATGCTGAACAATCTTTCTTTCTTCACTTTCCTTTCTCTGTGTATATCTGGACATTCTCCGCATTGCGCATTATTTTGAATGTATTTAATCATATACAAGTCAACTGGTCTTCACATAAAGCAGATAAATTTTATCTTTCAAATACATAATTCTAAAGAAATGCAATTTGTTAAGAGTTATGAACTTCATTATTAATAAAACAGACTTACTTGCAAAATTCCAAATTTGTTTGCTAAATGTATGCTTTACTTTATCATTTAACAATATACCTTACCATTTTACTTTCCTCTGTGTTCTTCCAACTCAGTCCCTGGTATACCATTGATTTCTTTTACATTCTTCTGTTGATGACTGTGCTTTCAGATAGCAAGGACCTAAGCTCTGGAATTCTCTCCCTAAGCCTCTTCACCTCCCTACCCATCTCCCCCCACCCCATCTCCCATTTAGATGTCCCTGAAACCAGATTTTGGTCACTTACCCTTCAGCCTCCTTTGGCTCCGTGTAAACCTTTGACTAATTATTGTAACGTTAAATAATGGAGAATGTTTTACTGCATGTATAATTGCAAGTTGTGGTTTATGCATTATCCATTAGAATGCAATAATTTATATTTAGTTTTATACATTTTATAAATTTTTAAAAAGACAATTTTTTAAAATTAGAAGCGCATACCAGATATTTACATATTACATATTTGCTTCACAAATATTTTTTATAGTCAGTAGCTCCATGGAAAAGTTTTTGATAAATTGATTTATTCTGAACAGCTAAGAAGTTCTCAAAGGCCAGTTTGATAATTCCTCCCATGTTTGTCTGATCGTTACTGGTTTACATAAATTTTAATGTGTATTATTATGGTTACAACTTGCGGAACAAATGCAATCTTTTGTAACCATCCCTGTTTCTTCTGTTTCCCTGACTAAATGAAATAATGCAAAATGCAATCAAAATAAGTTTCACCCATTTTAACCTAAACGCAACTGTATTTCTGGGCTCGAATCATTATCATACCCTGTAGGTGTGCCTTGTGTAGGAACACCCACTTGAATTCACTTTTGTCCAGATTTGGGACAGGAAATACGATAGCTACTGTAACACCTAGAAAACTGCAGCAGTAATAATGGGTGCTGACCTCGAGACCTTCTGGCCATAGTCCAGGAACTGCAGCCAAATTATATGTCTAGTCTAACTGGTCCTTGTTTATTTTCAGATGTGATATACCTAGATGTTTATTGGAGAATGATACTTGCAACTTCTTCACAGGTTCTTTATTCTGAGGGGACTAGACAAATTCAGATTTGGGCCCCTTCCATGCAGAGACTCAGAAAAATTAGACAGTATTTTGACTTCACTCCAATCTCACTGCGGTATATTCAAATGTTTCTGTCTGTTTGTTTGGCAGCTTTTGCCCAGGATTGAAACTGAAGTGGGTAGGAAAGCTATTTTGAAGAGCAGATGTCTGTCCTTTTTTCCTTCTGTACTGTGTGTCAGAATCAAACTTCTGAGTATCACATCTACACTACATTTCGTGGGGTATGAATTTTGATGGTGAATGCTTGCATCCTGCTCAGCCTTTGAGGAGTATTCTGTTCAGATCAAATCCTATTGTCACCCAACATACACACAACTGCCCTTTGAGAAGGATCATAATTATTTTGTTGTCCTTCCAATTTGAGGAGAACTGATGCTAATAAACCATAAATTGTATTTAATTTAAAACCTCTTTGATCATTCTGACCCAGTTACATGCAGGATAAACTCATCTGAAATTCTTCTACATAATTTACATGATTTGACACCTAAGGAATTATGTAATTGCATTCTTCCCCTGAGGAATTAAAACTTGTGTAAATATATGTAATTATGAATTATTTTTTTCCTTATTCATTCATGGGATGAGGATGTTGCTGGCTAGGCAGCATTTATTGCCCATCCCTAATTGCCCAGAGGGCTAAGAGTCAACCACATTGCTGCTGGTCTGGAGTCACATGTAGTCCAGACCAGGTAAGGATGGCAGTTTCCTTCCTTAAGAAACATTAGTGAACCAGATAGGTTTTTCCCGACAATCGACAATGGATTCACAGTCATCATTAGATTCTTCATTCCAGATATTTATTGAATTCAAATTTCACCATCTGCCGTGGTAGGATTCGAACCCACGTCCCCAGAAGGGTATCCGGATCAACAGTCCAGCGATAATACCACTTGGCCATTGCCACCCCTCATTAGATGTACTTTTTTATGGTCTGGGGTTGTCCATTGGAAATTTTATTTTGTATCACAGACATACAAAGCTTGAATATAATAACTGATCATCGCTGTCATTGGATTTTTAAATATCAGAGGATTTTTTCTCTATATGACTAAATCAATTATCATAAAATCTGTTTATTGACATTTTCTCTTGCCCCATTTGCTTGTAGTGTCTGTGAAATCTAACCTGGTGATCAACATCATTTTGGAGATAAAACTGTTCGATCAGGTCTCTCAGCTCTTAATCTTTAACTCTTTTTCTACTGCATGCATCTCATGTAGCTTTAATCCAAATGAGTTTTGTTGCTCCAGTCTGTTTAACTTTAGAATTGCAATGCACTTTTTGCTTCTTAAAATGATAATATGCATAATGTTTCCATTTCTTCCTGAATATTTAGGGAAAGTTAACTAAATGTTAAGAAGCTTCCAACGGGGAGTTTGGTCTGAATGGTAAATTAATCTTCTCCAAATCTTAAAAGACTGAATATTAAATGAAAAATGCACTCCTATTTAAGTCATATTTTGGAGTTATGCTAATAAAATCCTCATTTGCTAAGCTGTGAGCATTTCCTCCGACTCATAGGTTCCAAAATGAACAAGTGGCCCTGATGCGCAAAACTGGGAAAAGTACTTGGGATCGGTACGAATGAACAAAGCAAGCCTGTTTTCCTCTTCACTGTGCTCTTGAACTTATGTGTCAATGTATCTTGGACCTTTTTAAAGCAGCATAAATGGCGGGAAATGTGTAATCCACTTGTTTGTCTTTAAATTTACTAATTCTTATTGTAGAATATGGAATAATCACAACAGTTGATATTCTGGGACCGATAATTTCTTTTACCCATACATTCAAAATAACATCAGGCTTCAAATTTTGGAACAAAGAAAAAGATTTATGCTATATTTAAATGGCATGTTGCAAAGTATCGTATTTCCTTGAGTATGAGTTTTCATGGTGTTTTGTTAGAAGAGATTTGACATTTTAGAATGAAAGTAGGAATGAAGGCCAGTTTCACAATTAAGCTAGAAATGAATTATTTGTATACACTGGTTTTAGCGACTGAGCATTAGTTCCTTCTGCCATACTCTTCCCTACAACTAGGTACTGTCCAAAGCATTTTAGAAGTCCATTTTAGTCCAAAGTCCATTTTAGAATATCAAATGATAAGAGACCCAGCACTTCTACCACTACCCTCTCCTGTCACTAAGCTAATATTTGATCCAACGTACCCTAGATCCCATAAGCTTTTGCCTTCTTTATCAGTTTCCAATTTGGGACCTTGCAAAAGGCCTCGCTGAAAACCATAAAAAGAACATCAACTGTCCTACCCTCATCCAAACACTTGGTCACCTCCTCAAAAAATTCCACTAGATTTGTTAGGCATGACTTCCCTCTGATGGAACCATGCTGATCAAATCTTGCCTCTTTGAATGGAGATTAATTTTCTCCTCCATTGTTTTCTCCAAATATAACTATATTGCAACCTGCTCATTGGTTAAGATCAGGTGAACTTTTTCAGCTTTCTAATACTGAGCACTTACAGTTCTCCATCCAAGGATGTAACCAAAACTAGTCATTCTATATACCAGTTGATGTTCAGATTTGAAGTCTTACCTTAGTCAGAGCTTTGTATACCAACAACCTTAGAAGAAAAATCTAACGTATTACTAATTATTTAGTTATTTATGGAAGAATGGAACATTAGCACTCATGTTATTTTAAGAAAAGGCAAAATTAAAGAATTCCACGAGAAATCTCAATAAAATTAGAATTTGTTCAAGATATACAGAATATGCAGAGAAATAAATGAGATGAACCACTTTACAGTCAGTTCTCAACCGAGCAAGTAGCTATTAAGATCAAAAGATGTAGGAGCAGAAGTAGGCCATTCAGTCCAACATGTCTGCTCCATCATTCAACGCGATCATAAGTGATCTAATAATCGTCAACTCCACTTTTCTGCCTTCTCCTCATAACCCTTGATTCTCTTCCTGATTAAAAATCTGTCAGTCTCAGCCTTAAATATACTTAATGACCCAGCCTCAGTAGGTCTCCTCAGTAAAGAATTCCATAGATTTACTAATTTCTGAGGGAAGGAATTCCTCCTCATCTCTGTCTGAAATGTGTGACCTCTTATTCAAAGATTATATCATCTAACAATCTCTCAGCTACTTTGTTAAGTCTCCAAAGATTCTTGAATGTTTCAATAAGATTGTCTCTCATTCTTCAATATTCCAACGAGAACAGGCCCAATCTACTCGACCTCTCTTCTAAGACAATCCCTCCATTCTGGTAATAAGCCTAGTGAACATTCTATGGACAGCACAATGCCATAATGTACTCAAGGAAATGTGGTACATTTGGATGGACTCTTCAGAGTTTGGTGAAATGTTAGTTGTGCCCTTATACAAATTAGTGAAAAGAATAATCCAAAATGTTGAAAACAATATAACTTTGCTGCAAATCATAAGACCACTCATGATTTCATGACTACAAATTTTAAGGTCCTTTTATCTCTTACAAGTTGAGTGATTATTCCGATGTACAATTAGAAAAAAACTAACCCTGGAGTATCTAACAGTGCTGTTAATCTTCAAATCGTTAGCAACAATTGACCACTCTCTGTATCTTATTGTCAGTAGTATGTGGATTTACAGTTATTAGCATAGCAACGGGTAATGGAAGTATTTTTGTCCATTTAATGTTTGAGAGTTCTGTTAAAATGAAGTAGCATTGTATAATTCTAGTTGCCAATAATATTTTAGTAGAACAAGAACATCTTGAATAACAAGAGCTAATCATTTGGTTTTGGGCACGTGATAGCCAGTTTTTCTGGCTTATTACTCAAGGGACAATGCTGCATTTCTGTTGAGAAATCATGTTTAAAAATGTAACATCCTAAGTGATTCAGCTATTTAGAATAGTCCAGTCTAGAAAAACATGTGGGCCAAATGCTTTTCAATATTACTGATGATATCAACTATACAAGAATGAATGAACAATATTTACTCATTAACAACGTTGTTACGAACAAGATTCATTTTAAGATTACGTCGATCTTAGCTCAATGGTAGCACTCCAGCCTCTGAGACAAGAAGATTTAGATTTTAAACCCCCTTCCGGTGACTTCTGTTTTGGCACTCTAGTGCAGTACTGAAAGACTGCTGCATTGTGTCTTTTAAATGGTACTTCAAACCTCTCAGTTGGAGGTAAACTGTATCATTGAACCATTAAAGAAAAGCAAAAGAATTCTCCAAGTGTCTTGGTCAATAATTATCTCTTAGCCAGCAGGTACTGAAACGGTTTCATTGCTCAATTATTTCCTTATTTTTCACAGGAGCATATGTCTATATGGCTGCCATGTACTCTTATGTTATGACAGTGACTATATGTCGAAAGTATTTTATTGGTTGTGAAGCACTTTTGGAGGCAGCCACTGCTGTATTTAATGTGACCTTCCATTAGGTAGCTAGATGCTTATATCTAAAGCCATGTTACTGTTGGAAAATCAGAATCCTATGGTGTAATAACAAACCTGAGCCAATTTAGAGGGACAGTTGGAAAGTTATTTACGTTGTATGCTGTGCTCAGTTGAACCAGATGTGACATGGAGGAGACCCCAAAATGCCCAAATAAAACTGTTTCTTGTGCCAAGTGGACTACATCCACCTTCCAGGTTCTACAAGTTGGCTAACATCCTTAGCTTCCCACTTGCCATTTAACTCCTTGTGTCCCCATGCTTCCTGGACCCTATCTTCCTCAATGTTTTTTTCTCTTCGCCAGTGTTTGACTGCTATTGTAGCCATAGTGCCAGCTGGTCCAGTTAAACCTCTGTGTGGGCCACCTGATCTTTTGCTAGTAAGGAGTGGGTGAGCTGCTTTGGGACAGGAGTGTATCTCACTGGTAGCAGGGTAATGAGGCCCCGCCCCAAATTCAATCAGATCTGCACTTGACTCGAGGAGGAGATGGTCCTCTTGGGCCATGTCTGAAATAGAATTCTATCACAAATTCCCTTAAAATACACATCAGAGATTTCTGAAGAATTGTATATAGTCTGTTATTCTAATCAAAAGTGTTTTTTTTTTCATTTACTTACCATGCTTTTTAAAGAGCTAATATCACTGGCATGCATCTTCAGTGTGAAACAAACAGCATAATATTCCTAACATACATGCATTAATTTACGAGTAATCCTTAACTCTGGTTAACCTGTCTGCACGTGATACTGGAATTACTAACAATTGAATTTTCACACTCTCAGGTGTAGCCTTCCATCTTGACCTTGCCTCCATCCATTTCTCTCTTAATACTTGCAGATTCACGAAACATGCGCCACCCACTGTTCCTCAGAGAGATTATTCAGGTAAAGTTGTTTCTGAAGAACGGCTTATACATGATTGGATGACAGGAGACAAAAGACAATGGAGAGATTTAACAGTATTTAGTTTGTCCATATTTATTCTAAGGATCTTTGAGAACAATGTTTGTGATCATAGTAAGAATATCTGCCTAGATTTGGATCATAGAATATCTGCCTGAATGTTTGTTTTTTTTTAATTTGTTTGTGGTTTGTCGGCAATGTTGACTAGGACAGCATTTATTGTCCATCTTGCTGCATAGAGACACAAGCTATTTCAATATCAAAACCAAAGTTGCTGGAAAAGCTCAGCAGGTCTGGCAGCATCTGTGAAGGA
>NC_063351.1:16486222-16525229 GCF_021869965.1 Rhincodon typus | reverse complement strand
ATTTAGGATCTCACTCACATCCTCTGCCTCCAAGCACAAGTTCCCTCTTTTATCTGAGGTGCTCTCAGGAAGGGTCACCGGACCCGAAACGTTAACTCTGTTTTTTCCTTCACAGATGCTGCCAGACCTGCTGAGCTTTTCCAGCAACTTTGGTTTTGTTCCTGATTTACAGCACCCGCAGTTCTTTCAGTTTTTAATCTGCTTCAGTATCTGATGAGTCACAAATGGTGCTGACCCTTGTGCAATCATCAGCAAACATCCACACTTCTGATTTTATGAGGGAGTTAATGTCATTGATGAAGCAGTTGGAATGATTATGCCAGACACTACCCATTTATTGTTTGTGTTATTGGCTGTGTGTAAATGAGCGTTGCTGTGGTAATGTCCCTATCTCTGAGCTGGAGACCAGGTTCAAGTCCCACCTCCTCCAGAGGTGTGTCATAACATCGCTGGACAGGTTGATTGCCCTGGAGCTGAGATGACTGATCTCCAGTAACCACAACTATATTCCTAGGTATGACTCTAACCAGTGGAGAGTTTTTCCTTGATTCCCATTGACTGCAGTTTTGCTAGGGCTCCTTAATGCACACTCGACCAAATGCTGCCTTGATGTCAAAGGCAGCTACTCTCATCTCACCTCTGCACTTCAGCTCTTTCAGTTATTTTTAAACCAATGCTGTAATGAGTTCAGGAGCTGACATTGGTGGAATCCAAAATGAGTGTCAGTGAGCAGTTTATTGCTCAGCAAGTGTCACGTGATCACACCATCACTAATCCCATTTACTGCTGATCGAGACTAGACTGATCGGGTAGTTATTTATCAGGTCAGCTTTGTCCTTGTTTTTTGTGCACAGGACACAACTGGACACATTGCTGGGTAAATGCCAGTGTTGTAACTGTGTTGGAACAGCTTGTCTGGGGATGGAGCTCGATCTGAAACACATCTTCAGTACTATTGCCAGAATACCGTCAGCATCAATAGCCTTTGCAATATACAGTGCTTTCAGCCATTTCTTGATGTCACATGGAGGGAACCAAATAGCTGAAAATATATGTTTGTAATTCTTGGGACCTCAGGAGGAGGTAGGGATAGGTTGTCCACTCGGCACTGCTGGCTGAAGGTGGATGTGAATTCTTCAGCCTTGCCTTTTGCACTGATGTTCTGAGCATCCCCCATCGTGAAGATGTGGATATTTGTGGAGTCTCTTCCTCCAATGAGTTGTTTAATAGTCCATTTCCATTCAGCATTGGATGCAGCAGGTTCCAATACATTGGTTGTGAGATGGCTGCTTCTGCTCTTTGACATGCAAGCTGTCCTATGTTGTATCTTCAGAAGGTTGACATCTCATTTCTAGCTACGCTGGTGCTGCTGCTGGCATGCTCTCCTGTACTCTTCATTGAATCAGGGTCAGCACCTGACTTGATTGTGATGGTAGAGTGAGGGATATGCCAGGCCATGAGGTTACAAATTCTGATTGAATACAGTTTTGTTGCTAATACCCACAGCACCCCCTTGATGCCTAGTTTTGACTTTCTATATCTGTTCAATATCTACCCCATTTAGCATGGTGGTAGAGCCACATCACAAAATGGAGGGTATCCTCAATGTGCAGATGGATTTTGACCCCATAGAGACTGCGACAAATTCACTCCTCGTGATATTGCCATGGACAGACACATCCGGTGTAGGCGATGATTTTAAGTAGATTTTCCCTTCTGGTTGGGTACCTCTCCACCTGTTGCCAGTCCAGTCTGGCTGTAATGTCCTTTTTGACTCAGCCAGCTCATTCAGTAGTGATGATGCCGAGCCGTCCTCGGTGATGGATAGTATGTTCTGCATCCTTATTGCACTCAGTACTTCTTCCAATTAACGCTTGACATGGAGGAGAACTTCTGATGGGGATGGTACGTGGTTTCCTGACCCATATTTAGCCTGACATCATGCGATTTCATAGACTCAATTTTGAGGACCACCAGGGCAACTGTCACCATCTGTACATTACTTTGCTGTCACTTCTGGTAGGCCTGTCCTGCCAGTGTGGCAGGATGTACCCAGGGATGGTACTGGAGGAGGCTGAAACATAGTTTTGAAGCCTGTGGCACAGCTCTCCCAGTTAGGATTTTGCAGTATAAAACAGGGCTGGATTTGTTGGTGTTGTTTTCAATGCCTGTGTCAATCCTGGGCTTCAGTTTATTCCTTATGGGGGCTTTCAGAGGGCATTTAATAATGAGCCACATTGCTGTGGATTGGAGACCAGTCCAGGTAAGTTCAACAATTTCTTTCTATAAAAGAATTAGTGAACCAGATGCATTTTTATAACAATGGTTTGATGGTCGGATTTATTAATTGAATTGAAGTTTCAGCACATGCCATGGTGAAATTCAAAATCATGCCCCAAGAGCATTAGCCTGTTCCTCTGGGTTACTAGTCCAGTGACATTACCACTACACCACTGCATCTCCTAACTCTAGCATGTAAAGTGCACATGGAAATTTCACCTCCTATTATCTGCCTGTGAAATCCCATAAACGTAGGAGTGAAGTGGAAAGATTAAGGATATTTGGCATAATTATAACTTATTTCATGATTTAATAACAGCTAACCCACCACACATTGCTATTTCCTTTATTTGCCATTCAGATGCTTGGAGGCAGAACCAACTGACCAGGAATTTCCCTCTTCCTCAGTGGATTATCAAAATAAATGAAAATTTGGCCTCCCTTTATGCTTCTTTCCCAGAATCCAAATCTTAGATTGTTTTATATGACAGGTTATTCCAAATGAAACTATGTGAACATTTGTGTGTATTTATCCATGAACATTCATTTAACTTTGACTCTAAGCCATTCAATCTTTCTTCCTTTTTTTTTATTCAGAAGGTGCTGGAGCACAGGAGGGAGAACAATGGTCTGACAATGAATTTGTAAGTGTTTAGAACCATTTGAATTGTTGTTGATGCTATGATGCTTAGATATCTTCCAAAGCTGTAAAAGTAATGTATTTCAAGGAAGGTCATTTTGTCTCAAATGTTCCTTTAATTAGATTTTTTGTAATCCCAATCTTTTAAATTATGTTGTGGTACAGTTTTCCTAAAAATCAATGTCCCCTAATGTTGTCCACATTGAGCTGTGTGGTGCCTGTAGTTTCTCAACATCTTGAAGAAAACCACAAGGGTCGATTTTAAATATTCAAAGACAGGATACAGATGTTACTTTATTAATCTTTCACAAATGTGACTGTTGCTGGCAGGCACAGTATTTGTTGCCCATCCCTAATTGCCCTGTCTTTCAGCATCAGGCTTGTTAAACAGGCTGGCCAATCCTCAAGTTTCCAAATCCCAGAAGTACAAGTCAAAGGTTCTGCAAGGAGGCAACCCTCCAATCTAAGGCTGTTTCTGTCTTGCATTTTCTGCTGATTGTTCCCCGGTGAAACAGCCTCTGATTGGAAGAGCTGCCAATTGTGCAAATCAAGAATATACTCATTCACCCTGATAGATGATTGACTGTCATGAAAGGTAAGAAGATAGTTCAGAAGTCTCCTGTAGCTGTTCCTCTCTCATAGATATTCTGTTTTGGGTATTGTTGAAAGAGAGAGTCTCTCAGAGGAAAATAGAAGTGGCAGTCAGATCTTGGGCACTAAGAATGAATCTTATGCTAAACAGGGTTTGTCAAAATTTAACAGAATAATTATTATAAGGAACTCTCCTTCAGTGGCACAAACAGGAGAGTCTGCAGCCATCAGCAGGAATCTAGGATAATATGTTGCCTTCCTGGTGCCAGGGTTAAGGATGTCTCAAAACAGTTGAACCACGTAATCAAATGGGAGAGTGAGAAGCCGTAAGTTCTTGTATGCATTGGTAGGAATGACATAGTTAGGAAAAGCGTTAAGGCTTTGCAGAGTGAATATAAGAGGTTAGGAAGAAGGTTAAAAAACAGAACATCAAAAAAGGTCATCTCTGGTTTACTTCCAGTGCCAAGTTCTAATGAGGGAAGGAATAAAAGGATAAAGGAGAAAAATCAATGGCTGAAGAGACGGTGCAATGTGCACGGATTCGGTTTCTTCGATCATTGGGATTCCTCTGGGACAGAAAAGACCTGTTAAAAAGGGATGGGTTTCACCTGAACTGGGAAGGGACTAATATCCTGGCGGGGAGATTTGCTAGTTCTATTTCAGGAGCCTGTAAACTTTGAGGAGAGAGTTTGAGGGGTTCCTAAGTAACAATGAAAGTAGAAAGGCAGATGAGGATGGTTCTGAATCAGAAAAGAGCAAGTTAATTAGAAAATACAGAAAGGAGCAAATCAAAGAATTAAACTGCATTTATTTCAATGCATGGGGTCTTACGGGTAAAGCTGATGAACTCAGGGCACGTATGGGAACATGGGACTGGGATGTCACAGCTAATACAGAAACTTGGCTGAGGGAAGGAAAGGATTGGCAGCTTACTGTTCTGGGTTTTGAATGTTACAGGAAGGATAGAAAGAGAGGCAAGAGAGGAGGGGGTGTGGCATTTTTGATTAAGGAAAACATTACTTCTGTGCTTAGGATATTTCTGAGTTACCAGTTAGTGAAACTATATGGGTAGAAATTAGAGATAAGAAAGGGATTATCACCCTGATGGGATTGTACTGTAGCCCCAATAGTTAGACGGAAATTGAGGAGCAAATATGTAGAGAGATCTCAAGTGTATGTAAGAAGGATAGAGTTGTATTGAGGGATTTTAATTTTCCAAACAGTGACTGGGACCACCATAGTATTAAAGGCACATTTTAAGGATATGAAACAAGAAGTTTCAAAAGTTGATTGGGGTACACTGTTCACAGGTAAAGGGATGTGTTAACAAGAGTGCAGAAGCATTATGTTCCTGTTAAGAGTGAAAGGCGAGGCTGGTAAGAACAAAATTCAATGAATGAATAAACATTTTGAAGTTCCTGTCAAGAATAAAAAAGAATCATATGTAGATATAGACAACCGGGATCAACTGAACCTCTTGAAGAGTACAAAGACTGTTAGGGGCGTTCTTAAGAAGGAAATCAGGGAGGCAAACAGGGATATGAGAGCCCTGACAGATAAGGTTAAAGATAATTCAGTAAGATTCTACAAATACATGAAGAGCTAGAGAGCAACTAGAGGGAGAAGCCAATGAGGTTGTCTTTGCCTTGAACGTCAGGAAATGGGAGAGATATTAAATGAATATTTTGTGTCAGTTTTTACTGTCAAGAAAGAAATGGAGGGGAGAGAACTAAGGGAAATAAATATTTGTGTTTTGAAAACAGCTCACTTTGAAGAAGAGGAAGAGCTGGAGGTCTTAGAAAACATAAAGGTCGATTAAATCTCCAGGACCTGATCAAGTGTACCCCAGATGTTGTGAGAGTTAGGGAGGAAATTGTGGGGTTCCTAGCAGAAATATTTGTATCATCTATAAACATGGATGAAGTACCAGAGAACTGGAGGGTGGCTAATGTTGTGCCATTGTCTAAGAAAGTCTATAAGGAGAAGCCTGGGAACTATAGACCTGTGAGTCTGACATCGGTGGTGGATAAGTTGTTGGAGGTGATTCTGAAAGATGAGATTTACATGCATTTGGAGAGGTAAGGAATGATTAGGGATAGTCAGCACGGTTTTGTGTGAAGGAAATAATGTCTCACAAACTTGATTGAGTTTTTTTAATGAAGTTACCAAAAAGATTGAGGGCAGAGCAGTAGACGTGGTGTACTTCGACTTTAGTAAAGCCTTTGAGAAGATTCTGCATGGTAGACAAATTAGTAAAGTTAGATCACATGGGATTCAGGGTGAGCTTGCCAATTGGATACAAAATTGGCTTTATGGTAGGAGAGAGAGTGTGGTGGTGGAGGGTTGTTTCATGGTCTGGAGGCCTGTGACCAGCAGTGTCCCACAGGGATTGGCACTGGGTCACTTTTGTTTGTCATTTATATAAATGATTTGGATGAGAATATAGAAGGCTTGTTAGTAAGTTTGTGGATGCCTCCAAAATTGGTGATATAGTAGACAGTGAAGAAGGGTATCTAAGATTATAAAGAGATCTTGGTCAATTGGGTCAATGGGTTGAGGAGTGGCAGGTGGAATTTAATTTGGATAAATGTGAGGTATTGTGTTTTGGTAAAACAAACAAGAACAGGACTTGTACAATTAATAATAGGGCTCTGGGTAGTGTTATAGAACAGAGAGACCTAGGGGTTCAGATATATCATTCTTTGAAATTTGCATCACAGGTAGACAGGGTGGTTAAGAAGGCGTTTAGCATGCTTGCCTTCATTGCTCATACCTTTGAATATAAGAGTTAGAACATCATATTGAGGTTGTACAGGATGTCAGTGAGGTCTCTTCTGGAGTATTTTGTGCAATTCCGGTCACCCCATTATAGTAAGGATATTATTAAACTGGAGAGGGTTCAGAAAAGATTTACCAGGATGCTGCTGGAAATGGAGGGTTTGTGATATAAAAGTAGACTGGAACTTTTTCTCACTGGAGGTTGAGGGGTAATCTTACTAGGTTTATAAAATCATGAGGGGCATTGATAAGGTGAATGACAAGGATCTTTTTCCTAGGGTGAGAGTGTTCAAAACTAGAGGACGTATTTTTAAGGTGAAAGGAGGAAGATTTGACAAGAGCATGAGGAGCAATTTTTTTATACACACACAGTGGTTTGTCTGTAGAATAAACCACCAGAGAAAGTGGTGGATGCAGGTACAGTTACAACATTTAAAAGACATTTGGGTAAGTTCATGAAAGAAAAGAGTTGGAGACATATAGGCAGTTGGGACTAGTTTAGTTTGGGAACATGGTTGGTGTGGACTGGTTGGACCAAAGGGTCTGCTTCCATGCTGTATGACTGTATGGAAGGAAAAGATTTCTGTCAGGAGGATACTCGAGAAAGACACTCCAAGTCAGGGAGTGAATTGTAAATGACATTCCCGTAAAAGAAGCATTCAGATGGTGGAGAGGGGCGCCCAAGTCCAAGGAGTTGTGAATGAGGGCGAGCAAAATATGTAACCGAGGGAGAGTGAGAGAGTGTGAGGAAGGGAAGAAAAGTGAATGAGAGAGAATATTAACGTGAGGGATGCAGAGTAAGTGAGAGAGAGTGTGTGAGTGAGGGTGGAACATAGAGTGAGTCAGATGGTGTGTGATTAAGACAGAATGTGTACATGTGAAAGAGGGTGTTTGTGTGAGGAGCAGAGATTGAGTTTGATGCTGTGAGAGTGAGAGGCAGTGAGTGAGTGCGGGGCACTGAGCGAGTGTGGGGCAGAGTGAGTGGGAGGGTGTGAGAGAGTGAGAGGATGGGGGGTGTGAGTGAGTCATTGAGAGGTTTGAGTAAGTGAGTGTGGGGCAATAATTGAGTGAGTGGGTGTGAGAGTGAGTCAGTGAGAGGATGTGAGAATGAGTGGATGTGGGGCAGAGAGACAGTAAGACGGTATGAGTGAGTGAGAGGGTGGATGAGGAAGGGCAGGCAAGTGGTTGAGAAGGATACAGTATATGAGCAAGCGAAGGGTGTGCGGGTGGCAGGGTGGAGGGGGTGAATGTGTGAACCATGAGCCAGTCACAACCCCACCCTTCATCTCCTCTTTCTCCCTCCAAAAAAAACCCTATCCACAAAGCAGGCTGAAAGGCAACTCACGTCTGACCTCCACTTCTGTATGAATTCCGCAGAGTTCAGATTTGACCAAAAGCAAATGCAAGGTTAGTCATAGAGTCATAGAGCTGTACAGCATGGAAACAAACTCTTCGGTCCAACTTGTCCATGCCGTAGAGGTATCCTAAATAAATCTAGTCCCATTTGCCAGCATTTGACCCATATCCCTCTGAACCCTTCCTATTTATACACCCAGCCTTTTAACTGTCGTAATTGTACCAGCCTCTACCGCTGTGAGTCAAACCAAACTAATTAGGTGGCTCCATTTGCTGTCTCTTCCAAAGTGGTCAAGCTCTGTTTCTTAAAAGACAAAAAGCAAAAGAGAATTTTTTTTTTAAATTATCTCTGTTATTTGGCATTTTTATGGTCAATTTTGTTAATTCATCATTTATTTAACTTAGTGATTTATGGCCTGGGGTCTTTTTTCTGAAACTCATTTTACTATTCTGCCAAACATAAGTTTTCTGAAATGTCCTCACAGGCTCCCCAAGGACAAGAAAACTCAAAATGTGCAACACCCTGTTCTCTATAATAGAGGTTGTGAGTTTGAAAGGTGCTGTATTGTATCTTGCAGATGGTACACACTGTTGACGTGGTACACTGGTGGTGGATGGACTGCATTCTGAAGGTGGTAGATAGGATAGCATTCAAGCAGGCTACTTTGCCTTGGATGGTTCTACATAGAATCCCTACAGTGTGGAAACAGGCCCTTCGGCCCAACAAGGCCACACTGACCCTCAGAGAATCCCACCCAGAGCCATCCCCCTATAACCCACCTCATCTACACATCCCTGAACACTATGGGCAATTTAGCATGGCCAATCCACCTAGCCTGCACATCTTTGGACTGTGGGAGGAAACTGGAGCACCCGGAGGAAACCCACTGCTATGCTCATCATATTCCTGTCTTGTGACTTGTAGATTCATTTATGTAGCTGGTCCAGTTAAGTTTCTAACCATTGGTAACTCCCAGTATAATGATAGTGGGATAATCAGAAATGGTACCGCCATTGAATATCAAGGAATGATGGTTAGATTCTTTCTAATTTATTGATGCTCATTGCTGACTAATTCTGAATGTTGTTCAGGTTCACAAAGCAACAGGCTGCTTCATTATTTACAGAGTTAAGAATGGAACTGAATGAACATAGAACATAGAACATTACAGCGCAGTACAGGCCCTTCGGCCCTCGATGTTGCGCCGACCTGTGAAACCAATCTGAAGCCCATCTAACCTAAACTATTCCATTATCATCCATATGTTTATCCAATGACCATTTAAATGCCCTTAAAGTTGGCGAGTCTACTACTTTTGCAGGCAGGGCATTCCACGCCCTTACTACACTCTGAGTAAAGAACCTACCTCTGACATCTGTCCTATATCTATCACCCCTCAATTTAAAGCTATGTCCCCTCGTGCTAGCCATCACCATCCGAGGAAAAAGGCTCTCACTGTCCACCCTATCTAATCCTCTGATCATCTTGTATGTCTCTATTAAGTCACCTCTTAGCCTTCTTCTCTCTAACGAAAACAGCCTCAAGTCCCTCAGCCTTTCCTCATAAGACCTTCCCTCCATACCAGGCAACATCCTGGTAAATCTCCTCTGCACCCTTTCCAATGCTTCCACATCTTTCCTATAATGCGGCGACCAGAACTGTACGCAATACTCCAAGTGCGGCCGCACCAGAGTTTTGTACAGCTGCAACATGACCTCATGGCTCCGAAACTCATCTTTGCTTTGCAATCATCAGTGAACATCCTCACTTCTGACTTTATAATGGAGAGAAGGCCATTGATGAAGTAGCTGAAGATGGTTGGGCATAGGACACTGTCCTGAAGAACTCTGCTGGGGCTGAGATGATTGGCTTATACAATGGCAATCATTTTCCTTTGCTTTAGGTATGACTACAGCTAGTGGAGGGCCTTACTTTTGACTTTTTCTTAGTTAGTTATAAGGCTACCTTGATTTTTAAGGCTATCACTTTCACCTCACCTCTAGGATTCAGGTCTTTTGCCCAAGTTTGGACCAAGGCTGTAATGAGGTAGGGAGCTGAATGATCCTGGCAGTACCTAAACTAAACATCAGTGAACAGGTTATCACAGAAAGAGCTATTTTATTGTACTGTAGGCAACATGTTAGTCACCTTAGTGATGGTCAAATGTCTGTGGGACAGCTCTCCCTGTCCTGGGACAAGTCTCCATATGTTACTGAGGATGACATTGCAATGGCGACCAGGCGGCATGTGCCTTTGCCAAGTCTGAATCCAATTCTCAAGTTGATGCTGAGTGCGATGACTGGTTTGAATTTTGTTATGCTTTGTCTTGGCTGAATGGATTGCTCGGCCACTTCAGAGAGCTTAGTTAATAGTCAACCACATGCTGTAGTTCTAGCACCACACACATAGGGTGACAGGGTAAGGAAAGCAGATTTCCTTCCCTAAAGGACATTAGTGAACCAGGTGGGTTTGTACACTAGTCAGGTAGTTCCAATGGCATTGTTATTGGTGCTGGATTTTTTAATCCAGATTTATTTTTTTGAATAAATTCAGATTCCTCAGCTGCCAGAGGATTTGAACTCTTGCTTCTAGATCATTGGTCCGGGTTTCTGGGTTACTAGTCCGTAACATTATTACAATGCTATCATTCCCTTGTGATTGCTATCAGTGCTTACAAAAACAAAGCCAAAAAATTACTATGCCAATGGTTAGCAAACTTCTTCGTTCAATTTAATGGCTTTTATTAAATATCTTGTACAATCCAAAGGTAAACATTAACAAGGTAACATAATCTTGCGTGCCCTCGAGCAGTTTTCTCAAACAGAGTCAAATTCTTAACATTTACAAGTGCACTCAAAAATGATTTTAATATTCCCAAGTGTTAGGTTACAAATGAGATTGAGCTAAATACATGAAGAAGAGAATGTGTTGGGCCATCTTAGTTGGGAGTAGGATGCTATGCAGTGAATATCCAAATTTATGGTGTTTGGTTCAGAAGTTGTATTTCCTAAAAACCTACATGGTGACTATGAATAGGTTTCATATGGTAACGCATGGGTCACACGCATGAAACTAAAATATTGAGGTGTTGTTTTACAATATTGCTTTATAGGTCTGGTCTTATTTTGACCATCTAACTAACAGAAACTTTGTTTTGTTTCACTGCCATGAAAATGCAATGTAATCAAGAATCAACAGGCAAGGCAATGTAACATTCTGTTCCATGGTATTGGTAAAAGGTACTGCTTGGAAACAATCCTACCAAAGGTTGACACATAATACAATAATTTTAAAAGTTCATCAGTAATTAACACTGTCTCGTTCTGCTTATGAACTCAAGTGTCATGTTTGATGTGTTGCCAGACGTTGCTGCTGAAATTCAATGAGAATTTGATAGAACATTGAGCTGTTGTTAAATAGGATAACGTACTCAGTTTATAATAGACAATTAATAAACAAACATGACGCTGGCAAATATGAGTCTTTGTGTCCACTATGAATGATAAAAGTATAGAACTAAATACGACAGAAATGGTGATAATCGAGTGATTTGTGGATCCAAGTATGTAGATCATTTAAATTACCTGAACAGGTACAGAAAATAATCCAAAAGCTAATTAGAATGTAGGCCTTTTATCCTGAAGACTGAAAAAGAAGGGAAACGAAGTCATCGCTCTAGCTATACAGAGCCCTGGTTTGACCATAGCCACTGGTTGTGAGCAAGTTTGGTTAGCATACCTTTGGAGGAATGTATTAGCCTTGGGCAGAGTGCAGTGTAGGCTTCCTAGGTTTGTAAGGAGAAATTCCATAAACTAGAACTGTCACCAGGAAGTTTTCAAGGTATTAAGAGGAGCAGAGAGGGTAGACTGAAACTTTGTCTACAGATTGGGTGGTCTGGGGCCTGATGTTTTGTTCCTGGGTCAGGAGCATAGATTTAGATCAATTGTCAGCTCCACAAACTTAACCTCACTCAGTGCCACAGAACATGGAACTTTCCATTGTTAATGTAGGGATATTGAAGGGTTCTCTGGAAGTCATAGCAGATGACCCTTGAAATAATGTGGAAGCTGCTGCATATAGAGATTGGCTGGGGAATACCTACTCAGTGTACTAGCACTGAGTTGAAGATTTTTAAAAAAATTATAAAGTATCTACCAGCCCTTAGCCCTCATCCACATCATTCCTCAAGGCCCATCCATGCCATGGACCCACCACCCCCGCAAGGCCCCTCATAAATTTAATGTCAGATTTTATTCCAAATATTTGAAGGCAGGAGTTAAAAAGTACTTTGAAAGCTTAACAGTGCCTTTGACAGCTGTGTTGTTAGTTCTAATGAGTTATTACACACATTCTTGTCTACTTTTAGTAATGGAAGGTCATCATTCCTTTCCCCATATGGCCACGTGACTCCCTTCAAAGGGGTCCCAGGGCCAAACATAAAAATTTATTTTACCTTTCCAAAAGGATATCATGCCTATCTAGATAACTCAAAGTGTAGATCTGCTGTTACCAGGACTAATCTGTATAGCTTTTGTTTCCCATTCCCGGTTGACAAATCTGTAGCATGACTGGAGAGACTCACGCTCAGTTACTCTCACACTCCCACTCACGCAATGAAAATGTTTAGGGTGTGTGGGGAAATGTGAGACTCTCGGATTCTGCTCTGCAGAACTGTTTGTATAAATGACAGGGAGGTTCTCTACCATTGCACAAAATCCACCCAAAGACAAGAGGGCTCAGAATAAAAATTCAATCCAAGCCCTTTCAGTGAAATTAGGAAACACTTTTAAACAAGAAGGGTAATAGAAATCTGGACTGCTCTTCTGCAATTGATAGTAAATCACTTCTTAATTTTAAATTGATTATATTGATAGGCTTTTATTAGCAAAAGATATTAAAGAGACTTACGCAGGTGTAAGAAATTAGGGGGTGGGTGATGGAACAGAATTGAGGGACTATTATTGAGTCTGGAATACCAAAGCTTTAACGTTGTGGTACATATTACAACAGGAAAGAGAAAGGCTGTGTTTTTGTACGGTTGATGCTGGAGATTTTCCTCTTCATCAGTTTCACTAACTGACAGATATACTGAATACAGTGGCTTCACTTAAAATGTAAATTTATTTCTTAGTTTTTAAATATTGCACCAGGAGCTCTTGGTTCAAGTCCCACATCTGGAATTATTGCCATGCATCGTGCAGTTATAATATGGTCAAACAGTTTGGTTATCAACTTGTACCTTCCAATATGCCTAATGGCAGGTGGTAAGAGCAAGAGAATTTCCTGGTCAGCATCATGTAAAAGGTCAAGGCAAACCACCACAGTAGTTTGCCCATAAGCTTGGATCAGTCCAATGAAGTCTATGGCCCAAGCCTCAGAAACAAGGATGGGAGTAAAAGGAGGACAACAACATATATTACAATATTAAATTACCAAATCTTCCAGATGTAACTACTTTTCACTCCCTCTCCCTTGTGTGATTTTTGAGGCCTTCTGATTCACAGCTAACTATGTGAAGTGAAAGTGGTATTGCATGAGAATTCAGGGTTTTCACTGACCTCATGCTCAAGCACGGGTATGAAGCACGGGTATGGTTGTTATCCACATTCTTCACACTGTGCAAAATGGGGGAATGCAGAAATGGAGGTTGCATTTTGGCCCACACTGCTTGGTGGCTATTTTGTTTCCTGCTTCCAGTCTCCTCCTATTCAGGACAGGAAAATTCTGTCTATTTGTCTTAGTGAGGATTGCTGTTGTAAGTTAGTAGACTAGTGTCTAAAAAAACACCACAAAGATATTTATAAAAACAAAGTATAATTCTAAGGAAACTGACAAGATGAAAACGGATGCACAACCTGTTTCCAATGGTAATCCCACTTATCTTGAACATTTTGTTAATTTTTGTCACAAAATGTCATTTCTCAGGTTTCTCATCCAGCTTTGTAGGTTTTTCAAAGACACTAAATGCAGCTTTATATATGCAGATTCTTTATCAATCAACTATTCTTTTTAAAGTAACTAATTAGGATCTCAAACTAGATCATTGCCCTTCAGAAACACATAGAAGTTCAAATTGCACTGTCCAAAATGACTGAATAAAGCATTCCTGTGAAAGTCCATTGTCTTCTATTGTGACAAAATCATTAATATATTTTTTAAAATAATTATGCTTTATTCCAGTAGTTGAAAACTACATTTTGCCTCCAAAATATTTCCCAATTGTATTTCCATGTTAACACGTGAAACTGTAAATAAGTGTTTTATTTCTCCTTGAGACTGCCTACTCCCAACCATACCTTTGTTATAGTGAAGCATCCCATTATGGTGGAAGATAATGACAAATTGGAGTGGCAGAAGTGTTAGGAATGAGGATTAATTACAGAGTCAAAGATAGAGGAGAGCAGAGAAGTAACAAGAGATAGGGATGAGAGAGAACTGGAGTGCTGGATCAAGACAGGTGAAGCTGCTACCACTGAAGGAGAATGGGAAAAGAGGATGTCAAGGGATTAGTTGCAGGAGTCATAAGGGTTGATGAATATTCTCCTTGTCCAACAAATCGAAGTTAGACTTAAAATATGGAAAAGTTACATAGGAGCAGCCCAACACCACCAGCACAGGGCCTAAAATCAGACTGGAAATGATGTTGCCTGTATCAATAAAATAAATGTTAAATCATTCACAAATAACATTGATGCACTTGCACATAGAAACTTCATCATATTTTCAGGCTTTTTCTCATTGTTACAAAGATAACGGACCAACTGACTGATTATAATCTCCGACTTAGGTGAAGATTCATACAATGTTACATTAGTCATGAGTGTAGAATAATGCTTTGTAGGCACAACCTATCCAAAATAAGTCTAGAAAGTTCCTTAGTTCTGAAGTATGCCACTCACTCAAGATTAATATTGTTGATGAGAGATGTATCCTGAGGCAGAAAAAGACTGACTTACAATTTTCCAAATTTTCGCAGTGGTAATGACAGTGAAACCATCAATATATACCATCAATATTTCCACAAAATTGGCAACAACATCTTGAGTTCACACACACAAAGTAATGCAGAAATTTGGAAGATGCTGTCAATGGTTCGGAGCTTCATCAGAGGATGTGCTTTGACATCCCTGTTTTCTTTCCCATCAAACTGTCACCAATAGAAAATCTTTGAACTGATGAGAATGTACATTGTTAGATTCACTGTTAAATCCTTGGAAACTAGGTTTTTAATGCTGTAGTACCACCAAACACCTTCCCCAACACTGAAAATATCATTTTATGCTTGTGGAATTGCTTTTTATGATGATAAATTTCCACATTTTTAATAATTTTTAAAGTTTAGTTATTTTCTTTAGCTCCTACATTAATCCCATCATTATCTTTTATTTTGCAATCTGAAATGTTAAATTGAAAATAAAAGGATGTGTTACGCTAAACTTTCCAATGTACTATCTGTGTAAGTATTTCTATGAGAGTAACTGCTTACCTTCTTTTTAACATCAATGCTCCCTACACACTTGGAAACCTGTTTGATTTGGTGCTGGATTTAAACTGTCACCATAAACGTGGGATCCTGCACCTCACAAAGGGGCAGCATTCCTCAAGGTCAGCAGAAAATAAGTGACTGAAATATTAAGGTCAGTAAGTAGCACGAAGGTAGTGGTGAGACAGAGAAACAGATTATAAAATCAAAGACATGTAGTACTTGGACACAATTAATTTCACAGGTCCCACCTTAATGCGCATGTTTTTTGGATATGTCAACCAGTGGATATAGCAAGCTGGCCACATGAAATTCACATCTGAAATTAACTAATTTTATGCAATAGTCTTAATAACTTGAACATTTTAATGATAAAATGAATTAACCTGTTGTGTACATCAAATAATGAAATATTACTGATTAGATATTATCATAACTGTATATTCAGTTTATTTGATTTAAAACAAGCCACACAAATTAATATGCCATATGAATCCATATTTTAAAGAACTGTTTTAATTGAAACCCTGTGTACAGGATACTAGTGACTATGAAAACCCAGATGGACGTTCTGATGACTCCGATGCTTACGAAGATCCACGTGATGACGGTGATGATGATGAAAATTATGAGCCACCTCCTAGTGAAAATAAAAACAAGAAATTAGTTCCCCAACCTATGCATATTTCTAAGGGTGAATATGCAGGTAATGCACAGCGGTTTTGTTTTAAGATTTACTGTAGTGCTTGTTGCTGTAGTGTTTTGGCTGGCTTTCGTACATGAGCTAAGTAGTTAAGATGTGTGCTGTTTCAGTCGTAAGTAACTGCACAGAAGTCAGAATTAGTATAAAATCATGCACAAGAGTTAAAACTTCAATTTACCTGGTGAGCATCTCCAGGAGGGCTCACTCTTTTTAGGCTGGCCACTTAAAATCCATCCCTATAAATTAGTATTGTCGTCTCCTGCCAGGCATCCTTTCAGCGGTGCACAGGAAAAAAAATCCAAGGGATGGTTTGTCTACCACCTTCCCGCCAGATCTCTGAATTTTCCTCCATTGTACGATAGATAGGAGGGAGTCAGAAACAGCACCCCACCCGCCAATCTATAATAAATAGTTAATTGAGCTTGTTACCATAATAGAGTTGCCATGTGCAGGCACATGGGAATGGGCAAACTTTTTATCTTAAATACTAGTGATTAAAAGGTGGGAAGGAACTTGTGGGGAGAGGACATCCTTCAGGGTTATCTCCCAACAAGATGTTCCCTCTCATTCTCTATACCTCCCTTTCCTGGCTTCCATAGAGACTTCACGCAATCTCCCCTGCATTCTTCAACAGAGGATTTGTACTCCTTCATGGAAACTTTGTATTCCCCTTCTTCCATTCTGGGGTCCTGCTCTTCACTAGTATTCAGTTCAGCAATCAGTGAAGACCCCTCCGGCACAGTTATTACTTCTTCTCAAGTACAGTATTTGTGTCTTGGCTGCTGATGGGTAGGTAAGATGATAGAGCCAGTGAAAATGGGCAAAACCTTTGGACCTCCGCATTGGCCAATATCTTTGTAGAGGTTTATAAAATAAGGAGGGGCAGTTGTCTTTTTCCTAAAATGTGGGATTTCAGGACTGGGGGGGCACATTTTTAAGGTGAGAGGAGAGAGATTTTAAAAAGATAGGGGCAAATATTTTACATGGAGCGTGGTTTATGTGTGGAATGAACTTCCTGATGAAGTGGTCGATATGGGTACAATTACAGCATTTGAAAGACATCTGGATAAGTACATGAATAGGAAAGCTTTGGACGGATATGGGCCAGGAGCAGGCAGGTGGGACTGGTTTAGTTTGGGATTAGGTTCAGCAAGGACTGGTTGGACTAACGGGTCTGTTTCTGTGCTGTATGACTGTATGACTATGGATCAGTTTGAGACAGTTAGAGGTTGCACTCTGTCGCTTCTTACCCTAATGTTTGGACCACAGCCTGCCCCACTCCCCAAGAGTTTGTTTCTCTTCTGGATCTTGTCTTACCTCTGTCAAAATATCATATAGTCTATGATTTTGTCCAATTGCAGGAAACTCTTCCTCCACCCCACTACTCCCAAACTATGCTGCTGCTGCCTTACCCATTGTTGCCTGAAACTTCTCCGTGCTAAAAAGAAGCCTGTTTAATCAATTGCAGCATAGAAAATGCCACTAAATTGCCCTCCTTTGAAGTGAAGTGTCAGTAAAGCAAAAGACAGCACTTTTACCATTGCCTTCCAATTCCACCGTAACAAAGGAGGACCAATCCAGGACTCTCACCAATCCAGCAATCTCTCAATAGTGGACGTAACACTGGTCACTAAACCTGAAATGGAGGAGAATCCATTTTCCAGACGAAAGTAAATACAAAACTCATTGGAAGAACGTCAGAGATAGTAGTCACCTATTGCAAATTTCGACAGCTCTACGATTCATCAATCATTAAGTGTATTTGCTTTTTGAGAGAATTAATAGATAACAAATTTCTATTTAACAGTAACTTTACACGTTACCCAAAAGTTCTTTATAAATGAGCTGATTAGTTTAGTCCTGGGTCAGTGGCTGTTTCTGAATTGTGAGAACTGACAGTTCTTGTCATTTTCATAGACAACAGACCAGCAGCCTCTTTCGCAAAGCCACCTCCAATGTTGCCACGATCGTCACCAGTTCCAGCCCAACGAAAGATAACCCCACATTCACAGAAAATAGGAGAAAGGGAAGATGATGAGGTAAGGTCATAATGAAAAAAGGAGTAATCTTTTTAAATAGTCCATGACCCCAAAAACCACAAGGCCTCACTAGGGATGAGGAGCCGTACGGTAGTCAGTTGTAAATCAGGATTTTGGATGCATCAGGGATTTTTAGGATGGCTGAGCTGGTAGTACTAATCCATTTATAAAGCAGGGATTTTATTAATTATTTCTACGAGCACAAACAAGTGGCCTGCTGCACTCAGAATCTTAAAGCTACCGACTCCCATTAAACCTACATTGAAAAACTTTATTTGTTTTGGCAGTTGCCTGTATCCTTCCAAGCAACCAAGAATTCAAAATATTTAATACAAGAGTAGAAATTATATATATATCAGAATTATAATATTTAAGCCTTTCAGCTTTAAAAGGAGCTTCACATAAGAAATTTAAGCTATCAATCTCTATTGGAATTGATTGTCTTTCCTTGATAAAGGTTAGCAGCCTTTTAGAAAGTGACAGTCGGACCCATGTTGATTCTTAGCTGCTGCAGCAGTCTGGGCAGGATTCTTGAAATGTGTAAGTAAATCTATAAACAAAGTTCAAGGAATTGTTGACATATTTGTTCAAATAGCAATATGTCTTTACAGTGTTTTGGTTTGAATGTTAAAAATCTATAACATGGATTGGAGTTGATCAAGTATACTCTTATAAAAGTCTGATTTTCCCTTCATGTTCTCAGATGCCTTCATAAAATTGATGACAGAAGCTTTTAAACACAGGTTTTTATTATAGCAAAGGGTGTCATGAATGCAAACATAAGAAGGTTTACATCACAGATAGGTTTGGTGGAACTGGGGCCAGTAACTTAAAGATAACACTCTGTAAGTAGGGGCATGAGTGAGATTTTGTATCTATGGTGAACTGCTTTCAAACATGTGGGTATTTGTAAAACATGAAGTAAAGGATTGTATTTAGCAGGAAGAAACCAATAAACCAAACACCAGAAGATAAATAAAACAAAGAGCCGTGGATGAGGGAAATTTGAAACAAAGGTAGAAATTGCTGGAGAAAGTCGGCAAGTCTGGCAGCATTTATAGAGGAGGAAACAGAGCTAACATTTCAAGTTTAGTGACCCTTTGTCAGAACTGCTGTGCCCTTTCCAGTTCTCTCAAAGCATCACTGGACTCGAAATGTTAACTCTGTTTCTCTCTTTACAAATGCTGCCAGACCCGCTAAGTTTCTCCAGGACTTTCTGTTTTTCTTCCATTAGAAGATAGATATCATCTTTAAGTAGAGGAGAAAATAAAGGACTGGTCAGGAAGGAAGAAAGTAAACCGTGGAGGCTTGGAGAAATAATCTTCATGATTTCTCATTAAAGCTGCACATAATATGTTTTAGACACTGGGCGAAAGTATACTATTTTCGTTCATTAGCGTGTTTAAGATTCAGGTTTTGTAGGTTGGGTTGTTTCAGATTATTTGATTAATTTTAGCGCAAATAAATTCAGTGAATTATCAAATATATATTACTGTCTACTGTTGTACAAATCCGTTTAAAAGAAGGGTGAAATTATCTCAAAAGAATTATAAGATATTTCTGATGCCATGCATGAAGTATCTGGTGTGATCATTTTACTTAAGACATCAGGGGCTGCTAAATGATTTAGAAAAGGGCAGCCCTGATTAATATACATTTTAGATTAATTGACTCATCAAAAGGTTAAAAAAAAACTCCCATTAGAAAATAAAGAGAAGATATGAGTTTTTAAAATATTTTGCCTTCATATGTGCATGGATAGTACAAAAGAACATACAGAACTTAGGACCATGATTACAAGCTTGGACTTCCATACATTAGATATCAGCATAAGGAATCAGTTATGTTTACAGTTGATAGCTTGTTATATACATTTTCTATTATAAATAAAGCTCACTTGAAGGGAATTGCCTTGGTCCTTGAAGCAGCAAAAAGTTCATAAACTTTATTTTGTGCTCCAAACTCATGTTCAAATAGTAAATGAATTTGGAGCGAGCTGACTGATTATCTTCCATTCTTATATTCATGTATTCCTATGTGTTGAAATGTTTTCTTTAATTCCAGGATGATTATATTGTTCCTATGGAAAATGATGAATGTGATGATGCGTACATTGACCCTACAGAGAAAAGTGCATCTGCAGTAATATTGAAACGTAAGTTCAGAAACTGTTTGTTCCAGCTGACTAGTTGTTGACTTCAGGAGATGGCCTGCCCAAGTTCCAATTCATTATGGCACTGACTCTGTACAGGGAACTGAGAGGAAGCACTTTTACAATGAGTGCAATTACTACATATGGAACGACTGAACCTGAGCAGCAATAACATGCTGCTGTGATACAGGGAAGTAGATTGGAGTGTGAGATTCGTCAACACAGAACAAACCTGATCACAACCCTTGTTAGGCACATTCAGCTAAAATTCAGACACTTCCTCCCAGAGAGGAAAATCTCATGGGTGACTGAGTTGAGGAATGTTGCTTGCCCATCATCTTGGGGTGTGGAGGACATGGGCATCCAGAATGGAAGGCAGCAAGAAACAAAAATAAATTATAACAACAACAAAACTTTATGTTGACATTAGACTTATTTGCTGCATTTTTCATATCTCCTTTAAACAATTTGACATTTATGATTTTGTCATCCAAAAATAATAATAAATAGACATAAGGACCATTTCTTTTTATTTTTCTATATTTTTGATTATGGAATGAACTGAAAACAGGACTGATTTAGAAGCCAAGGATTGTTGAAGGATATCAGCACTTTTTAGAAGCAAGTAACCTGACACTCATTGTAAGTGCTGTTAATACTGGTGTTTGTTCAAGCAATGGTAGAAGTCTGATTGCAGACAAACTGTCCCCAAGGGGTGTAAGCAAAGTGAGATTCAGCTGGCAACAAGTAGTTGATTGGTTTGTGAAGATGTGCTCAATTGTTGATGACAGAGGCCTTGTGCCTACCAACAACAATATGATTGGCTTCCAGGTAGCTGATGGGTTGTGAGTGTGAACGATATGGCCAGAAGCCTTCAGAACTCCGAATGATGAGGTGGGCTCTCTCTCTGCAGTAAAAAGCCTGAAGAAAGAAAGTTTATTTTCCCTCAGCTGTTGCTGTAAGCTGTGACAATTAAACAGTAACTGTAAGACTTTATCATTGTGAGCCAGCTGTCCTATGCCTCCTGTAAGAAAGTGAAAGTATCTGGAGAAGAGAAATCGATGAACAGCATGTCCTATCAAGCAAAAGGATCACCTCAGTGACCCTTTGTGTCGGGGCCATTGAACTGCTCTCCCACCCATTACAAATGTTTTATTGTCTGTGCTTTGGGGGCGTTTATAAGGAGGTTAATGTTTTAACCAGTAGAGTTATGTGTCGATAGTTCATAGTTGTTTACCTGTGGCTAAAATCTATTCATTTGTAATCAATAGTAATTCTTGTTTAGGACTGAAATCTGGTCTGTGCTTTCTATTAACCTGGGTCCAGGAACAAATAGCAAATTGAGGAACTCTGCATACTTTGAGAAAATCTTTTAACTTTTACAACAGCTCTAGGAAAAGCAACATTTCAGTTCTGGCCTGCAACCCCAGTGAGATGCGACATATCTCATTAAGTGAAATAAATTTCACAAATAACACATATGTGATGGAATGGAGACATCATCAGGTCTTTAAAGTAACTGAAGCTTGAAGTCTTGGGCACTGAGTGTAGGGCTAGATGGCCAAGTATGAATTCAAGAGCTAGAATGGATAGTATATTAAGACATCTGGAGTCATACAGCATGAAAACAGACCCTTTTGCCCAACTGGTCCATGCTAAAAATAATCCCAAATTAAACCAGTCCCACCTGCCTGCTCCTGGCCCGTATCCCTCCGAAGCTTTTCTATTCATATACTTATCCAAATGTGTTTTAAAAGTTGTAATTGTACCCACATCCACCACTTCCTCTGGAAGTTCATTCCACACGCGAACCACCCTCTGTGTAAAAAAAATTTGCCTCTCATGTCTTTTTTAAATCTCGCTCCTTAAAAATGTGCCCCCTAGTCTTTAAATCCCCCATCCTAGGGAAAAGACAGCTACCATTAACTCTATCTATACCCCTCATTATTTTATAAACTTCTATAAGGTCGCTCCTCAACTTCCCACAGTCCAATGAAAAAAGTCTCAGCCCATCCAGCCTTTCTCTATACTCAAACCTTCCATACCCGGCAACATGCTGGTAAATCTCTTCTTGATTAAAGGATTTGATCAAGATGCCAGAAATAAATCAAAGAACAGGCTTCAAATGGGTCAATGGACCCACTATGTAGAAGGAAAGTAACTTTTGTAGTTTAATTAAAACAACTGAAAATGAGCGTCCAGTTTGCCACCAGTAATACCATTTTAAACAGGTGAAAATGACTTTTAAAAACTATGTAGAACAACTTGTTTGCTAGAATGGTGTACAGTAGTCACTTTCTTTAGTATTTTTTTTTATTAAATGTAATTAATGATTTAAAATGTGCCTGGCTGTTTGAGTCCCTTTGCCCCAAGTAGGCTTCATTTTTAGAGCCACTTCAAAAACCTGCAAACAAATAAGGTTATGGCAAACCCACAATGGTGTTTAATTCATCCTTGGGCCATAACCTGTTTTGTAGGCTGGTCTAGTTTCTGGCAAGATTTTTAAACTTGCGCAAATGATTGTGAAAATTTCAGTCATGCTGAACTAAGGCCCAGAAATTTGATAAAATCCCTGCAGTGTAAATATATGTGTAGACACTTAGACACTTACTGTGAAAGAGCAAGTTGTGTTTGGAATAGTGAGCATTGGGTTGGGTTAAATCAGATCAGGGGAATGGATGAATGTTGGGTGGGGTGGAACAGTGTAAGGGAAATCAGGTCTGGAAGGGGGATTGGGACTGTCAGTGTGGCATTGGGACCGGTGTGCGGTGAGAGGTGTTGGAGGTGATGGGGATGATGGCTGGGTTGGGGTAATGTGGCTGGAGTGTTGGCTACAGCATGAGAGGGAGGATAGGGGTGTTGCTGGGTCAGGTCAGGTATGGTGGGGAAGGGAATGTGGTTGGTTCCAGTGGATGGTTGAGAAATATGTCAGCCATGACCGAATGATAGAGCTAACTCGATGGGCCAAATGGCTTAAGTCTGTTCCTTTATTTTACAGTCTTATGGTCTTTCTTTAAAGGGAGAAGATATTGAGAATTGGGCACAAATTGCAGTGGACATTTCTGATCCATGAAAGTTAATAGGCTGAAATCAGCATGGGTTCCGCTGAAGGGTCACTGGACCCGAAACACTGACTCTGCTTCTCTCTCCACAGATGCTACCAAACCTGCTGAGTTTCTCCAACTGTTTCTGTTTTTTTGTTTCATATCTCCAGCATCCGCACTTCTTGGTTTTATTTTAGCAAGAGGCTCTGTGTTGGGAATGCAGATTTGTAAAACATACTATTACATACATTTAAAATGTTCCACTGAGTATAAAAAAAATCTTAAACTACATAGCTACCCATAATTTTTTTTTATCAGCTCCTGTGGTGAACAGAGCAGCCAAACCGAACAGCAAACCATCGGTGTTATCCTCCAGTCCCAAAGCAGGACATCTTCATGGTCCAGGTATCCAAATACTTTCTTACTATGTACCAAATATAAATTATGAGATTAGTTCAAATTACAGAACTGAAATTCCAGCCTCAGGATTATTTGAAAATTGGAGATGTCTGCTGGGGCTTCCATCAAAATGAGAGTATACCATTATGTTGCAGCAAAAGTGAACATAGAATATAGGTGGCTTTGTCCTACCTGGGAAATCACCACTTTTTAAAAAGATTTCAACCAATCTTTTTCCTTCCATCACTGCGCAAGTGATTGTACACATCCCTGCAGCTTAAAAAGAAGTAAAAATATTTCTTGGTCTGAGACCAATGTGCACTCTTTACATTACTTAGCCATGATATACAGACAGAATAATGCCTGGTCAAGGTATTTGCCTTTTTAAAAAAATTTAATTCCACCTTCCCTGCCTGGATGTTGTGGGTTAGGGTTAGTGGCCAGTGAGCCAAGGGAATGGGAAATAAGGAAGACACATAGAAAAGCAAGAACACCAAGAGGAGTTGCCCCTTTGCAATTTTTTTCGATTTCCCATTAGTGAGGAGGCTGGGGAGAGGATGTGGAGTTGAGGGTTGGGCTGGAAAATCCAACCTCATAATAATTTGTGTTAAAAAGCAGAAATATTTAAAAAGCTTATTAGAATTGGTGATAACAGCAAAGTGTGGTTTATTGAGTCCAAAATGTTGGTGTTCTGAGGTATCATCATGCCTGCTTTATTTTGTAAGTCTGCAATGATCACTATTAATGTGGGAGACTAGAATTGGATGGGTGAGAGCACAGTTTAAACAGAAAAGTTCTCCCTTGTAAGATGGAGATGAGGAGAATTCTGTTTTCTGAGGACATTAGTCTGTGGAATTGTCTTACCCTGGAAAGCATTGGAGGAAAACAGAATTGAGACTACACCAGATCAGCCAAGATCTTATCAAATGATGGAGCAGGCTGAAAGGGCTGAATGGCCTACTCTCGCTGCTAAGCCTCAGGTTCCTGTTACGTTTAAATAAGTGTCAAGAGTCAATGACGTTGGTGAATGGGAAACTTTGCTATAGCATCAATAAAATAATTTAAAATTAAGAATAAGATAATTCAAACCCTGTTTGAATACAGTATGGCTGTGTTACAATCTCACACTGCATATGTACTAGCATGGGTCATCTGCTGCTGGGAGAAGACAAAATACTAGAGACTCTATGTGAACCATACACCTTAATTAAAATGTCATTTCTTTATCTTTTCATCCAGGGCAAGCTGCCTCAGCAGGCCAGCTGAACACACAAAGCCCACAAGATCACGGTAAGAAAAATAGGAAACAAATGTATTTTTAGAATTATGCCTTCAATATGCAAAGTTAATAGTTGACATCGAGTAGAGGTACCATTACACTACTGGATGTATTCTATAAGTAACCAACTAGTGAGAATGATACGAAGAAGCAAGTTTGCAGGGAAATTACACAAAAGGTGCAAGAGCTATAGAGGAGTGATAATGAGGCGCACTAATTATCCTAACATATACTGGATTAGTAAGAATGTAAATGGATGTGAGAAGAGAGTTTTTTACATGCATTTTGGGGGAATTTACTTGGTCCTGGCCAACATAGAAGGAGACATTGCTGGATGTGGTTCTGGGGAATGAGGTCAGATCAAGTTCAATCAAGGAGCTTCTGTGGAATAGTGATTGTAGTATCATTAGGTTTAGGTTGGCCATTTGGAAGAAACAGGAACAATCTAAAGTATAAACACTTAATTGGAGGACAGGTTATTCCAGTTGGTAGAAAACAAATCATCCGAGATAAATTGGAATCAAAGATCGGTGGGCAAACTTATGGTCAAAGTACGTTTCCATGAGGGTGAAAGGTTGAGCAAGAGGTCATTCAATGATGAGAGAGAGTATAAGATAATGCAGAAAAAGATTAATAATGTAGACATAATCTAAAAAACTCATGGGGAAATGGAAAAGGAAAGACAAAGAGAGTCTGAGAAGAGATCGGTAGGTAACTTGAAACAGAATTCAGAAGTGTTCCTGAGGCATTTAAATGGTAAAAGGTTAGCCACAAGATAAGTGGGGCCAATTAGGAACCGCAAGGAGCATGAAGGCTGAGGACAACAGTGATATTAAATGAATACATCTGCCTTTACACGGTGGCTCAGTGGTTAGCACTGCTGCCTCACAGTGCCAGGGACCTGGATTCGATTCGACCCTTGGGCGACTGTCTGTGTGGAGTTTGCACGTTCTCCCCGTGTCTGCGTGGATTTCCTCCGGTTTCCTCCCACAGTCCAAAGATGTGCAGGTTAGGTGGACTGGCCATGCTAAATTGCCCATAGTGTTCAGGGATGTGTAGGTTAGGTGGTTTATAGGGGAATGGGTCTGGGTGAGATGTTCTGAGGGTCGGTGTGGACTTATTGGGCCAAAGGGCCTGTTTCCACGCTGTAGGGCTTCTATGATTTATGATTCTATGAAGAAAGAAGATGCTGCCCAAAAATGAAGCAGTTGAGCTATCAAGATGAGCTAAAAATAGATAAAGAGGAGATGTTAGAAAGATTGGCTCTATATAAAGTTGATAAGTTACTAGGACAGATAGATGCAACCAAGGATGTTGAGGAATATTCTGAAGCCAATGGCCATAATCTTCTAATCCTCTTTAGATTAAGAAGGTGT
Source organism: Rhincodon typus (assembly GCF_021869965.1). Lineage (NCBI taxonomy): Eukaryota > Metazoa > Chordata > Chondrichthyes > Orectolobiformes > Rhincodontidae > Rhincodon > Rhincodon typus. The sequence goes on along the minus strand of NC_063351.1, from coordinate 16,499,108 downwards.
TGTCAGAGGGCTAGAGAATTAGAAGTGTTACAACCTTTTTTAAAAATGGTATGAGAGCTATCAATCAATGAGAGGCCAGACAGTTTGAGCCATTGATGGAAAGCTTTCAGTGAGACAAATTTTACAGTCACCCGAACAAGTCTGGATTAATTAGGAACAACTGATGTGGTTTTAAAGCCAATTTATGTTTAACTAACTTGCTTGCATTTTCTGGTGAAATAGAGAGGATTGTTGAGGGTAATGTGGTTGATGTGGTTACAAGAGATAAAGTGCCACATTATAGACATATCAGCAAAGTTGCAGGTCATAGAACAAGGAGGACAATGGTAACAGGTATATGAAATTGCCTGAGCGACAGCTGTTTTTCAGACTAGAGAAAGAATCCAGTGGTGTTGACCGTGGGTCAGTACCCAGGTCAGTGCTTTTTTAAAATATATATTAATCACCCAGGCATGGGTGTGCAAGGCACAATTTCAAAATGTGCCAATGATTTGGTTCCCAATTTGGAAAGTAATTTCTGAACTGATTCTTATTCCTTTAACTATCATTATATTCATAACTATTGTTTTGTCATAAGATAGCAATAATACATGATGCAAATACAAATTCTTCAAAGTGTTAAATAGAATTGAATATGTTTATGTTTTTTGTTTAAGGTGTGCTAATAATGATTTCTAAAACTTTAAATCTAACTGACTTAGTTCCTAATCCTTGCAGTTTATTTTGTGAATTATTGCTTAACATTCAACGGTATCCTAAATTAACCAAACTTTTGTGTAACAGCATTACTAATGATACTTGGGTGTGTCAGTTGATGCAATAGAAGCACTGTGTCAAAATTAAAATTTGAAAATTGGCTTCCAACAGTGGTAACATTACTAGTTTAGTTATGGTCTTCAGAATATTTGAATTGTGCATATCCTGGAAAATGGTAAATGATGAGCCTTTTTTTTCCAACCTGAGACGTACGGCACTTTGCGAGTGAGGACGTTTTCCTGCCTCAAGCATTTGCAGTGACAGATGAACTTCATATAGCCTTGCCCCCTGGTGACTGAAAGCCCAATTGCAGTACCAGGTCTAACAGGCCAAGCAGCTGTGGTCCTACCTGCCACCCTTAGGTTGTTGTTGTTGAAGAACATAGGCCCGATCACACTAAAGTTTAAAATTCTGCCAACAGGGAAGAATTTTAGAAGGAATTTCTTAACTGCCTGCAAAGCCTCAGTCTTGCCAAGCAGGACACTCTCAAAATCTCTGGTCCATAAGGAAGCAAGAGGCTATAGGCTGTACATTAAACTTTTGGGCGTATATACAGACACAGACCTAATCCTGTATCTTGGAAAGCCCAGCAAAGGTCACCATGACCTCTGTAGCTCCTCTGTCACTGTGTCTGGGGACCAACAGTGGCACAATTTTCAATTCCTCTCTGAATGCAGGAGAGGTGCCAGAGAACTGGAGGACCAATGCGATACCATTATTCAAGAAGGTGGCAAGAGATGAAGCTGGAAACTACAGGCCAGTCAGTCCATCCTTAGTGGTGGGGAAGCTACTAGAAGCAATTGATGGACAAAATTCATCTGCATTTGGAGAGGCAGGGATTAATCAAGAACAGTCAGCATGGTTTAGTTAAAGGGAGGTCATGTTTGACCAACCTGACTGAATTTTTCAAAGACAAGGCCAGGTGTGTAGGTGAGGGTAATGCATTTAACATAGTCTACTTGGACTTCAGCAAGTCTTTTGATAAGGTCCCACATGGGAGACTGATAGTGAAAGTAAGAGCCCATGGGATAATTGGATCCAGAAATGGCTGAGTGGCAGGAAGCAGAAGCTGTTGGTTGAGGGGTGTTTTTATGACTGCACTGAGTGGGGTTGGGATCAATGTCTGGGCGCTTGTTGTTTGTGGTATATGTAAACAATTTCGACTTGAATGTTGGAGAGTTGCTCATTAAGTTCGTGGATATGATATGATACGGTATAAAAATTGGTGGGATGGTAATTAGTGAGGAGGATAGCCTTAGATTATAGGAGGATCTGGACGAGCTGATCAGCAGCAAATAGATTTCAATCTGGATAAGTGTGAGGTGATGCACTTTGTCAGGACAAACAAAGCAAGGGAATACATGATGAATGGAGGGACCCTGGGAAGCACCGAGGATCAGAGGGAACTTGGTATGCATGTCCACCGGTCCTTTAAGGTGGTAGGACAGGTAGATAAAGTGGTTAAGGCATACAAGATATTTGCCTTTATGAGCCAAGGCGTGGTATTTAAGAGCAGGGAAGTTATGTTGGAACTGTATTACAAGTTGATTAGTTCAGAACTGGAGTATTCTGTGCAGTTCTGGAATCCACATGATAGGACGGATGTGACTGCACTGAATAAGTTGCAAAGGAGATTTACCAGCATGTTGTCTTGGCTGGAGAGTTTCAGTTATGAAGAGAGATTGAATCAGCTGGGGTTGTTTTCCTTAGAGCATTGATTGAGATGTATATAATTATGAGGGGTAGAGATAGCAGTCAGGAAGAAACATCTCCTCTTGGTAGAAGGATCAATCCAGGGGCATTTGATTTAATGTGGAGGAGGGTGAGAGGGGATGTGAGGAATTTTATTTTTCACCCAGAGAGTGGGGGTAATCTGGAACCTGCTGCCTATAATGGTGGTAGGGGCAGAAACCCTCATACTACCCTCATAAGTAGTATTCAGATGTGCACTTGCAATGTCAAGGCATACAATGCAAGGGCTGAGTACTGGAGAATGGCACAGAATAGCTGGAAGCTTGTTTTTGACCAGTGCAGACTCAATGGACTGAAGGGCCGCCTTCTGTACCGTAAACCTCTGTGATCATCGATGCAGATGAAAATAGTATTTCAGATGTGCCTACTTCTTACCCATTCATAGTTTCAGGGTAATATACAAGAGCAAAACTTGGCACAGAATTATGTTTCTTAATTTTTTATTTCATCTTTTAACTCCAAGACTAGTTATGTCCTTGGCACATATTCAGTTTTTTAAAAAAGTCACATACTCAGCAACTGGTTGACATGAATCAGAGCTTGCTTTGGTTAATTTGATTCATAACTTTTTTTTCTCTTTATTCATTCACGGGATGAGGGTGTCACTGGCTAGGCAGCATTTATTGTGCATCCCTAATTGCCCAGAGAGCAGTTAAGAGTCAATCGCATTGCTGTGGGTCTGAAGTTGCATGTAGGCCAGACCGGGTAAGGATGACAGTTTCCTTCCCTAAAGGACATTAGTGATCCAGATGGGTTTTTCCTGACAATTGACAATGGATTCATGGTCATCATTAGATTCTTAATTCCAGATATTTATTGAATTCAAATTCTACCATCCGCCATGGGGGAATTTGATCCCTGTCCCCTAGAACATTATCTGGGTCTCTGGCTTAATAGTCCAGAATAATACCACTAGACTATTGCCTCCCCCAGTAAATGAAATCAAAATGAATTTAATTTTGCATGGAAGCATATCAATTTATTTTATTCTAATGTGTTTAACCACTTTATATCTCCCGTACGCAGATGTATACGAAGTTCCAGATACAGAGGTAAGTTTGTGATTCATCAGATCTAAATATTTCAGATTAAATTTATGTTATGAACACAGTACTTTAAACTGTATCAGCAGAACTATTTCCTAAACCTACAATTTTAATTTGACATCTTCGGAATGTCTTTCTAAATAGTTTTGTACTGCTATTATTTCCGCACACAGACAAGTGCAAATGTCACACTACCCTCTCAGTCTTAGTAATAGTGGATCATCTGGATGCAAAAGAATGGAAACAGGATTGGACCATATGGTTCTTCGAGCTGTTTTCCTCATCCAGTCTGCGACCTAACTCCATGCATCTATAGCTTAATTTACAATATATAAATGTAGGAGAAACAAATTATGACCCAATAAAATTTAGCATTTTTAACAATATATGGAAAAAAATTTCAGTAAACGTCAAGAATCTCAAAGCCTAAAACCATGAGCATTCACTGACAAAGGAACAGGGGATTAAGACATGAAAGACAGTTGTGCAGAGAGAAGTCTTCAAATATTCTGTCATTGCAATTGAAATGAAGGTGCTGTATGGGTTGCTTGCCAAGATGTTTCTCTGCGTGTGCTGGTGCATAGTACCATTCCCATATGTCAGTGCAATGGCCTACCCCCAGGGAAGTGCAGCCTATTTATGGGCTGTTGCTCTATGACCCTTGGACCAAACAGATGCTGAAAGATCGATGCCAGTAGCAAATGTTAGGGCCATTCTTTCATCATGCTGTGGTCTGAGATTAAAGTAGAAAGAACCCACTGGCCACCTCCAGATAGGTATTGCCAGGACTTATGGGTATAATTTTGTGTCACATGCCAAATAACAATGCCCCTTGCTCACACTGATGTGGAGGTGCCAGTGTTTGGCGGGGGTGGACAAAGTCAGAAATCACATGACACCAGGTTATAGTCCAACAGGTTTATTTGAAAACACAAGCTTTCGGAGACTCAGTCCTTCTTCAGGTGTTGGTGAGAAAGTAGAATCAGATATGGAGTTTATAAATAAAAGATCAAAGATTCACACCATTGATGAGGATGTATTAAACAAACCTAAGATGCTATTAAATCTTTAATCAGTTAGGAGGTTTTAATTGATTTAATATGTATATGTAAATCCCCAAATTCCTTTCAAGTCACAGTTATAAAACTAGTCTGACTCCAAACTAAAACACAGATTCTAAACAAGGTCTCACACCTAACATGCATTGTCTGACCTAAAATGTCACCTCTTCTTTACACTGATAAAACCTTTTTAGTTCTCTCAGGACCGTGACTTGAAAGGAACTCGGGGATTTACATATACATATTAATCAATTAAAACCTTCTAACTGATTAAAGATTTAACAACATCTTAGGTTTGTTTAGTACATCCTCATCAAAGGTGTGAATCTTTAATCTTTTACTTATAAATTCTGTGTTTGATACTAACTTTCTCACTAACACCTGAAGAAGGACCGAGGCTCTAAAGCTTGTGCTTTCAAATAAACCTGTTGAACTATAACCTGGTGTCATGTGATTTCTGACTTTGTCCACCCCCGCCAAACACTGGCACCTCCACATCAGTGTGAGCAAGGGGCATTGTTATTTGGCATGTGACACAAAATTATACCCATAAGTCCTGGCAATACCTATCTGGAGGTGGCCAGTGGGTTCTTTCTACTTTAATCTCAGACCACAGCATGATGAAAGAATAGCCCTAACATTTGCTACTGGCATCGATCTTTCAGCATCTGTTTGGTCCAAGGGTCATAGAGCGACAGCCCATAAATAGGCTGCACTTCCCTGGGAGTAGGCCATTGCACTGACATATGGGAATGGTACTATGCACCAGCACACGCTTGTGCTTTCAAATAAACCTGTTGGACGATAACCTGGTGTCGTGTGATTTCTGACCTTGCTCACCCTGAGATGGCTTTGTACATGCTTTGCCATAAACAGCATAATGTGCTTTTAATTGGAAAGCATCTGCTCAACCTTCCAGTTCATCAGAAGTTCCTTGTCTCAGAGAGTGATGCCGCAGCGATCTGTTCTTCCTGGAAAGACATGCAGCTGCCAGCAGTTCATCTCCCATGACGAAGTGGTTTCTCTTCTTGTGCAGAGTGCTGACGAACAGTCTAATCTCTGCCAGGCACTCTCTCCTGGGAGTCCTGTCTCACCAAGTACATCAACTCAAAAAAAAAATCACCACTGGCAAATCCACTGATGCCTGTGAAAGGAACTAGAGAGAGAAAATAAATAACTCTGTAGAAAGTCTAACTGTTATTACAAAAACACTGTTCAAAAATCACAATTACCACCAAGGTCCAAGAGAAAGCATCAAATCACTTGCCGCAGGCATGAGAAAGCTTTTTAAAAGGACTATTCCCTTCCCTCCAGCATCTCTGGGTGTGTCAGAAATATGGCGTGGACTTTCAAAGTGGGATTGGGAAGCAGACTCCTGGTAAATTCCGGATCCTGAACCCATGTCAAGAGACCTCTGTTTTTAAAATGTCAATGGTCTAATTGGCCCAGAGACAAGCCTGGCACCCCGTTAGAGGGTATTGAACATCACCAGGAGACAGGAGCAGCTGCTGTTTTGCTGTTTTGAGCAGACAGTTCCCTAAAGGCTCAACAGGCCATCAGCATCCATGGACGAGAAGGTACTCAGGCCAGTGTTAATTGGCTCCACACATTTGAATAAATAAAGAAACTAGTGTGGACCCTATGATTAATGTGACAGCGATACACAAACAAGCAGGAGACTGAGCTCACTCAAAAGTATTGCAAATTGCAGTGCCAAATGGATGGGCCCCATCGCAAGCTTATTAATGAACTGAGTGGTCGCTAATTGGCAGCGAGTGCTTTCTTCATTCTCTCTACAGAATCCTTTGAAACTTAAACTGTCCGAGATATCAGAGTCCAAAGGTGATCTGCAGCCCTGCACTTTCAAATTCCACAACTTTTTGAAACTCCAGCCTATGGTACCTTGCAGTAGCTGAAGTGGTGCCCTCTCTCCCTTAAGCATTCTGCTGAAAATTACATATATCTATTCACATTTATCCTTACTTTACATGATGAATTAATTAATTTATTATGCCTGTGCACCAATGAAATGTCACTTTAATCTCATTCATAACATAATTTCAACATCATTTGACACTGAAATTACTTTGTTTTGTTTAGGAAGCTTCACCAGTAGTGCCCAGGTGAGTTACAATTTTTGAGAAAGGAATAGTTCCAAGAAATTTCCTATTTATTGGCAGAGTGTGTGGGGTTTGACCTATTTGATGGATGACCCCTTGAAACTGCTATTTAATGAGGGTGTTTAATCATCAGTCATATTTTTAAAAAGACATGGACTATGTAAATCTGCATCTTGTTCATGCCACTGTGCAGATTGAGATCAGACCACCAGAGCTCCACCCACCGATCCTGCTGGTATATCTGCAGATCTCCCTATTTGTACGAAACTGGCAAGTCTGGAAACCAAAATGGCCGAATTCCAAACACCGTCCAGAGTGGAGATCAAGGATGTTTTCTTTTTATTGGCCTATCTGTACCACATCCTGTGAGACCAATTCATGCACAAACATTACTGTTCTTCTTTGGGAATCTAGATATATGGTATATGATACATATCTAAATCTATATTTTTCTAGTTGGACACGCTTGGTATCTTGTGGTATTTGTCATCTTTATCAGTTTGTGGTAGCGGTTAAGCCTATTTGGGGTAGTTTGTTGTCACCAATCCTCCATTGACTTTTTGCTTTGGAACTACTTAGTGATTAGTGGTAGAGAATACAGCAATGTAGAGTCTCTATAGAAAAATCACTACTTTTAAGTAATGGGAAGATGTGCAGCATGTTAGCAATAAATACAACTATGTTTGGTCAGGCATAATTACTCAGACCTTAGGGAGTTGATACAGATGCATCTGCTGAGTTTATTGGAAGGCTGGTTTGAAATGCAGAGTAAATGCCAACAGTATGGAATCAATTCCCACTCAGATAACCGTGATGGTTACCTTCTCAAACTCACTCCTCGCCTGAGATATGGTGACCCTTAGGTTAAACACCAATTATTGCTCTCTGGTGAGCCTGCACATCCATCACAGGCCAGATGGCCTACTCCTGCTCCTATTTCTTACAATATTATCTGGCTCAGGCTAGCTGCCCAAGACTAGGATCAAGGATAGCCCAGGCTGTATCCTTACGCATAGACAGGATAGTATATGGAGGAGCAAACCTCAGAGACAGTAGACTTGGTCTGGGAGAAAAGGCCTCAAGAATTCCAGAACTGTCCTTAAAACTAATGATTAGCTTTCATCTTTTCATATCGGGTACTGTTCAATCTTTTTGAAGATTTCTTTGCAAACAGTACGGATATCATTTCTGAAAAATTACTTGCAAAAGTTACTGTCCCCATGGATAATGGAAATGAATTAGCTGGCGTAATTGCAAAATACAGTTGCTGTAAAGCTTGGCAGCTACAGATTATAATGACATCAACCTTCTTATAGACAGATCCGATTACATGATTATCAGCATTCAAAACAAATCATTCAAGAAATTAACAGATATTTACCTTGGAGAAATGTTTCTAATTTTCACTAGATATTTAAATTTTTAAGAGTGATCCTGACTGAATCTCCACTGCCTTTTTAGTCAGAAATAAATTGCATAGCAATAGTTGTTTATTCAAAATTAGGAATGTAACCACTTCCCTTTTTCATCTAATTATGTACCATATAACATGGTGATAAATTGCTTGTCTTAATTGGAAGTAAATGATTATATCAATCCCTTAAACACATCCAGTTTGACACTAGCTTTCCACTTGTTGAATTGTACAATACTGCCCCCAGGTGGACTCTTTAAATATTTTTCTCCCACTTTTGCAAACAATTAAGCGTGTCCTGTACAACATGCGAACCCTTTGCTAAGGGTCTTTATATTCCAAAACATTATATGGCTTTTGATACATTATTTGTCCTTAATTTCAAAATTTCTATAAACTTATGTAATCCAATCAATTGAGACTCATGTGAGTAGGTTAGTGGTTCTGAAGAAAGGTCACTGGACCCAAAACATTAACTCTGATTTCTCTCCAGAGATGCTGCCAGATCTGTTGAGTTTTTCCAGTTTTTGTTTCTGATTTCCAGCATCCTTTTTTTTTATGTTTTTTGTTTAGGTCAGTGGTTCCACTGGTAGGCTATCTTGCTAGAATGAGGAAAACAGCCTTTGATCCTGAATTAGTTTCCTCTGGAACAGTTGATAAGATGCAGGTTGTTGTATACTCGCACTCAGAACTTTGCATCAGGGAAGTAAGGAAAGACCAGCAGTAGTGACAGCGAGTGCTGATAGCAATCTCTGACCCAACATAATCAATAACAAAAAGATCTTCCTGCTGGATGTTAAATGCTTGTTTCCTGGCCTCTGATCAGATAGGCTAGAGGCTGAAGCCTCAATGTTTCTCTCTAAAGGCTGCCTACTGACACAACAGGAAAATGAGGCAGGGCTGGTGGAAATATTCCTTCTGTCCTCTTTTCTAGCAAAATGTTCAGCATGTGTCTATTGGGAAAAAACTCTGGCAATTTTGGAACTACACAAGTTACTGAGAACCATCTTTGCAAGTCTGGGTCGTTTTTGTACATGTCGGACTAATCATAGTAAACAAATATGTTGTTAAGTTTGTTAATGTTAAGTAGTTTCAAGTAGTGGCTAGTAATTGTTTGAGGCATATATGTACATATGGTAGCCCCTGTAATAGTGGAGGGTGGAAGGAGCTAAGACTGAGTAGTCAAGAAACCACCTACCAAAGGAAGGTATCTCCATTGTGTCTTCATTTTATGTTTTACTGACCGACTTGGACCCAGAATGGCACCATTTCCTAAATGGCGCTGGCCCCGGGAGTTTTGACGTCTCAGATACTTTTCTTGGGTTTTAATTGCATGCTGTTTAACTTTACAAACTTCTCTGTTCTCAGTTTATCTATCGATGCTAATTAGACAAATTCTTTATTACTATCAAAAGGTCCAAGCCACAACTTCCTAAACCTGGATCCACAGGAACAGGAAGTCCATCGTTACCTCCTCGATCATCTCCGACAGTAAGCGGTACACCAGAAATACCCAGGTATGCAGTTTGTCTATCTAAATGACTGAAACAAGAAACCATAACATGCTCTGTTTAAGCAAACCATCTTAAACCAATTATTAATATGCAGCTGAGTAATTATTTAGAATAATAATGTATCATGAGAAACATGGGCATGTAACTAACATATAAACAGGAAATACTGGAGGCACTCAGACATGTAGAACTAAAGTAGATGGGCTCAGATTGAGGTTCTCAAATCGGGGGAACTGCAGCCATTGCTAGGGGAAAGGTAGGGGCCACGATGAGATTATCCATGTGTGTGTGAGAGGAGGCTGGGCTGTTGAACTATCAAGTACAAGAGCCAATAATGCAGCTGCATTTTGGACAGAGGAAGTGCATTAAGAGGTGATCGTATTACAGGATGCTGCAATAAGTTATATTTTCCTTCCACGATTTCATTGCTTTCATGAACCACGAGGAAATAATTCTAGAATTTTGAAATACCTTACTTGAGCTTAATGAGAAGTTAATTTTGTAGAATTACTCCTCACTTAATAAGTTGAAATGAGAGGAACCAACTTGTTTCTTTATTTATAAAAAGATGGAAAATCACAAAATGATTACAAGAATAGTTATCAAATTGGCCAAATAATTAAATTTAAATTAAAATTAAAATAATTCACAACCCCTGGGCACTAAATCCAACCTAAAAATAGGCAATAAGGTATTTTTCACCCATTTTCTGCTGGTAGTCAAAAATACAAAACTGCCAATAATTTGTCATGCGTGGTAGCAAACCAATGGTTTTATACAATGGAGGCCATTACCTTAAATTTATAGCACTGATATCAACATTTTTTTTTAAAGTAGCATCCTTTTTGTCTCCTACCTTAAACATTAATCTGTTTAAAATCAGTGAGATCTCGTACAAATATATTTTCTATGTTTGTCTTAACATAAAAATCCCTGATAAGGACATGTACATTCAATAGTCGCAGTTATGGCACTTACCTGGCTGTGTAACAGGAGTCTTGTTCCTATCTTCAATTATTATGGATATGTATGGTGGTGACACTGGTGCTACGTGCAGAAAAGTGTTCCAGTCCTAACATCAACATCATTCCTAAAAAACAAAAAGGTGATCAGAAAATTTTGAGGCAAAATAGGTACACATATTTTTGGATTTAAAAATAGTCTTGTTTCAGTCCGCATTAAATTATAGATGTGCTAGTTCTATCTAGTTGGAACACCGAACGTTAATTTCATCTTATTGCCCTCTTATACCTTAATTGTAAATTGATATGTATTCCTCACCTTGTGTGTTTTTTTTTCCCCAGAAGTGAAGCACCAGTGAACAGAAAAGCTCCCATTCCTCAACCCGTGAGTTTCAATCTTTAATAAAGGTCCTTTTCTGTTGCTGTTCAGATTAAAACAGCCTTAGCATTGGTGCAGGACAATCAATGGAAATATAGGTCCATGTGAAAATAAAAAACAAAATAATTAAGTAATTTGTTTTTGAAAAATCTAATAGATCAGATCACAAATCCCATTGGAGTTTGGCTGGAAATGTTTGTGTCTAATTATGACAATATTTGTGTGGAACGCTGGTTTCTTTATGTAAACTATTAGATACATTTCTTTGACAGAAACATGAATGTACTCCAGTCATCTGAGCTCTGGACAAAATCCCATTCTGATCTTGGACACAGATCTGAGTTTTATTTCTAATGTTATTTGCAGCATTTTCTTCATCATTAGGAAATAGTTGGTTACATATCAAGAATGTTCCAATGCTTATTCAGTTGCAGACACAAATTAGAAACTGTTACTCAATATTATACACTGCTGCAACCTTGAGTTACAACATGTATTTCCCTTTTTACTACCATAACGCTTTTCTGTCCTCTCTGTTACTGAGCCTTTTTTTTTCTTTTCTGCATTGCAAGGCATAATTAAGTAGTCACTCACAGGGTGATAAGTCATTTGTCAATGTGAGAACTGCTCTTGTCACCATTTATAAATAACAGTGACTAGACAACATTGCAGTTTATGATTCTAGCATGATATATGTCCACAAATTAAACGGAACTATCAATGACTGAGGATTCTAGTACATTCTGCAGAGAGAGAAGAATGAGAGAATTTTTGTTTTTGCAACAATATTAAGCTATGGATCGAACATATTCCACAACTGAGATTAAAATTAACTCCTGAAAATGGGATTTCCATTGAAACTTATAAAATACCACATTGTGGAGAAGGACTGGCAGCTGGACTTTTGAACAGGTGCATAAAATCATTGTTAAAGATTAAATTTGTTGTCATTCATTTTATCTTCTAAACAATTTAGTTGAATTTCCAATGGTGTTAGTTTAGGGCTTTATCGCCTATAGATTTTAATACCTTGCAGCCTTTGATCTGGAAGAACATACTTAAATTTAATTTTGAGAACTTATTTAAAAAATACAGGAAAGGCAGCGTAGTACATTGTCCATTCTGCAGAATACTTTTACAAAACAAAAAATCTTTGGCATCAAGTCTACACTGTGTGTAATTAAGATATTGGTTGTTAATGAGCCTACAATCTAAACAATTCAGTGTGTGATGCACAATGTACTGGTAACAACATGCATGTACTCTCAAGTACTAATCATGTAAAAGAGTAAAACTACAATCTCCCATGTAAATATTTGTTTTCATTTAGTTGGCATTAAAATGTCTGAAAGAAAATAAACGTAATCATTTAATTTTGTTACAGGAGGATGACAATGAGGAGTATGAAGTATGTGACCCTGAACCAAGTTAGTCATCTTTTTATTCCTCTAATGGTTTAGTTTAAGAATGGCCCGATTACCTCAGATTTAATCTGCTCTTATTCCTGAGGTGTGACTGGGTTCTGGATGTGTGATCATATCTGTACGTGTGCATGAATGACAAGATGATACCTATCCAGAGTATACAACCATATCCTGTAGGTGGCAGCATGATAGAGATTCTGGGTGTTATGAAAACAGTATTTTAAGTAAAATGTCAGACAATTTAAAGAACAGCAGAACATGTGGCGAGTGATGAAGTTTCAACAAGGGAACATTATATCATGTGAATAGTCAGACCATTGGATTATGATTAACTCCCTGAAACTCAAACTGCTGTAAATTTAAGATAACAAGGTGTAGAGCTGGATGAACACAGCAGGACAAGCAGCATCAGAGGAGCAGGAAGGCTGACGTTTCGGGCCTAGACCCTTCTTCAGAAA
>NC_063351.1:16449278-16485822 GCF_021869965.1 Rhincodon typus | reverse complement strand
TGTGTTCATCCAGCTCTACACCTTGTTATCTCAGATTCTGCAGCATCTGCAGTTCCTACTATCTCTGTTGTAAATTTGATAAGTTTCAGATTTCTTATAAACTTATGAGTAGGTGGAACAAATAGGGATGGAATTTCCAGTGAACTAGCTTTCCAGGGTTTGTACAGAACATCCACTAACTATAATAAATGAGTTGGAGAAGTCCAGTAAATCTTTCAGTGATAGGACTCAAATTTACAGGGCCCGGTAAAATTGTAGAAACTGAGGACATCACATTCCTCTAATTGTCCATTATACACAGTTTGAAATATTACAGAGCTGTAAAAATAGCCCATAGCTTTCTTCAAATGTCTCCTTAATCATTAGGGAGGTTGTTATCAATACCTTAAATAGAGATAGGTAGTCAAGCATCTTTAGAAAGAGTTTCAACATTAAAAATAAATAAAACAAGTTGATGTGGGAGCTTGTACCGAGTTCCAAAAGTCTGCATATGCACATAGGAGAGAGAGAACAAAGGGGAGTCAAGCATTAATCCTGTGATCACAATACACACCCCACAAATATTAAGTGTATCTTATCTTTCCCTTCACAGAACAGTTATCGTATTTATTTCAGAGTTCAAAAAACATGTAGTGAATTCAAAAATTCCGTCCAAAAAGAAAGACAACCACAGGCAGATTCTACAAAACTACACAGTCCTTCTCATTCAGATGGATTCTGAATACAAGTAGTTTCTGGCTCTGTTATTGTCGTCACTTCTTTCTAGACTGGGCAGTTTAGAAAAGTCCTCAATTTCACGAATGTTCCTTGCAGGTGGTTTATCAACATTGGTCAATTCCTGCAGTATGAGGAGTCTCAACTTACACATTGTAACTTCTAGGACCAACCACACTTTGTGCATGCAACAGCACCTAGGCTAAAGAGCTTATTGTGTGCTGTATCACCAGTGCTCTTGCCTGAAGTGGTTTAGCATTCATGAATTCTGTGAAGTTGTTTCTTGCTAACAAGTGCACAAGTGTCTTTCTCAGTCTAATTTCAATGTTTAAAGCCACATTATACATTTAAGGCAAGGCCAAGGCTACTTGCCCTTTAACAGTGGACTTGACTTATTATAAACTAAAATCTCAGTCTTACATAGGTCAGTGATAGTTTAAAATCTCTTCCTGCTTTTTGATCTAAGTGAATCTGAATCATCTGGCATTGACACGGATCACTAGATCAGCCTCCTTCAGCTCCTTTCCACTGCCATTCAACTGGGTGGGACTGCTCTTACCTGGTTAAATTTTCATCGAATCGTTGGTAATGTTTTATTTTGTTTCAACACCATTATCTCTGGTATTTCCCCAACAGCTATATGAGCACCCCATCCTATTTCTCACCTCCTTGCTGCCCGTGTGATGGCATTAGTTATCACAAGTATGTTAACAAGAGTCAGCTCCACTTCAGTACAGACTCCCTTGCCATCTCTGCTCTTATGAACCTATTCAATTACGTACCTAACATCCAGTACTGATTGGCAGAAACATCTTCTCATTATTCACTGGGAAGACTGAAGCCATTGTGTTTGGTTGCGGATCCACATTCCATTCCCTGGTGATCGATTGATTGTATCTCTCACCTTACCAACAATTTGAGAGTTTACTCTGAACCTTGGTATCACGTTTGACTTTGAGATGAGCTGCCAACCACATGAGACTGTCTATTTCCACATCAATAACATTGCTTAACTTTCCGCTCATTCTCAGCTTCCCCTCATCCAGCATTTGTTACCTCTAGAAGTGACCATTCCAACACAGCCCTGGCTGATCTCATAGAATCATACAATCCCTACAGTGTGGAAACAGGCCATTCGGCCCAACCTGTCCACACCACCCCTCTGAAGAGCATCCGCCCAGACCCATTCTCCTAATTTCCCGTGTCTAACCCACCTAACCTAAACATCCCTGGGCACTATGGGCAATTTAGCATGGCCAATCCACCTACCCTGCACATCTTTGGACTGTGGGAGGAAACCGAGCACCCACAGGAAACCAACGCAGACACGGGCAGAATGTGCAAACTCCACACAGACAGCTGCCCGAGGCTAGAATCGAACTCGGATTCCTGGTGCTGTGAGGCAGCAGTGTTAACCACTGAGCCCCATGCCACCCAAAGCTGCCAACTGCACTCGAGCTAGGAAGGATTCAAACCTCCAATTGTCTGGTCAGAAGTCAGATGTGGTATCCATTACACGACAGGCCCAATCTCCTACTCTTCATAAAATTCTGACCATCCAGGATTCTGATGTAGAATTTAATTTGCACCAAGTTCTATTCTCCTATCAATCCTGTGCTGCTGAACCACATTGGTTCCAAGTCAAACATCTTGGTTTTAAAATGCTCGTGCTTGTTTTCAAATCCCTCCACCATCTCGCCTCCCCACCCCCTCCCTACCTCTATAATTTCGCCCAGCCCCACAACACTCCAAGATATTTACGGTCCTTTAACCTTGGCCTCACAAGTATCTCGGTTTTGATTGCTACAGTGCCTGCAGTAGTCTACGAACTAAATGCTGGAATATGTCCCTACCCCATTTTGCCTTATACACAGACTATCTTCCTTTTCTTAAAGCTCTTTGACCGAGCTTTTCTATACCTGGCTTATACCCATGTCTTATTTTGTTTTTTGCTGCTGACGTGAAGTGTCTTGGAATGCTTTTTTTGCATTAAAGGTGCTGCATAGATCGAGTTGTTTCTGCTGCTAATACTGGGTTGTCACTGACTGTTTCAAAGGAAACCCCAAGAGTCTGCAAACAGTCTGTTCCTAGAGAACATAGAGGGATTTATGCTTTAGACATCCCAGCCAAAGCCAGCAATTATCAGCACTAAACTAATCATTTGTTCTTTAATAATAGGAAGTGTCTCTGTTAGGAAATTGAAATAATTCTGTTTTGACTTCTCCTACCAAGGTAATTCATCCAGCAATTCACAGGATTCCAGGACTGCTCCAGATTTTCCAGTACTACCACAAAGGGATCTGTAAGTTACAATCTTTTATTAATAGTTTGAATCCTGAATAAATAGGCTCCTTAATTCTACATTTATGATTTTCAAATGATTACATTTTCACTGCATCTATCAAAGATAACTCAGGCCTGCAAGCAAACTGAAAATGTACCTGGAAAACTAAGCATGATAATTTGGTAATTATTCCTACACAGCTTTTCATTAACAACAAAAAATGTCCTTGCATCACTGGAGCTAAAGGGAACTGGAAGAGACCCTGATCATAAATTTCCAATCCTCAGAAATGTGAATTGTCAGGAAACCAGTCCTTAATCTAGTCCTTCGTTCCAATAAAGAGAAGATATTTGAGGTAACAGTAGTCTAGTTGATTTACTCAAATGATAGGTGTAACAAATTCAAAATGAGGGCCTGACTGCAGACTACAGCACGTTGGCATGGGCCATGTGCAGTTAGGGAAAACCGCTGATGCCAGAAATGTATCCTAAGAGAGTACAACTGGTACCAGCCCACAAAGCCAGTGCCACAACCCTGGCTCCATGTCGCAGCACTCCTGGTCTCTGCATGAGAATTGACTGCTGCAGCAAATGTGACGTTCTCGAAACCACTGTCAATACTGACCACCAGAACCAAGTTGGCAACGAGCTAAGATTGTTTCCAGGGAAGCTGTCAGCAGAAACCTCTCTTGGTGGACACCATGAGCTGATGATCTGATGGACAGAATGCTCTGCACAAAGCCCTGGCTGTTTGGAGACAGACTTCTCCATGCTCAATGTCATTGAGCTTGCTGGCAAATTCCCTCAAAATGTCCCCAACAGCCTGCTTCAGTAACTTGAACCTTCAAAGTCTGCGTCTGCATTCACAACTGCAGAGTTAACATGGGATCTAATCATCTGACTAGCTGACACCTATATCATTCTTTCGAATATAGAAAGGCCGCTAAAGAAATTATGCAAATAATTGTTGGGTATGGATAGGGTGAATAGCCATGGTCTTTTTCCTAGGGTGGGGGAGTCCAAAACTAAAGGACATACATTAGAGGGGAAACGTTTTCACGCAGAGGGTGGTGTGTGTATGGCTCGAGCTGCGAAAGGAAGTGGTGAAGGTGGGTGCATTTACAACATTTAAAAGGCATCTGAATGGGTATACGAATAGGAAGGGTTTAGAGAGATATGGGCCAAATGCTGGCAAATCGGACCAGGTCAGGTTGGGCTGTCTGGTCAGTATGGACGAGTTGAACTGAAGGGTCTGTATCCATGCTGTATAACTCTGACTCTATATTTATGGAGGTAGCATTACAGACCAGCACTACTCTTAGAAAATTTCGATACATCGTATCTAGCAATCTTACAAATGTAACTGCATTTGATCCCACTTACAATGGATGAAGTAGCAAAATATGAAGACAGAAAAGGTAAATGTTACAAGGTTACATGTTGTTCACTCATTTGTAGCTATTCCTGCTTTCCCAACACTCCAAACACCACATATAGCCCTGAATATTAAAGATATTTTTATGATAAAGTAATTATGCAGAACGTGATGCATCCTAAATGAAAAAAATCTGCCGGCATCCACATAATCCAACTGAAGCAGTTCAGCTTCTTTCCTTAATACAGCCAACATGTTCAACATGCTGGGTGGGAAGCAGCTCCCCACCTGTTTCCTAGCCAGCATGGCCTCAAAGTTCAGGGAGGTTTACTCTGCCTGCTGAAAATACAAATCGTATTTGCAAATCTGTAGTATTTGCCAGGAGCCGAGTGTTATTCCCTCATGGTGCCCTGTCGCATTGTCAGGACATTTCAAACTACTTAACAAATGTGAACTCCATTTGAAGTGTGGTCATAAGCATGGATCTGTAGTTTGGGCATGTGCCACACCCACAGGAGACACACTGCAAGTACACAGCTTGTGATCTGTTCTGTTCTGTTATTGTAATGAGTAAACAGTTACAGATTCTCCTTGATGAAATTCACATCTCCCTGCTGCAAGCACCACAGCAGGTCATCTGTTGTGTAGGCATATTTCTTTGGGGGGGAAATTCTACCACAAATGTGAACATATACTGAAGCAATATGTTCAACACAGAAAAATGTCAGAGAATTGTTTTAAGCTTTGTTGCCTTGTACTTTGCAGGAAACCAACAAACAGACCTTTCCCAAAACCGGTAAGATAAAATAATTGCCCAGATTCAATTTCAGTGCCATGATTCCTGTTTACTACATTACCACATATACTTAATAATTTATTAACAAACAATGTGCCTGAAGGCTGGTGGAGAGCAAATATAATTATTTCTGTTAAAAAGGGAGAGAGAACACGTCCAGCAAATTATAGAACACTTCACAGCATAGGTAGAAAAAATAATGGAATCCCAACTAAAGGAGAGAGTAGATGAACATGGATTACAAAAGAGGAAATCTTGCTTGATCAAGCTCACCTAATGTTTTGAGGTAACAGTGAGATTAGACAATGGTAATAACAGCAGATATAACTTGGCCTTTAATAAAGTGCCTCATAACAATGAGGAAAATGAGATAATATGGAGTCATGACACGTGGCAGAAGGGATTACTTGATGGCTTTGAAGCAGAAGCAGAACATAGGAGTAAAGGATTGTTATTCAGAATGGTAGAAGGGAGGAGATGGTGTTTCATGGGGTTCAGTATTAAAACCACTACTGTTCATAATTTAGAGGAATAATTTTGATTATGAAATCAAGAACAAAACTTCTAAAATTATGGATGACACCAAAACTGGAGGGAGTAGTTAACAATGAGGAGGACTTCAACAAATTACACGAAGGCATGAATAAGATGTAAACAATTCATTATTATGCTTACTGATAAAGGTGGTAGTGCATTTGCTAAGTCATATATTACTTGGAAGGTGAAGGACCAGGTATGGTAGAGGAACAAAAGGGACCTCAGAGTTCAAAAATACTGATTGCCAGAAGTTGTGTCACAGGTTAGCAAGGCCATTAATAAAAACGAAAACCAACAACAAGGCTTTAGTTCTAGAGGGAAAGAACTAAAAAGTAGAGAAGTTATGCCAAACCTGTGATGGATACCAGAGTTTAAAGGGTGGATAGGTAGAGTTCAGGTATATACTTCTGTAGTCAGAGTTTTACTGTAACTCTCACATCACAAAGCTCCAACATATTGATATTTGTTCCCTATGTTTTACACACACACCCAATTCTCACTCAAATATCCTTAATTGACATATCACCAGAAGCAGCTCCCCGGTGTTCTCTTTGGTCTTGGGAAACCCTGCACAATTCGGTGTTGAACACAGAACCTGTGTTGAACCTTGGTTAGATCATACTTGAGAGTACTGTGTTAAGTTCTGATTGCCATATTAGACAAAGAATATAGAGATGCTGGAAAGAGGGTCTTATAGCACGGTGGTAGTACCCTTACCTTTGAACCAGAAGGTCTGGGTTCAAGTCCTATCTGCTCTGGAGGTCTGTTGTAACATGTTTGAACAAGATGATTAAAGTACTATCAAGGCTCTGGAGAGGGTGCAGAGAAAACTTCCAAAGTTGCGACCAGAAATGCAGCAGAAAGGATTGACAGACTTGGCCTCTTTCCTTTTGATAAGAAAAGACTGATGGATGATTTAGCAGAGGTATTTAAAATTATTAAAGTAAAAGAGTGTTTCTTGTTGTGGAGTAGAGCATAACTGGAGACTATCAATATAAAATAATCATCAAGAAACCCACTGGGGAATTCAGAAGAAACTTCTTTGCCCAACAGTGCTGAGAATGTGGACCTTCTACCACAAGGATTAGTCGACGTGAATTTATAGAAAAATTTAACGGAAAGGGAGGAGAGCAGAGAACAGAGGGGTACCATGTTGTATTAAAATGAGGAAAGATGGGAAGAGACTCAAGGACTGACATGGAATGAAAGGGCCAAAGGGCAAGTTTCTATCTGTAATCCTATGTACTGCGAAATATTGGAAAAGATATCGAATTGATTGGCGGAGAAGATGGATTTTAACAAAAGGAACAGGCAGAGGAAAGGGTTTTGAGAAAGAAGTTTACAGTGTAAGGCCAAGACAGTTGACAGCTTTGTCATCTGCACTACAGCAGAGGAAGGGGCAAATGCGCAAAAAAGTTAGAATCAGAAGATCGAACAGCAATGGTCTTGATAAATTACAAAATTGAACACAGAGAATAAGGTGAAGTGACATAATACATGCGGACAAGGAATTTGAACTTGCTGCATCAGGAACAAATGTTGGTGAAGACAGGAGTTGCAAGCTAGGAAGGGGGTATGTAATCTGTGAGAGGATGCAGAGTTTTGCATGAGATACAGTTTGCATATTAACAAAATTCTGAACTTTGTTAAAAAGAGAACATTGGCAAATACATCTTTGGTCTCAAAAGAGCAAGGCATTCATCAGTCATGCAAGGAGGTACAAAGAGTGGTAGTCAAGTTTGTTGGAGTGGAAGGAAACAATCTTAGTGATAGATATGGGATTTAACAGCAAGTAAAGTATTTGTACCATCACCATTTGTACATTTTGCATGAAGTGTTGATTTTGATTTTTGATGGTTGCCAACAGAAAAAGTCGATTGATTTCAGTCCCACCCATTTTAAATGGAAATAAGTCAGATTTTAACAGCTTTTTATGGGCTGGTCAGTCACAAAATTAAACCCGAGTTCTCACCCTATCAGTGCCATTTGATACCAAGCTGTTGTCAGTTGACCTTTCACCTGACCTTTTATAAAATGGAACATAATGTGTCCGAAAGGAGCCTCTGTATGTGTGAGTTTTTAAAAAGTAGACCTTGGCTTTTAGTCATATTATGCATGCTATTCTTGCAGCAACACTGATAAAGACGACACTACTGTTTAATCTGCAACAGTCTTCGAAGTCTGTCGTTGAGCTTACATTTAAAACAATATAAATATTATTTAACTTTGCATGCCTGTGGATCTGCTAATTTTATGTAATATTTCAGGTGTCTATAAATGTGTTGCATTAGCATTCCAAAGCAATCTATGAAATACTAAATTGAAAAAGCCCCCCTTAGGTCCGTACAAACAGATATGCTCGGAGCAGGAATAGACCATTCAGCCCCTCAAGCCTGCATGCCATTGTCCAAGATCATGGCTATTTGTGTTGTGGCCTCAACTCTACTTTCCTGCCTACCCCAATACTCTCTGATGCTTGTTAGTCAAGAATTCATCTACTAAAAAAAAAAAAATCAGACAAAAAAGAACTGCACATGCTGGAAATCGGAAGTATAAACAGAAATTGCTGGGAAAACTCAGCCGAGCTGGCAACATCTGTGGAGAGAAAGTGGAGTTAATGTTTCAGGTCCAGTGACCCTTCTTCAGAAATGATTGAAACTAGGAGAAAGTTGGTATATATACTGAATATGGGATGGGTGGAGGGAGAGGAGTAAGCAATAGTTGGAGATGGGCAGACAAAGGAATGAGTAAAGGTCAGTCTGGGGAATCAATCGCTGTTAATTGGGAGTATTGGCATCTGACAATGGGTTGGTTGCAGCAGTAGCCCATGTGATGACAAGGCCTGGTATGTTGGGAGTTGGGGTAAGAACATGGGAGAAGGAGCTCAGTCCCTAAAATTATTGAGTCCTGAAGGTTGCAGGGTCCCCACGCAGAAAATGAGATGCTGTGCTTCCAGCTTGTACTGAGCCTCACTGGAGCATTGCAGCAAACCTGAGACAGAAATGTTAGCCAGGGAACAGAGTGGTGTTGAAGTGGCGGGCAACAGAAAGTTCACGCTCATTTTTGTGGACAGAATACAAGTGTTCTGCAAAGCTGTCGCTTCCCAATGTAGATCAGCGAATACAGTAAATTGAGTGAAGTGTAGGCGGTTAATCACCCTGCCTCCACTGCTCAGAGGGTCGTTTGTTTATAGAATTCTCTCCCTCTGAGAGAAAACTTTTCTTCACCTCCATCTCAAATGAGGCTCTCTATTTTCAAACTGTGTTCCTAAGTTCTAGAATCTCCAACAAAAGAGAGGATCCTATCAGCATCCATCCCCTCAAGTCTTCTTAGGATCGTATGCTTCAATCATATTATATCCTGTTCCTCTAAATTCCAATGGATACAATATGTTCGACCTTTCCTTATAGGATAATCACTCAATCCTAATATGATTTGAGATTAAAATGCAGGAAGCACTCACCTCCTAAGTAGGATGTTAAATCTGACTGGAGTAGGCATTGGGAAAATAGTTGATGAGAATTTAATCCAGAAAGGAATTAAGAATTTGGTATGTGCTCCGTTGATACCATTTTGGAGTATTAAGGGCATTCATTGCACCCAAACACAATTTCCTATTTGCTGTTCTATAACAAGATAGAAATTTCTTTGTTCAAAGTGGTTGTATTTAAACTTAGGAATCTTACCATGTAAAGTGGAAGTCTGTGTAGTGTTTTGAATGTACATTAACTGGCGTTACATCCAACAAAGTATATCCTGTACCAAATCAGTTTCTTTTAGTTCATTCATAGGGTGAGCACCTCATTGGCTGAGCCTGCGTTTATTGCCTGTCCTTAGTTGCCCTTTTCTTAATAAAAGTGTGATTTGTAATGTTACAGTCCATTGCAATGATAGATCAGTTGAGTGCAATCAAACACTTAATTTCATTGAGCTAAACTCTATTTGACTCTCCCTGTGATTAAATATAGCTCACGTTTCGCTGTTTTATTTCTTCAAGTGTTTCTGATTTTACTTCCAAATTCTTTAATCTAGAGAATGGGTGACACTCCAAGAGAACAAACTGAAGGTAAGACTAATTTAAATTAATATCTAAAAGTGAGCTGTTGCTGTACATGAGAAATCTGGAGGTTGTTGAGGTTGGTTGGCTCGCCGAGCTGGTTTGTTGTTTCGCAGACATTTCGTTGCCATGCTTGGTAACATCCTCGGTGCAGCCTCCGATGAAGCGTCGGTGTGTTTTCCCACCTGGTTTTTAAACTCTGGGGTCCATTGAGATGGATTGCCTCACTTCCGGGTTTCCTTCGTAGTGGAATGTATATGGGGTCGAGTTCAATGTGTTTATTAATAGCATCTCACTCATCTCAATCCACATGGACAAGGAGAACCACCACTTCGACTGGGACGACACCAAGATCCTGGGACAGGCTAAGCAGAGACGGGCACGAGAATTCCTAGAAGCATGGCACTCCACAAAGCATGCTATTAATAAACACATTGAACTCGACCCCATATACATTCCACTACGAAGGAAACCCGGAAGTGAGGCAATCCATCTCAACGGACCCCAGAGTTTAAAAACCAGGCAGGAAAACACACCGATGCTGCATCGGAGGCTGCACCGAGGATGTTACCAAGCATGGTAACAAAACGTCTGCGAAACAACAAACCAGCTCGGCGAGCCAACCAACCTCAACAACCTTAACACCCACAACCCGAGCTACAAATCTACTCCAAAACCATGAGAAATCTAGACATCCGTCTATCTGTAGGAATTATTCCTTATCAAATATGCAAGTCTAACCCTGTCTCGTTTTATACTTATTCCAGAAAGCAGGATTCTAGAAATTATCACTGGCCCATTAAGGATTACCACACAAAGAAATTACTGTGTCAACTCTTGCCAAGGCAGTCACAAGCTAGTCCAAACACCCAACTTTCCCAGTATCACTCGCTGTCTCAGTTACTCATTGTGGCAAAATATTTCAAACTTCAGCAAGTCCATGTGTAAATAAATAACTTCTAACCTCTTTTCGCCATGTCTTACTGATAAATTGATGACCCTCACATCAGAAATTCCCAATAAGTAGAGATAGTCTTTCACACTATAAGTGCTTCCATAATATAAAATCTCCGTTATATTTCCTCCTCCCATCTACACTTTCCACTGCCTTGGGAAGCGGCCAACATAATCAAAGATCCCTCTCACCCTGATTATACTCTCCTCCACCCTCTTCATTAGGCAGAGGATACATAAGTTTGAAAACATACTAACAGATTTAAGTACAGCTTCCTCCTCACTTATCAGACTTATGAACTGATCTCTCCTATATTAGAGTTGGTCTTCCTCGGCTCCTTCTCTGTGGCTGTAACACTATATTCTGCATTCTGTTCTATTACCCTGATGTACTTTATGTAAGGTATGATTTGTCTGGTTAGCACGCAAAACAATATTTTTTCCTATTTCTCGGTACATGTGACAATAATAAATTAAATCAAAGTATCATTATCTCACATATTTTAATATAACTGATTTTTCATCTTTACATCTTTACCTGTGCTCTGTGACTTTAACATGTTTTCAATAATGGGGAATAAAAGCTGCTCACAGTTCTCCAGTTGTGGTTCCAGCATTGATTTGAACAAAAAAGTTATTCCCTCTTACACTTAATCTTTGCGTCTCTATTTATAACCTCAAATGTTACTTAGGGCAGAATTTTATACTCCCTCGAGCAGAATGGGAATGTTGAGAAAGTCAAAACTTATAGTGAAAATGAGAAAATCAGATTCTAGACATCAAGAAAATGATTTCCGAATTTTCCCTTAGGGTGTAAATAGCAAGTTCTGAATCTCATTAATGAGCACCAACTAGCTTATTTCCAAGCATTTATATCTCATTATTAAGTTAACTCACCTTATTTCAATGAAGCTCCCAATTCTCCTCTCCTTCCCCACATAACTAGATGACACCAGTTCCCGACATGAAAGTTAGAGCTGTTACAGCTGACAGCAACTCACTATTTGCTTCCCCAAGGCCTTCAGCCAACTCTGTCTTCGCAACAAAGACCCTGCATGCTTCATTGCCATCACTCTCTTCATGGCTCATCTCATGGCTCTTAGCTTAGTTTCTTAGCATTCATTTACTCTGCACTGTCTTGGAGGTTGCCAGTCTCTGTGGCTTGCATTGCTTTTCCACACATAGCACTGAAGAGCCTAAGCTAGCCTCTGTGGCAATGGGTTGCTGTTCAGAGCAGAGGGTAAGGCAAGCAGCTTGGCATGAGTTGGAGCATTAAACGCTCAAGGGGATGGACATAATTGTTGAACAGCATCAGGCTACATCAGTGTCACACCGACAGCATATGCCAACAACTTACACAGGAAATACACTGCATGTCTCAGAGTTAATGGGAAAGTTTTTTTTTTGTGTGTGTGACATAGTTGGGATGAAATGGTGGCATTTCTCCTTACAGAGCACAAGAGGTTATTGACCCCATTCCAACACTGCTGTCCATTCTGTTGCACCTGGGACATTGCATTGATTAGAGCTACTGTCTCAGTCCAGACTGGCTAAGTCTGGTGACGTGGTCTCCTTTGGCAATCAGCAGGAAAAAAGATGATGATCATCTCCACCACCCCCTCCACCAGTAGCTCCATGAATTAGCTTTCCCTTTTGGACCAATGGCCTTGGTAATAACAGTACAGCACAACAGTGTAAAGGACAGGACCTGAATGGCATCGCCTGAAATGGTCTGGAATTAGGCTTTTAAAAATGGTGCCAGTTGCACGAATATCACAAAGTTCTGGCAGCAATGAACACTATCGCTTGCCCTACCCCATGATTGTAGGAGACGAGCCCGAAGAGGCCAGTTACATAATGAGATGAAGAGCAGAAATTGTGCGAGAAAGGTCGGCATGGACCATGGTGGACCACCCATTATGAATCGCATTCTGACACAAGTACTTTGCCAAAAAAAAAAAAGGAAAATTCAGCCCAGAGAGATCACAACAAAGAAATGAGCTGTTTGGCTCAACAGGTCTTTGCTGACTATTCTCCACAAAGTTGCTTCCACTTTACTTCATCTCACCCTATCGTATGTTCATGTTTTGTTTTAAAACGGCTTAATCTGTGTTAACTGACACTTTCAAGGAATTATGTATTTGCACCACAATGTCTCTGTTTATCCACATCTTTCAGTATTTATCCATTTTGTATACACGCATAACGTTCTCCCTTTTTGCAAACTATATTTCCCCATTCTCCTCCTCCTCATTACCTTATTAACTTGTTCATAATTTTAAAAACTTCTATTAACTGGGTCATAGAAACCTAAGAGACAAGTTAATTAGTCCCATCATCTTCTCATAACTACAGTTTTGTTTATTATTTGTAACTTCTGCTGAATCCACAGTACAACTGTTATGCCTTTATGGTTTCTATAATAGGACTCTGTGGTCTGTGGCCTGACTATCAACATACTACAAGGTTTAACATTACATCCACAAAAGCAAATACTGTGCATGTTGGAGATTGGAAATAAAAACAGAAAATGCTGGAGAAACTCAGCGGATCTGGCAACAAATAGAGAGAGAAACAGTGAAGGTTTCAGGTCCATTATGACTCATCTCCAGGACTAGACTTCAGAGTAATTATGTTCTGAAGAAGAATCATATTGGACATGAAACCTTCACTATTTCTCTCTTCATAGGTGCTGACAAACCTGTGGAATCGCTCCAGCTCTGCTTTTCAATTTCTTACCATTATTTCGCTACTTGGCTATTTTAGAAGATTTTAATCCAGTTGCTTTTTCAGAAAATTACTCATTTGAGCTAAGTTCCTCCATCTTCCACTTTATCCAAGATACTTTACTATGTAAACTGAACAGTTTAATATTCCTCTTAAAATAACAGAAAGAGAAATTCAAATTAATCAGGCATTTATATAATTTAATTGCTCACAGTAATTTTCAGGCTGATGCTTCATCTGAAGTTACAGATAAAGTAGGATTGTGATAGGCTAATTCAGTTTTTGTATGTCAGGTGTGTTGTGTTGTATACTGTGTACAGTTAATATGGGTCATTTTCTGTTCAGTTTAATTCTAATGACCTACATCCAATTTGTGATGCTTTGATTGTAATTGTTCCTCTCAAATTAATTTATTTTTCCACTGCCTTTATAATATTAATACTGTTGCGTCCTTGTTTAGGCTCTCTGTTATTCAGACTCCAGTGACATTTGAAAATGTTTTCTGCAGGTGAAAAACCAAAAATCCCTGATCGACCTCGACTCTCAAACCCAACAGCAGAAGCTCCTGTTACACCGGCACCACGTCTTGGCCCTAAGTACTACTGTTAATGATTTTATTAATTTTTGTAAGATCTTTATAAAAATATAGGTCAAAAGATCATCCTCTGTATGGGACTACTGACAGCAAATGAAAGCAAGTCAATACATATTAACATTGTGTTTGTTTCCAGGCCAGGTGTTTTGAGATTACAACCTGCAAACCAATCAAGTAAGTTATCAGATATAACATTAAAATATAAAGGGAAGGTTAAAGTTACCATAGTCCTACTGGACCATAGGTTGCTTGCTCATTAGAGAGAAATGACAAGTGGTGATTTAACCTGAGGGTGACCATGCTTCAGGCCAAGGGGCAAGATTGAAAAGGAGGATCCTTCATGGTAACCTCAATATAGCAAGATAAAGATTAGAGGAAGTTTCCACATATTTCTGATATAAAGTTGCTCAATGCATTTAATATTAGGAAAAAAAATGTGAAATTTTTTAGATTGTAATATTAATTAGGTGTGGCAACATTAAATGTTATAAAAGGAAGCAACAGGGCTATGGTCGCTAGATAAAACTGTGGGCTAGATTTTCTATGTCATCGCCATCATAAAGGTAGTCATTCTGTACTGGGAATTTAAAGGAGTCTTCACTCACCCATTATTTGTGACAATCTAAAACAATTATGGTAGGCTGTTTGTGCAGTATAAAAACTATGTTCTAATTTGTATTCAGCATACGTTCATTGATTTTTAATATGATTATTATTACATGCTTCTGTGTGCATAGGTGCTCAGATAAATATATTACCCTGTCAATGAAATAATTCAATATATTTATCTCTGAAACCAAGATAAGTACTATAGTAATGTTATAGATCATTGATAACAGAATCAGAAAGTTAGGGTAATAATTACATTATTTATTTTTAAAGTTTATTTAAGCTTTTATCATGAAAAGATATTAGATGCTTTAAAAGCTTCTGGAGATGGGGGAAAAAAAACAAAACCTCAAAGTGCAAGGAATTATCTGGGTGTGGTTGGGAATATAGGAAGAATTATAAATCTGATCCGTTACAAATCTTCAGTCCATTTCTAGCACATCTGTGGATCTTCCAGTTGGTAGAAGTTCAATGGGTCAGCAATAGCAATGCCTGTGTTTGGGTATCCAATGAACAGAGTTAATGGAAAATGAAAACATGAGGCTGCAAGTGTCTCCTCCTTCCTCATTAATTAAGTCGCACAAGCCCAGTTTAGATCATGGGATCATAGCAGGAAATCACAATGGTTGACACAGTGAGAATAGAGACATGATGCAAATTGCTTCTGTCCTTTCTCCTCACACCTGCACCTGACGATCTTCCAAATCCATGTGCAAAATAACCAAATTTTAACTAATTATTTCCTTGTCATGATTCTTTTAGACTTTCCAGAAATCCCAACCAGACCTAATGGGATCCTTGGACGACCTGATGTCCCTGCACGTGTTTCCAGCCCTAATTCAAATATGGAACAGGTACAATTTCAGTAAACTAATGCATATTATCAATTTCATAAACAGCATCAGAAATTAAATATAAAATTTTACCTGAATTGCAATCCATATCATTACTGTCCCTATTCCATCATTGATCATTTCAACATTAATTCCTTTCAAAACACCCATGCTTAGACATGTGCTACTGTATTTTCTATGCTTTCCAGTCACCATTCTATTGAAGTACCAAAAATTGTCTGCTATTTGAACACTGAATACTGATGTTATGAAATATATTCTATATGTCAATCTATTCTCTCAAATTTCATTCCCACTACCAATTCCCACTCTTCAGTCGAACCAGGCTTTAATGTTGGCACTGAGGCTGCCCCCATCAACTCTACTCTGAAAAATTATTCACTACACTTCATTGCAAGGTCTTCACACAAATCTTGATCATGTCAAGGCTTTATACTCCAATGCTGTGTTAGCTTGCTGATCTCCATTCTGTATGAATTCCAGCTTGTCTAAAATTCTCTGTATATTGTTCCATATCATGTTGCATCCACATTTAACCTTTGTCTCCTTTAAACTATCATAAATATCGTGTGAGCTTGTCTATTTTGGTGGGGAGAAGAGAAAGACAACTTATTATCGAAATGGAGAGAAATTTCAGAGTGCTTCAGTGCAGATCTGGGTATCCTCATGCATGAATTGCAGAAAGCTAGTACGTAGGTACAACAGGAATAAGGAAGGCAAATGGAATTTTGGCATTTATTGCTAAAGGAACAGAGTATAAAAGTAGGGAGGTGTTGCTTTAATTGTACAAAGTGTTAGTGAGACTGCTCCTGGAGTATTGCATACAAGTCTGGTCCCCTCACTTGAGTAGGAATGTAGTTGTGTTGGAGGCAGTTCAGGTTCACTAGATTGATTCCAGGAATGAGGAATTTGCCTTATGAAGGCAGATTGAGCAGTTTAGGTCTATAGTCTCTGGAATTTAAAGAATGAGAGGAGATCTAATTTAGATACAAAAGATGATAAAGGGGATTGGCAAAGTGGGTGCAGAAAGGATGTTTCTTAATGTGAGATGATGCAGAATGAAAGGTCATAGTTTTAGAATAAGGAGTAGGAGATTCAAAAGAGAGATAAAGGAAAAATTACTTCTCTCAAAGGGTGAATTTGTGGAATTCACTACTCAGTGTGGTGGATGCCAGGACATTGAACAAAATCTGAGGAGAGAGACATTTTTATAGTCATACAGCATAGAAACAGGCCCTTTTGCCCAACTCA
Source organism: Rhincodon typus (assembly GCF_021869965.1). Classification (NCBI taxonomy): domain Eukaryota; kingdom Metazoa; phylum Chordata; class Chondrichthyes; order Orectolobiformes; family Rhincodontidae; genus Rhincodon; species Rhincodon typus. The sequence continues at coordinate 16,469,070 of NC_063351.1, read as the reverse complement.
CCCATGCCAAACAGGTTTCCCCAACTAAACTAGTCCTATGTGCCTGCATTTGGCCCATATCCCTCTAAACCTTTAATTAACCCGATTCCAATAGCGGTAGCAGGCTGCAGTGATCATTCATCAACTGTAAACTTGCATGTTGCGTGAAAAGGCAAGCAGTCCAAAAGCAAATTCAGTTTTGATTTCAACTGTTTGAAGACTTTATAACATGTGACGCTCCCACATTGAACAATTGTAAGGTGTTAAGCTACACTGGATATTAGGGAAAAAGAAGCATTCCTTTAGACAGGGTTCTAACCTGGTACGTCACTAAGGACAGGTAGCCTGCGTAGCTTGATTCTTGTAGCTGCAGTTACAATGCCAGTCAATCATCTAAAACCCAATATAGTTATGAATGCAATCTTGTGTTTGCAAAGAAGTGTCACCTCAGCCCCTTTGTACCCTCAAACTTTTCTTTTTTCACTTCTCTCCCACTACATTTCGCATGAAGGGCTATTTCTGGCTGGCAGCAATTGACCTGGTGCACAGCTGCACTTTAAATGATGCCAGAGCAGAATCCCAGAAGGCCCCAGCAGTGGTTTAAGCAACAGTATAGAAGCATTGCACATTCATTCTGAGGTGAACAGCGTAAAATAATGGGAGAAAATTTGCTACAGTTCATGAAATTCTCCACAATTGACACAGCCTTTTTTTAAAAAAAAAACGCTGAGTGCATAATCAGTGTAAAAAAAAAAAGTAGCAGTCAGTTTGAGTGCAGAAAATTCTAACAAACAGTAATATGATAACAACTAGATTGAGAGACTAATATTAGCCAAGTTACTATGGATAACTCCCCTGGTTTTCTTTGAAATAGTATCTTTTTGAGATTAAATAAAGTCATCATAGAATCCCTACAGTGCGGAAGCAGACCATTTGGCCCATCAAGATTACACCAACCCTCCGAAGAGCATCCCAACCAGTCCCACCCTAGACACCATGGGCAATTTAGCATAGCCAATCCACCTAACCTGCACATCTTTGGACTTTAGGAGAAAACCCACACAGACACTGACAGAATGTTAATGTACAGAGGGAGTACTGCAGTTTCATATGCTAAAATTCTATGGAGTGGGACTTGAAACCACAACTTTTTAAATCAGCTGTGAGAATGATACCATACTGAGCCTCAGCAGAAAAATGTTTGTCGTCTTATTCTTTGCACTTCTGGTGATGAATTCAAATTTATGCTCACTAATTGCTGAATAATCAAATGGTAAAAGTAGTTTCTTTATGTTTACATTAATACAACTGTTGATTTTAAACCCTGCAAATCATTTCTGAACTTGTTTTCAAATGATATTTTGAATTGTTTTGACCAGTATCTCAATACATCTAAACCTTCTCCGCTTGGGTATCATCTTTTGGGAAGCTTAACAGCCTTGACATTACATAAAAATTTTATTCCTTCACAGGATGTAAGCATGCTGACGCAGTCAGCAAACATTGCCCATTCCTAATTGGCCATGAGAAGGTAGTAGTAGAGCCAGCTTCTGGAATCACTGCAGTCAATGTGATGTAGATACACCCACACTACTGTTAGAAAGGCATTGATCCTGTGATAGTGAAGGAACGGCACTGTAGTTCCAAAAAAAATGGTGTATGATTTGGTAAGGTAGATGGGAGTGGGTAGTGTTCCCATGCATCTATAGTACTTGCCAATCTTGAAGGTACAAGGCCTGCATCCAAGAATTCCACATGCATTTTTACAATTTCAATTTTCTTCATTTTGTATTTGAGTCCCTAAATCATTTTGTCTACTCCTTTCAAAAATTTACGATTTTGTATGTATACATTTCCTCCCATATGCATTACCTCACAATTCCTCCATTTAACTCCAAAGCACTTTTCACCCAATTTTTGCAATAGCATCCAATTCAGAACACTCAGTTCTTCTGACTCTGCCTTCTTGTATGCATATGTTTTCATTCACCCGGCCATCAGTAAAGTCTTCAGCTACTGGATCCTTTACTGTGGCATTTGTTAAATCACTTCACTTCTCAGTATCCCTGAAAATGAACTTATCAAAACCTCTATCTTAATCTTTTTGATCACTACTCCCAAATCCTCTCTCTATCAAGGACATTCCCATACGCTCATCTTATGAAACATCTTTGATTTTCTTTTAATTATATCAATGAGAGCTGAAGAAATCTCATCCATTTTCTTACAGCTTTTGCTGTCAAAGAACAACAAGTTAAAGGAGAAATAAGTGCATGCAATGAGCGCAACAACTATTTCCTATTTGTTTATTACCTGCAGGATCCGAGTGTTAATGGCAAAATTTGGTTTTCAGACCAGTGTGACCGAAAAGCCGCAGAAGAGGCTTTAAATAAATTTAATAAGGTAAGAGTGAATTTTTACTAGGCAGTTTTTCAATGTTTGAGTTACTGTGTAGCTAAATATATTTTCTTATGTAAAAAACAGGATGGATGCTTTCTCATAAGAAGAAGTTCTGGGCAGGACTCGAAGCAGCCATATACGTTAGTTGTATTCTACAACAGAAGAGTCTATAATATTCCTGTACGATACATTGAATTAACAAAAGAATATGCGTTAGGGAAAGAGAAGAATGGTGAAGAGGTCAGTGATTTACTTTATTTTTCTTTGACATTTAGAGATAATGATATACAATTGTACTTTACATGATAGCAGTGATTTAAAAATCTATGACAATTGTATTTGGTTCCACTTTTAGATAAACTATACAGCAGTCTTACTTTTGTAACGACAATTTTTTGATATATCTCATGGTAGACAGACAGTCTGTTTATTGCAATTCTGCATTTTTTGGATTGATTAGCTACTGTTGAGAAGTTGTCAAACAAACCAGTTTCAATAGAAAGCAGTTCAGGGGCAAAATAGCTGTGCCATAGGTTTTTAAACCTTGTTTCTCTAGAAGATTCAACATTCCTTGTTCAATTTCACCTACAGGTTAATGTGTTTGTTCGCTATTTCATACAGAAATGATCTAGAAAAAGCTCACAGGAATCTTGGTACTGATGAAATAATGCTTGGTGACAGGGGTCAAAATATTTTCTTCTTTCTTGAGGGCTCCTCGAGACTTTTTTCCAAGGGCTACATTTTCATTCTCACTAACTCGCTTTTTTGGTGGTGCTATCATGTAGTAACAATACTATCTGCATTCATTTTGGTGTTTGGAATATAGAATAATTTGTCAATGTTCTCAATAAATTATCAATTCTGTATTAAATTTAAATCCACAAGAGGAAAGCATTTATTCCCTAGACATTATAGCATTTAAATCAGTACGAGATAACAGACACAAAAGTTGACATTTTTTTCCACCCAAAATAATTGGGGGACTGTTCTGCACACAAGTCATCACCCTGCAAACTGTTGAGAAACCAGCTAATGCATTTGCATTGCACATTTATACAGCTGAAATATTTTAACCAGTTACAACCTTCTTTACTGCATCATGATTTCCATTTCAGATTTAATCTGAAGAATTGATACTAAGCTCACAAGTTTATCAGGAGAGTACAGTATAACACAGATACAGCCTGTGATTGGAAAAGCAACTCATCATTTTTTTCCATTCCAATCGGTGGATAGAAGCAGATTCTCAACTGGACTAAATTCATTGGGAAAAGTTGGCAATTAACATTGGAATGTCCAGTTAGCAAACTTAGCTGGCTATTCAAATGAATCATAGAATCCCTGCAGTGGGAGAGCAGGTCATTTGGCCCGTAAATTCCATACTGACCCTCCAAAGAACATCCCACCCAATCCCCATAACCCTGCACTTCCCATGCTAACGCACCTAGCCTGTACATCCCTGGACACAGCAATTTAGCATGGCCAATCCACCGCACCTGCACATCTTTGGACTGTGGGAGGAAACCCACGGAGAGAATGTGCAAATTCCACACAGTCACCTAATGCTGGAATTGAAACCAGGTCTCTGGCGCTGTGAGGCAGCAGCGCTAACACTGAACCACCATGCTGCCCTCTGACTGAGTCCCAGGAAATCCTGATGTCCAGTTTGGATCCAGTCACGGACAACTTCAGATCAATTCATTGAGCAATTATTCCAGAAAGATGTTGTCCATTTTAAATACAAGTCAAATTTCTTCCCTGAAAAGCAGTTTTTGTTTACATTTTTTAACTAGTTTAGACAATTCTAACACCCCTCCCATCTTGGAAAGGTAAGTAGATATCCACCATGGTGATCGGAAGTTTCTCATCAATGCAAATAATGTCTTCTAATAATTTGCAGGTGAAGATGCCTCCTTACACAAGAGTATCTCAGGGGCTGGCTTTGTCACACTTCCCTTGGTACAACAGGGTCTCAGGAAATTCCACATCTGCATAGTTAAATTGACAGCAAGCCATTTTCCATATTAAATAACTAATCATTGTTATGTTTTTGCTCCATTTGAAGCACTAAGAAACTTAAGATGAATGTGACATGGGAGTACTTGTCAGCCATATTGACAGAAAACGTCAGAGTAACACTAACATTTAAGATATTTCCTGTTGACCACTGTTTGCCATGGAGAAACAAGAGTGTAGGCAAATAAATTTTTTAATACTTGAATGCATTGCAATTATTGTGAGACATGCATTACAATATAAAACAGATTACCGGTGACACAGTAACATTGTGTTTGAGAGGAAGAACAGATGCGTGCACACAATGGCTTAAATGTTGACAATTCTCTTGCATTTTAAAATAATAACATTTACTTTATATTGTTGAGAAAAGGGGGTCAGCATTTATGTTGCTCTGAAAATCAAGCTAGTTCTCCCTATTGAACCTGAAGTCTAAGGTGGCAAGTGAAAAGTATGCTGGATAATCGCTAATTCATTTGACAAAATTCACAGGCACAGTACCTGTACTTAAAGTGTGACAGTTCAAAACAGTGCTCAGATTCAGCTTAAAAATTATGCAGACTTCATAGTAATAAACAGAGGTTTTGCTAATGTCTTAATAGATTGTTAGACTGCACCTGGCATATTATGTTTAGTTCTGATTATTTCAAAAAAAAGCCTGAATGCATTGCAGACATTGTAGAAAAGACAAGCTTAGCGCCAAGAGCAAAAAGAAATAAATAAATTAGGGAAATAATTAAAATATATGCATTAGAAGCTGAAATATCTTACACTTTGAAAATATTAAAGCAATGGAATTTTAAGCAGTTGAGATTGTACAACTTTAAAATGGGTTTTCCAGAGCCAGTGAGGTCATTCAGCAGTAGTTATCTCTTAGCAAGCCACAATAAGGGATTTGAACAATGATATTGCAAAGTAAAAGGGGAACTTCTCATCAGTGCAGTGAATTCAAGAAGATTTTTATTCGTGGCAACTTTAGTAGCACAGGATTTTCACGTTTACATCTGCTTGACAAAATGCCAGCTTCACAAAGTAATGCTGGTGATTGCCTTACAGTCATTACAATTGTAAAATCTGGTCATAACACTAACCTCACCAATTCAGAATGTCTGGGATCAAGTCATTTCTAATGCTGTCCAAACACCCAGAAAAGTCAGAATGCCTTGCATCCTATCCAGATGCATCACAGCTTGGTATGGCAACTGCTCTGCCCAAAACCACAAGAAATTACAGAATTGTAAACACAGCCCAGTTCATCACGAAAAGTAGCCTTCCTTCCATTGACTCAGTCTATACTTACTACCATAATCAAAGACCCCTCCCACCCCAGTGATACTCTCTACCATCCTCTTCCATTGGGCAGAAGGTACAGAAGTTTGAAAACGCATACAAACATTCTTCCCCAATATTATCAGACCAACGAACAGATCTCTCATATTACAGTTGTCACACTATTTTCTGCATTCTGTTCTATTACCCTGATGTACTTATGATTTGTCTGGCGAGCATGCAAAACAATACATTTCACTGCATCGCAGTACGTGACAATAATAAATCAAATAACCACAAGGTGTGAAAATCAGAACAGGATTATAAATAATTACTTGCAACATACTGCAGTATTTTCCATGTTTCTGCTTCTCCATTTATCACTTAGGCTCCATGACCAGCCTTAGCCCTTCTCGCTTCTCTACCACCCTTTCCCAAGCTCCACCTCATTTGACAGAGTTTTTAAGTCATCACTTATATTTCCCACCTTCAGTATGGCACGCTGTCTTAGATTTTAATGAACTCTCTAGCACTTTGGGATAATTTTGTACAATAAAGCTACCATGTAAATGCAAGTTATTTTCATTATAGTTGAGGAAAATGAATACTGAAAATCTGTTTATTTTGTTTCTCTCCATCCAGCGGTTTCCAAGTGTTGCTGAGATAATTGAAAGCCATCAAAAGAATCCCTTGGTACTCATTGACAGCCAAACTAACACAAAAGACTCCACCAAATTAAAATATCCAGTCAAATGTCATAATACAGACTTCTAAATGAATGGATTCATTCTCATTTCTATTTGACAAGATTGGTTCTCAATTTCAAACAAAACATATTTTAGTGCAATTTTCAAAGCTGTATAAATCCATACAATGATGCTCCCATAAAGAGATGAATTGTGTAACGGTTACATCATTGTTTGCTAGAATCCATCAGCTACTGAATGCACAACAGAAGCATTTTCTTGAGAGTATAAGTTAATAGCTTACATATCAAAATGTTATTAAAACCACTGTACAGTTACTAAGATCAGATAGGATCTATCCAAATGTCAACTAAAAGAAAGTTCAGCTTACAAAACCAGCTCGTCTTTGTTCATGGTTAAGTTTAATTTTGATGTAATAAATAAAAGCTGCAACCGTGAACTTTCATTTCTCCAAATATTCACATTCCAATTTCTAATCATCTTTAGTGTTGAAAATGTATTTTTTGGTAAGCACTGTAAGAATATTTAAATATTGCTAAGTAGTAATGATGATGGAATTAAATGTGGAAGTGAAATGAAGGTTCAATTTGCAATTCTGGTTAACAGGAACGTCAAATTGAACATTTGCTTTTCATCTTTAGGTGATTTTAAAAGCAACCTGCTCATTGTATGAGTTTGTTATGAAAAGAGATTGAGCAGACTAAATTCCATTCTTGTTCATAGACCAACAATATAAAACCATCTGCAAGTTAATGTTTGCTACATCATCCAGAGACAAGATAACTGGTGTAGAGAAGGGAAAATATACATGCCTTGATCACAGGTGGTGCTCTCTGAAATGGCTAAGGTTTATTATTGGAGAAATTAAAATATCAGAGCTCCACCTGTAACATATGAATGTGGGAATTCCAAGTAAAGGCAATGTATGCCTGAAATTAGAAGTGGTCAATTGTCATTAATTTCATCCATAAACAAAGTTTGCAGAATTCTTCATAAAGTTGTCAATTGTTTAGAAACCTAGTAACATTACTTGCATGAATAAGCAATTTGAATGTCTTCTAAAATGCTTTGTAATTTTATTGTAAGTCATGTAATTCAGACAGTGCAACTTAAATATTGCACTGTATGCCAGTTTGAATTTTAAGCAGTGTAAAAGTGACCATGCAGAAGTCAATGCTGTAAAAACTACTGATTCACTAATTTCCTTTAGCAAAAAAGAAATGGAGACTTTGTCAATACCACCCACATTTTTTTAAAAAAATAGAAAAAAATCACTCTTAGTAAATACAACAATTTGTCAGTGAAGTTACTCATTTTTGTTTGAATAAAAGAATATTGTTCGAATTAATAAATGTTGAAAAGTGAAGATTTTAATGTTTAAGGAAGATTTTAATTCAAGAAAATATTTTGGTTTGTTACTGACGTATATTGATGAAATTGCTAATCCATCAACTGAAAAGTGGTAGAGGAAACAAAAAAAAAAAATCACTATCTGGCACCATGATGAAAAGACAGTTAATGACCTTCAATTTCCTATGGTGATACTGCCACTTCTGTTGTTAGGAATGAGAATTGGCTCCTGAATGTACTTAAGAGACAACTCTAGAAGAGGCAGGCTTGCAACACTTGACTTTTAGATTAGGCAGAGTCTGATGTGAAACCAGATTAAAACATTTGAGCTTCTCATTTGTACCTTGTTTTATTATGCATCATAAATTCCAGTATGATTCTGGGAGGGATACTTATATTGAAGACCAGGATCAGTCCACAGTCTCCCTAACAATTCTTTGGTAGTGTTATGGACCAGACTAAACCCCCTCAAAACATATCAAGGAGATAGCCTCGACCCTAAATTTTATTTAGGGGCAAGTGTAAGGCACTGCATTCTCAATGTGATTCAATTGGTCAAACTACCAGGCTTTAAGCAAAAACACACTATTCTCACACCACATTTAACATACAAACAAAAAACGAATTGGCATAATTTTAACTCTATTGACATACTTATATAATTTAACTACTACTCACGAATGGTTCCATATAGCAGCATCCCATAAATGCACAATTGAGAAAGGCAAATTCAGCTCAACAGATGTCCCTCACTTGCTATCGCCTCTAGTCCAGGAGAAAGACCACCGACAGAATGAATTTAGCAGCAGAGTGAGCTGTATCCAGCAGCTGGAACTCCAAACCCCAGCTTCAACAACTGAAAGCAAAACTAAAACCCTGGATCTGTTTGAGTCTGACCCTACTAATTCATACTTCTTTTATCTACTTTAAAAAATATCAAAGCTATTTACTCCGCTTTCAACGGAGCAGACACCTCGCTACCAACTCCTTCAAGAGAACTGGAACAAAACAAATTCCTCCTAACGACACAATGTCATAGTTAGAACAAACTAGAAAATACCCGTTTTCTTCCTCTACTTCCTGGCTTCAAATAGGTGTATTACTTTATCTTCATCTTTAAATGGGGCAAAATCTGTGCTTTAAGCACTCGCTGTGACAAAACAGGACATGGCCTGTCAAATTCCTGCATGAAGACAATTATCTTAATCACTCTCCTAATTTAGTGTGGATTTCAAGTTGATAACTATCAACACAATTTAAAAACAGAGGGAAAAGCTTTTCGCAATTCTGTCCATCAGAATTTTTAGTTATTTTGAAAATTTTAAATCTCTTAATATTCTCTGCTAATCTAATAAAATCGGCCATGTATCCTAAATCTCTCCTTCATAGCATGCTTTCTATATTAGTTGAATTTACACTTCCTGTTCTTAGCTGTTACATTCTTTCTAAAAGTCAGGTCCTAAAATGCTGTAGCACCTTATTAATAACCTAACTAATAGTATATGCAAGTTTAGCATAAACTCCCAGCTGTACTCTATTTATGAAGAGAGCACAATATGTTATTACCCTTTTATAGCTTTGTCAATCTGCCTTAAATGAATATCAAGTCTTTTTATGTTCATCCAGCTGTTCAACACAGCTACATTTTAGGCCCTTAGCTCTAAAATTCTCTCCCTAAGTGAGTGAGCTTTCCTGTCACAGGGCCTTCCAGCAATATACACCTTAAAATCAACCTCTTTGTCCAAGCTTTTAGTCATTGTCCCAACATCTCCATTCCTGGCTTGACATCCAATCTCACTTGATAGCAAAACATACAAAAGGTCCACTGCACAAGGTACTATGTCAAAATGCAAGTGTTCATTGAACATTATTCCCATTCCTCTTTCCTCCAAGTTATACTGTCACCCACTGCCAATTCTACAAATTAAAGTACTTGTACAGTCATATCACAAGTTAAAGGCATTAAAAAGCTTTTAAGGTAGTGTATTCTCTGGCATCTCATCAGTAATTAAATTTCTTACCTCACCAGTTTGCAATCTCACAAACACCAACATTTGCCAGCAACGGAGATGAACTCTGATGCAGAATAAATGAAGAAGGGTCTAGGCCCGAAACGTCAGCCTTCTTGCTCCTCTGATGCTGCTTGGCCTGCTGTGTTCATCCAGCTCTATACCTTGTTATCTCAGATTCTCCAGCATCTGCAGTTCCTACTATCTCTGATGCAGAATAGTTGGTTTTACAAGTCAAATATTCACGATCAATGAGCTGGGAGCAACCATGAATATTTCTGTATCCCAACAGTTATTAAAAATCTAATTTTATGATTTATATTTTAGGGGGATTTTGGAAACTTGATTTAAAACACAAAGATAGCAGGGAGGAAAAACAAGGTTTGAGAAATTGGTAAACTCCAAGATAATTACAAGTCATAGGATATTCCAACTTTACCTAAAGGATTTAGAGGTGGGGAAAGAATTAAAGTAGACGCTCCTTTTTTTAAAACTGTGTCACGGAGTCAGTAAGTCTAGTAAGATTGCTGTTGTCCCTGTTTGGAGCATAAATTGGCTCCCAGTATCAAAATGGTGTTTGAAGGTATGGTTAATTAGTTTGTGTTCTTATCTGGGGCATCGCAGGGATGCCACAATTTTGAGAGGATCAATTTAAGAGAGTTACTTTTGGTTTTGGAGTATCACCTAGGTGATTTCTTACAGGAATAGTCAGTCAGCTTTGATACAGGCAGAGAGAGAGAGAGAGAGAGACAGACAGAGAGTGAGAGTGAGAGAGAGAGAATCTACCAAATGCTGTAAAACAGCTGGAACCAAAGGCAAACAACAATCAGAAACCAGGCAAGAATGAAGTGAGGCCAAGCTTGAGCTGCAAAAGTCCACAATTGTGATTTGTTGGAGACTGCTTGAGGATTTAACTCACTTGATGTTCACGGAATGACCCCGAACAATCTAATTTTAAGAACAGCAGCATTAAGGTTAGTGATTCTTGTTTATTTTAATCTTGTATTGCAGAGATTATTAATTGGGAGTTCATTTGTTATTAACTAACCTCCAATACCAAAACAACTGATGTGCAAGGCATACAAAAAGCCTATACTCTCAATTCTGAACAGGAGTCATGTTGGACTCAAAACATTAAATCTGTTTCAACAGATGTTGCCAGACATGCTGTTTCTCCAGCAATTCATTTTTTTTTTTTTATTTAAGAAGCCTGCACTTGCAGCTGGAGGTAACATTTTCAACAGGACCTCCCAACAGTTGTCATTTAGTGGTTACCCATTGACCTAGTTTCACATCATCATCACTGATTCCACCATAATCAATATCTCAGGGGTCACCATTGATCAGAAACATAACTGGACAAACCAACTAAAAACTGTGGTCACGAGATCTGGTCAGAAATCAGTATTGACTCAGTTCCTTATCCAAACCCTGTCTACCATTTCAAAGCTCAGGAGTGTCCTGTTTGACAGGATGAGTGCGACTACACCATCAGGAAATTCAACCCAATCCAGGCTAAAGCAATTCAATTGATTTGCACTCCCTCAACACAACTAGTTTCATGTCTACCATCTACTAGATGCACCTACATCTGTTCCCAAGATCTCTGAAACTACCTCCCAAATGTTCAATGGGAGGACCATCTGCTGGCAAGTTCCTCTACAAGTCATATAATTCCCTGGTTTGTAAATAGGTCACTACTCCTTTATTATCACTGGGTAAAATTCGTGGAACACCCTTAAAATATTTAAGACTAAAATGATAAAGAGTTGATTTTCTTTGATGACCATTTATCCTTGGAGACATCACTGTGCCCTTAACCCAGAGACTGCAGCATTCAAAATGACTCACCAAGAGCAGTTTAGAATGGACAACAGTGCTGGCCTCATTTGTGGTGCCCATATCCAATCATTACATAAAAATGCCAGCTACACATTCATACTCGACATTGCATTGGAAGGAGGTGGGTTAAAATTGCAATTGAACAGTGCTGCAAGCACGGCTAGATCATCATTTGCTGAGGTCCTACATGCTGTCACAAGTTTAAGAGTCTCCATTGAATAATATATTTTCTGATAATGCTAAGAGAGGAAAATTAAAATGGAAATATTCAACAGTTATATTTGCATAGGGAAAGAGGCAAAGAAAATAATCCAACTAGAATATATCCTGCAACAACCTATTTGCAATGTGACATAACTTTAAATGAAAACACTTTGTAATTTCTCAATTAACATGAAAACGTCAATCGACAGCAAAACATGCAATTAAACAGATCAGCACTTACTAATCAAATGCAAGAATTCAACTGCATAAAACTTAAATCGTTTTCTTCCACATTTTTGGACAAAGTCACCAATGTCCTCAAATTATCAAATTATGTCCTCAAAGGACATTATCAACCTCATCATTTTCTATGCACATAATGCTTTAAGCAGAGAGCTATTCTTATGGCATTGTTGTCCACTACTCATTCTTGATGCGTTTCAACCATAAGTGACTTTTCTCCTGAATAGTTTATTACCATTAGACTCAAAACAGCCCAAATATATCTTTTGCATTAGGGAAAGCCAACTGAACCTTAAATAATGATTTGATATAGGTCTCAGTGGTATAAATACCCTTTAGTTGAATAATTTTCCTGGATACAAAAGTTAGGAAGTGCTTTATTTTTCCAATGAGGTTAACATCCACATTGTCAGGAAAAACCTTCATCAGAAGCTTTAAATTTTCATGCAACCAAAAAGAACTGTAACATTTTCATATATAGTTGCTCTTTACCTTAGCTTCAAACGCATCCATCACAGGAATAATGGATTTTTCTTCAAACTGGTCCTTTGGAGAAAGTGTTTCATCATCATTGACGTTTTTAAAAAATTCATTTATTGCTCATCCCCAATTGGCTTGGAAAAGATGATGATGGGAAGGGGGAAAGCTGCCTTAAACCTCTACCATCTTTGGGATGTAGATACATGCACAGTGCTACTTGGAAGGGGGTCCAAGACTTTGACCAATAACAGTGAAGAAATGGTGATATAGTCCCAAATCAGAATGGTGATTGCCTTGGAGGGGGAAGTTTTATTTGGTGGTATGCACATGTATCTACTGCAATTCACTAGCATGACAAACAGGAGCCTGAGTACTGCATTAACTGTATCATGGACCAGACTAGGCCCCCCTCAAAATATATTAAGATAGCCTCTAGACACTAACTTTTTCTTATTTTAAAAGTGCCAGGTGTTTTGTTCCAATGCAATTAGTATGATCAAACTACCAGATTGAAAGCAAAACATACTTTATTTATCCACTATAGTTAAAATACAACAAAAGAAAGATGAAATTAGAATAACTCTAGTGGAAAATTTAACAGAATAATAGTGTTAACTACTATTAATTAACTGGTCCAATATACTAACATCCCATAAACGTACCCTTGACAAAAGGCAAATTCAGAAAACAGATTGTCTCACATGCAACTCCAGCAGCAGGAAGAGAACCCCACCCATTGTTTAGCTGTAACAGAGGGGGAACAAAATAGCTTCCACTCCTTCAAGACCCCAGCAGCAACTGCTTAAACTTAAAACTAAAAATCTCAGTTCTTATGGAAGCTGGACCATCCCCATGCAGGCTGCTTCTACTGTTCCAACTTCTCAAAAAAAAAACAAGGTCTCACATGCTGTTTACAAGTTTTCAATAGATAGCTTTGCTTTAAAACCTCTCTTCCCAAACAAAAAAAAAACAGAAAATACACCTCTTAAAGCCACAGTATTGTCAGATCTCCCCCTTAAAAAACAGAACCAATATAGATCATAGAATCCCTACAGTGTGGAAACAAGCCCTTCAGCCCAACAAGTCGACCCTTGGAGCATCCCACCCAGACCCATATAACTCCCCTAATCTAACACCCCTGAACACTACGAGCTATTTAGCACAGCCAATCCACCTAGCCTGCACATCTTTGGACTGTGGGAGGAAACTGGAGCACCCGGAGGAAACCCATGCAGACACGTTGAGTTTGCACATTCTCCCCACAGACAGTTGCCAGAGGGTGGAATTGACCCTGGTGCTGTGAGGCAGCAGTGCTAACCACTGAGCCACCGTGCCGCCCTACAAAGATGGCTTCATTTTTAAAAACCTTTTGTCTTATGCTAATAGTACACTAAATACTTATACATTACATTGACTCTAAGCATGCGTCCATGACTACAATCCCCTGCAGTCTTTTCTCCCCCTGCCAAACATCTCGCCTTCCTTCATAAAGGTTGTGCAACACGTCAGCAAGTATGTTACCTCACCCTGCCACATGATGAATTTTCAAATTGAGTGGGTGCAATAATAAGCTCTAATTAAACAGTGTGGAATTTTTGTCCTTAAATTTCTCCAAAACCTTTATAGGTTTATGGTCAGTATACACTATTGTCTCAGACACATTACTGGCAACATAAATGTTGAAATGGGGCAATGCCAACACCAAGCTTAAAGTCTCCTTCTGAATTGTGGAATATTTCTGTTGATGAATATTCAATTTTCTGGGAAGTACCTAATACCTCGTGTTCTCATTGTCTTCAAGAGTACAGCACATACATCCACATCACTTGCATCGATAGCCACCTTGAATGGTGTGATTAACACTGGGGTAGTGGTTAACACAGCTTTCAGGCTGTCAAAAGCATTCTAATATTCCTGCATCCACTGAAATTTTCTGCACCTCTCCAACAAGTCAGTCAGTGGAGCAACCATGCTGCTAAAAATATGAAATTCCGATAGAAACACTCCATCCCAGGAATCATACACAGTGCTTCCCTCTTTGTTCATGGTATGGGAAACTCCCCAAAAATCTGTTTTCATATCCTGTGGGGCTATTTGTCCATGTTCAATGACAAGGCCCAGGAACGTGACTTGAGCTTTTGCGAACTCCGTCTTAGCCAGGTTTATCATAAGCCCAGCTCCCGAAGTCAACCGAACAATTCCAATAGATGCCCCAAACATTCATTAGATATGTGACTACAAAAAGAAAAATTCGCCAGATGAATGTACACCACACAACTGGGTAATCCTGAAATTACTGGCTAGCCTTTGAAATGGGGCTAGTGCATGTTCTCATACCAAATGGCATAATTTTCAATTGGTGCAGTCCATTTAGTGTCAGATAAAAAAGGTACCTGCTCGTATTCTCTAAGCCCAACTTAAAAATATAAATTTGCTTGTCCCACCTTCTTATTACAGCCTTCCAAATGTGGAATAGGAAATGAATCAGATTTTGTAACTGCACTGACTTAGCAACAGTCCACACATAATCGTTGGGTGCCATCTGGTTTTGGCACCATTACTATGGGTGAGCTCCAGTCGCTGGAACTCACTTCAGTTATGTTGTCATCGAGCACATGTTCAATTTCTTTTTGAACCTGTGCCAACATGCATAAATTAGATGAATACTTCCCAGCATATTCTAACATATCTCTCCTTATGATTGTAATAACACCTTCAGGTCATTTTGATCTTCCTCTGGAAGATAACTCAGTAATTTATCCCATTTTGCGAGAACTTCCTCATTGTCCAATTTAACTAGAGGAATGTCCAATTCAGAATCATCTGAACTTGGTTCTTCATTCTGTGTTGTAAACAGTACCACATTCTCCTTTGCTTTCCTTCCCGATCAAAATACCTTTTGAATGTATGTACACAACACATTCAGATTTATTTCTATCTGGCATTCTTATCAAATAGTTGACCTCCCTCAATTTCCTTTCAATTTGAAAAGGCCTCCTAATCCTAGCCTTTAAAAAAGGTTCATATTCCACTGGAAGTAACACTATCTCCACTAGCAAAATGGCAAATTTTGATTTCTTGTCTGCTTCCTGTTTCATCACATGCCGTGTTACTTTCAAATGCTGTCTAACCTACTCACCGACTCTATTTAATCTTCCCCTAAAATTTGACACATAGCTCAAATATGTGGTCACTGAACTCTGACTCACCAATTTCTTCTTAATTAACTTCAGCTGTCATCTCACCTCATGCCCAAAAACTAATTCAAATGGACTGAATTTAGTAGATTATTTAGGTACATCCTTAATTGCAAAGTGTACAAATGGAATTCCTTTATCCCAATCCTCTGGATATTCTTGAGTATAAGCCCTCAACATGCTCATGAAAGTCTGATGCCACTGTTCCAATGGCTCCCAGAGATTCTGGATGGTACGCAGTGGATTGGAACAGTTTTATTCATAAACTATCCATAATTTCGTTGGATAACTTTGATGTAAAATTTGACCCTTGGCTTGATTGTATCTCTATGGGTAGTCTGTACCTAGTAAAAAATTTGAGTAACTCTTCTATAATCCTTTCAGCTGTGATGCTGCATGATGGAATGGCCTCTGGAAATCCAGTAGATGCATCTATTATGATCAACAAATACTGATTACCACTTTTTGTTTTAGGTAGGGGTTCTACACAATCAATTAAGACTATTATAAAAAGATTCCTCAAATGCAGGAATGGGTATTAAGGGCACTGGTTTTAGCACGACCTGATGTTTTCCAATTATCTGACACGTATGACATGTCCAGCAAAATTCAACCACATCCTTATGCAGTCCAGGCCAATAAAAATGTTATGTATTTTGGCTTGAGTTTTTCTTACTCCCAAATGACCTTCTACTGATAATTCATGTGCTACCCACAACACTTCCTTTCTATAACCCACTAGTAATATGTCTGAATATACGATGGTCTTCGTTTACTCATCAAGACATCATTTTTAAGTTAGTAACATACTGGGATTTACACAGATTCTTCTTCTGTATATAGTTTTTGATACAGCTACTTTGGTTTTTCATCTTTGTTGAAATTCAGCTAATTTCTTTGAACTAAAAATAACCACTTTTTTCTTGTTTTTTTTCTTAACAATTTGATCAAATATAATTTCTGATCATTGAACGTCAACTCCCTTATCTTTACTCCTTGATTTCTGTTTCAGCCTGTGCCTTTGTGACCTTGTTACCACAGTCAGGAAAAATCCCAGGAAAAACTTCCTGTTGCCGGGTTTTCCACTGACTTTTCAGCTACAGGACGAATCACTCCCACCTGTGATCCAGCTTTATCATTAACAAGGATAAACTACATTCCTGGAACTGAGAATTTCTCTATTACCCCTACCACCACTTCAGTGAAAATTGGTGAACTCTCCAACCTCATTTTATATAATGGAACACTGGCCTGATCAATCTTTCAAAATTACTTTGTTGCATCCTTTCAAAACTCACCATGCGTTTGACCAGGTTCCCTCTTTAGATTTCTAAAACGTAGTCAGTAGGCTTCTTGTACTAGCTCATACGTATTTAAGATGGCATTTTTCAGTTCATTGCACTCCCCAGATACATCCTCTGATAGTGATGTGAATACTTCACCAGCTCTACCTACCAACTTTGTTTGGATCAACAATAACCATATGGTCACCAGCCATTTCATTTGTTTTGCCACTTTCTCAAATTAAATTAAAAAGGCTTCCATATCTTTCGCGTCAAATTTAGGCAACAATTGGACATATTTAGATAGATCCCCACCAGGCCTTTGGCTATGATGGGATTGCTCTCCATCACTACTTCTACTGTTCACCTCTACCTCCACCATTTTAAATTGACTTTGACTTTTCAGTTCTAACTTCCAAAGTTCAAAAACTGTCTCTGTCTCTTTCTTCTGCTAAGGCTATTCTTCCCTTCCTTTTCGTCCACTGGAGCTATTCTCTCCTGCTTTTCCTCTGCTTTTAATTGTAATTCAAACTGTTTCATTTCCGTTTCACATTCAAGCGGCTTCATTTTCAGTTGAATTTTAGCCATCCCCAAAATATTCTGATGGCACTCCTGGCAATTGTAAATGCTGCACAATTGCTACAACTCTCTCCCCTTTCCTCACAGGGGCAGGCAAACCCAACTTTAGCTTAATAAAAACCAAAAGAACTGTGGATGCTGTAAATCAGGAACAAAAACAAAAGTTGCTGGAAAAGCTCAGCAGAAAAGCTCAGAACAGAGTTCTGATGGAGGGTCACTGGACCCGAAACGTTAACTCTGATTTTTTTCTTCATAAATGCTGCCAGACCTGCTGAGCTTTTCCAGCAACTTTGTTTTTGTTCCAACTTTAGCTTGTGTGTCAATTCCAAAAGCTTTGCCTTGCTAACATTCTCTAAACCTCCCAACATGACTTTTTCCACCCCCAGGAAATTCTTAGTGACTGAAAAAAGCCATTATTACACAAGGCACATCCTGTTTAACCCGACCATATTCAACACTAGAAGTAAAAGACACTTACCTTTACCACTCGGAGATAGTAAGAACGGGAAATGCTGGAGTCAGAGAAACACAGCAGCCCAGGCAACAGAGGAGCAGGAAAGGTGATGTTTCTGGTTGGGACCCTTCTTCAGATTTCCACTGTGTTCCTACAACATTCACCATTCACTGCCTTTCAGTCCAATAATCCTAAAGCCAACCTGGAATCAGAGATTTTGATCCTGGACAAGCCCCCAGTTTGTTATAAACCAGACCAGACACCCCTCCAAATATATTAAGATAGCCTAGACCATACTTTTTTCTTATTTTACAGCAAGTGCCAGACATTTTGTTCTGATACAATTCGAATGGTCAAACTATCAGATTTAAAGCAAAATACACTTTATTCATCTACTATAGCTAAAATACAACGAAAGAAGGAAGAAATTGGAATAGCTTGACTCTACTGGAAAACGTAGAAAAATAGATTATTTACTAATTAACTGTTCCAATATTATAACATCCCATAAACACACCCTTGACAAAAGGCAAATTCAGAAAACAGACGGTCTCACATGCAACTCCAGCAGCAGGAAGAGAATGCCCAGCCTTTAGTTATAACCGAGAAAGGGGAGAAATATAGATTCCACTTCAAGACCCCAACAGCAACTGCTGAAAGCTACAACTAAAAATCCCAGTTCTGTGGAGGTTTCAGAAGATGAACACAAGCAAGATCAGATTCAGATAACAATTCTCCATCTCCATAAAGGCAATCTTAGAGATGGCATATTGTGTGGTCAGAAACTTATCTTGGAATCAAATATGACACAGATCTGCAATCTGGCCCAGCCTCAGACAGTGAGCAGGAAGTCAACTGGTGTTGATAGCTTAACAGCAAAGTTCTCAGGGAATCAAAGACAAAGGCATCAGTTTTCCCAATATTTAGCTGAAGATTATTTCTGATAGTCTAGCACTGGATGTCAGAAAAGTGGCCTGACAATTTAGAGTTAGTGATGACATTGACAGAGTTGGAAGTAAGGTCCAACTGGGTTTTGTTGATGTACATGACTGGAGGTCTGTGACTAGTGGTGTTCCACAAGGATCAGTGCTGGAACCTCTGTTGTTGGCAATATGATTTGGATGAAAACATAAGTTGTTTGATTAGGAAGTTTGCACATGGTATGGAAATTGGGGGAGCTTTGGGAAGTCAGGAAAGTTATCAAAGGACACACATCATCTGGAAAGTTGGGCAGAGAAATGGCAGATGGAGTTTAATCTGTACAAATGAGAGGTGATGCATTTTGGGAGGTTAAATGCAGGAGGAAAGTACATGGTTAGTAGCAGGACCCTTAGCAGCATTGAATATACACAGGGATCTTGGGATTCAAGTCCTTAGCCCCTGGAAGTGGCAATACAAGTGGATAAGGTGGTAAAGAAGGCATACAGCATGCCTGTCTTCATTGGTCAGGGCACGGAGTATAAAAGTTGGCAAGTCTTGTTACAGCTGTATAAAACTTTAGTTAGGCTATATTTGGCAAACTGTGCACAGTGCCAGACACCACATTATAGTAGGATACGAAAGCTTTGGAAAAGGGTGCAAAAGAGGTATATCAGGATATTGAGTTAGTAGGAACTGCCGATGCTGAAGAATCTGAGATAACAAGGTGTAGAGCTGGATGAATACAGCAGGCCAAGCAGCATCAGAGGAGCAGGAAAGCTGACGTTTCGGGTCTGGACCCTTCTTCAGAAATGGGGGAGGGGAAGGGGATTCTGAAATAGAGAGGGGGGGGGGGGGGGGG
>NC_063351.1:16447520-16449178 GCF_021869965.1 Rhincodon typus | reverse complement strand
GAGGCGGGGATGAGGCTGGTAGGTAGGAGGTGGGGGTGGGGCTTGAGGTGGGAGGAGTGGATAGGTGGGAGAAAGACAGGTTAGGGAGGCAGGGAAGAGCTGGGCTGGTTTTGGAATGCGGTCGGGGGAGGGGAGATTTTGAAGCTTGTGAAGTCCACATTGATACCATTGGGCTGCAGGGTTCCCAAGCGAAATATGAGGTGCTGTTCCTGCAACCTTTGGGTGGCATCATTGTGGCACTAGAGGCGGCCCAGGATGGACATGTCATCCAAGGAGTGGGAGGGGGAGTTGAAGTGGTTCGCGACTGGGAGGTGCAGTTGTTTGTCGCGAACCGAGCGTAGGTGTTCTACAAAGTGGCTTCCCCGATGTAGAGGAGGCCACATCGGGAATAGCGGATACAGTATACCACATTGGCAGATGTGCAGGTGAACATCTGTTTGATGTGGAAGGTTTTCTTGGGGCCTGGGATAGGGGTGGGGAGGTGGTGTAGGGGCAGGTGTAGCACTTTTCTCTGCAACCGCAGGAAGTGTCGGGGGTGTTGGGCTGGTGGGGAAAGTGTGGAGTGGACAAGGAGTCACAGAGGAGAGTAGTCCCTCTGGAAGGCAGATAAAGGGTGGGGAGGGAAAAAAAAATGTCTTTGGTAGTGGGGTCAAATTGTAAAATAAGGTAAATAGGAACACCACCACATGCAAGTTCCTCTTCAAGCCACTTACCATCCTGAATTGGATACATATTGGCATTCCTTCACTATCACTGGGTCAACATCCCAGAATTCCCTACCTAACAGCATTGTGGGTCAACTCATAGCAGGTGGACTGCAGTGGTTCAAGAAGGCAGTTCACCACCACCTTCTAAAGGGTACTAGTAAAAGGTCGTAAATAGCAGCACACATCCCACAAAATGAATAAACAAAGAAATAAAAACCATCCTGGAATGTTTACAAGGGCCTGGAGCCAGAAAATGTTGTGGACATTTTTTGCATATGGGCTCTACCACATCAGTACCAATGCCCAGTCAATTTGGTTAACTATACCTGACATTAAGAAGTGAGCTGAATATTAAGACAGCTTTGAGCTCAGACATTCTACAGTGAAGATTTGCACACCAGTTTTCACTAGTTATCTAGATATGATACAAATATCATGGTTGAATTTAATAATTATCCAGTCTTGTGACAGATATCCAGATCTTATCATCACACAAGAAAAATGAATACAACCAGTGAATTACCATTCCATTTACAAATGAATGGAATGCCATCACCAGAGCCACCAAATGGCACCCAATGAATAACTGCTGTCTGATGTTCAGAATGAACTCTGCAAAAACAAAAGAACTCTGGCTCTTAAAATCGACTAACAGACAAGAAGAGTTGAAGCAAGGTGGATACATCAGAAAACAGCAACAACAATCCTAAGCAAAATCCCTGTTAACTCAGTTCGCCTGACAACCAGCTTACAATGCAGAATAATACCAATTCTGCAGGTTCAATTCCTGTTCTGGCTGATGTCACCATGGAGAGCCCATCATTCTCAGACTTGCCAGTCACCCAAAGCATGGCGATCCTCAGGTTAAACCGTCAATACTATCTCCTGAGTAAGCAAATTGTGGTCCTCTGGGTCGATAGCAAATGGTGACTTTCACTGCTTTCAATCAGC
>NC_063351.1:16446329-16447420 GCF_021869965.1 Rhincodon typus | reverse complement strand
GTGGATTTTAATGTCTGGGATACATAAGAAATTACTTGTTATCACAAAACAAATTACTCCAACACTAGTATATGAATCCACGAGTTCGAGTCAACTTGTCAAGTCCATTCTTCCAGTTATTTTATTGGAGACGTTTCCTCTGTAACAAGCATGTTTTCTTCATTCGTAATCCCACATAAACAAAGTAACATACATCACTTTTAACAGTACTCAGTAATGTGCAGGCATGGTCTGAAAATTGAGTGACTCTTATTATACAGATTCCAGAGAATTGTTGACTCAAACAAGTAGTCACTGGGTTCTTCCATAATCTTGGACCACTACTGATTTCTTTTTATTGATTATTGGCTGAGTAGGGCTAACTGTATCAACTATATGAGAGATAGTAGGAACTGCAGATGCTGGAGAATCTGAGATAACACGGTGTAGAGTTGGATGAACACAGCAGACCAAGCAGCATCATAGGAGCAGGAAGGTTGATGTTTCGGGCCTAGACCCTTCTTCAGAAATGAAGGAACGTCAGCCTTCCTGCTCCTATGATACTGCTTGGCCTGCTGTGTTCATCCAACTCTACACCCTGTATCAACTATATAATTGCTGTAAGAGCAAGAACAGGACACCAACTAGCAACAAAAAGACACACCCAATACTCACTCATCTCCATACACACAGACGACAAGGAAAACCACTGGTTCCATTGGGACAATGTCAGGATCCTAAGACTAGCCAAACAGAGACAAGCATGGGAATTTCTAGACGCCTGGTTCTCCACCAAGAAGGCCATCAATAAACACAAAATTAGGCCCTTTATACACACCACTGCAAAAAAAAAACAGAAATGAGGTAATCAACTCCAGTGGACTTCACAGTTTAAATAAGAAGCGGGAAAACACAACAATGCTTCATCGGAGGCTGCAATGATGTTGTTACCCAGCAGGGTAATGAAACGTCTGGAAACTAACAAACCAGCTCAGCGGGAGGAACCAACCACAGCATCCACAACTCAAGCTACAAATCTACTGAAGAACCTTGAGCAGGGCAGGTATTCTGCAATAAACAACTCAGCTTCCATCTGATAATAGGAACTGCAG
>NC_063351.1:16285971-16445929 GCF_021869965.1 Rhincodon typus | reverse complement strand
TCTAGGCCCGAAACGTCAGCCTTCCTGCTCCTCTGATGCTGCTTGGCTTGCTGTGTTCATCCAGCTCTACACCTTGTTATCTCAGCTTCCATCTCCTCATTTTCACCACTAGTTACTTACTAGAATTGAGGCATAATGTGAACATGGGGTGAAATCTGCGTCTTTGGTGAAGTTTCCATTAAAATAAGCAAGATTTGCTACATTTCAGCATCATGACTAGATATTGTTTCCATTCTGTCAAATAATTGTTCAAGAAAAAACAAACAAAACTGGAATATGCTTTGCAAGATGGTCCAAATGTTGATTCAACACATCCCGTTTTTAAGCACAGCACTCACGATATAAAAAGTACACTATTAAAGCACAATCTCTCAAAAATGTAACCCTCAGATAGAAAAGCACAACAGTATAGACCATGGGAACATGGACTTTTTTTGCTGCTACTCCATTTCTCTTATTTGTATTCATTAATTTTATTGCAGGATATCCAGAATTTCAGAGAAACAACTGAAACATTGCATAGCCTAGAAATGACCATAAGATTTAATCGATGTGCAAGACTTTAGCAGCACTTTAAAAAGCAGGATATAAGTTGTTATAGAAAGGCAAGACTTTTCACTGTACTTGCTTAAGAGAAAGATCTCAAATCCGACTGCCTTTGGTACTGAATATGTGGGGCATCAGCTAGCTAGGGTAGGACTGAGTTTTGATGTGACAAACCCTTCAATTTGTCATTCTTTATTAGCAAAAAAGTTTATATAATAATGACAAGTGCATCAAATGCACCCATCCACCAATTCCAGAGGACAAGAGAGAAAACAGGACAAAGGGATTAAAGGAAAAAGCCTGAATTGGTCTTAGGGCATAGATTGGCCTTGCTATCATATTTTAAGAACACAATACTTCCATCAAGTTCTCCAGAAATCACGTTCATATATGTTTGCACATCCAAAGAAATTGAGGTATTTACATTGCGTGTCCTTTTCATTTGCCTACCTTAAATATTAAAACCTATTTATTTACTTATCTAGTCACAAAATTGGAAACTGCTATTAAATAGCGGCAATAGAAATTAGATAGCACTGTCCTTCAAGAGGAAGCATGACATCAGTAGTACAAAATGAAAAGATCACTCAGCCAATCAGCAGTATGCAGCAGTAGCAAAGACAACAAGATAGATCTTGTGCTTTTTCATTTGCAGAAAGCCGAATTCTCAGTGTATTAACTATATATAATTTTGATCACCAACAAGACATTCAAACATTGGAAACCTTGCAGCAAGAGGGAGTTTAGAGGCACCAGAGCTGAAGACACACTGAAGAAGCTGGGAATTCTGACACAGAAAAGACTCGTGGGTGAAGGCTCTGGACTCTAAAGAGATATTAGATCAAATAAACATTAATAAATTATACAAAAGATATTTTTAAACCTAGATAACATTGCAAAAAGCAGCTTCATGTTTAGTTCAGATTTAACTATTTAAGGTAAAAGAATAAATGGAATTAACTGTCTAATTTTGAAGAGTTAAAATGAAAATAATGCAGATGCTGAGAATCCAAAATTACAGATAAGTACTCTGTAAGAAGAAAATATGTTAACAGTGCAGTCACACATCCCAGAAAGTAACCTGTCCACTAAATATTTCAATAGTGTCTACAATTCATTAATAGAAGGGTCAGACAAATTAAAGATTTAGTAAAACTGTTAGCAAGTAACTTTGTTGCCAAAGCATTTCTAATCGCTAGGAGTAAAACAATGATCTTTACCAGTCCTGCACATTCTAAGAAAATTTCCTCTCATATTGGTTTTGCATACAGAAGGATTGTTTTTCAACAGTATACCTAATAGGCAAGAATTCTCATTGCACATACACAAATTTTCCAATAGAACATAGATCTGAAATTGTGTAGTTTCTGCAAACCAAAATAATGTATAAAGTATGAAACAGATTTATTTTGACAGTTAGCATAAATGTATATGGTTATGAAGGTAGGCAAGAAAAGTCACAAATTGCTTTCAATTAACTTTATTTCTGAAGAAAGTGTACATATGTATTCAAAATAACATGCATTAGTAATAGCTTGGAGAGGAATAACCCAAAACTAGTAGCATACAGCTATAAAACGTGTTAAGGTTTTGAGATTAGTCATTTGGAACTGATTCAAATCCATTTCCAATAAACCAAGAAGTCTCCAATTTCAACTCCAGCAAACAATTGTTTATTTATTAGTACATAGAAAAAAACTAAAGCAAGACACCTATCCACATTAAACGTATGTCATATCCAAGTATTCCTTTTGATGCATTTACTAGTCAACTGAAATTATGCTCCAAAACCAAGGATTTCTTTAGAAATTGCTTAATACAACAAACCATTAATGTAAAAATATATAACAATTTAATCTTACATAAATATTTGCTTTATGCTTGGTTATAAAAACAGGTTGTCTCTACACGTTTTTAAAATTAAAGAATAGAAAAATAGAACACTTGCGTACTGCTCAAAAATAGAGTCCTAGAGAACTACTAGCACCTTTGCACATCTGCAGAATGGCAGAAACCCAAATTCAGACTGCACAACTATAATCTACAATAAACAGTATAAATTTTACCACAGCAGAGATTTTCAAAGGTTCATGGTCAAATTAGTCTACAGAAGTAGTAAATTACTGAATTTATAATAGTTTGGACAGATCATTCAATAGATGCATGTTTTAAACATGGCAAGCAGGACAGGCTCAAATGCAAGCAGCCATTCAAATATCAGGATACAAACATTGGCAAATTACATTCACATTAATTTGCATTCTTTCAAATTATCAGATATATATAAAACAATATTCAAACCTACCTTCTTTTCCATAACTCTCCCCCCTAACATTGGCATCTTCCATTAGTTTCAAGAGGTGATAGTGCATACGTTAAGTGAACAAACCAGCCACAATTTCCTTGTGCCTGGAGTAGTCAAGGCCCTTAGGTGTCTGCATCCATCCTGATCTTCACAATAATTTTATTTTCACGTATTCGCAGTCATAGAATCACTGCATCACAATACAGAGGAGGCTACTTTAATCATTACACTCTTTGAAAGGGCTATCCAATTAGTCATCTTTCTCTTTCACCACTGCCCTGCCAAACATTGAACCTACAGCCATACACAAACCATTTCAAAGACTGCATTCCTTTCAATAAAGTCTCTCATATTCTTTTCTGATTCCAAGAAAAGAATTTGAAAAGAAGAAACTATGAATGCTATTAAAAAGATCACATTTAGCATTGGATCTTTATTCTCCACCCTGCTTTGGAACCATGAGTTCACTACAGCATGCTACAGCTCTTGAAAAGTATGCACATCAAGATATACCCCAGAATTATTCTGGTTCACTCTATGGTCATGCATCTTACAGTAAGTGAGTAAAAGTCACCACAGTCCCAGAGGGCTTATTAAAGAAAGATGACTGGTGGTTTAACCAGAGATTCACCACACCTCAAGCGAGGAGCGAGGCTGAGGTGGGACCTTCATGGTAAACTCAGCCGGTGCAGGAACTGAGCCAGTGCTGTTGGCAACACTGCAATGAAAACCAGCCCCGTAGCCAACTGCGTCCCCCCCATCCAGACAATGAATTAATAGTCAGTAATAAAAGCCAGTCAGATACCAAATGCCTGAATTTTTAAAACTGCACTGCTTACCCCACTGCATGGTATATAATCACAAAATAAAATGTATCAAAGATTTCTACATTTTATGACAATTCACTGAATGGAGGGTAATCAGGACAGCAGAAAACTGGGAGTCAAATATTTAGAAATCTAAAAACAGTTTGTTTAATCATTTTGTAGCAACTTATTGTAGAGCAAACAGCGGTTAGAAGTACAAATGATTGTCTTTGCTTGGGTCCAGCACACAAACTGTGCTAAACAGTACATCAGTAATCAAGACATTACAATTATTTGAATCAAGTTCACTTTAGCAAATTTTCAATGATAAAATAAATTTACACCACATAATATTACCCCTCTTTGATGAAGATTTTAGGTCAAAATAAAACCTGAAAGAAAATTGTTATTTCCAAATTCTCTGAAGAGTGTATTTAATTAGTGTTATCCAAACTATTAGGTAAAGCCCAACACTGTGCCAGTGCCATTGTTACAAACAGTTCAAAGCAAAAAAATACTGTAAAACACTCAATAAAGGCCTTTAAGTACATTCACATTTAAATGCTTTTCTCTCATCCAGATTTCAGAAGACAGTTCCACTCCACTAAATTTACATTAACAGCTGAAGTGGTGCAGTGAACTGGACAAAGGCAAAACATCAACATCACAAATTACTTTCTATCTTAGACTTTTTGATACTTAATGCATTATCAACAAGTCAAGCTATTCCAATCTCTTGTAGCTTCCATTAAATGACGTTGACCATGACCCACCCAATCCTCCTGGTTATCAAATATTCGACCACAAAACCAGCAGCTGAATTTAGCCTCAACAGCTTTATTCGAAACGGTTTTTACAATCTGATAATTGTTCTTGCTTGTCTTTTTCAATTTTAACTTCAGCACATATCTTTCCTTTACAGGGCTTACTGGTTTTATCTTTTTGCACTGATTGAGGAGGAAACCTTTCTCAGCTACCTGCAAACTGCTACAAGCATCCAACAAAGCACATATTGTTCTTTTTGATAAAACTACTTTGAGAACATTTCCTTTACATTTTTTAATGGTTTTCATGACATTAACCACTTCAGGGACATCGACATCAGGATGATTAAGCACTATCACAGGTTGGTTTCTTCTGGGACATCTAATAAGCTGCCCATGATCAAAAGGTACAAGTCTTAGGGTTTTTACGATGCTACGCCGAGATGCGATATTCTTAACTTCAGGAGGATTTTTTCGTTCTCGCTCTATTTCTTGAAGTTCATTAAAGCTACTGGATACTGTTTTTGATTGATTTTCAGAATTCTCCAACTTTTTTTTTAGTCGCTTGCTATATCTGAAAACAAGTTTTTCATTACATGATTTCCGTGGCTGCCACAGCTCATCAGACTCCTCATCATCCCATCTGCAGATTGGTTTTGTTGCAGATCTCAGAGAAGAAACCGAAGAGACTTTGTTAGCATTTCTTTTCTCAGCAGAACGAATGGATGAACTTCTGGGAGCTGGAGGAATAGGAAGTTTAAGAGAAGTCTGAGCACCAAGTTGAGGAGGGTTGTTGTCATTTGCAGGAGTTGAGGGCACAGGTTTATTCACTGGTAGCAGGATACATGGAGAGCCACCAGCAAACAACGCAGTCTGACTTGGCTGCTGTAAAGACTTAGTCAAGTCACCTGCAGCATCACTGTGAAGTGCCATGGAATTTGTCAGAAGTTGATTACTTTTCATTCCTGACTCCCCATTAGAACTTTTAATAAATCTCAAGAAAATTTTCTTCTGAAATGGCCCATTTTCTTCAGTTATAGGACTAAAATTTGTCACAGCGTCTTCACTTCTAGTTTCAGTAGGTTTCTTTGCAATACATTGAAGCACAACAGTTTGTTGGTCTGATACATTTTCAGAATTTGTACTTGGTGTGTTCTCACAACCCAAAACAGTCCCTTGCCTTAGCGGAACCGAGGGAGAATTATTTGAAACAGATGATGTAATATTTTCAAGTGGTTCAATAAATATTTTTTTATCCTGATCATTTATGTTTAATGCACCTTTCTCAGCTGTATTACTGTTATTAATATCAAAAGCAAGCTTTGCATAAGAATGATGATCAAACACAGTGGAAACTGGATCTTTAGGCAAAGTATCATTGAAAGACAAACTGTTTACTGGTGTGGTCTTCATGCAATCTACTCTGGAATCACTGGTTAATGAACACGTATTTTGCGTGATCTTGGCAGATACTGGTGTTTGTCCTTGTACACAGGCACTTGTTCCATTCAATGTCGGAGGAGTGCCACCACAAACAATACTAGCAACTGCACCAAGAGTTCCATTTCCAAAAGTAAGTATTAAACCAGACCCCTTATCTGGCAGGGAGGCAGAGTTTGCAGTAACAACTTTTGGCTGTGGAACTGATCCCCCAGAGACTATGTGCAATCTAGACTGTTTTGTCAAATGTAAGGGCACTGCAGAACTTTTCTGTGATGGTTGGATTAGAACTGATTTAGTGATACCAGCAAGACGCAAAGGACCCAGAAGTGTGACAGGTGCTACAGCGGAGTTACTGCTCACATTAGCAGAGGTACGGATTGCATCCTTTAACAACTGCTGGTTAATTATTTCAGCAGAATGTGTCTTTAACAGTGTGTTCAATTTTTCAACATTTGGTGGCATGCAACTGCTTGATACAGGTGGAGATAGGGTCTGCAGTGTTTTTTTCTCACCTAGAGATTTGTCAGTACTCAAATCACAGCTATCATTTAGACAATCCAACTGTGCAGACCAAGAGCCCTGCTTAATAGAATAATTATGTAAATCCATTTTGTTTGTTGCAGTAGATATACTAGTCTGTTTTTCTGGAAAACTAGGAGGACTATTTTGAGGAGACTGTGATCCACTGCAAGAATTTTCATCACCAAATATGGAAGAGGCTTTCAATGCATCAAGTAGTAACTGATTTTCTTCAGGAGCCAAGCAACTCATTCCATCCCCAGTCTGCAATGAGAACACAGATGTAATTCTAGGCATTACTGGGGAAACACTACGCTCACTAACTTGCTCTTCCAACAAGCCTTCTGCAGTAACACTGTGATCCTTGTTATCGATGATAGAACAGTCCATCATCTCTACATCTGGTTTACTTAGACAAGTTGATATTTCTGAAAATGATTCTGATCTACTGTAATCCAGGATCTCTTCCTGTGAACCTGAGCTATCGCTAGAAATCGTTTCAAAACAGTGGAGTGGATGAAATTTAGCATTTCCCTCCAAGCAAGGTATCCAATCTGTTGTAGAGGACCGATTACTTGTACACTTAAGCTCATGTTGTCTCTGCACTTCCATACAATTTTGGCCAGTTGGTATTTCATGGACATTTTTGAATTCCATTTCACTAACCTTTGAGGCTTCAGACTCACATTTTTCCAATATCGGTACTTCTGTAGAATGTAAATTTAAATTATGCAAACATTTATCATGATTAACTTGGTTAGGTTCCTCAACATTGATGGGACAGATACTTTGCTCTGAAACACCTGTGCTTAATACTGCATAGCAAGAATTAAGCTTACACTCAACTACAGAATTACTACAGAGATCACCACATCTTGGGTTTAGAGTTTCAGCTCCAAGTTCACTTGAAGCAGAAAAGACATTAGAACTTGATGCTGTAGAACTTGTACATACTGTAGACAACTGAGTAATATTTTTTGATGCCACTGATTTTCTGCCTACATCAGATTCTTCAACAATTTCAGAAGGTTCCCGTATTTGCAGAATCATTGGCGAATTAAATTCATTCATACCTTGGCTACCTGGATTTTGACAGCCAAGCAGCAACTGGGATGAAATGCTTGTTGATGATGGTTCGCTAGAACTTGAAGTGCTAGCTGTTGAAACCTTACCACTTAATGGATCATATTTTGAATTTGTAGAGGCTTGAGAAGTTACAATACATTGCAGCTGTTGAAGGCTTGACATATGAATTCTATGAGCTTCTAGATTATGTGGCTGCCCAGAGCTTGATTCATCTTTAAAGGAACTTTGAGGAAGAACTGATGGTTGCGAAATTGTTGTTGGCTTTGAATTATTACCCTGCACTATCAAGCCAGAAGATTGATTTGAAGTAGAAATCTTCACCTTAGCATAATTGTGAATAAAAGGCAAATGGCAACCTTTTATGGATTGTAATGAAGCATCACAGTCTGAAGGAGACATCATTTTTCCACTGGAAGCCTGCTCCTTTAAGCATTGCAATCCTTTTGAAGAAATTTGGTTAATAGTTGAAGATACAAATGTCTGAGATGAACAACTGTCTGATAAAGATGATCCTTCTGGGGTTGCAGTCTTGTTTTGTTTAATTTGGTTATCTGGTCTAGTTTTGCTTATTGTGGACTCAATTAGATTCAAAGATGATGTTGGCAGTAATAACTTACCTGTGAGAGATGAATTCATACCTACAGTTAATGGCTCTATTGTCTTAACCTGAGCAAACTTATCACTCGTTATGGAAAGTGTGTGAGATATCTGTGGAACTGAAGTTTGTATCTTTGGCGCCGTAGAATTGTCCGTTACCATGAATGCATGAGGCTGATTTGTCAAAATATTTGATAATCTAATGAATTCTGCATTCACATGTGATGCTTGTGTACAGGGTAATTTAACATCTGAATTTCCTGTGTTCTGAGGCAAACATAAAGAACCATCATTACTAGCTTTAGTTTGAGAATCTGAAGCACTTGCATTTTGTTTACATGTAGGTATTAGCTTCAATACTAAATGTTGTTTGCCATTTACAACTTTGAAGCCCATAAATTGAGCACTATAGTTAGGTGGCACCGATAACTTATTCTTTAGTATTAGGACAGGGGGCTGAAATGGGACAATTTTTATAGCTGTTTGTTTAGAGCTATTTACATCTGCTGCCTTCTGTAGACTAGAAGTCTGCGACCAAAGCCTACAGCTATCATCTTTCTCAATGTTGGCATCTTTGGGACCAACTACTTTTTCATTCAAACCCACATCTACAACTGGAGACGGTTGTACAGGTTGGATGAACTTCTTTGTTGCATCATCAGATCTCTTAGCATTATCTTTTGTAGTTGACAAATGCAGTATTTGCCTTTTCTTTCTCCATTGTACTTTCCGAGACACCCCATTTTTATATCTTTTCAGAACAAGTTTCAGACCTGCCGAACTCTTCAATTTTCCTTTCTGACATGAATCCACTTCTGTTTTTGAACTGCTACTTTCTGTCAAGCCCTTGTGGACAGCATTAATGTGTTTTATAATATAGTCTTTACGTGTTGCACCATATTTGCAGTATTGGCAGCAAAAGGGAAAAGCTCCTGTGTGTACAACAAGATGTCTCTGAAACTCACCTTTTGTGTAACTTACATGCTCACATTTACCACATTTGTACTGAATCACATCATGTCTGTGAATGTGCTGAATAAATGTACCTTGATCCTTCGTAGAAAACCGACATTTTTCACAGCGAAAATTACCATTTACACCATGTTTCCAATTTAAATGTTTTCTCAGCTCTTGTAGAGTATACATTTTACCATCATTGCAAACTTCACACTTAAGAAGAGGAGTGCGATGTTTCAATCGGTGTTGGCTCAGTGTCTGAAAATCATTAGCAGTAAAACTACACAACTCACAGGGATATACAGGCAAATCTGCAGCATGCAACTCCTGATAATGTTTCAGTAACTGTTTTGGGTTGTATTCAGCACTATCTTTGCATTTTTCACAGCTAAAACGTAGAACCTTTACTAGTACACCTTTTGCCACTCCCTGTGAAGTTTTAGATACATCGCCCAATAACTGCGGCAAAGAACTATCCTTGAAAGAAATAATTGGATGGTCCACCCGAGCTAGGCCACCTCTCCTCATGGATTTTCTTGCAGTTTGGCATCTACTTAGTGATGTCTTACTGTCATTTACAACCAAGTGTGGAGAGATGCTTTTCTGTACATCTAATCTTGAAAGAACAACTTTTACATTTTTAAGTTTAAATTTCAACTCTTGGCAAGACTGGTTATTCACAATATTATTCAGAGTCACCGAAGGTATAGTTGAAACTCGTGCACACTTTTGTGCAGCTCCTTTGTCCTTTTGTAAAATGTTTCCCGTTGACAAAGTTAGCTTCCTTCTGCAAAATCTCTTGCTGACTGCACCTACAAAAGCATTTGCTTCATTAATTTGTGCAAAGTTTTTCTGGTCAGATTGCATATTTCAATTTGGTGGAATGTTAAGCAAGGATGTTGCGGAGACTTGTTAGATGTCCTCTTTCCAATTGTTGCATATCACAAGGTGGCTGAGAAAGATCATTTCTCCATATTTTAGCTCAGGGAAAACCAGGCTATAAATTACTCTTCAGAGTGATAGCAGTTCTGTAAAATAAAGAAAAACCATTTTGAATTGAACTATTGCGCACACGACACTAATGTACTGCACAAAATAATTGTCATGAACAAGACCTACAGTAACTACATAACTCAAAAACTTCTGTTGCACGATTTCAAAAAAGACAATTAAAATTAAAGAGAAATTTTGGAAATCCAACAATTAAAAAGAATTATAAATGAATGTTTAAGCATTGTTTGGTGGCTGTATGTCCCAGCAAACAAAAAAAATACTGTTACAGCTTCGGTCCTACTACTTATTCTTGGGTGCAGGCAACAGTATTAACCGCTCCCGTAAATGGCCCACAAAAGCATTTTTTTTTTTTTAAAATGGGGCATAGTTAACCAGTGGCATCCTTTGTCATCTGTACTCAAAATTGTAGTTTTTCATGTTTTCCAATGCACTTCTTGAATCCTTCCAAAGGATGCTGAAATGTTCTATTTGGATTAGACAGCTTTGATTTTTTCCTTTATTTTTTTCCTGGGATGTGGATGTCACTGGCAAGACCATATTTTTCACAAATACCAGACCAAGTAAGGATACGGAGTACGTTCCCTAAAACAACTTTGTGAAATAGATAAATTTTTAACAATTGATGTTGGTTTCACAGCCATCTTGACTGAGACCATCTTTCAATTCCAGATTGTTTCTGTTTTAAAATCAACTGAAGTCAAAATTTGCCCAGCTGCCAAAGAGGAATTTGTACACGTGCCCCCAGAGCATTAGCCTGAGCCTCTGGATTAACAATGTTTTAACATTACACAATGTCATTACCATCTTTTCATCAGGATAGTCATAATATCACTGGACTAGTAACCCAGAGGCTTAGGCTAATGCTTTGGGGACACGAAAACATACAAAGTTATGTTGCTCACATATCACCTTAATTCAACTAAACACAGTTTTTGTCAGACAGAAAGAAAGATAAATAGAATATTCCCATCAGGGTTTTCTTAACTTCATTGAGCCAGCGTCAGGCTTCTGACTGACACTGAACTTAAAATTGAGCAAGTTTTTCCTTATTAGGTTAGGCCCAGAAGGTAAACTCAAAATAAAGTATATTGCTGTATATGCAGGGAATTTGAAAAACAGAAAATATTGGAAACACGCAGCTGATCAGGCAGCACATATGGAGACAGAAAGCAAGTTAACATTTCAGGTTAACTAGCTTTCCATTAACCGCCTGCTCAGGTCAACACATCTTTTTATATGTACCTAGTAAATGGGATCATCCTCTTAGTTTGACAGAAATTCATTGTTATAGAGCATGGAAACAGACCCTTAGGACCAACTCATCCATTCCGACCAGATATCCTAAACTGATCTAGTCCCATTTGCTAGCATTTGGCCCATGTTCATCTAACCCTTCCTATTCATGTACATACCAGATGCTTTTTATGGGCTGTAATTGTAACTGCCTCCACCACCTCATTCCATAAACGCACCACCCTGTGTGTGAAAAAGTTGCACCTCAGGTCCTTTTTAAATCTTTCCCCTCTCACCTTAAACTTATGCCGTCTAATTTTGGGCTCCTCTCCCTTGGGAAAAATACCTTAGCTAATCATCCTATTCATGCTGGTTTGAAAAGAAGTGTCAACTTTAAACCTCCTGCTTATGACCACATATATCCCTGCTTCAGCACTGTACATGAGAGACATGGACAAGGAATCTAATTTGGGTAGGATCTTGGACATCTGTGAGGAGGTTTGGCTTGGAAGCATTGCAACTCTCAAACTCCAAAAGGTCCTAACTGCCAGACCCAGCACACAGTAGCTGATGAAAGAATTAAAGGAAACCCTACTCAATCTTGTTCTCAAATCTACCCCATCACAAAAGGGTCTGTCCACAAGATTGTGGCGGTCATGCCTACCTTCTCCTCATGGAGATGAGTCGCATCTGTGTACTAACACTCACTGTGTTCTGCAGAATTGCCATCATTCTAAATAGAACAGATCCAGTCTAGATCGATCAACTCTATATACAAGACACTATGGGCCATCAGCTACCAACTGCATGCATACAGCCACAATCTGTTGCCTCATCATTCAGCACATCAACTATTACCTTCAAGTCAAGGGATCAACTCTAGTTTAATGGTTTGTGTAGAACAATATATATTTATAAAATGGGGTGCTAGCCTCAAAGTGAAACACAGGTTTTCAGATATGCTAAATAGCAGAAGCAGTATTAAGACAGAAAGCTAAATAATGCCACAATCAATGCAATGGATCAAATGTATTCTCTGTAGTCCTGCCATATGCAGTCATGAATGGTGACAGATAATTCAACAGGAGGAAGAAGCTGCAAAAACATCCCTGTCCTTGATGATGGCAGAGCCCAGAATATCAGTGCAAAATACACGGTTGATCAACCATATTCATCCAGAAATGCTGACTGAATGATCCAACTATCCATCCTAAGGTCTTCAAAATAAGTCATTCTTCAATTAATTCATTTCATATAACTGAAAAACAGCTGACGACAACTGAATACATCGAAAGCTGTGGGTCCTGACAACATCGCAGCAGTATTAATGACGATTTGCGCTCCAGAACTAGCCAAACCTTCAATAATGGTGTTTCAATGCAGTTACTATCGAATATCTGACAACAGTGTAGATTGTCCTGGTATGTCTGCCAACAAAAAGCAGTACAAATCAAATCTAGCTAATTGTCCTACCAAACTATTCCCAATAGCAAAGTCAGAGTCATCAGAGTCTTACAGCACAGAAACAGACCCTTCGGTCCAACCAGTCCGGGACAAACATAATTCCAAACTAAACTAATCTCATCTGCCTGCTCCTGGCCCATATGCCTCCAAACTTTTCCTAGTCATGTACTTATCCAAATATCTTTTAAACGTTGTAATTGTATCCGCATCCAGCACTTCATCAGGAAGTTCATTCCACACACAAACTACCTTGTGTAAAAAGTTTGCTTTTTTTTAAAATGTCTTTTTTGTTTAAATCTCTGTCCTCTCACCTTCAAAATGTGTCCCCTAGTCTTGGTGCAAGACCTCGTCAAATATGTTATTATGTGGCACTCCCTCAGAAATAACCTCGGTAGGAGCTCATGGTATAGTGGTACACAGTTCGGAGCAGGCTGATTAGAAAAATATGTTAAAACCTGCACAGAAATACTCTGGGGGCTTTGATGAGCAGTGATAGTGCCTCTACCTGTGGGCCAGGAGATCCAGGTTCAAGTTCCACCTATCCTGGTGGTGCCAAAATGTCCAAACAGGTTGATTAAAAATACCACACACATTCAGGTTAGATGTGTCAGCACCACTTGCATCCAGATTTCATTAGGACCTTAATCCAAATATAGATAAAAGAGCTTATTTACAGAGGTATTATGGCAGATCTTAGCATTGAAACAATATTTGACAATAAGCAGAATCAAAGACCACTTGCAAAATTGAGGGTAATGAGAATCAAGGGGAAACTGGAGTACTACCAAGCAAAAAGGAAAACAATACCAGTTTCCGAAGGCCAATCATCTTATTCCCACCACGTCACAGCAGGAATTCCTTTGGATATTAACCACAGCCCAAATGTTTAACTACTTCAATGACCTTCCCTCATTGGAGAGATTTACTAATAATTAGAGTTCCATTCGCAACTCCTCATATAAATAATGAAGTAGTCCATATCAATGTGCAGCAAGGGCAGGACAATATTCATGCCAATAACATTGCTAAAAAGAGAATCTAACCTCCTCTACTTGACAATTATCAACTCTGGCATCACTGTATCTTCACCATCATCATGAGACTGCCAGTGATCAGAAACATAACTGAACAGGCAACCTAAATACTGTGGCTAAAAGAGCAGGTCACAGCATTCTCCTTGGAGGGACTCACTTCTGGACTTCCAAATCCCAGGCCTTCTCTAGAAGCCACAAGTCAGTAGAAAGATGAAATATTCTCCACTTGCCTAGATGAACGCCACTCCAATGACACGCAAGTTGATTAGAACAAACCAGGGCAAACCCGGAATTTGAGTGGTAACCTGTCCAACATTTTAAACATTCATTCCCTCTACTACCAGTACACCACAGTTTCAGGGTGTACCATTACCAAAAACAAAAGCTGCAAGAACTTGTTGAAACTTTCTTCCCAAAGTCTATCACCTCTACACCAAAAAAGGACAAATTAGTGCATGTACTCACCAATACCTCCAAGACCTGGAAACAGAACATCCTTCCTGCATTGTTGCCGAATCATAATCCTGGAATTCTCTACCTAACAGAACTGTATCTTAACCACAGAAACAACAGATGCTCACAAAGTTCATCACTTTCTCAAAAGCAATTAAGGGCAAGTAACATGCTAGTAATGCTAGCAGTAGCCACATCCCATGAACGAAAAAGAGTTATGGGCCACTCAAGATTAGTAGGTCTTGAATGAACCAAGACAGACCTAATAATAGACTCAAGAGTCTCAATGTTTCATAAAAACTTGATTATTTCATCTTAATATATCATAAATGTCTGTTCTATGAAATAGCTTCACCCTGTTTTTTTTTTTAAAAATGTCACTTATAAAGTTATAAAACAATTAGGGACAAGTAATTTTGAAATTCTTCCTATGAACAGAAAGCCTTTCCAAAGACAGATCAAAAAAGTACCAAAACAACCAGAGAACAAATAAGTTAGGGAGCAGAAAGAGAGACTACTTTCATATCTGTTAAATAAAAGTACTCCCAATAGTGGAGGATTAAAAATTTGTAGAGTCTGGAAATAATTTGTGCTTTCAATCTATCGCATGATACTGCAAAACAATACAGAAAAGAAGCTGCTACTAAATAGTAAGAAAAAAAATGAAAACATTAAACAATAGCACAATAGTTTATTTGCTTTGTTTTAGAAAAGTCATTTTTAAGCTACATTAGGTAAGCAAAAACCACAGCAAGTCACTTAAGAGCAAAGTTTACAATGCGTTGAATAGGAAAGATGGCAACTGTGGTTTTAAATTAGCATACCAGCAACCAGGGGAGTTGGGGGGAGAAGTATACAGAATATCAAATTAACGGAGAATTTTGACAGTAGATCTCTCCACTTTTTTGAACTGTATCCCTATCCTTCTTTCACTTTCTCCCCTTAATGTTAACCCGTTTCTCTTTCTTCTAATCTGTGTTGCTATTAGTCAGTGTCTCTCTCTCAATCTCTCTCGCGCACACACACACGGAAAAATGCCGATGTAAAAGACAGAAATTCCTACTACAAAGTCACCATTTTATTTTCTCACATTACTCCAATGCAATTGGACCACTGCTGCTCTATCATTATTGCCAACCCTAGGTCCTGCACTCAACAAGTATTCCATTTTGCTACCTAGCTAAACACATTGTCCTTACCTAGACATGGAAAATACTTCATCTCTTAATGTAACTGGTACTATTCAAAAATTGTATTTTCAGCTTTATGTATAAGGAATGAAAATTATATAGCTAAACATAGTTAATGTACGTTCTTTAAAGAAAAATTGGCTGCTCCAACCAAAAGCCCTCTCTCCCAAGTAAGATTTCAGCATCTTCATCACCCTAACAGCCATGTTGAAAAATCAGATGCACAAGGGCAGACTGAAGAAAACATGCAATCTGAAACAGTAACCAGCAGGTCTTCTTCATGATCTAAGATCTCGGGCAGTCACAGAAGTGGAAAACTTCCACATCACATGATGATCGTTGTGTTTGTATGAATGGTGATATTCTTTAGGTTCGACAACAGAATTATACATTAGCCCAAGTGCCAGTTCCTCCTGATGCAATAAAACAATCATTTTACAACTGAATTGTCTCTCTACCTCAAACTAGTAGTGCAAAATAGACTTACAAGGATGTTACCGAGGGTCTTAGTTATAAAGAGAAGCTGGATAGGCTGGGACGTTTCCCCTTAAGCAGAGAGATTTATAAAGTCGTGAGGGACATGGATAAGATGAATAGCCAAAGTCTTTTTCCGAGGGAAGGCAAGTCCAAAACTAGAGAGCATCAGTTTAAGGCGAGAGGGGAAAGATTTTAAAGGGACCCGAGAGGCAACTTTTTTCACATTGAGAGAGTGAGAGTTGTCAGATGAAGTGGTAGAGGGGAGTACAATTACAACATTTGAAAGACATTTGGACAGGTACATCAGTAGGAAATGTCTAGAGGGACACGGGCCGAATAAAGGCAAATGGGACAAGTTCTGTTTAGGAAACCTGCTCAGCATGGACAAGTTGCGCTGAAGGGTTTGTTTCCATGCTGTATCATTTCCATAGACTCTCAACTGATAAAAAAAATCAGAAAAATATTTACCTTGTTAATCAGTTTACCCTTCATCCAAAAGGAACCCAGCCCCTGCTTCACAGGTCAAAACCCAACCAAGTAATGTCCCCCTGACAGGAGGGGCAGAGTCAGGCAGAGGAAAATTGGTTCCGAGACACTACCTTCACCATCACATTTCCCATTTCAAACTCAAACCAAATATCCTTTCACGTTCCAACCTGTATGATTTGAATAGTAGACGTCCAATACACTGTGTGGTAACGCAGCGGATCTGCTGTATTGGTTCATTTGCTTTCAATTAATTAGATGTATTTTCACAACAAGCCCAAATTTTCATTTCAAATCATTGCACTAATCAGAACATGCCTGCCACTCCATCTCTTAACTTCGCAATTTGTTCAGTTATAAAATGCAAGTGTTAAAATATGGGTGCTCCAATAGTTGCAGTATTTTCAGGAAAATGGAAACATTTTTCAAAATACAGAAGCATTCTTTTACGCATATTCACTTCAAATACTAGTCATGTTCAGATACCGGATTTATTCTTCACATTATTCTTTATTAACTAATAGCAAATAATAAAAATCTTGTCTTAAATGAGTGGTATTTGTGACTTTTACAATTGCAACAGGATGTTTCCTGTGGATTACTATTTGTTCAGGCATGTAGGAAAATGAGGAAGATGAAATTG
Source organism: Rhincodon typus (assembly GCF_021869965.1). Taxonomy (NCBI): domain Eukaryota; kingdom Metazoa; phylum Chordata; class Chondrichthyes; order Orectolobiformes; family Rhincodontidae; genus Rhincodon; species Rhincodon typus. Next base: position 16,428,912 of record NC_063351.1, on the reverse strand, counting down.
TTCTTGATATGTACAAGATTAAACATTTAGAAGATAAAATAAATTGTGCTACTGGTTGCTCTTGCCAAAAGAAAAAGACGCTAGATTGGCACATGCCATTACTTATTGCCACAGTAATGGAAATATTTAACAAGATGCTCTTAGATAGCCATGAATGGCAACTCCACAACAAATTAAATTTCAAAACAGAACTGAGCATTGACCCCAATTATATGTATTCCAAAGGGGATTATAAGACTGTAATGCAATCAGTATTTGGAAGATTTGGTAACTGCGCTGGCTTCATATCTTTAAAATTGGCTAAATCAACAAACTGCCCTCCCGAAGTTTAATTTTTGAGACATTCATGTCCGTAATACATCCACAACAATCCATCAGAAGTTTTGAAAATTAAGCTTTACTCAAGTTATCCTTCGTTAAACACAAACTAATTAAGCAAAACCAACAATACAATTCTTTCTGCATGAGACTGAATTTCATCACAATCTTCAAGCATAACCAGTAATCAAGATAGTGGTTATCTTATTACTTGCCTTGAAAGAAAACTGTGGGGTTCAAGCCAAGATGTGCAGCTTTGTATTGTCTTAGTAACATCATAGCCAATGAACATGTCAGTTTTCATGAATCTGCTCAAAATTTAGGAAAGCATGCAGTTTTCAGATAGAAGAATCATTTGTAACATTGAGTTTAATATTTCACCCAGTTAATGGGTAAAAAACCCATCTAAGTTCATGCAGTGTTTGTAGATCACTTCTCAAATATTAAATACTTTATAGAAGATCTCTTTACACAGAATTGTTCTGTTGAGAAATCTTCAAAGTATGAAATATTAATATTTATTTAAAGAGATACTGTCAAACACTGGTGGGTTTTCATGTAAATCCATTTTCTTGACAACCAACCTTAAGTACTCAAAATTGGCACATGAGCAACCTAAATTTATTAGCATTACATATCCAATGACAACGTGTACTAATGTAGTGTCTTTCATGTGGTAAGATGTCCCAAGATCTTACACAGAAACTTCAACATTTAAAACTGTGCCACAAATGAGACATTAGTATTTGATCAAGGAGACAGGTCTTCAGAGGAAGAAAGAGACAGGAGTAATAATTAAAATTAAAGCACTCAACTAGAAGCCAAATGGAGGTCAGCAAACACAGAGATGATGGGTAAACAGGTCTTGATCAGAGTTAGGATGTGGACAAAAATGCTGCAGATGTGCAAAAACTGAAGGAGGATAGATGCAGAGAGACAGAAATAGCGGCTCATCGTAATAATAATAATGGGGTCTACAGATAACAATGGTACCAAATTGTCAAATAAGGGATTTTGGAACAAAGACTTGTTTATGCTGTAGATTTTCTAACATCTTTGGGCTTTGGGTATGCTACAACCCTCCAAACAATAAAGAGCAAGAAGATATTCCACCCACTAAGTAACCAAAGTATACTGAATCAAGGCGTTATACAGCAGTTTACAATTGAGGGAATAAATGATTGGTGTTCAACAATCCAAGTCTATCAATATTAAAATTCACTAAATTATCGGGGGGGGGGGGGGGGGTGGTAGGCGAAAGAAGGGAAGACACAAGTGTGCAATCTCATTGGAAACATTCCCAAGATGGGTCAATTCAGTAAATTCATATTTTTTCACTCCACTTTACGAAAGCAATTTAATAGGGTTGGGCATGGCACACGATCCAATATATAGAACTAAGTTAAATTGGCCAACAATGATGATCAATAACTGTCGTCGGATTTCTATATCACTTATCTAGAAGCAACGGAAACAAAACATCCATAAACACAGCACAAATTCCCCACTGCCATAAATAAAAATATGGGATTCTGGTGTAAATTATTCGAGTTACAAGACTATCACTACACAACACCGAATTTCGTGACAACTCAAGAATTTGTCATTTTGAAGTGAAATCACATTTTAAAAGCCTCAACGTAGGTAGTTTATTTTTCAATTAGTCCTGGCTACAGAATACACGTGTCACACATAAAAACGACCAAGGAGCAAAAGCGAAATTTTGAACTGAAACAATTTCAAGGTGAATAAGTACAATTCAAATCCACCTACTTACAATGCCTACCAGGCAATGCAGCGGTAACAGCTTTGAAAGTTCACCACTAGTCTACAACGGATAAACAGAAGTCTGAACAATACGTTTATCCAATTGAAGTATTCTGACCTATTCCAGTGGACATGATCCGAGGCCGAAAATCACGAATAGAAATCTATTTAACCCCACCGTCAAAATGGCGGATGTGTACACTTACGCGGAATTTAGAGACTGGTTGATGTATTCCCTTTCAACCAAGCACTTGCAACTCCCAAAGAACCGGCTTAAAGAACGACGGCATCGCAAAAGCACTTCCCCCGTTTTTCCGACGCCAGGCCTCCAAGTACCTGCATTTGCCGACGTTTTATCGGCTGCACTACTTACTCTTAGCCCGAAAATGTCCTCCGCCCACGGCTGGTGCGAGCGAGCCGACATTTTCTTCAGAGTTTGTATTGGAATTCCCGGGGAATGGCAGCCGCGGCGGCTTGCAACCGAAGGGACCCCGTCAGGTCACTGTCTTGACTGGTGCGTTTAGTATTTTTTTCCTGCACACAGATTTAAGCCTTACCTTTTGTTTTTGGAAAGTTGTGAGAGGGTCCCTATGAGCTGCCATGACAGTCACATCCGGGCATTGAGCTGCTTGTGGAGACGCCGGATTGCTGCGGCCGAGCGGCGGCCCCGGGGGAGGCGCTGCTGGACTGGCCGGGCCTGGCCTACACTGAACCGGGAGTGGGGGAGGTGGTGGTACCTGACACTCAACTTCCGTCAAAATCGCTGCGACTCTTCCTGTTCGAAAATTGCACACCAACCGAAGTGTCAAACTGAAACAGTAGCAAGTGGAGAAGGTTCCATTTTTGATCACACTCTGAAGGATCACTTGGTCAGGAGGCCTTCTGTCTCCCATTGCAAACATCGTTTAAATCCATATATTGGAGTCTCCTTTCTCAAACATCAATTTAGAATCTGTTTGATTCTTATTGAGGGAAAAATATAATTTTTAAAAGGACAGAATGAGCATGTAGTTTTATGTGCTCTTAAGCACTGATGTGAATATTCAGAATAAAGAAGGCGAAACACCAGTCAATCTGAATTTACAAGTGTGGGTTGTGCTGCAGGTGACTAAAAAACTGAAACAATCGTCAGCAAACAAGATTGTCCTGTGTTGCATAGTGCACTTTTTTCAGATCGCTTTTAGTAGCAATATATTTTGCCAAAGTCTATTCCAATCTATCTGTATCTTAGAACTATTTCGCTGCTTATGTAACATATGGCACGTTATTAGAGAAATTGGAACTATTAATGTTGTCTCTTGTTAGTAGTTTCTGACACCTTCTCCACAATTGAAGTGTCATAAATAAATATAATAAAAATAGAACCTTCAAGTCTTCCCCATTAAGAAAGATGCTTCCAAGACAATGAGATAGTAGAAACTGCCGATGCTGGAGAATCTGAGATAACAAGGTGTAAAGCTGGATGAACACAGCAGGCCGAGCAGGAAAGCTTTCCTGCTTCTCTGATGCTGCTTGGCCTGCTGTGTTCATCCAGCTCTACACCTTGTTATTCTCATCTTCCAGGACAATGTTCTTCAAGCTAAACAGCAACTATTCCCTGTAAAAGTCACCCTGTCTTGAGATAGGCCCTTCACATCAGTTTTGCAAATAAATGAAAATAAAACTGTTTCAAATTGATTTGGTAATTTAAGAAAAGGCTCCATCCACCTCACCAGCTATAAAGTATATATTATTGTATTAAATGAAAGAAGAAGTTTCTTTTATATAGCACCTTTCATTTCCCATGCAACCAATAAAGTATTTCGGATTGTAACCATTGTTGTAATGTAAGTAAACTGCGATCATTACGTACAGCAAGATCCTGCAAAAGGAAATAACTAGATCAGTTTTTCTTCATCCATTGGTTAAAGAACAAATCTTATAGCACAAGAGGGTTGCAACCAGTTTACAGACAGATATTGATATGTTAAATAAGTGGGCAAATTGAGTTTGATGTGGAAAATGTGGCATTGTTCATTTTTTGAAGGCTAAACAAAATAACTATTATTTAGTTAGAGAAAAACTGCAGAAAAATGCAATACAAAGGGACTTGGGGGTACTTGTACATGAAACACAGAAAGGTAGTGCACAGGTGCAGCAGGTAGTCAGGAAGGCGAATAAAATATTGGTCCTTATTCAAAGGGGGTTAGAGTACAAGAGTGGGGAAGTCCTATGCAACTGTACAAGGTGCTGGTTAGACCGCATCTGAAGTACTTTGAACAGTTTTAGTCTCCTTGTTTAAGCATAGATCAGTTAATTGTAAACAAAATTGCTGGAGATCACAGCAGGCCAGGCAGCACCCATGGAGGGACGAAGAGTCATCTAGACTTGAAAAGTTAGTTTGCTTTGTCTCCAATGGATGCTGCCTGAACTGCTGTGATCTCCAGCGTCTGCAGTAATTTGTTTCTTTCATCTCATTACAGGCAGTTCAGGGAAGGTTCACTGTGATGATCCCTGGTATGAGCAAAGGTTAACTAGATTGGGATTATACTCACTGGAGTTTAGAAGAATGACAGGTGATCTCATTGAAACATTTAGGAGCCTAAAAGGTCTTGACAGGGTAAATGCTGAGAGGATATTTCCCCTCAAGGTAAGTTCTAGGACCAGAGGGCATAGTCTCAGAATAAAAAGAGGTGCCAATTTAAGATTGAGATGAAGAGAAATTTCTCCTCTCAGAGGCTTGAGGGGCTTTGGAACTCCTTACTACAGGGAGCTGTGAGAGCAGAGTTTTTTTCTTTAAGGGTTGAGATAGATAGATTCTTGATCAGTAGGGAATTCAAGGGTTACAGGAAAAATGCAGGAGAGTGGATGTGAGGAATGTTGGATCAGCCATAGCCCTTTTGAATGGCAGAGCAGGCTGAAGGATCCAAATGGCCTACTGCTGCTCCTATTTCTTATGGACTTAGCAAGGATAATGCTCTTGTGCAAGCAACTCAATGGGCTTGTTTACACAAAATAGAAAGTTTCATTACTTATCTGAAAGACAATAGCTCCAACAATGCAGCAGTCTCATTTCTACAGTGGAAGTGCTAGCCTAAACTCCTAAAAACACTTCATTCAAGTATTGTGCTGGCTCCTTCAAAGAGTAGCTGTGCTGGATCCACGTTCCTATTTTCAAGTACATGTCCAATTCCACTTTAAAATTATTTATAAAATCAGATTCCATCACCTTTTAGATAGAGACTTGGATTCAGGTGCACAGAGACTAGAAATTTCCCTGCTTCACAAACCAGACCTTTAAAAATGGATGCCCAGGCATCAGAGTTTCAGTGTGGAGTCAGTGGCATTTGATTCTGGAAGAACAGATGAGGCTGCTGAGCATTGGAGTGGATGTCAAGGAAGCCTGACTTGAGGATCTAGCACTCTGTCTGAAGTTTAAAAAGAAGACTAAGACATATGAAATCTCTCCAGTCCTCACACTTTACACCCACAACCTCCCTCACGTACCACCATGCCTCCATACCAAAGTATGGTCCCTCACCTGGAACCCATGCCAAAGTATGGACTTCATTATATTGACAAAAAACTGTTCTTCATAAAAAGAAACATTTACTACATTTATATTCATTTAACTGAATAAAGTTATGATAACAAATACTTAGTTCAGTTGCACAATTGCTAATACCAACAAGCATTGGAATTCATAGTCCTGCATCAAAGCATCGATAATCATGTGTAACTATCAATCAGACTGTGAGATGGCAGCACCTGATAATGTAAACCATCGGGCTTACGTCAACAGTCAAAGTGAAATAGCAAGCAATCATTTCTAACACTGTCAAAAGACTTAAAGGGAAGGACTTTTAGATCTCATGACAGCCCTGTTTGGAAGGAAAGTTTGACACTTTTTACAGGTCCTCTTGATAGCTCCTTTTGATAGATTTCCTGGATTATTCATCCCACCTATAACAGTAGTATAACATTAGCAAATTCCAGTACTCTAGCACTATGGCTGTGCACGATGTGAAAGATTGCAACTCATGCCTCTGTTATTTCAACCATTACTTCTTCCAGCAACAGCATGAATCCCATTCAGAATACGAAGCTTACCAACTTTCAAAAATGTTAATCATTTTAGTATGTCTCCTCTATTACTAAGCAGTCCATAACTTCCCTTGTCTCTTTTGATATAATCTTCACATCATCAGGTTCCCTTCTGATGACAGCTACAAAATATTCACTTTACATTTTAGTCAAGTTTTCTGCTTCTACATGGAGATTTTCATTTAGATCTTTGAAAGCCCCAATAATTTCCTCAGCAAACCTCATACTTTATATATTAATAAATGTTTTCAGATACATTTAAACATTGTCTCTTAATATTCATTACTAATCTTTACCTCCATGTTAGCTTTTTTAGTTCCCCGCTCTACTTCCCCGATATTTTTTGTCATCAACTATATCTTGCTCCTGATATTTGTCACAGGCTTCTCTTTTCTGTTTCATTTTAACTTCTATATTCTTCATTTTGCAAAGCCCACTAGCACTAGATGCTCTACCTTTTCCTTTCAAAGGATTGTCTGGTTTGTACCTGAAATGTTTCTTTCCTAAATATTTCTCATTACTTTTGTAGCTGCTTTACTTCGAAATCTTTTCCAATTTATTTACACTGGGTCCCTTCTTAGATCACTGAAATGAGCTCTTCCCAATTGAGCATTCTTACCTTCAATATTTTGTCATCTCTTTCCTTAATTGTTCTAAACTGAAGTATGTTGTGAACACTGTTCACCAGATGATATCCAATTGAAATATACTCCATTTCCCTGCCTTACGAAGAAACTAACATACAAGTTAGGAGTATGAGTAGACCACTTGCCTGTTCAAGACTGCACAGCCATTTAATAAAATCACTGCTAATCTGACTATAGCCTTAACTCCACTTTCCTGCCTACCCTAATATTCTTTGACTCCCTTGTTAGTCAAGAATTTATCTGCCTCTGAATTAAGGATATTCTAAGACCCTCTTTCCACCAATTTCTGGGAAATTGGCTCATGCTCCTACGAGAGAAAAATAATTCACATTTCTGTTTTAAATGGGCAACATCTTATTTTTAAATGGTGTCCTCTGGTTTTATTCTCTCCCAAAAGAGAAAATATTTTTCAGCAGGGATAGTAGGAACTGCAGATGCTGGAGAATCTGAGATAACAAGGTGTAGAGATGGATGAACACAGCAGGCCAAGCAGCATCAGAGGAGCAGGAAGGCTGACGTTTCAGGCCTAGACCCTTTCTGAATATTTTTCAGCATCCACCTTTTCAAGCTCTTTCAGGATTTTACACATTTTAATCAGATCACATCTCATTCTTCTAAACTCCAGTAGATACAACTTTGCCTGTTCATAAGATAATCACACCATCCCATGTATCACTAAAGTAAACATTTTTGCATATTCTAACACTTTTACACCCTTTCTTAATAAGAAGGCCAAAATTGTGCATACTGATCCAGATGAGGCCTCATCGGCATTCGTTACAACTGTAATTAAACATCCATACTTTTAGGTTTCATTCTGTTTGCAATAAAGGATAAATTATGATTACCTTCTTACTCAGTTGCAGCATGTGCAGGCTATCATTTTGTGACTCATATCATATTCGCAACCCTGTTCCTCTGAGATATGCAATTTCTCTCCATTTATATAATATGCTGCTTTTATATTTTTCTGTCAGAGTGGATAAGTTCACATTTTCCCATATTATATTCCATTTGCCGAATTTTTGCCCATTCATTTAACCTATCTATATCCCAGACTCCTTATGTCTTGTTCACAATTTCCCCTTCCACATATTGTGTCATCAGCAAATTTAGCAACCATACGTTTGGTCCCTTCGTCCAAGTCATTGCTATAAATTATAAATAGTTGAGTTTCCAGCATTGATCCCTTTAGCACTCCACTTATCACATCTTCAAAACCTGAAAATGGCACATTTATACCTCCAGTTTGTTTCCTGTTAGCTAACCAATCCTGTACTCATGCTAATGTGATACCTTCTGCCACACGGTATTATTTTGTGTAGTAACCTTTGATGTGACATCTTTCCAAACAGCTTCTGGAAATCTTGGTATCACGTATCTATATGTTTGACTTCATCTACACTATTTGTTATCTCCTAAAAGAACTGCAATAACTTGGTCAAACATGATTCCCCTTTCACTAACCTGTGCTGATTGATTACACTGAGATTTTCTAAGCACTCTATTCTGAACTCCTTAATAATAGATTTAAGCATTTTCCCTAGAACAGATGATAAGTTAACCGGCCTACAGCATTCTACTTTCCATCTCCTTCCTTTATTATACATGTGTGTTACCCTTGTTACTTTCGAAATTGATGGAACTATTTCTAGAATTTAGGGAATTTTGGACAATTAGAACCAATGCATCTACTATCTCAGCAGCCACTTCTTTTAAGGCACCAGGATGAAGTCCATCAAGACCTGGTACTTGTCAGCTTTTAGTTCAAATTATTTTTTTTCTGTACCTTTTCTGTTGTTGGTGATTGTAATTATTTTCCTCTCTCGCTTTCTCTTCGTGGTTCACAATTATTTCTGTAATGTTATTTGTATCCTCTACGGTCAAGACAGATGCAAAGTATCTGATCAGTTCATCTGCCATTTCCTTGTTTTCAATACTAATTCCAAAGATTTTCTCTCTGGAGGACCAACACTCACTTTACTAATTATTTTAATTTTTTAATACTCTTACTGTTTTTTTATATTTCTAGCTAGTTTTCTCTTATACAATAATTTTCCCTTTTTATTAACCTTTAATCATTCTATGTTGTTCTTTTTGTTCTGCCCATTCTTCGTTATTCTTTTTGTTCTGCCCATTCTTCTTACCTGCAACTCATCTTTGCAGAATTATATGTTTTTTCTTTCAATCTTTAAATTCCTTTCTTAGCCAAAAGATGGAGTGTTTGAGTCTTTTTTCTCATTGGAATATATATTTTTGAATATTCTTAATATATTTCCTTAAATGTCTGCCACTGCATTACTAATGACCTATCCCATAACTTAATTTCCCAGTTTACTTTAGCTAGCTCTGCCTTCCTGCCCTTATAATTGCCCTCATTTAAGTTTAGAACACCAGTCTTTGTTAGACTGGAGACGTAATGGCTTCAACTTTACAGCTGTAATGATGGCAAGACTGTCAGCATTATCCTGTGATATTGACAGCAAGTTAGGGCATTCAAATGTGTGCAGTTATATGTGAAAAATCACAAAGCTGTTGTTTGTGATTCTGTGCTGCTTCACAAGACGTACTGTTGACATCCCTGCAGATAACAATCTTTAGAAATCACTGAATTTAGAAGAACGACGACTTTTGCATTCTAATATTGCTGATAAAACCCCACAAAACCAAGCCTCGTTAATGAAGTCAGTTTTTAACCATGTATTACATCATAACTTCCGCTGACCAACCATTCTGACCCTAGAAAATTAAACTTTTATTTGGGTAATAAATACTTGATGGCATCACCTTTGCTGGATGCCTGGAGTTTCCTTTGACTTGTTGCCAAATTATAGCTCATGAAAGAAAAGAGACAGTAACTTGGATACAAAATTAGCTTGGTTGGGGGACAGGAAACAGAGTAGTGGTTAACGGATGTTTTCTGTGTATGAGGAAGATTTATAGTGGTGTTGCTTAGGGGTAAGCATTGGGACTCTTGTTTTTCCTGATAGTTATTAATGATCTGTATTTTGATAAATAGGATACAATTTCAAACTTACAGAACTTGGAAGCATTGTAAACCATGAGGAGAACAATGTAGAAAAGGACATAGACAAGCTGGTGAAATAAGCAGACAGAAAGCAGATGAAAATCAATGGAGAAATGTGAAGTGAACCATTTTGGTAGGATGATCATGGAGAGGAAATAAAGTAAAAGGCACAGTCCTAAAAGGGGTGCAGGTGTAGAGTGACCTGGGGTATATGTGCACAAGGCATTAAAGCTAGCAGGTCATGTTGTGAGAGTGGTTAATAAAGCATACAGCATCCTAAGCTTTATTATTAGGGGCACGGAGTACAAGAGTAAGGAGGATATGTTGAACTTGTGTAGGGCACTCGTTCAGCCTTAACTGGAGTTTGTATTCAGTTCTGGGCACCATACTTTCAGAAAGATGCAAAGGCATTGGTGAGAGTGCAGAAAAGATTCATTTGAATGATTCCAGAGATGAGGAACTTTGGTTATGAAGATAGTTTAGTGAAGTTGGGACTGTTGTCCTCGGAGAAAAAAAAGCTGAGAAGGCATTCACAATCATGAGGTGGCTGAACAGAGAGAAGGAGAAATTGTTCCTACTCATGAAAGGATTGAGAATAAGGAGGCGCACATTTAAAATATTGTAATTGACGAAAGAAGCAACAGCACCATGTGGAAAAATGCATTCATGCATTGAGCAGTTAAGGGCTAGAACTCACTGCCAGGGAGTGTTGGAGGCAGGTTGAATTGAATTATTCAAAAGGCACTGTTATCTGAAAAAAAGGAATACACAAAGTTACAAGCAGAAATCAGAAGAATGGTACTAAGTGAATTGCTCTTTTAGAGACCAGGTGCACACATGCAAATAGCCTCCTCTGTACAGTAACAATTCTGTGATTCTGTGAAGTTAAAATTAACATCAGGAAATAAGGGAATTATCCCTGTAACTTGGTGATTCAGCATCACTAAAATAGATTATTTGTCCAATTATTCTATTGCTGTGTATGGCAACTTGTGTGCAAATTGTCTTCCATCTCACATTACAAAAGTGATTATACTTCAACAGCAAACAGTAAACAATAACTGGCTGTATAACATTTTAAAGTGTCCTGAAAGGCACTAAGTAACTGAAAGGTCTTTTTTTCCTTTCTGTTCCCTACGTTTATAACAGGCGCTATCCCAAACTACCTTAAATGTTTTACAATTGCTTGATACTATTGTAGCCAGGTGTTCATTCATATCTCCATGAACTGTCTAGGGATTTGCCCTCCATCTTATCTCCACTATTTGTTGGTCTGTAATGCACACCAAGCATTGTACTATTTTCATTTCTAATATTTAACTTTAACTATTTATGTTCTGTCGTAATTGAACCCTGTGTCATGATAGAATCCTTCCTTAATACAATTACCTACATTTGCCCCCACCTACACCTTTCTCACCACCCCCACAACATCTTATGGTATTTTGATAATCAAGAATTTTAAGACCACAAATCCAAATAACAGGCAGAAGCCATCATAACAAAGATATTTCCAATGGCTGAAAGGTACAGAACTAGGGGTCACAGTTTAAGGAAATGTGGTGGGTCATTTAAGACTGAAGTGAGGAAAAGTTTCATCACTCAGAGAGCGGTGAACCTGTGGAATTCTCTGCCATAGAAAGCATTTAAAGCCAAAATATTGCATGTTTTCAAGAAGATGTTAGACATACTGAAAACAACAAATGCTGGAGATCACAGCAGGTCAGACAGTATCCATGGAGAGAGCAAGCTAACGTTTTAAATCTGGATGACTCTTCATTAGAGCTGAAGTGTGGAGGGGGTCAGCATTTATAGTATAGTTTGTAGCGGGGATGCGGAGGTAGTGGGTGTAGGGTGCTTGTGGAGAAAAGATGGTGATAGTTCAGATTAAGTAATTGGAATATGAGAATAGTAGAACAATGGTGTGTCTCCTGCCAGACTTGAAAGGACAGCATAGTCCCACCAGGATGGGGGGAGGGGAGAGACGACATGGTAACAGACTGTAACAAGCTAAAAGAAAGCGAAGAAACAGTTCACAATTTGAAGGTGTTGAACTCAGTATTAAGTCCAGAAGGCTATAAAGTACCTAGTCTGAAGATGAGATGTTGTTCCTCCAGTTTGCACTGAGATTCACTGAAACACTGTGGCATGCAGAATACAGACATTTGGGTATGTGAGCAAGACCCTGCGTTAAAATGACCGGCTACAGGAAGGTCAGGGTCATGCTTGGACACAGACCGGAGGTGTTCTGCAAAGCGGTTACCCAGTCTGCGTTTGGTTCCTCGAATGTAAATGCAGTTCTTCGAGCTAAAGGGATCATATAGTTTGGGGAAAAATCAGCACAAGGTACTGAGCTCAATGTTCAGACACGATCATATTGAATCGCAGGACAGGCTCTTAGTTTCTATGTTTCTATATTAGCAATGCAAGATAAAGCTATATTAGATTATCCCATACCATGATGCTGGTAGCTGGGAAATGAAGATCAATGTGAACAAAATGCTCAATAGAAGTGACTTCCAAGAAGCTAAATCACCTGTTAAACAGTTGGAGCCCCCCCACTCTCGGAAAAATTACTGTGACCAGCAGTCTCTAATCTGGAGAGATAGTAGGAACTGCCGATGCTGGAGAATCTGAGATGACAAGGTGAGGAGCTGGATGAACACAGCAGGCCAAGCAGCATCAGAGGAGCAGGAAAGCTGACATTTGTTTTTGCAAAGCAAATTTTGCAAACCAAATGCAGACTGGGTTACCGCTTTGCAGAACACCTCCGGTCTGTGTCCAAGCATGACCCACCCACATGTCTGTATTCTGCATGCCACAGTGTTTCAGTGAATCTCAGTGCAAACTGGAGGAACAACATCTCATCTTCAGACTAGGTACTTTATAGCCTTCTGGACTTAATACTGAGTTCAACACCTTCAAATTGTGAACTGTTTCTTCGCTTTCTTTTAGCTTGTTACAGTCTGTTACCATGTCGTCTCTCCCCTCCCCCCATCCTGGTGGGACTATGCTATCCTTTCAAGTCTGGCAGGAGACACACCATTGTTCTACTATTCTCATATTCCAATTACTTAATCTGAACTATCACCATCTTTTCTCCACAAGCACCCTACACCCACTACCTCCGCATCCCCGCTACAAACTATACTATAAATGCTGACCCCCTCCACACTTCAGCTCTAATGAAGAGTCATCCAGATTTAAAACGTTAGCTTGCTCTCTCCATGGATACTGTCTGACCTGCTGTGATCTCCAGCATTTGTTGTTTTCAGTATGTCTAACATCTTCTTGAAAACATGCAATATTTTGGCTTTAAATGCTTTCTATGGCAGAGAATTCCACAGGTTCACCACTCTCTGAGTGATGAAACTTTTCCTCACTTCAGTCTTAAATGACCTTTCAGCCATTGGAAATATCTTTGTTATAATGGCTTCTGCCTGTTATTTGGATTTGTGGTCTTAAAATTCTTGATTATCAAAATACCATAAGATGTTGTGGGGGTGGTGAGAAAGGTGTAGGTGGGGGCAAATGTAGGTAATTGTATTAAGGAAGGATTCTATCATGACACAGGGTTCAATTACGACAGAACATAAATAGTTAAAGTTAAATATTAGAAATGAAAATAGTACAATGCTTGGTGTGCATTACAGACCAACAAATAGTGGAGATAAGATGGAGGGCAAATCCCTAGACAGTTCATGGAGATATGAATGAACACCTGGCTACAATAGTATCAAGCAATTGTAAAACATTTAAGGTAGTTTGGGATAGTGCCTGTTATTTCAATTAACTCTTTGAAGACTCGACCTAGAACTTTGCTGCCGATTCGGGTAGTGAGAGTTAGGAAATATCCCAGCTTGTCACGACTGTCTCAAGAAAAGGTACCCCATAAGGTAGGATCTTCATTCCAAGGGAGGCAGGTGTGGAATGGAGTTAGACCTGCTGCCCCCACCCCAGGCAGATTCGAAATGACCAAAGGGGTGAGTAAGCAATGAAAGATGCTGTTTAAAAGGCCTGCCTTTGTTCTCTGGATTTTGTCCCAGTTGCTTTCTTAAACACTAGGCCTTCTGGGACAAAATCCAGAGACCCCTTCATCCATCAATCCACTTCCCAACACTACACATGCCAATCCATACCCCTATCCAGCCCCAGTGGCTTCTCACATGACCTGCCCTCATGATGGATGGATTGAGAGTACATTTTGGTCTGATATCCATCTTGTAATTCCAGAGGTCCACAACAATCAAGGTACATTCACTCAGGAACTCTTCCTCCCCCACTGGCCAGGGTTCGCAGTCTCAAGGACTACAAGGCATGACATTGCATTTGCCATACCTTCTCACATGAGAAAGGTGCAAGAAAAAGGCTTATATAGCAGGATTTAGGGGATCATGGAGGGGGACTTCCTGGCAGCTACTTTATACCGAGGTCATACGGACACCTTCTTGGACCACCCGACATGAAGCCATGATGACTATTGTCAGACCTGCAGGAAATTCTACAAAAGTACATGCTTTCATGTTCCTGTGATGATAGTGGCAAGGATCTGTCCTCACACAATACACAGCAACGAAGAATCAGTCAATCATTCTGTATGTGGCCTTGCCCAAGTGGACATTACTGGGAATTTCCTGGAGTTTCATGGGGAAGGATGTCAGCAACAAAATATCTCTTTCCTAAGATTGTATACTTTTACTTACTGTTTTCAGATCTGCTGCAAGATATGAAGGAATTGCAGATGTTGACAGTTCTTCTTGCAGACCAACTACAGCAAAGAAATGTGTACAGTTGGAGACAGAAACGATTCCATCTGTGGCACAACAACAAAGAGAAGCAGTGGGACAAAATCTATTACAGAGTAGATCTGTGGGATGGAATAGAATCTGCAGGCTTAGGTGCAGCTATCTGCAAATGACTGAGTTCCAGTGCAGAGGAAGAGTAAGTATGTCCCAAACAATCATGTTACACTATACCAGCTGCTGGACAAGAATACATGGTCAAAAGGACTGGGTGGCTGTCCCATCCTGAAGTTACAACTGCTGTCCATTTCTTTGTTAGCAGATCGTTTCACGAAGCTATTGGGGATCTCTCTACAATTTCACAGTCCTCAACTTCTCACTCCATCCAGGATGTCATTGATGCTTTCTTCACAACAGCCCACCAAAACATCTCCTTGCTCTTGATGCAGGGAGACAGGCAGTAAGGGCATTTGGATTCTCAGCTATCGCTGATTTCCTACAGTTCAATGTGCAATCAATTGCACTACAGTGGCAGTCAGATCCAACAGTCTTTGTGTTTAATGTTCAAATCATTTGTGACCATAACAGCCAGATATTGTGTGTCCACGATAGATGTCTCAAAAGCTGCCACAATTTGTACATACTGGATCACTCACAGGTGCCACCCTCTTTCAAGGTCCTTGGCCCATTGAAGGATGGTTGCTGGTTGACCAGGGATAGCTTGACCCCACCCAGCTAATGGCACCTCTGTGAAACCTCTAGGCTAAAGCCCAGGAGAGCTACAAGTTACCCATGTTTTGATCAGGGCCACTGAAGAACAGACCATAAGCCTCTTGCCGATGAGGTTCTGTTACATGGATCAGTCAGACAATGCCAGACAAGCTGTCCCACATCATAATGGTTTCCTATGCCCTCTACAATATCAATGGTCAAAAAGGAAATAAATTGGATTAACAGAAGATACATAGGTGAGAAAAATCTCTGAAGGAAAAGATGAGGGTGAGGATACTGAGATAAGCCAGGTAGACCATCAAAGATAGGAAGACGGCCATGGTCCATGAAAAGGCCAGAGAACCTAATAACGACCTGCTTCCAGGATGCTGAGCTGGGTTAAGAATGATCTGTTTCTGTTACTATTTTACTTGCTTAATTGGCTGTCAGCCCTCAATGTTGTAGCATGCCCTTGAGAATCAAATTATAGGACAGACATTTCCCTCCAGGAGCCTGTAGAATATGACAGATTCTGCCATCAATCCCAGAGCATGTGCAGGATGTACCAGGTAGACAATGCAGGCCCTAGTTTCTCCCGAGACCTTGGTGTTAAACTCAGTGTGCCCAAAAAATATCTGGAGAGATTTGACTGCAATCCCCAACTTATTGATGTACGGTTCCCTGATGGGTGATGCAATTTCTAGTCACCCAATTGGCTAATTATAAGAGAGGTACCAAGGTGTGGTGATTGCAATGCAACACTTATTTCTGCTGGTTCAAGATGCTTCACAACTTTGACAATGGGTAATTTTAACCAGTATTATTGGGATAATAAGACTACAGCAGACATTAGAATAGCACATAAGTGACTGTATGTTTACAAAAGTGCACATTATATACAATGTTTAGGGACCCATGCCAGTGACATGCCCTTAGAAGGTATTTTTTTCCTATCCCTCCCACTACATCTAGGTAGAGGGAGCCTGCTGACTGGTACACCCTGATGATTTTGAAGAGTTGGATGGTTCCCTTTGGGGGACTTTGGGCCTAGAGGGCCCTGGCCTGCTGAGAGTCTCCTTCACAGGTGCAGGCTTTAACTGCAGGAGGCAGTGAGATCACAGGCAGGGGAAGAGAGAGTTGCATGGCAGCTCTGTGTCCTGAATGAAGCTGGGTGCTTGTATGTTGCCCCTTCTCCCTGTGGGTGCCTGTTGGTGCAGGCTCCTTGAGACAATGATGTACCTGGAGTGAAGTTGAGGTGCCCGCAACCTGACACCTTGCTTTTGATGTTGAGCAGGCATGTCTCGGCGATAAATTGTAGTTTCTACTGCATGTCCTAATGGGATTATGCCTTAGTGATCTACCATGTATCTACTACATCAACTATACATAGTGGTACTACTGAATTAGTTAGTGAAGATGCTGGGTAGTTTATACAGAGCAATGTATTTGCCTTTCTGCTTGTCTGAGAAGAGCAGAGCTCAATGTTATATACTGAGTTGCTGGTCCATTGATGGCTCCCTGTGAAAGGTTGTGATCTTCTCCAGCCGGTGCTACAGCCCTCTCTTCAATGTTTATGATGAATATGATATCCTGCACATCCTTCCCTCTCTTGCCCCTCTCAGCCTAGTTATGGGCCAGTTTTTCCTGCAATATCCTGAGATAAAAAGGAATGAGTGTGATGGGAATGGGTACACGAGCACTATGCGAGCATGCAAAACCATGTCAGATGATGAGACATTCCGGTGAGTGAATAGGAAGCTCAGTGGGCAGGAAGGATGAGTAGTTTGAGAGGATGAAGTAGGTGTGGGCCTTTGAGAACACAGGATGCACGTAATGCTGGAGCTTTCAGTTCATCTCGCACTTATTCTTGAAAGTGTAGAAGCTCAATTACTTTTCTCCTGCACTGTTTCCCATTCTTCCATTGAAATGAACTGAAAAGCACATAATCACGTGAGATAACCTGCCCTAAGCATTGGCGGATATTTTGCCATTGAACATGCTCAACACTAGGCTTCAAATTTAAAACTTCCTCCACATATTTTTTTCAGCAATACTAAATGACAATATAATGAAGCTCCTCACCAATTAAATGTATGGGTTATTTCACTGTGTGAAATTTCCTCTGACCTTTTGCCATGTACAATGTAAGAATAGCTGAGAACAATTTCTAGGATATGCAATAAATGTATACACAGATGAACCCAAAATCTTCTCAACAATTTAACATTGCAGAACTAATTGTTGCATCAACATTGTTGTTGAAGCTTAAGTCATCAAAACTACCTGAGCAGAAATACCAAATAAGAATTTGGAGATATTAAAAACAAAGCATTTCACATGTCAGTCAAATCAATATATCTGTGATATTTTATATTGGCAGAGACACACCCTTTGGGATTGACTTGAGGATTGTTTCCTAAAAGTAGACAAAACAGAGAAAACTGAAAACAGAAAATTGGCCAAGGTCACACTAAGTGGATTTAGGTGAATCTTTGTACAAGAAGTTATCTAGTTTGAATCATATATTTTTGGGTGCCTAAAATCCAAAAAAAAATCAAAATTCAAATGTCATTACTATAGCTGAACACCATCTCTGCAAATTAAATGAAGTTAGCCGCCATGGTTACACAAGAATTATAGATTGATTAAAGGAAATATGTTTAGACAGTGTTATGAAATCAGTCTAGTAACAAATAATGTATTAATAAAAGGGTAATAATCTGTCCTTGTCCAGAATATTCAAAGCCATTCAGTAAATGAATTTTTTTTGAATACCGTTGAATTAACAAACAAACAAGGGCTACTCACCCTAGAACTTGAAAATAAAAGAAAATTAAAAATAAGATTTACAAAATAAAATAAACTGTTTTATGAAGCAATAAGCCTAGATATTCATTCTATAGGCATATGGATTGAATAAGATAGATATTAAAGCTGAACATCATACCACAGAAGTAATTTATTTGAAGTGTTTTTTTCATATCCAAAAGATTTCATTCAATACTTAAATTCCTTCTTTTACAGCAATTTTGATCTAACAAATACGAAACACAAATAAAACTGCGAAGAAAGCACCAAAGAGATCTCTATGAGTTCATCAAAATTAGGGACTTAGTTTATTGAAATTCACTCAACTGAAACATAAAACTTATTTAAAGGGTAAAACCTGCCCAAATGAATGACACACACACTCACACACATATTAGCATGCAAAAAAAGAGAACAAGTTACAGGGTAATGGGAGACAGAGTGAAAATAAATTACAGCTCTTTGGTGAAGGATCTTCCACAAGGGGAAGCATTTTCTTAGCATCTCCCCATTCAGCTCCCTCAGAATTTTATCTGATTCAGTAGGATCACTATTCTTGTAAAGTCCAATGAGTATAGACCAAATTACTCCACCTTTCCACATAAGACAACTCGTCATCCTCGGAATCAGTCTAGTGAATCTCCTCTGAATGGCAAGTATATCCTGCTTAAGTAAGGAGACCAAAACTACACACAATACCATAACTATGTCTCACCAATAGTTTTAGCAAGGCTTCCCTGTTTTGCAATGCATCGCTTTGCAATAACAGAAATGTTCCATTTGTCATCGCAAAGAATCGCTATACTTGCATGATAACTTTTTGTAATTTGTTACAAGAACACCCAGATCCCTCTGTACTGCAGCATTATACAGTCTCTCTCCATTTAAATGGTATTCCACTGTTTTGGTCTTTCTACCAAAAATGAACATCCTCACATTTTCTCCCACATTACACTTCATTTGTCAATCTTTTGCCCAAATAACCTATTGGTATCATTTTACAGACTCTTTGTGTCCTCTTTACAAAATGCCTTCCTACTTGTTATTGTCTCTTCAGCAAATTTGCTTATGGGCTGATTCTTACCAGAAATTAGCTCAGCATAATTTTTGATGAATTTCATGGAGGGTTTCTTCCAATTAGGTGGAGTGAGTTTTCTCATGCTATCATCCGTAACTCAGCTTGTTACCTATGCACCACAGACTTATCACATATTGCTTGTCGTATTCTGCCTCTCACTGTAGACAGAAGTACTCACCACCATTGGAACATCTGGGATACTTGGCAACAATGATTGAAGTTCAGTCATGAACCAGTTCAAGCACTGATAGTCCAGAATTGCCATTCACAGTGCACATAATGGGAGTGAAACCAGAAATCAATGTTTTCTGGGATACACGGATGGCATGGCTGACACCGCATTGCACATACAAGTGCACAATCTCACATCGATCGCTGTTTAATATCCAAGTCTCAAAGCTTACCCATTCTTAGCCCCATCCCATCTTAAAGCCATCACATACAGAAAAGCTACAAACAGGCTACTTTATTTCAAGCAACAACAAACTTACAATCATTGAATGATCACTGTTCCCAATACTCAGCTACTGGACCCAAGTGTCAATGAACTCCTGGCTGCTTTGTTGCTCCCAGAACTGCACTACTCAATTATGCTGAAAGTGATGTATCTTCTCAATGTCCTTATCTTTCTCCTCGAAAGACTGCTGCTGTCTCCCAGCTCTTTAAAATACATCAGATCCCCTCTTTGCCTGCTGTAGTTGTGCAGAGCATGGCATGCTAGGATAAACTGTCCAGAGTGTATTGTAAGGCTTCCAAACATCAATCCAAGTAATGAGAGCATCAGCTTCGGAGCCCTATTTTATGCTCCACCAGGGGCCCTGGATAAAAATTGGGCTGCATTGTAACCACTCTTGCTCTGAGTCAGGGGTGCATAATGGAGTCATCGCTTATTGTCATAGAGGGTAATCTTTAGTTTTCCAGTAACCAACTTTGTAAGGTATCTAACCCTTGCAATAAATCAGGAAGATGAGTGTTGTCAAAAATATATGCGCGATGGCAACTCCAACAGCAGCAAGTGCAGACTTGTAAGATGTGGTACGGATGGTCACAGGTGACTTGCACATTGAGGAAATGGAACAGGTTTTTTTCAGTGAAATCAACTGTGTTATGATATGTCCCATTTAGCACAATATGCATGCAGTCTGTCATGCCCTGCACTTAGGGAAGCCAGCGATGTTACCATAGCCTACTGCCCAGGCTGCAGCACCAATCTCGTCATGGGGAAAATGAGATGAAACGTTGTGATCTTGCATAAATTGCAAAGTGACAACCTTGATATCTTTGTAGATTCAGATTGAGAGATCCCACACAGATCCCATATGAAACTCTAACACTGCTCTCACCTTGATGGTCACCTGGATAGGATGGCCACCCACTCCTTCAGGTCACTGGCCCCATTCCAGCAATTCACAGTGTTCTATGACAGCTTTCTAAGATATCCTTGGTCTGTTGTGATATTGTGCCTCACTCCTCTGGAGAAAATGGCATTATGGGCAATAGACTCTGGCCTTCTGTACCTCTGGACATCCTGAAGGGACCTTATGCAGCAATCTTTTTGTGTGGAGGCTGTTTGGCAACTGATAGAAGTTGCTGCTGGTCCTGGATTTGTGGACCTGAAAGTGTCCAGTAACAGCCAACTGTCTTCCATTCAGTCATTTTATCTGCAAATTCCTGGTTGACAAAGGAATAAAACACTTTCAAAGAAAGTGAAAAGCCAAATCCTCAAGCAGTGAATGAAAAAGAGTATCAGTGTGCAAACAAACTTTTGTCAATGAGAAAAATCCAAAAGAAGTTGGGAAAAAAAAATAAAAGAAGCAAATCATCGACTCCTGTGGTCCAAAATGGTGCCATCAAATTGTATTTTTCTTTTTATTAACTTCCTGTTGCACCCTTAATATCCATGCTTTGACTGTCTTTGTCGGTTTGTCCATATGAGAAGGGCATAATTTAAAAGGGGAAGAGTTTAAATGATAGAGAGTTATAAGTTAGCAATTCATATTTGCCAATTACCATTGGTTAAAGACAATTTGATTGTAATAAAGCTTTTTATTTCTTGTTAAGAACAGAAATCTGGTGAACGCTTTTTTTAAACATTATGTCATCTGTCAGATAAATTGAGGACTTTGGTTAATTTAACTAAATCTTTTCACATTTATAATGACTCCTGGAATAGTGTGGCTTGATTTCCAGTGCACTGTCCTATTGAGTCATGGCGAAGTTTAGAATGTTTGTAGTCAGGATCTTTTGAAACAAAGACAATATAACAATAGATATGCAGATGGCGAATAAAAAAGAAATAAAAGAAAACACCAAGTTTTGTACTATCAGAAAATAAGATGGCACTCGAAACTGCTAAAGCCTTCCTGCAGGTGGAAAAGATGTCCCTGATGAATTTAGAAGAGATTCCAGATCCAGGTTGATTGAGTTGGTAAGTAGATCAGAAATGGAATTACTTATTGGATAAAAGAAGGAAGACATAATTGAAAGACTAGCACAGAATTTGGGCTTAATAGAGATGCAGGAGAAACCCAGGCACTCCAAGTAATGAGATATCAGAATCAATTCATATTGAATTACATTTAAAGCTGTTTGCACATGAGGAAAGAACCTTTTGTATTAAGATCCCATGATGAAGAGCAAAGGGGTTCAATTATTGGATAGGCAGCAGTAATAACTGACAATTATGAGATGATGCATAATATTAAGCCTTTTATCTGTCACCCTCATAAACTACAGAAAGATACAGAATGGGAGGGTGAAAAGAAGGCAAATAGCCAGGGTAAATAAAAGACAACTGGGAATGATCCAATATTTCCTCCTCAGATCAGAGAGGAAAATGCTGAGGGTGGAGGTGAAAATCAAAAGGCTAAGTGTTTGCATTGTAATGGGAACATAGAAAAACTATTCAACCCATCAAGCCTACCTGCTATTCAGTCATGGCTGATAGAACCCTTCAATGCCTTTTACTCACCCTCTTACCATAACCCTGTACAACTTAGGTAAATCAGAAATCTTATAATCTCAACTTCAATAATTTTCAAAAACTGAGCTTCTACAGCCTTCTCAGTTAGAGAATTCCAAAGGTTCACAACCCTCTGAGTAAAAGAAACCCTCCTCATCTCCAAGCTAAGAGGCACCCCCTTATTTTTAAATTGTGCCAAGGGAAACAGCATCTACACTGTCTATCCCTTCAAGTGTTTTGTAAGTTTCAACGAGATCACCTCTCATTCTCTGAAACTCCAGAGGAAACAAGCCTATTTGCCCAATCTTTCTTTGTAGGTCAGTCTGTCATCCCAGCAACTAGACTAGTGAACCTTTGTAGTAATGGCAATAATATTTTTCCTAAGATGAGGAGACCAAAACTGACACAGTACCCCAGGTGCAGTCTAACCAGTGCTTTATAATAATTTAAGCAGGACTTCAGCACTCCTGTATTCAAAAGCTCTTGCAATAAAGGCCAGCATTCCATTAGTCTTCCTGCACCTTCATGTTAGCCCTGAGTGACATATCAACAAGGACATCTTGGTTCTTTTGTACATCTACACTTTCAAACCTTTTAGCATTTGTTCCTCTCGTTCCTCCTACCAAAGTGGATAACCACACATTTTATAACATTATATGGGGAGGCAATGGCCTAGTGGCATTGTCACTGGACTGTTAATCCAGAGACCCAGACAATGTCCTGAGGTTAATCCAGAGACCCAGATAATGGTCTGAAGACTTGGATTTGCATCTCACTATGGCAGACAGTGGAATTTGAATGCAATATAAATCTGGAATAAAGAGTCTAATGACGGCTATGAAACCATTGTCAATTGTTGGAAAAAACACCCATCTAGTTTACTAGTATCCTTTAGGGAGGGAACCTGCGATCCTTACCTGGTCTGGATTACATGTGACTCCAGACCCACAGCAATGTGGTTAACTGCCCTCTGGGATGGGCAATAAATGCTGGCCTAGCCAGTGACACCCTCATCCTGTGAATGAATTTTTAAAATATTAATGCCATGGATGTGAATGTAGAAAGCATAATTAGAAAGCTTGCAGATCACATGAAAATTGGTGGTTGTATTGAAAGTGAGGAGGATGGTCTTAGGCTTTAGTCTGATATTGATCAGATGGTAGATTGGGCAGAGCAGTGGCAGATGGAATTTAATTCTGATAAGCGTGAGGTGATGCATTTTGGGATGACTGTTAAGGGAAGGATATGCATAGTGAATGGTAGGTCCCATTCATTAAGAAACAAGGGGACCTTGGTATACAAGTTCATAGATCCCTGAAGGTATTAGCATAGGTAGACAGGCTGGTGAAGATGCTTACAGAACTCTTGCCTTCATTAGCCAATGCTTAGAATTTAGGAGCAAGAAAGTCTTGCTACAACTTTATAAAATATTAGTTAGGCCACAGATGGAATATTGTGCACAATTCTGGCTGCCACACTATCAGAGGAACATTGACTGAACTGGTGAGGGTGCAGAAGAGATTCACCAGGATGTTGCCTGGAATGAAAATTCTCAGTTATGAAGAGACTCTGGAGAGGGTGGGTAGGCTGGGTTTGTTTTGCTTGGAGCAGAGAAGATGGAAGGGTGGGGATCTGATTGAAGTGTACAAAATTACGAGGCATATGTAGGGTAGATTGTGAAAATCTTTTCCCCATGGCAGACGTGTCTAAGACCAGAGTGCACAAGCTTAACGTGAGGAGCGAATGATTTGGAGGAGATCTGAGGAAGGTTTTTCCACCCAGAGGGTGGTAAATATATGGAATGCACTGCCTGAGAGGATGGAGGAGGCAGGTACTCTCGCAACATTTAAGAAGCATCTGGATAAGTACTTAAAATGCCAGGGCATAGTAGGCTATGGACCAAGTGTGTGTAAATGAGATTAGTGTAATTTGGTGTTTGTTGGTCAGCATAGACATTGTAGGCCAAAGGGCCTATCTCTGTAATTCTATGAATGATTTGGTATGTCTTTGTCAATTGAGCCTCAGAAAGCAGATTCTGAGTTAAACAAGTTAGCACAGGCAGATCACATTGAAGCTGAGCTTGATGGAGTTCCATGGTACTATTACATTAAGAACATCCTCACAGAGCATCAGATGAGGGGTGTAGAGTTGGATGAACACAGCAGGCCAAGCAGCATCATAGGAGCAGCTGCTTGGCCTGCTGTGCTCATCCAGCTCTACACCTTGTTATCTCAGATTCTCCAGCATCTGCAGTTCCTACGATATCAGATGAGGGGTGAATGGTTGTTCATCAAATAGGATACTGCTGGAGTATTTTAAGGAGATATTGCAAATAGCACATGAAATTCCCACGTTTGGACATGGAGTAATATGGAAAACTTAAGCACCAATAAAATTGTTGTGTGGCATAAGCAACTCATCAGCTAACTTTTGGAAGAAATTTTGTTTAAGGTACATTGTTTCCCTTTTAATAGAATATCATAATTAGCCCACTCATGACAAGATACTGATTTAAAAAAAGTCCAACAAATTAAAATCGAAGGGCATTGTGAATCAGTTGTCCCTGTTAGGTAAGAAGCACATGCACCACTCCTAGTGAACCCTTTTATGTACCTATACATGTATAAGGATGCTCAGACAAAAGAAACACAGCATTCAGTGCCTCAGGTTAACTCATAAAGGAGTACCAATTTAGGCTTGAAGACAGCATTCATATTTCCAAATGAAATTATAGTATTCTCAAAGAGCAGGAAACATGATGTTAGGAATTGCTGAAGATGAATCTAACTGTACATCATGTCCAGTTACCTTTGACTCACATAGGGGGAATTTAATTTAGCTAGCAGACTGTATTAAGCTTACAGGACAATATGAAGTTCGAACCTGTTGTTGAAGACAAAGATGTGGTCGCACTCACTGACTGCAGTGGATTTGCCTTTCTTTAGTAGTGAGAGGAGTAGCTAATCAGTTTTCCCCGAAGGGAATTGGTGATGGGGAATATTTTTCTTGCCTCCTCATCATGCTGCTGGCTCCTTTGAAATACAAGGTCTACAACTACAACCCCTTTCTCCTGAGGTACACCAAATGAATAGATCTTCCTGCAAAATGAAATTCTGTAGGATTCAGTGTTCCATCAAAGACTCTGGTTAATGTATATTGACAAGCATCTCCAGTTCAATGCAGCTGACCACGTGCAGTTCTTTTACATTTTCTCACTAGATGTGATTAGCAGCTGCACAGATGGTGCAAAACGCAATCATTAAAAGTAGAACTTGTCGCTTTAATTGTTAGCCGAGAGAGGTGGCATGATTAACTGGCATAAATGTATTGTGCCAGCTGCCAGCACACAGACCACTCATAAAAGATGTGTGTTGTTGGTCACAGAGCAGTGCGCACATATAGAGTGCGAAAACCTCAAAAATTCAGCCTGACATTTTCATCTCTAGATTTGATTATTCAAATACTCTCTGCATTAGGCGCCCCATCGTCTGTAAACTCCAGCTCACATAAAGCTGTTTTGACTGCATCCTGTTCTAAGGTCTGTTCACCCAAATGTATTCAAGCTTAAGTTAAACATTCTCGACTTCCAAACTTCCTCCATAAATTTAGCCTCCCTATAAATCCGTAACCTCCACCAGCATTATAACCCCATGAGTGCATTTTTTTGTATCTCACATCCACCTTCAAACCACTCACATCAATAAAGAATGGAAGAGAAACCGTGAGCGCAATATATGTAAAGGAAGCAACAGCCAGCATTTATCTCGTGCTTTGAAAATGCAGGAGGGTTATTAAATAAACTTTGACACCGAACCGTTTGAGAGTAGAAGATAGTCATGAAGATATTTAAAAAGACCCAAAGACAAATAGAGCAAAGAGAAGAGTGAACCGCAGAATGACAAGATCAAAATTCGAGGGAAAATAATTACACACACACAAATTCCTCCTCAGTGTCAACGAAAGTGAAAGATGTGCCTTGTCATACAGCACAGAAACGGATCCTTCGATCCGACCAGTCCATGCCGAACATTATCCCAAACTAAACTATTCCCACCTGCCTGCTTCTTACCCATATCCTTTTAAACCTTTCCTTCGTCTGTGATTTGACATAGAACTCTAAACGGAACTTGCTGCTCATTACTTGCCTTCAAACTACCTCTTTATTTCCCCCCAGTTCTTTTAACATTCTGCCAGTGAATTCAGTGCTCTATATACCGTTACGTTCAATTCAAACATACTTTTTTTTATTGACTCGTTGTATTCGTGGTTTTAATACTTTACATTCTCTCGTTCAATTTTGACAAATGTTTATTATGGCTTTCTTTCGGTTCAGTTTACTTTAATCTCATTCGGCTGCGAATTCCCTCGTGTTGATACGCATCTTGACCTCCAGTCCAACTCAATTTTTAAAAAGTTCCCATCTTTGTGTTTTATTTCGGGAATGACATCCACAAACTGCTTAGATAGCGAATGCCAAACTGAACACCAGAATTCATTACCCCGTATAAACGCGAACCAACCAACACTGTGCTCCCCGAAAACACAGAAATATAGTTTTTCTCTTGGTGAGTCGGGTTGTAGTCAGATTTGAGATGAAGTGAGGTGGGTTCAGGAGACTAAGGCTTTCGGAAACAACACAACCTGAGAAATGTTAACTTTGTAACTCATACAGACGGCGTGAAAGTGACTGGGAAAGCCAACTAAGCTGAACACCATACAACTGGAAAAACAACTTTTTAAAGAATGCGTATACTCCAAATAATTGGCTGCGGAGAGACAGTACATTATGTAATTTTTTGGCTTTGGTCTGTGAGTCTGTTAAATAAAGAGATGCAAAACTACAAATCAGGCTGTTGGTGTTCTATGTGGTCCCGGAAGTGCTTGTGTCCACAATGAATATACACGTTGCTCTGGACTCAATACTTCCTGTTGCAGTTTTATGTTTGTAATTTACATTCAGACTGTCAAGTGTGTTTTCAGATCGTAGATCAGTTTTGCTGTCAACACACACACACAAAATAACTTTCAGCTGTGATGTGCAGAATGTTTTTGCAATCGCAATTGAAACTGGCCATTAGCGAGGTCAAGCCTTATTCATCAGTAAATGTCAGGTTTGTTTGGTGAATACGAACAATTGATTAGTGTTAATTTGTTGGGTTGATAAGGACGAAATAGGTTTGTGATCTGTTCAGTCTGAATACTGAACCGCAGCACTGTGTGCTTTTGGTTACAGGCACGCTGTCTTCTTTTGCAGACTAATTTAACTTCGCATTTTGATGAATCCGATGGAGCTGGGGGAACAGTGGTGGAAAGGACAAGTGGTTGCTGACATCCATCAGGCTCTTCGTATCAAGGTACACCTCTTATTCTAAACAGAGTTACAGAACTGCTAAACTACAAACTGAATTTCCGCAGGCTCCTTTCCCTTGTCAGAATCGGGACGAAGAAAGTTTTTTTCCCCCCATTTAACCATCAAGCTAGAGATGTGTGGAGGCTGACTTCTAAATATCTTTATTTGAAGGAGTTTTTTTTTTATTAAATAAACCCGATTGGCCTCTCCCTTAATGTACATGTCTGTGTGATCGAGGCAGTGTTTCGTTTTTCATATTTGAGAAATTTTCTTAATAGGACTCGTCGATATAATGTGAGATACTTGGTTCAAGTAACACGAACCATATGAAATATAGTTCTAGAAATAATATTAATACTTGTTCTTTTAAAACTAATTTTGTCAACTTTCTTTTAATTTATTTCTTTGAAGCTCGCTTTAGGATTGTTAACCAAAGAATGGTAACCATCAGACTTTAAAAGTAAATCGAGAACCACCTCACTGATTTAAGACGAAATTGACTAAGAGGAGTTAGGTTGGATTGGGGGTTGTTTACACAGTTTGCATATGTTACACTTTGCACAACAGAATCTAACAGATTTATCATCAGTCAAATATCTGGATTTGGTAAAGGATCCTTCTGAGAGCTCTGGATCAAAACTTGGCCACAAATCTAGGCTGCACCTGTACTACTACAAGAATAATGAAATTACTGAATGTCTATATAACTGTTCACATTAATTTGTTGGGGATGGAGGGGAAACTACCAGAGCATGCAGTCAAGCTTTTGCCATTTGATATATTTGGCATACAATTTGGTGACTGTTTTTGGAAAATTGAATCTAGTTTTAAAGACATTAGGGTTTCAATACATGTACTCTCTCACAAAAATTGATGTATATTTAATTTATGACTTTCTGGGATTTGCAATATGGCAAAATAAAATATTAATTTCTGATTTTTATTGCAACTTATTTGATACTTAAGCCTTTCTGATGTTGAGAAATGGGACCTTAAAGTTGTGTAGTCAGACTCTTTCCTTTGTCTTGATCATTTTTACTGTACTTGTGTGAAAATGCATTGGTATTCCATGGTCCTTTAGTGAGAGGATCAAATTAAGCCAAACTATTGTTTTGTCCGACACAAATGGCTCACAAACTTTTTTATTCTGAGGCAAGTATGATATTCCGGTGTACGTTTCTTTCTCATTTTAAATGCAAGTTTTTTTTTTGCTACCACTATAATTTATTGGAAAGGAAATTGCAACATAAAAAGACTCATCTAAAAGTTGTAGTCAATTTCAGTCTTTCATTTTTTAAGCTGAATGTGTTTCACACAATGTGATACAACTCCCATCAAGGCTTACATCTTGGCTCACCAAGAATTACATTCAGAAGGTTTCTGGGTACTTAACTAAATCCTGTTTGGACAGTGTCACATTGCAATGTTTTAATAAAGGTGGTCACTTCAAGGTTATAACTATATTAACAATAAGAGTTTCTACTATAATTTATAATGTAAAATATTTGACCTGCTTTATAAAGTAAATCACATCACATGAGGTCATTCCCCATTTTTAAAATTGATGTTTTATTTCAAATAAGAAAAAATAAGTCCTAGCAGTATCAATAGTACAAATTCGGGCAGAGCAGGAATATGGTAATGCCACTTGTATTAATCAAATGTAAGATGTTTTTTAAGTTGTGACCAATTTTGGGAATTTGTCCTATTCACAAACTACTTTTCGTCTGGGTCCGTCAGAATTGGAAATACATACAAAGTTGCATTTTAGTGGGGTTAACCTCCAGATCAGTCTACATTTTTTATGTGCAAATTTGCTTTTGTTGAATGGAGTGCTTGCAGCTGGCGCTGTTGCAAAGAGAATGGTGACAATTAAGCTAGTTTTAAAAGTTAATTTTAAATTAATCCTCCCACCTCTGGATGTTTAACTTAAACTTTGATGTGAATTCCAATTTAATGCAGACTCAATAGGCTCGAAGAAGAAATCAGGAAGTAGGGCAAAATCAAGAAACAGACTAGCTGGATGTCCTTCAAAAAAAGCTATAGATGTGATTCAGTAACTGGCAGATGGACTCTAAATAATTCTAGAGTTACTGATTCTTATTCTTTTTTTATTTGCTATGATAATTCGTAACTTTGAAAATAATGTATGTCTGGATATATGAGTATAAATTTGGCTTTGCACATTTTATTATGCTCGAGTATTTAAACATCAGAATTGCTGCCTCCCTTTTTGAAAGGGAAGATCTGTTTTTTGCTGCATTAACTTTTCTGTTCATCTGACAAAGTATTTTTCTCATTTTATTCCCTTACTTCTAAAAAACAAAGTTGCCGGTCACAATAACTCACTTTAAATGGATTTGTTTAAGGCTGATTCTAAATAATTAATATATGCAGACTATTCAATGATGCGCAGCATCATAGTTGTGCTTAATCCTGCCCTTGCTAAGTGTCCACCTACAATTTCCAACCGTGATCTTGGCCAGACAGCAGTTAGGGCTCCTGTTCCCTCTTTTTACCCTCTTATTCATATTGGAGATGCTGAGTGAAATTATAGAGCCCTCCCCCCAGATTTGAGACAGATCATGGAGCAAGGAACTCTCAGGCTGTCGTGGCTCAGTGCCTCTTGGCACATTGGTGTTGTCTGTTTGAGAATTTTTTTTAAGAAACGCCATGCAGATGGCATTTGCTAATGAGTGAGATCCAAACTCTGTATTCATTTCATTATCCTAAATTTATCATATTAATCTGTACTCCTTCATCTATCAAATGAAGCTGCAGAGGTCATTTGGTGTTTCTGTTTGGCATGCCCAATAGTAGCAGGATTGGCTGGTAGACCAAGACCATCTTCTTCCTTCCTACCTGCGCTAGCTCGATGATTTTTCTCCCTTTATTATTCCCAACTGGTTGTGACTAGAAAATGATCATTAGGAAAAAATTAGAACATAAGATTCAAGTACTAATTGTCCAGTTGAAAGAACATAGCTGAACCTCTTTTAAACTAAGAAATTGCACATTGTACAAGTTTATGTATGCTTTTTTGTTCTTTTTGAT
The DNA here is from genome assembly GCF_021869965.1 of Rhincodon typus. Taxonomy (NCBI): domain Eukaryota; kingdom Metazoa; phylum Chordata; class Chondrichthyes; order Orectolobiformes; family Rhincodontidae; genus Rhincodon; species Rhincodon typus. The sequence goes on along the minus strand of NC_063351.1, from coordinate 16,398,364 downwards.
AAGAATTTTTACTTTAATAGTGTTGTTCCTTAAATGTATGCTCTTGTTTCATTACGTTCAGGAGCTGAGATTACCTCTCTACAAAAGCCATTCTCCTCAGCTGAACACTAGACGTTACTTTGCAGATCTCCTTGCAATCATCAGCAATCATTTTCATCTTTGCCCCACCGCTCGTCACCTTGCTGTTTACCTTCTAGATCTATTTATGGACCGCTATGACATTTCTGTTCAGAAATTGCATTTAGTGGCACTGTCCTGTTTACTTTTGGCAAGTAAGTGTGTTGTGTTTTTAATTGTGTTTTTTTTTTTGTTTTCCCCAATGCTTTTTCAATGTTGATATACAACTTTAAGATCCAAATTTTGATGTATTCTTGTTTTAAACTTCAAACTACACTGACAATAAGTTTGATTATTTGGGTAGATACAAGAACTAATTTTATGTTAAGTATTAATTGATTTCTGAAGAAAAATGTTGCCAAGATCAGGAATGTGCCACAAATAGGCAAGATTGGCTTGCAAGATGGATAAATGCATTGAGTACATTTCTGGGCCAATTCCTGCCCTGTGGTATAAAGGGTGATCTTTGCCAGGTTAGCAATGGGTTCAATGCTAGTCATGGGCTTTTGCAATCTAGAGGCCTGGTGCACTGATCCTGATTGCTCCATAATGACCTTATTACAATTTTGTACATGCAGCTATGTGAATAGATCAGCTGTCATGGCCTCACAGTCAATTATTCTCCAATCATTCTGAAACTTTATACTTTAAGATTAATTACACAGGGATGTGTGGAACTCTGTGAGCAGCAATGATAATTTCCCTTAAAGACTGACCTCCAGGAACTTTAAACCACAGGATAAATTTGTTTCTGTAACTTTTGTGAAGTTATTTATAAAATCTAGTTACATCAAAAAAAACCTGATATGTAGTTTGTTTAGGTATCTTTCACCATTTGGAATCTAATGTTCTGAAATTTAATTTTGGTAGTTGTAATCTATATGCCATTCCAGTTTGTTCATGTCGATCACAAAAGCAGATGCAGGCCCTTTCCAATACTAATACTTAAGACCATAAGATTCAGGAGCAGAATTTAGCCATTCAGCCCATTGAGTCTGCTCTGACATTTGTCATAGCCACTGTTTCTCAAACCCATTCACCTGCCTTCTCCCTGTAACCTTATTTCTCTTACTAATGAGGAACCTATCTATCTCTGTCTTAAATACACTCAATGATTTGGCCTTCTCAGCCTTCAATGGTAATGAGTTCCACAGATTCACCACCTTCTGACTGATGAAATCCCTCCTGCTCTCAGTTCTGCAGGGTTGTCCCTTCTTTCTGAAGCTGTGCTCTCTGGTCCTAGTCTCTCCTGCCAGTGAAGACATCTTCTCTGCGTCCACTCTATCCAGGCCTCTTGGTATCCTAAGTTTCAATCAGATCCCTCCCTCTGCTTTCTAAACTCCATTGAGTATAGACCCATAGTCCTGAACTGCCCCTGATATGACAAGCCCTTCATCCCCAGGATCATTCTTGTAAACCTCCTCTGGATCCCCTCCAGTCAGTACAGCCTTGTATTCAGGCCCAAAACTGCTCGCAATAGTCCAAAGACTGACCAGAGCCTTATGCAGCCTCAGCAGTACATCTCTATTCCAGCCCTCTTGAAATGAATAGTAACATTGCTTTTGCCTTCCTAGCAAATTAACCTTAAGACAATCTTGAACCAGGACTCCCAAATCCCTTTGTGCTTCAGATTTCTGAAGCCTCTTCCTGTTTAGAGAATAGTCTACACCTCTAGTAATCCTACCAGAGTGTATAACCTGACACTTGCCCACATTTTATTCCTTTTGCCATTTTTTTTTTGCCCACTCTCCTAGCCTGCTTAGTCTTTCAGCAGCCTCCCCAATTCCTCACCACTACCTGTCCCTCCAACTATCTTTTGTAATCTGCAAACTTAGCAACAATGCACTTAGTTCACTTTGTCTAGATCATTAATGTGTAACGTAAATAGTTGTGGTCCCAATATTGACCCCTGCATCTTATCATGTAGACATACCCCAGGTGCTCTTCTTCAGTCCTACCAAGATTCAGGCCCTCAACATGCTGGTCAATGTCCCTGATAATGCATTTGTAGATTTTTATGGCTTACGGTCCTAATCATCATTAAACACATATCCTTTAACTCCCTTCAAGCTGTGGTATATGAGAAGTGCTCATTCCTGACATCCTCAAGTTGAAAAAAATTAAAATTTAATACATTATTAAGAATTTTGAAAAATATATATTAGCAAATCTTCAACAGCATTGGTCTTGAACGTCAGGATGTAACAAGTAGCAAGTGTGATGTTAGTTTAAAATCATTGTCAATGTCAGACTTGTGGTGTAATTTATTGTAAATGCATTTTAATTCAATTTGCCAGAATTTTCCATTGTTCTCACATTTTAAGTGACGACCTGAGTGAATACCAAAGCAAAGTACTGCAAATGCTGAAATCTGAAATAAGTATAGAGAATGCAGAAATATTCGGCAGTTCAGGTCACATCTATTGACAGAAACAGCTAACATTTCAGGTCAATCAAGTTATGTAACAAAACTGTCATCTACCCATGTTGGCGCTGTTTAAATTCAGTTGCTCTGTACTGAGTTATATAGATTCAAATCTACTTGCCCAGGAAAGGATGACGTAGCCATAATATCATTGGACTCGTATTCCAGAGGCCCAGACTAATGCTTATGGCCTGGAATTTTTCTTTAAAGTCCTGGTAATGATCACCATGAAACCATTGTCGATTGTCATATTAGCCTTCTGGTTCACTAATGCCCACTGTAGGGAAGAAAAATCTGCCATCCTTACCTGGTCTGATCTATATGACTGCAGACCATCAGCAATATTGTTGACTCTGAGCTGTCCTCTGAAATGGCTGAACAAGTCACACAGATAAAGGGCAAATTAGGGAAAGGTAACAAATGCTGGTCTTGCTATTGACACTGCCATCTCATTAAATAACTTTTTTAAAATGAATGTTAAATAACAGATCTGGAATTTTCTTAGTTTTCTTCGTCACCTTTCTTAAGTAACAGGTACATTCTATAATTGTAATTATTATGGCCAGATGAGGAAGAATGAATTAGGTCACCTCTTTTCAACTCCTTGGTCTCAAAAATGTATGTTTTTAGCATTAGGCTGTAACTCCTCTTTGCATTTTTTAAAAAAAAACAATGTCTACTATATCAGGAAAGTTCAAATTACAAGGTTTTCTTGAGGGAAAGAAGAGCAATTTCATTATCTGTTAGTCCTAAGAAATTAATAAAGTCACGTGCCTTGTATATACTCAGGTTCAAAAAGAAGATGGGAGGAATAGACACTTCAAAGTCCTTGGTGATTGTGGTCTTTTGCCTTAGTTCACGTCTGGACGTTCACTCCACTTTCTTGTTGTCAATGGGTGCTTCGTCCTCTTTTTTTTGAGGCAAACAGATAGCAAACTTTCACCAGCTGTGCAGTCACAAATCCATCTCCCTGTTCTATCAAAAGCAATCCCCTGAAACACAGGGTCTAGGCCCGAAACGTCAGCCTTTCTGCTCCTCTGATGCTGCTTAGCCTGCTGTGTTCATCCAGCTCTGCACCTTGTTGTCCCTGAAACACAAGTTGACTTGTGTACTTTAATATTAGAATTCATTGTTTCCAAGCTTAATAATTGCAGGTGGTCGCTTTCATCTTCAATATGTGCAACTTTATCATACAGATGTAAATTAAAATTAGGAGATGAAGATTTCCCTATACCTGCCTGGGTGGACTAGTTTCATTCTTTTTTAAATTAAAATCATCTAAATTGAAATTAATGTTTTTGTTTACTCCCTATTGGTTTCATGAAACTTGGCTAACTTGTGTGGTTGACGGATTGCTGTGGTCATTTTAAATCAGTGTTGTTCTCTTTATAACCATTTCAGCCTATGAAACTCACAGGTATTAAAATCAGACGATGGAATTTAAATATACAGTCTATTTTTATCACTCTTGTGAAAAGTGTAAGTGGGACAATTCCTAAACTGCATTCCCCCAAAATTTTCTTTATCCTGCATGGAAAACTGAGTTCACTGTGCAGGTACAGCTTCTGGAGTTGGAAGCCAGTGGTGGCATAATGATCAACACTGCGCAGATCTTCTCAACTGCTGCATAGCTTAGATGGAACATTGTCCCCGAATCAGAGTCCTTTGGAACATTATAGCCTAATAATTTGCAAATTACTCGCCTCCTTCCATAAGAATCTGGTGTAGAAACCATTAAGTTCTGGAAATTTCAAGTTTCTAATGCCGGTATTTTTTCAAGCCATGTTATCTTGTTTGCACTAATTTTAGGTTCCAGGCCTTGATTCATTTCATTTCTCTGAAATAGCTGGTATATTCTCCACCTCTTTCTGTGAAGACTGGCGCAAAGTAATTATTCATCAAGTCTTACTTTCTCATTTTTATTTGCAATATTTCCCACACTAATGTTTAAAGAGTCACAACTCCTTATTCCACACCTATTCTTACTAGTGTTGTACTAATATACTTCTAGTTCATAAAGCTGCTGCTCTTACCCCATCAAATTTCCTTACTCTTATGATAAACCTAGTAATTGGAATATTTAACTCCCAACCATGACCAGAGGAAAGATTTAATGTAGCAGGTCGCAGTGGGAAACCTAGTGGCTGAATTCACTTGATTGTGAGAAAGGCCACACGTCAGCTTTTTCTTGGCGAAACCTCCCCCTGTAGAAGGATTCCCAGAAATGGGAACTGCAGCCGTAGGATGTAAATAGGGCCAATTTACTGAGCCAGTTGACTTTCACTAACTGTGAGCCTGTGGCAATTCAGTGGTGGCTAACTGATTGAATTGGAACCAAATGACTTTCCCACACCTATGACTTAACCTCTGACTGCTACCTCTCTCTCATGATCCCTACGCCTTAATATGCTTTTGCCTGGAATTTTTTTGATTATTCTGGCCCTGTAGTGGGTATTTTGCCAACAACTGCCTCTGTTCCCAGTGATGTTGATGAGCAATGCTGGCCTCCATTGAATTAGCTTTATTGTCATGTGTACTCAAATGAGTACAGTGAAAAGTTTACACTGTAAACATTACAGCACCATCTTAGGTACAGATACAGATATTTAAGATCTAATTGGCTGACATATCTTTTGTGGGTGGGTCCCCAAATCCACAGGGAAGGTACTGCAGTTGTCATTAAGTGCATGAAATACTTAATACTATTGGGCACCCCACTTGGAACTGATTGGGGGTGCTCTACCATTTCTCATTTAGTGGGCAAGTGCCCCTTTGGGCCAACTGAACCAAACCTTTCAATTCAAGGCTCCTTAGACAGCACTTTCCAAACCCCTAACCACTACCAAGGACAAGAACAATGGGAATGCCACCGTGTGCAGGTTCTCCTCAAAGCTACCCATCATCCTGACTTGGATATATATTCCTTCATTGTCACAGGTTCAAAACACTGGAACTCCCTCTGTAATGGCATTGTGGTTCTACCTATGCCAAATGGACTGCAGATCAACACCTCCTCGAGGGCAACTAGCGATAGGCAAGAAATACAGGCCCAGCCAGTAATGCCCACGTCCCACAGATGAATTTTACAAAGTCATAGAATAATTGTTGTGCTGAAGGGGACCATTTGATCCACTCTATACGTGCCATCTCTTTACAAGAACAACTTGTGTAGTCCCATTCCTGTGCTCATTTTCCCAGTAAGTTTTGCAAACTTTGTTCTCTTAAGGCACTTAATTCCGTCTTGAAAACCACTTGAAGGTACTTTTAACCAATCTCTTCTTAACATTCTCTAGTGACAATTCCTTCAGCTTCTCCACTATAAGTCTCTTGAACCATTCGTCAATGTTTTTTCTTTCTGCCCTTTTCTATAAAATCTTCATATTCATTGCAAAGTACAATGTGATGGAAAGAATCAATCACAATGCTTATGTTGAGGCTAAACCAGTGTTTTAATAAGTTCATAACTTTCTTGCTTTTGTAATCCATACCTCTGCTTACAAAGCCCTGGATCCCTCTGTCTTTTTAATCACATTCTCCATTTGCCCTGTCGTCTTCAACAATTTGTGCATATATGTTCCCAAGTTTGTGTCCTTTAGAGCAATTTCCCTTTAGAATTGCACCCTTTTTTACATTCCACCTCCTTTTTCTTCACCTCAAACTCTCTGCATTGATTTTTAATCTTCTTCCTTCCTGTTCTAGTTATAGCCTGACTAAGATCTCAAGACCACAAGATAGAGGAGCGTAATCAGGCCATTCTGGCCATCGATTCTGCTTCACCATATCCTCTTGAAATCTGTGTCTATCATCCTCGTAACTTAAAATACTTCTTGGATTTTGGAACATCTGGAAATTGAAATTGAGCTTTGTAGTCTAAATCATTTATCGTATCCAGAAAAGGAGTGATCCCAGCATCAACCTCACTTGGTGTACCTTGCCCATCTTCAAAAACATCTGTTGACCAAGTGGCAGGAAACTGCATTAATTAACTCCTTTTATCAATGCTGCTAGAATTCCTTTTATTCCATAGTTTCAATTATATTGGCAAACATATTGTGTGGCATTTTTATCAAGAATTTTTTTAAAGAAATCCCTGGAAGTGACTAGCAACTTTAAACAAGAAAGAGGTTTCCCTAGTGACCAACTTAAAGGAATTACACAAGATTAGGGGTTTGAAAATGTTTACTGTGACCTCCACAGTAACCAAACAGTATCTAGTGATCAACTAATACTCTAAACTAAGTAAAGTTAACCTCCATTAATGCTTCTGTATACCCCACACAACAGTCCTACTTCACTGTTTGCTTACTTCAGAACTTCAAGCTTCGCAGCGATCAGTCTAATAATGCTCCCAGATCCTAATGGATTTGGTTCTCACTGTTTCACTGAGTCAAAATATTGAGTGACTACTCGGAAGGCATTGCTCTCAGTTGTTGGACAAGACTGAGGCAACTACCAGCAAGAAGGCCTGCTCTGGCACTTGTTTCTTCCAGATTTCTTGGATTATCACAGAATGCATCTGTTCAAGCAGAGTTGGTCTTTCCTCCTGCATTCTACTTTCCAATCCAAAGAAATAAAAGCTTTACCTCCTTTATGGATATGTCTTTACAAGGTAGTCAACATACAAACATCTTAAATGACTTCAAATAACAATTTGAAGTTCAGCTGGAATCACTTTGCATTGACAAGGTGAAGTGTCAATTGCAATCCAAAACTATAACGCTGTGGAGCTGGAGGAACACAGCAGGCCAGGCAGCATCAGAGGAGCAGGAAAGTTGACGTTTTGGATCAGGACCCTTCTTCAGAAATCTTCAAAACTATAACACTTGTGTAATGAAATTCACACCTGGTTATTGAAAAACATGCGCTGCTTAGTACGTTTTTTGAAAGCCATAATATGCAAGTGAATGCACTATTTTGTGTAACTAAAATGAAATCATACAAATTTAAAAGTTCTAATATTTATCCACTGTTTGCTTTGATTCAGAGAATTATTATTGTAAATATTACTAACATAAACATTTATTTTATTAAATCAGGCAAATTTGAAGATAAAGAAGACCGTGTACCGAAACTTGAACAACTCAACAGTCTAACTTGCATAAGTAGTATGAACCTGGTGTTAAACAAACAGGACTTATTGCACATGGAACTCTTGTTACTAGAATCCTTTCAGTGGAATCTTTGCCTGCCTACTGCTGCACATTTCATTGATTACTACCTTTCCATTGCTGTACATGAAACTGATCTTCATGATGGAAAGCCTATGGTTTACTTGGAGAAGACAAAGTTATATACAGAAAAATACTCTGCCTACTTTCTAGAGGTATCTTTACAAGGTATTTATAGTCAACCAAAACATCATTTTAATAATTTATTCCTCTTTCACTCCCACTTAATATTGTTGGAGTCTGCTGTAACCCACTCTGCTCTGCTAGTGGAGATTGTTCCTACCTGTCTCTCCCTTTTCTGCTATGTTGCAGGAGAGCCTTTGTGTCCCATTCAATTAACAAATGCTTTTGAAAATGATGTCATTGGTTAAGAATTCCAAGATATTTGACCAAGCAATGATAAAGATTATGGCTCCTAAAATGCCTGTTTTCAGCAGGGAGGGTTGGGCAGCTACCCTAACACATTCCTATATATCCCCTGAAATCACTCCATAATACACTGAGTGGATGCAGAAGTAGGAAGCCTGCTTGTGATACTTACATAATTAAAGGCCACTTAAGGTTGTTAATAATGAGCCTATTGACCTCAATAATATGCTGTCCATAACAAAATAGACTGAAATGCTATTGAGAAATTGCCTGTGTTAGCTGGTGTTTAATAGTATCGCCTCCCTGAGTTAAAAGGCTATAGTCTCACTTAGAGATGAGTGCAAAATTCGAGACTGTTGTTCCTATTGAATACTGAGGGTGCACTGAACTATCAAGAGGTGTAGTCTTTTGGTGAGACACTAAGCCAAAGAATACTTTGCTCTTAGCTGGGCATGAATGCTACCCTGGCCCTATTTTTAAAACAACAGAAATTATTTCTGATATGTAGTACAATATTTATTCACTATCAAATCATTTAATCCATAGTTTCACTTAAACAGCAGTTATTCAGTTATAAGATCTTTGTGCCACTGTTGGCTGCTATATCCTACATTATTCCAGTGACAGTGCAAATGTAAGTGTACTTTATGGCTGTTAACCACAGCCACGTGACATCCAACAGTATTTTGTGAAATGCACTATCTGAGCATAAATATTTCTTTCTTTGGATTAAAACTTTCCTGGAAGTGAATTTCGCCAACAAGATTGGACTGCAGTAATAGAAGTTGGACACAATTACCTTCTCACATGAACTTTAACCAGGAATTAGCATTTCTGCACTGTAATTCACATTGAACCAGAACAGTTATTGAAGTATTAATGAACTTATAAATATACCTTTTAAAACTAAATACAAGTCCATATAACTTGTACACTAGAAACTGTTCAGTGGCGATGCTCTTGATAAAAAGGGAGGCGGTGATTAGCTAAACAAACACGACAATAAAAGTATTAATTCTCATTTTGACCAGAAATTTAAGGAATGATGTGGGAGACATTCTCGGTACAACCAAGTATAATAGGAGTGTGATGGTTATTTGTGACATTTTAATCAAAAGTCATGGAATATCCATTATTAAAAGACATTTTTGTAATTTTCTTTTTGTTTAAAAACAAAGGATACATTCCATTTTTCCAAGATTTTACCAAGTTCCTTTCTCTTAGAAAACAATGGGTAGAATTTTCATCTCCCTGCAGGTAGCAAGGAGTGGAAATAATCTGAGTCTGCACTAAAGAGTAACTAATACTCTGTGGGCATGGGTCAAATTCAACCATGGCAAATTATGAAATTTGAATTCTGTAAAAATCTGAAGTTAAGAAGCAAGTGCAAAATGTTAGTGTTTTTTGGCTGCAAGTTATGTTGAGAATTCTTGAGGGATTCCTGCCACGGGGCCTAGCAAGATTTCTCACCGTATCTTAGTAGATACATCTCATTAACTGCAGACACCATCACTGTGTGACATCCCCTACATCCAATTTCTATCTCCATTTGGCCATGGGTTTCTCCCAGAAACAGCTTACCACTCAATGGAAATTTGCTGGAGAGCTGGCATCCCTTGCACCTATGCCGTTTTTAAAAGGCTGGTGTACCCTGGAATAGCACTGGCATTCCAAAGCTGCCCAGCCCAGTCAAGGGCATTTTGTGAAGACTCCTCAGACTAGGAAGATGGTGCTGCACTTCTCCAATAGGGACCAGGAGGTCCCAGTCAAGTGGTGGTGCAAAGGAGAGGAATGCTCTTCCTGGAGGACTAGAAGAGGAGGCAATGTCACCTGACCCTTGCAGCCTGGTCCAATTTTGCCACCCAGGCCCATACCATTTTGACAGCCCAAAGGAACAGCCAGTAGTACCATAAAAGGGTCAATGACCTCCTCTGCTTCACCAAGGTAAGTACCACACTTTATTTCTCTTTGCTACTCAAACCCATCCTATCTCTGCTACTGCACCTACATCCCACCAAGGTCATGCTCTACCACTCTGGCTGAAACATTTCCTCTCACTTGCTGTCACCACCAGTACACACCACAAACTGCGTGGCCTGTGTGCTGCTGCCTCCTCACTATCTCTGAACACCTTGCCATCGTTTGTCCAACTGCACAGGCCCTAACAAAGATGCAGACAATTTCATCTTGCTTAGATCCTTCCTTTCTCTTGTTACAGGAGAAGACAGCCCATAGGACAGAAAGAATCTGAACAGATGGGCAGGTGCTCGACATTGGTTACATATGGTGTGCAATGGCCATGATGCCTTCTTACTTGTTTTACAAGTACTGCCAACATCTCTTCGACCTCTGCAGTGAAGTGGTTGGCTCCTCCATGACCTCTGAGGGCTAGCATATTGAGGTCACAGAGGAAGCATTGGCAAGGCTGCCTCCTGCATCTCCCACATCTCCCACCAGCTCAGTTACCAACACCTCTTTTGTGGGAACGCAAGCACAATCTGGGGAGCACCTTGCTGTACCACCTCTGTTGCTGGCTGAGGAAGAAAGGCTCAGGCCGCTGGCAGTCTGAGCACTCCCCGAGATGAGGCATCTGCTCAGCCCCAGACAGGAGAGGAATCTGTGGTGTCAGCAGTCAGTGTGCTAGTCCACATGTGCACAGGAGGAACAGGAGCAGCAGGCAGGTATCTGGGGCACATTGGTCCTCCAAGCCCAGAAGTGGCAGCAGTGTAACAGATCATGTGACCATCTATCAGTCTTCATGGACAGGTTGATAGCTGTCATCAAAAGCCAGGTTCAGCACCCTTGGGAACTACTGGAGAGGTGCACATGCCTGCACTCTGTCACCAAGCCTTCAGTTTGGAGAACCAATAGTGGGACAGGCAAACTGCTTTATCCTTACATCTGGTTGTTTGTCTCTCTGAGTAGCCCCAAATGTCATTGTTCCATCGTTAGGCATAATTTCATGGCCAATATGATGTAGCATGGATTGAAGTTGTAGTTAGAGGCTGCAGCATTATCAGGAAGCAAAAGAAGCAAGGCATGTAGAGTACTGTGGATCTTAATTAACTTTTGGCCCTCTATGCTACAACATTCCTATTCTTTCCAGGACCCTCTTTGCAAAAGTTGTTGGTGTGAGTGAGTTGATCAGCGATCTCTGATCATAAATAATGGACAATGCATTAGAATGGGGAGCAATGGTGATCCCACAGGTCTGTGACCTGCACCATTCATGTATCTGTGTGCGATGCTCCTTCCCCTTTCTTTTTTAAAAAGCCCTGACATCAGTAGACCTGCAAACCCTCTCTCACAGATCAAGTCATTTTACCTGCCCACTCCAACCTTGGTCACAGACATTTTCTTCACCAATGTACACTACACTTCCAATTTCTAGCACAATGAAAGGAGATAGTGAGGGCTCCTTGGCCAGTGGCTTTCTGCCTTCGCTTTCATTTCTGAGGTCCTGGATATCCAAATTCCCTTCCTGGTAGTATTTCCTGTAATCATCAAAATGCACATCTCCCAGGTCCCACCCAACCTGTCTACATTAGCCTGTACCTGCCCACTTTCCATCCCCAACTGCTGACATATGGAATGTCCATGCTGCTCCATGCAGACACACCCCACATGCCTGACCATGACCAAATCCTGGAGTAATATTGGGGTTGCTGTCGCCTTACTGAACTGGGACATGTATTCCTCCATGGACCTCAATGAGGACTGCACACCCCCCCCACCCCCCAAGACTTTGTGATATGGCTGCTTGCTCACTGCACATAGTGTCTTTGTGGATAAGCTGCTGGCACATGGTGCAGGCATGAGACTGATCTAGCACACTGCTGTACAGCAAGATAACCATCCCTTTGACTAAGGATTGCTGACCAGCTGGAGAAGTTTCTTGGTTGTGTGACTAGGTGAATTGACATTGCATGGATAGTGCAAGCATCCAAGTTGACGCTGAGAGAGCAGGGGAGCAACCTTATGATGCAACTTGGTCCAATCCATGAGCTGGCTGCCTGTTCATGCGTGAAAAGTGACCTTCCTGCAGTCTTTCAATGCTAGTTGCTAGAGCACCCTACAATGCAAAGCTGTGCTTCTGGAGCACCTACAAGTAAATTGAAGAGGTGCCATTATCATGAGCTGTTGGCACACGTCTACAGACATTAGCATCTGACAAGGGTGCGTGTGGCTGGTGCCTATGGACTGTGCCCTGAAGTGCTGTTTAAGCCCTAGGCAACGTGGATTCTTTGGAGCAAGCAGTGAGCTGAAATTACCATGGACCTGCTCTGAATTCCATGTCAAGTTGTCTCAATGTCTAGCCTGTTTGTGTTTTAGTAAAATAGGAGTCTGAATATTAATGAGCTGAGTTGGGCTGTTAACAAGCAGTAATCCATTAACTTGCAATTTGCCACTAATTAGCAAGAAACTTATTTCGCTGCGTGTCAAACACATAAAAGATAAAGCATGATCCTCCCATTGTTGAAGCTGATTTCTCATCCAATTCTGCCACCAATTTTGCCATAGATCACATCACTCGGACTTCCAAGAATCCGGTGCAACTTAATGGTGATCATGTAACCACTGTTGATTGTCATTAAACCCACTCTGGTTCACTAACGTCCTTTTAGGAATGGAAATCTGCCATCCTTCCCTTGACTGGCTTACATGTGATGCCAGACCTCCACATGTGGTTGATTCTTAATGGTCTTCTTTGGGGTGCGATGCCGGCATGAATTTTAAGAATGTTATTGCCCTTTGAAGTTACTGGTGAGCTACCTTCTTAATAACCACAGTGACTTGCTAGACCATTTTAGTGGGCAGTTAGAAGACAGCAATAAGTCAGTTGTAGTCCTGCTAGACCCTTTTTTAAAATCTATCTTTGAAACATTTACTAAATTTTTAAAAAATGCAACTCCCACCAGCCATTCATTGGTTCTATAAAAATGGCAGCTGTGTGGCCAATTTTAACCCTTCCCCAACTCCCATATTATGGGAGACTGATTCATGAACCGATTCTCATCCTGCCGGATTTTATACTTGTGCAGGACAGCACCAATTCCGATTTCCAAATGTAAAATTTGGCACTGTTTCTAGGTCATTAACCCAAACTACCAGTCTGATAATGTAACCATTACACAAGCTGTTCATGCAGCTGAATTGTTAATTGTGGTCATATACTGACCTGATAAAACATTGTATGGCTGTAGATAAATCACTGAGATAGCAAGAACTGCAGATGCTGGAGTCAAAGATAACAAAGTGTGGAGTTGGAGGAACACAGCAGGCCAGTGGTCGGGATTGGCCAGTGAGGTGGGAGTGGCGGACAGGTGGGAGAGAAGATGGACAAGTTGTGCCAGGTCAAGGAGGCAGGGATGAGAGGGAGGTTGGTCATGGGATGAGGCCAGGGGTGGTGAGATTTTGAAACTAGTAAAATCCACATTTAGGCCATCGGACTGTAGTCTCCCAAGGCAGAATGTGAGGTGCTGCTCCTCCAGTTTGCGGGTGGCGTCATTGTGACACTATCCATCCTGGCCCTCCTCCAGTGTCCATCTTCTCTCCCACCTATCCGCTACTCCCACCTCACTTACCAATCTCAACCGCTGCCTACATGCACTCACTTATCACCATCCCACCGACCTTCCCCAACCCCACCCCTCATCTCTGTTTTATTTCCGAGCTCCCCTCCCCCTCCCCATTTCTGAAGAAGGGTCCCGACCTGAAACATCAACTTTCCTGTTCCTCTGCTGCCTGGCCTGTTGTGTTCCTCCAGTTCCACACTTTATCTTGTGTACGGCTGTAGATATCTTTGGTAAAATAGAAAATGTATTTTCTTTTCTAGCTATCTAAAGACATTTACATTTGCAAATTTGTCATTGGATAACCTCCTATTTAAAAGGAAAGTTCATCCACTAACTCTCTTACTAGTATAAACATCTATGTCTATACTTGAATAATTGTAGTTTTTTCATAAATGAATTTTTGTGATGTCCAATATCCTCCTCATCAATCAAAATGATTTAACTTTGCTAGTTATCTCAATGCAAAGATCCACATAGATGGGCTTTCATTGTAATAATTCAAGTTCAGCAGTTTGACTTTGGATAAACTAAATAAATATTTACTTAATGTTTAATTGAAGTGATGAAGGATATAACTTGTTAATGTATAATTAAATGGATAGGCTTTCAATTTAGTCTGTTTTTTATCTTTACAGACCATGGCTTTTTAAATTATTTTCCTTCAGTAGTTGCAGCTGCTTGCATAGCAGCATCTCGAGCTGTTCTTAAACTCTCTCCTTTATGGCCTGTTCGACTGCATCATATTACTGCTTATGCTTGGGATGCTCTCTTACCCTGCACTGAACGTCTGTTGATGTGAGTTCAATCTATCTAATATAATTATTTTTAAATGTGATTGCTGAACTTGGTAGCTCTCTAACTTTTTATTCATTGTTAATTTGAAGTGCTCATGACAACGATGTAAAAGAAGCCAACAAGCAGAAACGTGAACAAAAAGGCGAACAATCAGTTCAGCAGATTGGGCAGAGCACTTTCTTGACTCAACCTGTAGCTTCTTCTCAAACCCAGATTGCACAACAAACCTCACCATACTTTCAACCAAAGCACTCAAATCTGTTACAGTATCCTCACCAACAGCCCTTGCAGCAGAGTTGTCAATCTGCTTTTTCAACCGGTCAGGCAACAAGATACACCATATCAGCATGCCCTTCCAATCTCCAAGCTAACCTTGTAACGCATGGACCCATACAAGCAAATAATATGTCATTAGCAACAAATATGGAAGTTAAATCTTGTATTAATATTCCTTCTAATCGTAACTATCAAGTCAATGGCCACTAAATCTGAAAACACCATGCTTTTGAAAGACAATTTGATGAATCAGTCATCAAAAGATACATTACATATGGAAATGGCTTTAATAGTAACTTTATATTTTGAAATAGTTCTTTACATCTTTAAAGAGAAACAAAACAAATTCATTTTGTAGGTGTTGGGAATTATTGGGCACTAATGTTACAGAAATAATAAAGAACCTATCTAAATGTTTGAAGATATACTTAGCAACAAGTTAATTGATAGGATGAACAATAAGTCTGACAAATTAACAGGATAAAATGCTAGTTTGGAAGTTGGATGCTTTACCTCAGAAAATGATCCTGATTTTTGGTCAGTATCTTGATAATTACTTCCTCTGTTTGTACACCTTAAGTGCCAAACAGTAACTAATGACTACAATTTTAATGGCAGCATTTTTTTTTCTTTTTTTCTCTCAGACTCAAGTCTAATGTTAATTGGCTGCTAATTGTGCAATATTATCTTTTTTCACACTTCAGAGGGTAACCACGTTCAACAATTGGTAACTATCTCATTTAGTTACATTTTAATTGTATCTGCATACAATTGTTGAGACCATTCAATGTACTGGAAGAACAGTTTCAGTGCTCAATTTATTTATAAGTAGCTGAACTTTCTCTCATTTGAAATGTGCAAAATTATTTGAACAGTACAAAATTTATTTGCACGAGTAAGATTATAATAACAATCTCACCTTTTTTGTATGACAAAGTAAATAGATCTGCCTTTTGGATTAATGATAGCTTCTCACCTAACATGATGCTTGCATTTAAAAACTCTGCTCTTGGGATTTAATTGTTCATTTAATCTTCATACCTATTTTCTATAGATGGTTCTGAAAGTTTCTAAAAGAGCAATAAGAATGCTTTTTGGATTTAAATGCATATTTTTAATAAATGTATTAAATTAAAATATTGTGTGAGGTTTTCCAGAGTGAGCACTTGCACTTGTAGAAAAGAATTAATGGCACAAATATGATCCTTTACTCAAAGTGTAATGTAGCATTGTTTTCCAAACCCTAGTGTATCATTAGAATAAATCTGTTTTACAAGGTATATGGTAGCAATTCCAAAATGGAGAACTTCCTTACTGAGTGCTATGCATCTCTAAAGTAATCAGTGGTTTTAAATAAAATTGTTTCCACTAGATATTGTTTTGGTATTCCTTCACAAAAGTATTTAAAAATTCTCATTTTAGTTATACTAGAATCTAATGACAATATTCTAAAGTTTGGGAACAAAACTATCTACAATTTCATCATTTGAAAACAACGATTCATATCACATGAATCTCCATTCTACAGTTTTTTTTCAAGTCTATAATATCTGTATTAGTACTTAAAAGGAGTCCGGCATACAGCTGAATTTTCCTTTTTTTTGGGTGGGAACATTGGGGTCAACTTTTCTCACATTAATTACACAACCAGCCCCTATGGTGCCCAGTTCATGCAATTGTGTGGCGGTGGCTGCTTTAAACCTGGCTCCCCAGGACATCACTGCATCCCATAACATTTCCTTCAAGCTGTGGTCGTGTGTCATTGGGATCTTGGGAATTGGCATCTTGCTATTCCAACAGAAACGATGGAGGTGCTGGAGGATACAGTTGTGAAAAAGATGTGCCTCAGGATTGCTTCTCAACCTGCTGATTATCATTTGGAGTGCATGGCACATACTTTGATACCTCACACTGACTGAAGTCTTTTTAAAAAGTTGCCTAACCTGAGAATTCCCAGTATGTACACATCATGGCTTCTCCTAGGATATCTGGTGCATGCTTCCAGATATTGTCTATGGGAATCAGTCAAAGCCTTTTTGGTTGATCGAATACTCCAGGCTAGTGAAAAAGTGCTCTCACTGCAATATTGTGCAGTCTATAGAGCTCCTCACCTGGGCAA
This sequence comes from Rhincodon typus, assembly GCF_021869965.1. Lineage (NCBI taxonomy): Eukaryota > Metazoa > Chordata > Chondrichthyes > Orectolobiformes > Rhincodontidae > Rhincodon > Rhincodon typus. The sequence continues at coordinate 16,381,519 of NC_063351.1, read as the reverse complement.
TGCCAGTAATGTGGGAGAATCCAGCTGCCAAGGCTGCTTGACTCTTTACAGGGAATGATTATAACTTGCTGCAAATCTAGAGGAAAATGGCATCTGATTTGCTGGTCCCATTTGTGGGCCAAGAATTGAGAGCGGCCACGCAGGTTGCTCCTTAGAATGAGCCATTGGCGTTATAATTCAGGGCAATTATGTCCATGCTGGGCACTAGGATTGGATGGCCATCCAATCCAGAGCCAAGTTCTGCTCCAGCAGATACCACAATTCATGCATGGGCTGTCTCTTGACCTCCCTGACCATTAATACCTGAACCCCAGGTCCATGGTCCACCTACCAGATTGACTTGGGAGGATAGCTCCAACTGAACAGGGCCTAGCCTGTGGATAGATATTTCCACAGTTCTCCAACCAACTGTATCGAATTCCTGTACTGCAAAGACAACGATCCCTGGATTCTGGTCAGACAAAGTACCTGAATGACCATGACTAAGGCCCTGGACTGAGAACAAACAAGTTCCTTGTTTGAGTGTGGCAGAGCTCCCTGATTAAAGATACTGCCCTTTCAGTAAGGACTGGCCGTCTTTTGACTTTGTGATTTGGCATTTGGTTGAAGCACATACTGTCTGTTTACTGTGTAGGCTGCTAACGCATACTGTAGATGTGCCACCAACCTAGCTTGGTGCCAGATAGCAATGTGAGTACTTGCTTGAGCACTGCTCTAAACTATGAACAGCTCCCTGCCTTTTGTTATGAATTAAACAGCAACGCAAGTCGGAGAAACTGGCAACCCAAAAGTTATGACTGAAGACCCTATGTGCTGAAAAGTAATGCTAGCGTGTGTTCAATTCTCAGAATAAATGATGTTACCATGCGGGACCCTCCTCAACCTGTCCCCTCACCTGAAGCATGGTGGCCCTCAAGTTTAACTCACCACCAGTCATCTCTCTAGTGAGAGAGCAGCCCTATTGTCTGGTAGCACTATGATGACTTTACTAAAATGCAGTATTCACGTGCAGGGCCATCTTGTAAATGAATCAAAAATAAGCCACGAGGATGCACGAGACTGGTATGTGCAAAATAGAAACATCCTTGGCTAGCATATGCGGATGGTTGCTGCCCATGAAGCATGCTCTGAGAAGTTGGTGACTGTTGTCCCAGATGGAGGCCTACAGAAGCAAGCGGTGAGCTGGAGTCATCAGGTACACACTCTGACTTTCATGTTGGGAATTTTCACCATCTGGTTTCTTGCTGACAAACGAAAAAATTGGAAACTGTGTACCTAAGGTAGACTAGGCAATAATGACATGACAGTGCATGCAAAATGGCCTGTCACCACTCATGAGTGAAATTTCTGTCTTGCTGTTCGAAACTTGTTTGGAGAATTGGGCTAATTACTCTTGATATTGAGAATCTAATTTCTGCTGAACTCCCCCTATTTATTTCAACTGACTCTCAAATGTTCATATCATTCAGTGACTGGGAATCTTCTTGTTACAATGAATATGTAATTTTCTTTTGTTGAAAAGGTTTGAAAGAATTTGCAACCATTTTTAACCCTTTTTTTGTTGACTACTTTTCCCATTTGTTTGTGTCAAGTTAAAAGCTGAAATAAAAGGCAACAAAGCCGGAAATTTAAAAACTTCACTTCTGTACAAATCCCCAGTAAAGTCTTTGCATTTTTAGCTTATGCAGGAGATTATGCTCGTGTCCAGAATTTTCTTTCACAGTATTATGTAAACTAGTCAGTTGAGTAAAATATACATTTAGCCATTCCTATATTTGTCTTTTGTGTCTAGAAGCTAACGTGTTCATATAAAGAAGCTTTTATAATTATACAAAAACAAATCAGAACACACTTCAAAAATAACAGGAATGGGGAGAGTATATACAGGAAATCTGGTATTATAAGAGAAAAAGATGTAAATTTACCAATTTTTATCTGCAGCAGTAAAGAAGGAAAGACTGGAATTAGCATTTGGGAGAGCTCTTTAATTCAAAATTAATGGGTCTGTACCTGGCGTCTTGTCTCTTTGGATATGAAATTACCTCCTGCATATTTCCAACCTCTCTCTGTTTTTGTAGTAATGTCCTTCTTTTACAAAGCATCAAAATGGTGTATTCTATGGAGCAGGGGCAAATTTATGTTTTGTAAATTGCTAATGAACAATTTTGAAGTAATACTTCATAGTATAATTTATTACCACCTTAATGCAACTCTGAACTTCTTCTGGCTGCTGTTTTTTAATAGAGATATGAGCCATTTCTAAAATAGAGGATTTTCTGAATCATGGTCATAGGAAATTACAGGATGTACTCGTCTGCCTGTTGCCTTTTTTTTGCTGTTAATGTGTCTCCTTGTAGTTACAGCGCTTTATTTTGTGATTTGATTTCACTTCTTATTCAGTAAGTTATTCTCTCCAAGCTTCTAAGCTTGTTGTGTCATGTGGAGTCTTGCTTGCAAGATGCTTTTCCATGAAACCTTCATTGTTTATTTCCTATAAAATTATTCACTTACTTGTACATCTCTGGCTCCTTTTATAGCCGCTCTCCCTTTTCTTCCCCTTTTTACCCTTCAGCTATCCAATTAACTTTTACTTAATCTACATGCCAAGTTGTGCCAAAAATCGGCTGTGTCAATTTCGAGGAGTTGCATAGCAAGTTTTCTTATGCACTTTAATGCTGCTCACTTCATTATGTATGCACCACACCTTTCCGGCACCTCGCTCACACTACTGAGTGTGTATTAGCAGCAGCAGTATTCGCCACTGCCAGGACCTTCAGGGACTTCCAGTGCAGATGCCCCTATTTAAAACCCAGCTATACACCAAGTCAAGCTTTACCAGCCACAAATAGCTCTTCACAACACATGTAACAGGAGGGAAACAAAAGACAAAGGCTTCTGAGGGCACAAATGTTGCACAGGTGACTCTTCTTTGGAAATGTAAGCTCACGTTCTTCAGTGTATCACTGTTTTACATCATCATCTGATCGACAGTCACTGATTGTAGCTACAAGAATCAAACTAAGCAGGTTACGCTATATCCTGTTACAACAATTTCTAAGAGAATGCTACACTGTCTCTAAAGCCCAATGTAATGTAATGTATTCTCATTCTTCAATGCAAGAGTATCGATACTGGAAAGTCTTCAAAAGATTTGAAAATGATGATTTTTCTGGAACTACAGGAAAAGTGAAGAAAAACAAACAAGATAAAGTTGTATTTGCTTCGGGAATAGACAGGAGCTGCTTGCCTTTTGACTGTAAAGTTGCTGTTGTTGTTGTCTAATGACTAATCTCTGCATCCAGTTGGGTGGATATTGGAACTAGATGTCAATTAATTCCAATCTGGCTTGTTGTACCCAATGCTGCCGTATCCTATCATGATATTCCTCCTACTCAATGTTCTTACCTTCCTCCTTGGCAGACTGCTATTCCCTCTCCCAGCTCTTCCCCATCCAACACATTTCCTCTTTGCCTGCTCCAATTACGCAAAAACAACATGCTAGGGTTATATAGCATACTCTGTATGGAGTATACTGCAATGACCCCCACCTCCCAGACTGATCCAAGCATCAAAACCTCGTGTTCAGGAGGGCTATGATCTGCTTCATAATGGCTCCGACCAAAGAATGCTACTTTATGTTTATGCTTGCCTCAGACAATATATTGGGTATGCTGTCATCAGCCATGGTTGCAGAGGGTAGCCCTTGTCTCCACTAACCATCCCCGAAAGGCATGTGATGCTTTAATGAATTAGGACAGAAGAGTTCTCAAGGATATAGGCATTGTTACAGCTTCCACAATACGTGAGCAGACTTCTAAGCTATGATACCAATGATCACAGATGACTTGTGTATTGATGGAATGGGATTCTTTCCTGTGGATGAAATAGGTTGCATTATGATAGGGTGCAATCTGTAGTTGAAGGCCCACTTCACAGTTTTGCCTCATGGAGATGCTCTCCACCTGGGGGCAGCCAGTTATGTTAGCAAAGCCTACTCCCCAGGCTTTGAGAGAGTGATCTGGCACAAATTGCGTCAGTAACAGCCTTGATCCATAAGTGGGTTGAGGATTGACAGATCCCAGACAGGATCCTTGCAAGCAGTCGGTTGTGTAACAATTTAGTGCAGCTGTCACCTTGACGGACAAGAGAATAAGATGGACATCCAGCCCTTCAGGTTGCAGGTCCCACTCCAGCAGCTGACATAGTTCTGTGATTGTGTCTGGACATACTCTGTGGCTGCACTGTGTCTCACTCATCTGGAGGAAATAGCATCAATGATAATAGTCTCAGGGCTTCCTATAAGCCTTCTATGTCCGGAGTGAACCTTCAGCCGTGAATTCATAAGGAGGCAATTTGACAGCTGCTGCAGATGACTACTCATTCTGGGATTGCTGGCACAACTGCTCCTCCTCCATTTCTCTGAGCCTGAAAAGTGTTGAGGCCACACCAGCCATGTTCTCTGCTGTGGCTGGATCCATTGGTCACAGTTCCAATGAACCTGTATGGGGAATATCAGAAACAGAGCAACCCTTGGTAATGTAAGCAGTAAGCATTCACATCACAAGGAAATGAAGGCTTAGTATATTCTCAATGCCCTGGGAAATGAAGGACTAATCATCCCTTGTGCAACCTATGAGATTTTGGATTGTCTTTGTAAATTGTAGCCAAAAGGTAACACTTATAAGGTTACCTGTGGTAACTACTGCTTCACAGAGATGTCTGTGATTAATCTGTAATGACGAATGATATGGTCAAGATTGATTGCAAGCAGATTTGTATTCCACACATTGGACAGTGATGAGTTTCACATGCAGGATGCTATGATTACAGATGACTTTAAATTGTAATCTGAGAATGCCTGATTAATGTAATTGTCCCTTGAAGGGCCTCACATCACTCACATGTAGAGCCTGCATCCTCAGCCAGAAAAGAAACTATTTACTCTGTCCATTCCACATGTGCTCACAGCCATTTTCCATTTCCATTACACATTTATGATTTGGATGAGATTGGAAAGCAATGCAAGTCGTGCTTGGCAGAGTGAATTGCAGGCTTAGAATAATAATGTAGGGACTGCTCCCAAACCTTCATGTTCCTTTCTTTCTTGCACTCCCTGTCAACTCCATCAGTTCTGAGTTTCTGACTCATTTAGGTCTTCATCTCCCAACATTATCCTCTGGGCCCCAGGCCTACAACTTAGTCACATCAACCATCATGATACACCGTCTCTTGTTAAGGCCATGGTGGTAGTGATCGTCGTTGACTCCTGTCCCACAACAACCCAGGTCTTCCAATGCACTGTCATCTCCCACCCTTATATGGCCTATCTTCACAATTATTGTTCCCTTTGCAACCCAGCATGCTGCCTCCAATCCCCAGAACTGATTTTGCTAAAATTTCCTACAGAGTGCTGTCCCCGCTGATAATTCACTTGATGTTCATTGGCCATGCACCCAGAACTGGCCATGATCCAAACCTCTGATTGACTTTGAAGGGCAGCCCTGACTGATGAGTGACCAGACCCTTGACTGATATCTGTACAGTTCCCTATATGACTTACCAATACTTGCCAGATTGGTTGCACAGGACCTGCAGGTCTGACCATGACCTGCTGATTTTCCCATGTACTCAGTCACTCGGTTGGCTGCCCGGTTCATATTGCAGCACTGCAAAACGTTCTCTTGAGCTTCTCTTGAAATGCTCATGCTTTGTCCGTCAAAATCTCAATTAAAAGAGTTAAGACAATTTTGTATTCATTATTTTCATACTTTGCTTAAGTTGAGCCAAATACCTTTCATTTACTGTAATTAAGATAAAGTAATACTCATTTTAAACTGAATTAAATATTTTGACATTGTTTGTTTTGTTAATGTTGAGTGGATGTGAATGTGCAGGGAGCAACCCGTGCGCATCTCAGTGCTTAACATTGTGGTAAAACGGTGGTTAATTGTTAGTCCTGTGGTCGTCCAGCCAGCATATTATGCAGAAAGTTGAAAACTTCAGATCATATGATACAGAAGAGATCAATTTTGGAAATTACCCTTTTGCAGGTTTCAATAAATTTCATCCTAGGGTCTTAAAAGAAATAGGTAGTGAGATAGTTGATGAGTTAGTTTATATTTTGTAAAACTCATTAGATTCGGCAAAAGTTTCTTTACATTGGAAATTAGCTATTGTAGCTCGTTTTATTTAAAGAGGGAGGGAGGCAGAAAACAGGAAACTACAGGCTAGTTAGTTTAACGTTTGCCACAGGGAAACTGTTAGAAGCTTTTAAAGAATTTTTTTTTTCTTTTCATTTTTTTGTGGGATGTGGGTGTCGCTGGCTGTGCTAGCATTTCTTACCCATCCCCAGTTGCGCTCGAGAAGGTGGTGGTGAACTGCCTACTTGATCCGTTGAGTTCCTCTTGCTGTGGGTTGGCAGCTATTAGGGAGGGAATTCCAGGATTTTGACCCAGCGAATTGTAACAGGGCACTTGGATAAGGTAAAGGTAATCAGCTGGAAGTCAACCAATAAATTCACTAGGATTTTTAGATGGAATTTCTTTATCCAGAGTGTGATTAGAATGTGGAACTCTTTCCTATGCTTAGTTGAGATTTAGGTGCTTTAACGGAAAAGGGAAGAAAGAAATATGTGAAGCACTGTGGGATGTTTTGTTATCTTAAATGTGTTACTTAAAAACAATTTGATGAGGTTGGTGAGAGCTTTTAAAACATACTTTTTAGAGGCTGCACGCTCAGAAGAGCTAGCTTAATTTTTAAAGCCTCAATAAAGATCTGGAAATTACAACAATTCACAGAATCATTTAAAGGTGTTTGATTCACCCTAGAGGTGCAGTAAACTTTGTGGTCTGGACTTCTTTTCTGTTATAATGTTCTTAAAACTAGTACAACTGATTGTGGTAACTCAGGTTTCACTAAATGCAAATTGTGGTTAACATTCCACAGCTTTTACATCACGTGATTCCAGTCAAATTATGCTGCTCGGATGGAAATTCTTGGCTAAAATATATATGTTAATGAGGAACTAGTAGCAATTTTATTGGACTTTTGTATCTGTACATCTATCTACTCTACACTGGCATGGAATATATTACTGAAATATTGAGCTGAATTTTATTGCCACCTGCCTATATACTTGTGACCAAGATAGCACAGAAAGTAAAACCGGTGATTTATTCATCATATTCCCACATATTCTCGAGCTGTTCATCCTAGTACCTTGCCCCTTCAATTACGCCTCCCTCCCTGGCTTCCAACCCAGTTGAAACTCCCCTTTCATCCCAGCATCAAAGGTTAGAATCTTGTGCTGCTCCCTAGAGTTGGAAGGGGAAATTAATCATGGTTGAGTCCAAAAATCAGTTTCCTGTCAATGGATGAAACTTTAAAATTAAGGCTCTGAACTTTAAAATGTGGGATGAACACTTCAATGACAGGGAGTCAGTGTCAAGGAGACAGGGTGTCTGGTGTAAAAGGAGAAAGGGTAACCATGTCTTGAATGTGCACCTCCTGCTGGGAGAGCAGTTGGGGTTTCTAAGCAGGGCTGGTCATAAATACAGATGCTATCAACGCTATCAACAGCAGGTCATAGGGAGTTAAACAGTGACTGCTGGGCAGTGGAACAGTGACAATGAGAGGGGGATGGAATGCAGAAAGGAGAGAGTTGAAAAGTCATGGTTGGATTTTGTGAGGAAATATCAAACATTACAGAACAGGTGTCTTCAATAATGGGAGGCATAAGGGTTAGGGTGCGCATGCAGACATTGGATATGGGCTTACAGAGGAGATAAGGTATTTGAGTGTTATAATGTCAAGGGTATTGATAAAGTTTAAGGGTAACAGTAAAGTCATATGGTAGCATTGGGTGGGTTGAGGCTGATGGGGTAAAATTGGTGGATATGGGGAGGAGTGAAAGCACTGGAATATCTATGAAAGGTAACGCACATCGTCTTATTAACCTGCTGCAGCGAATGTAGCCCTTCACTAAGAGTGATCACTCAAGTTTTGAGAAGGGTCATTTCAGGTGGATGGGATTACTGGACATGCTCAATGGTAAAAATCATGGGAATCCTAATAATCATGATTCAACTGGATGACAATCATGCTCAGGTGTGGGCTCCTCTCTCTGGTCACCATTGGTCTGGTAACAGCAACATTGCTCCCTGACCCCTGTGTCTCATTCAAGCAATGTCCAAGCAAGGCCCAGGTGCTGGAGTAAAGGCATCTTCTGATGACCCAGGCAGGAAGTGATGGAGGTAGGGAATTGAAAGTTCCATGAGCTTTCAAGGGGAATGGTCTGTGGAAGGATACTGGACTGTATCATAAGTCTATGTTCAGAGTGATTGTGGGAAGAGCAAAGGTTGCACTCTGAAGAGTTCTGTAACGGGCCAATGTTGTGAAACTCAAGCATGACTGTTGAAAACATAGGGATGATAGAAGGAATAAAGATGATGTGGGTGAAACTTTAAGGGTCCCAAGTAGACTGTCATGCCTGAAAAGGATGGAATGTCTCTGGGACCAAGGTAAGTGTCTCTTGAATGTTTTTAGAGTGATGGAGGGAATCTCAAAAGTAGTTGAGGGAGCATGTCTTGGCATGGGTCCCATTTCCCAGGTTAATGCTCCATTGTCCATGCATTTGGATTTATCAACCAAGAATTCATCTGAGGCCCTCTAGGGTGGGCCTCACCATGGTGGGTGAGTGGAGTCCAAGGTTTTACCAGCCCAAGAGCTTCTCAGTGTTTGCTCCACCCCAACAACTACATGACGGCTTGTTGATGACAGGGAGTAACCAGAGAATATTTGGCTAATGGTACTAGTACAAAAATGTCACCGAGGACAGATCCAATGTAGCCCAGCCTCAACAAGGGCAACAGTAAAGTAGACTTTTGGACTACTGAAGATGAGGTTCCACTGCTAGGACTGCTGAGGCAAAGCACTTCAGGACTCTCCAGATCGAGCAGCCAGGATGTTGTCTTGCACAATACCACTCTGTAAAGTGGAGCTGAATTTGTAAAGTGGGAGATGGTGGAGCCACATGTATTCTTAATGATGAGGAGGAAGAGGCAGTAGTGAAGCTACAATGGCAGGTGCCAGGGTAATGATATGACATTAAGAGATGACCATGCGTGTATCATTGACATCAGGTTCCAGGCCAACTGAAGCACTGCAGTATTTCTGTGCCATATGACTTATTATCCTTTGTTGGCTGGAAACCCTGTTTCCCTCATTGACCCATATGTTTTTACTTCATTGTCATGTTCTAATGGCTACATTGAATTTTACATTTTCAACTTAGTACTGCTAGTACTGTAATTCTGTACCTAAAGTAATACACATCCCATTTGCATTAAATGTTCCACATAGGTAACACTGCATTGTCTGTTATACCAGGAGCAATATGGTACCTGAATAACACTTTACATTCCTGTGACCTTAGACAAGTGGAAGGAAAACTGCTGCAGTCCCTTGACAGGAGCAAGTCCATCTGTTTGCTACATTGGATGTCATATATGCTTTTTATTTGGCACTGATATATTCATGTCTCATTCACATTTCACAAATAAGGAAATGCCTGTTGTGGCTGTCACCAGCAAAACATGCAACAACTCAGCTACAAAAATGCTCAACAGAGGGATGATAATTGTGTGAACACGATCTGCTTTTTGTGCCAGATCACAGTCTCCTTAAGATTTAAGTCTGCAAATGTCAGACTAATCATACAGACCAGACTGACATGTGACTTCATAAATGTTGCACCTGTAGGTTCCTTATAGGTTCACGTCAGCCGGATAGGAGATGACTCCAAAACCTTTGAATTCACACAACGGTTAAAGAAACTAGAAACAAAAATAAAATGTAACAAATATGTTCAAAGTGTAAAAAACACATATTTGCAATTATGTTTCTTTCTATATAGTAATTTAAAAGTTGTGTCACTTTTGTGCCCTTTAGAACTCCTTATTTTTTTCTTTTCCTCCCACCGCACCTCAGTGCATCTTGACTTTCATAGCTGCTGTGAGATAGCCCACTGACTGCTGAGCCCTATTCACTGTGATAATGTTGGTGTCCTTCCTCTAGGCTTAGAGGGTTGTGGGCTGCTGAGAGTTTCCTGAGCAGGTAGAGATTAAGGCTCTTCGGCTTGATTTGCTGAACATGGTGTCACTGGAAGAGGAAAGGTGGAACAACAGGGCACAGGTGGAGTGCCTGGAATGCTTTGCTGGAGCTCCTCCTCCCTGTCAGTGTGCAACAATACTTCCCTGACTCCTTTAAGAGGAGTGGCATTCTGGAACGAGCAGTCAAGATGTCTCAAGTCCTTCTCGCTCAGTTATTATTGCATAGACTAGAGTAATGAAAGAAAGAAATCAGCTCATATCCACCAACAACTACGCATATTGCTGGACCTCATTCTCCAAAACAACCACTGTCCTTTCCATGGAGGCAATCAAATATTCATGTGCTGATAGAATGTAGCTGGACACCTCCACCTTTAACTTTAGTCATGCATAGATTCTAGCATCTCTACCAGATGTTTGTTGCCTGAATCTGCATATCCAATAAGTATTTACAGCCATATTCAGATACATCATCCTACAGCTACAGGCACATAGAATCATAGAATCATAGAATCCCAAAAGTTCAGAAAGAGGCCATTCAGCACATCAAGTCCACACTCACCCTCCAAAGAGCATCCCACCCAAACCCAGCTCTCCACCCTATCCCCATAACCCCACATTTTGCATGGCTAACCCACCTAGCCTTAACAATCCCTGGACATTATGGACAATTTACCCTGGCCAATCCACTTTATTTGCACATCTTTGGACGGTGGGAGGAAACCAGCACTACTTGAAGGAAAGTCATGCAGACATGAGGAAGAACATGCAAAATTCCAAACAGACAGTCACTCAAGGTTGGAATTGAACCTGAGTCCCTGGCGTTGTGAGGCCTTGTAGAGCTGTTGTAAGACTTCCTTGTTCCTGTACCCAAACTCTCTTGCAATGAAGGCCAACAAACCATTTGCGTTCTTAACTGCCTGCTGCACCAGCATGCTTGCTTTCAGTGACTGACTCAGGTCCCTATGTACATCAGCCTTTATCTATCACAATTTAAATAATATTCTGCCACTTCTTCCAAGCGAAGTGAATAACCTCATGTTTATCCATGTTATTCAGTATCTACTGTCTATTTACCCATTTATTCAACTTGTCTAAATTGTCCTGAACCCCTACGTTTTCTTCATTATTGCCTAATTTTGTCATCAGCAGACTTGGTATTCTATTTTATTCCCTCATCAAAATCACCCAAGCAATGATCCTTGTGGTAACTTACTTGTCACTGCCTTTCATTCTGAAAGTGAGCCATTTATTCCTACTCTGTTTCCTGACTGCTGGCCAATTCTCAATCCACACTAGTATATTACGACCAATCTCATGTCATCTGATGTTTCACAATAACCTCTTATGTGGGACCTTATTAAAAGCTTTCTGAAAATTCAAAAACACCACATCAACTAGTTCTCCTTCATCTATTCCACTAGTTGCATCCTCAAAAAAACTCTAGTAGATACGTTAAACATGATTTATAAATCTCTGCTGCCTTAGTGTAATACAGATGTTACATTTAGCATCCTCTTATCACACTGTTTATAATAGACTCCAGCATTTTCCTTACTATTCATGTTAAACTAGCAGTCTGTAATATCTGGTTTACTTTCTCTCTCCTTTGTTAAAAACTGGTGTTATATTTTCCACCCTCCAATCTGCCAGGATTGTTCAAGAATGTACAGAACTTTGGAAGATGACAGCCTATTCAAATATTATTTCCATGGCTACCTCCTTTAGTGTGCTGGCATGTAAATGATCAGGCTCTGGGAATTTATCAGCTTTCACTCCCATTGATTATTCCAACGTTATTTGTTTTCTAATAATAATTTACTTCAATTTCTCCTTCCCAAAAGACTTCGAATTCCCAAATATTTCTAAGAAGCTTGTTGTGTCTTCTTCTATGAAGACAGAACAAAAGTAGTGATTTGATTGCCCTGCTATTTCATTATCATTATCAATTTTCCCATTTCAGACTGTAAAGCAGCAGATCTCTCCATTCAGCATGAACTGCTCCTGGTAGGAGGGGACAACCTCCCTGTCAGTCATAAAGACTGCAGGCATTACCTGGCTGGTGGCACACATAATGTGGCCTCCACTGACCACTGGTCAAAATATCAGTTACAGCAGGATGCCCACATAAGTGCCTCAATTGGCTTTCAAGCAGAAAGGTTATCTATAGGTATTGTAGCCCTAAATATTATTGAAAATGTCTCTGATCTGCTTCTCCCTGCTCAGTTAAATGGACTTCCCCTGCCTCCGCCTCCAGACTGGGTGAGGTGACATTCTGCCCATGCTTTGTTAACCAGGATTTTGACGACAGGACTTGGTGTGAACAAGTGTTTGATAAATCTGCTAAAGGAGATAAAGGAAAGATAATGAAGTAGAGTGTAAAAATCAGCTGAACTAGTATAGTGCATAAGAATTTGGGTTTAATCTATCAAAAATCACAGCAACTTTTGGATCATATGGCCTTCCCTGTTCCTAAGTATATAGATTCAATTAACAGGGATTAAATATTAACAAGACAGTTAGAAAGACAAAATATAAAGACTGCAAAAGAAGAAAAGAAGTATTTAACAACTAAACACAAGTATATCTTCTAAATTGCAAAGTGAGTTTTTTTTATGTATCATGTACCAAAGATGCTACATAGATCCACACTGATAGTACATTGTTAGGATATGGATAAATGTACACTGCAACAGCAAACTCCACATTAGGGATTTCTATATTATGAATACCAGTACTGTAGACTTTATCAAATATTGTCTGCAAATTTGAATAGCGCATCTGAATAGGAAATCCAGAAACCTGTAGAAGAGCACAAGAAAAATAATAAATTGCCATAGTTGACAGCTAAATTAGATACTTCGTGAATCAAAACATTTCTTCTTATCCAATAAATTAAATGTGCAGAGAGATTCAATATAAGGTGATGACCTACACACCATTCAATTTTGCAACAATCAGTTGAAATTTTGCATATCATGTACAGATAGTTATGGAGACCCAGTAGTTTTGTTGTAAAACTTGGATTAATAAAATAATGCAAACCTATATTTATTCAAGTTAGTATATAATCTCGTCACAAACTTTGTACTTAAAGAAAACTAAAGTACTTAATTCAAGTTGTGAATGAAATACATATATGTTTCAAAATGGAAGTAGGCCATTCAGTCCAGCTGGCTCATGTTAATATTTACATTGTGTGAGCAAATATGTATGATCACACTTATCCAACTTGCTCTATCCCTTCAAGCAATTTCCCTTCATTTATCTATTTGATCGAATCTGATTATTGATCTAGTTGTTTTCGCAACCTTGGAAGTGAATTCCACAGTCTTGCAACATACCTTATTGATTAACACTGCATTGTTCTACTGAAACGTACCCAAATGTCTTTCTACGTGTTTCTTGAAATAACTCCACAGAGGCCAGTATCCTGTCACCAAGTCACCCTTTATTTACACATGGAAAGTCATTAACACCTATCCAGCTCCCTTGGAGCCAGCTCTCAGAGTGCCCCTTATTAGTCTTCCCTGTAATTCGCATGATAAATGGAGACAGACAATAGACCATGTAAAACATTCTCCATCATCTGCTGAAAAATTGCACAGGCTGACAATATCCCAAATGGCAGTTTCATATATTGGTACAAACTATTATGGGTATTAATTGTAGCATACTTCTGGGAATCCTCAGCTAACCGAAATTGCAAGTACACATGGCTCATGTCCAGCTTCATGAGGCGCAGACTCCCACTAGCTTTGCGTATAAATCCTCCATGTAAAGCAATGGTATTTATCCAGCTGCAAAAAGCAGTTTACCATTTGTTTAAAATCTCTGCAAAGGCAAACTGACCTGTCAGGCTTCGCAGTCAGTAAGACTAATGCTGCTGATTCTGCAAACTGGACTGGTTGATGATTCCTTTGCTTTCCAGCTTTCTGATTTCTGCCTCTACTTTTGTCTGTAAGGTAAATGGCACTAGGTGGGCCTTGCAGAATTGTGAAATTGCTTCCTGGTCAACATGCAAGGTGGTCTTGGCTCCTTTGATAGTCCCTAGACCATCCTGAAAACCATCCAGGTATTTAATTAGGACTTTATTCAGGCAGCTATTTTCTAATCGAAAAATGCTGAGCCAATCAAGGTGAATCGTTCTCAACCAATTTTGCCCCATCAAGTTTGGGCCTACTACAATCAATGGTAACTGAACCAGCTGCTTTTCATAACAGACCGGAACTGAAGTTGTATCATTTATCTGTAAAGGTTCCCTGATACAGGTTCTCAGTCTAGCTGAAGTATTGTGCAAACTTAAGGGTTGGGATCCAGAGCAAATTTTGTTAATGAATGGTTCTGCAATCATGGAAACAGCCACACTGGTACTGACTTCCATTAGAACCGGGTGAACATTTAACCAAATGTTTATTTTGATTGGTTCTGATTTGGATCTTGTTAAGCAATTTAACTACTCCAAACAGATGTAAGTGGACTTTCCAGGGTGTACACTCTCCCAGATACTGGCCTTTAAGCTCTCTTGCTCAATTTAGGTCTAGTGGGACACATTTGCTGTCTCGGGTCCACATTCTGGCAGCAACTACACTGCCTTTTTAGCCTAGATCCTAAAGAAAATTATAACCATTTGGCTGAGGCTTGGCTTTACTTTGGGGTTTTGCTGTGAGCTGACCCAAAGTTCCTCTGTTCAAGCTATGTCATGAGTGATGCTGTGCAATTGCCTTCACCCGAGTGGTGTTCCCCAAGCTCAGTTGGACTGGCTAGGATGTCCATCGGAATACCCTGCAATTCGTATGCTCCATTTGGCACATTTTCCAATGATAAAGCCAGTTGTAGTGCCTGTTTGAAGTCAGTTGGGCTTCAGCTAAGTGGCACTTTTGCATGGTTACATCATTAATCCCAGCGGTCTCTGAGCATCTCATTAAGGGTAAAACCATATCTCTGCCAGTCATCCTAACCTAGTTAAAAATCCTGATACGGATTTCCCTGGTGCTCAAATTGCCGAATAAAAATGATAGCATCTCAGAATTAGAGGAAGCTTGGGGTCGTTGAAAGTATTTAGTGTCAGGTGGCTCAGGGAAAGTTAGGCTCTTTATAACTGAAAACGTTGTGGGTCCACAAGCTGACAGGAGAATTACTTGTTGCTTTTCATCTGCCCCAATGTAATTTGCCTGGAAAAAGTAATGCATTCTTTCCACGTACTGGGCCCAGTCTTATATGCAGGGTCAAACGAGTCAAGCTTCCCAAATAACAATGATGCAAGCAATGCTTATGTCAACTCAAAGATGACTGTTGCGAGCGAATTACTGTCATCGCCACTGAAATAACTCCACAGAGGCCAGTATTGGGTCATTAAGTCACTCTTTTACACATGGAAAATCCTTGAGATTTCTCTAATGTGCAGCACCCAAATGTATAAACATTGCACCTTCTAAGCTTCAGCATTGTCGCTGTAGGGAGGACCAAATACTGCACATGGTTTACTAACCTAGTTCTCATTCAGGTTTTCTATAATTCTATCATTCACTTGTGTATTGTTATTCCATGGCAAAGAATTTTACTGACATGCAAAAATGAATACAGGGATCACAGTACAGATTAACTTGAAACTGTTCTTTGTTGCTGCCCATCTCTTTTAAATAACTGCTGTGTGCAACCTGTGCTAGTTGCCCTGCACCTTGGGTACAAGCATCAGCAGGCAGCCCGATACCCTGAGTGACTAGCACAACATAAACACAGTCTACTGATCTTAAAAGAAAGGTGCTTTGTGGCTGTAAGAAGTAAGGGTAGAATTTCACATTCAGGCTAGCAGTGATAATTTTGAGCAACATGCGAGAGCAAGCATTCAGTGTTCAGACAATATGGAGTAGTAAATGATCAGGATGCAGTGAAAACAAGTAGCAGCAAAAGTGAATACTATAAGTGAGATAACGAGGTGTAGAACTGGATGAACACAGCAGGCCAAGCAGCATCAGAGGTGAATACTATAAGTGTTGCTCCAAAAACATAACGCATTGAAGAAAGAAGTTTAATAATCTGGCACAAATTGTGGGTGCAGGTGAGTCATCTTCAAATTATATATCATACAAACACTAGCCTCATCCACATTTTTTTCCTATCACCAAACCACCTGTGATATTTTTTTCATCCATTAACTGCCACCAGTAAATCACCTGTGTTTTCTAATTGATTCATTTACATGCAAAGCCTATTAGGGCAAGGCACTCTTTTTCAATTTACTATTCTCCACAATTAAATCAATACTCAACCTTCCAATTCATATGCTTTACCTGACCTGCACAAACCAAGCACTCATACTCTGATGTAAACTGTGGAAAATGTGTTAATGTCATTTACTGCAAGTTTGGGCTCTTGGATTCTAAGTACGTGAGAGGACTAGACAGGCAGTGCAGGAATCCACTGTGACTATTCCCCTGCAAAACAGATAAACCATTTTGAATACTGCTGAGGGTAATGGCCTGTTAGGGGAAACCAGTAACAGCCAAATTCATTTCAAATTGTTGGCTCTGCTGAAAGAGAAAGGAGGAGAAAGTGTGGAAGTGCAACAGTTATTGGAGATTCAATTGTAAGGGGAATAGACAGGCATTTCTGTGGCCAGAAACGAGAGTCTAAGATGGTATAAAACCAGAAGTTGTTGGAAAAGCTCAGCAGGTCCAGCAGCATCTGTGAAGAAAAATCAGAGTTAATGTCTTGGGTTGAGCGTCTCCTCAAGCATCACTGGTCCCGAAACGTTAACTCTGATTTTTCTTCACAGACTCTGCTGAGCTTTTCCAACAACTTCTGTTTTTTTTGTGATTTACAGCATCCTCAGTTCTTTTGGTTTCTGAAGGATGGCATGTTGTCTCCCTGGCGCTAGGGTCAATGATGTCTCAGAACAGCTGCATGGCATTCCAGAGAGGGAGTGTGAACAGCCAGTGGTCATGGCATACATTGTATTAATAGGTAAAAAAAAAATGAGCTCCTAAAAGTAGAATACAGGGAGTTATGAAGCAAGCTGAAAAGTAAGACATCAAAGGTAGTGATCTCAGAATTACTACCGGTGCCACGTGCAAGTCAGACTTGACGTAGCAGGATATATCAGTTGAATATGTGGCTAGAAACATGGTGCAAAGGGGTGGGTTTCAGATTGCTGGGATATTGGGACTGGTTCTGGGAGAGGTGGGTACATTCTGGATGGATTACATTTGGGCAGGACTGGGATTGACGTCCAAGGGCAAGTATTTGCTCATTTGGTTGCTGCAGGTTTAAATGAGAATGGCAAGGACAAGGGGGGGTGGGAACCTAAGTAGGGTAACAAGAGAAAGAGAAATCAGGATGGTAATAAAAGAAAGATGCAAAACAATAAATGCAAAAACAGTCTGGCACAGGCTGTGGCAAGGCAGTGGCAGAGGAGTTTCAATCCAGCAGTGAAAGATGGCACTTGAGGATCAGCGACTTCGACATTGGTTGGGTACAGTGTAGATGGTGCAAAGCGGTGGAGGGGGGATGGTGCTGCAGGCTTCATTGATGGTGATAAGCTGGCTCAGGACTGATGGACTCTCTTAAATTATTCAAAATGATGGCAAATAGTGGTGAAATATGAAAATTTTTCATTGTATGTTATTGTACACTTACTGTAAAATACACATGACAATAAAATCATTAATTAATTCATTCAGTGGAAAGGCTAAACAACAGCGAGAGGCAAATAAGGCCATAGTATAAGGAAAAACCACAACAAATAAAGGGAGCATATTAAAAAAAAGAGCAATAATTGTGGGTGACTTAAGCTTCATGTTGTCTGGGTCAATTAAGTTGGAAAGAGTAGTTACGACAATGAATTCAGAGAGCACATTAGGGATTGTTTCCTAGAGCAATATATCATGGAGGCAACCAGGGAACAGGCAATCCTGGATCTGGTGATGGGTATGACAGAGTCAATAAATTATCTCCTAGGAAGTAGTGATCATAACATGATAGAAGTTAATTTTCAGTTTGAGTGTGAGAAACTTGATTCAGAAACAATTGTGTTTAACTTAAAGAAAGGACTAAAGGTGACTGGACAGATAGATTAGCAGAAAAGACAGTAAGCAAGTAGTGTCAAACATTTAAGGAGGTAATTCATGACCCTCAGATTTTAAGACAAGATAGACCAACTATGGCTAAGGAAGGTCAGGAGAGTATAAAGTTGAAAGAAAATGCATATAAGAAAACAAAAGCCAGCGGTAGCCTTGGAGACCAGGATAAATTCAGAATCCAGCGTAGGAGGGTTAAAAAGACAATAAAGAGAAAGAAAATAAACTACAAGGGCAAACAAGAGAAATATAAAAATTGACAATAAGGGGTTCTTCAAATATATAAAAAGGAAAAGAGTATATATAAAGTGAGCATAGGCCTCTTAGAAAATGAATCTGGAAAGGTAGTTATCGAGAACAAAGAAATGGCAGAGAGTTAAACAGATGTTTTGTATCCATCTCTACGATGGAAGATACATCAAACACCCTATTAATAGTAAAGAATATAGAGGAAGAATTAAGTACCATCACCATCACTAGAAAGGTAGCATTAGATGAACTAATAAGGTGAAAGGTAGATAAATCCATTGGTCCTGATGGCTTGCATTCTAGAATCCTAAAAGGAGTAGCTACAGAGATATTGGGTGAATTGGTTGTAATTTTCCAAAACGCCTTGAATCTGGAGAAGTACTGGAGAATCGGAAAGTTGCCAATGTGACACCCCTATTCAGAAAGGGATGAAGGCAAAGAGTAGATGACTATATCCGATTTGTCTAGCATCTGTTGTTGGAAAAAATGTCAGAATCAATTATTAAGGGAATAACAGCAGAACATTTGGAAAATCATAATCTAATCAAGAGAGTCATATGGCTTCATGGAAGGGAAATCACATCTGAAGAATTTATTTACAGTTGTTCAAGGAAGTCTCAACTAAAGTGGATAGAAGGGAACCAGTAGGAGCCAGAAGACAAGGTACCTCACAAAGGGTTAAGTCATAAGATAAGCCCATGATATTGGAGGTAGTATATTATTAAAATAGAGCATTAACTAATTGCCAGTAAACCGCAAGTGTGGAAATGTGGTTCTTTTTCAGGTTGGCAACTTGTAACCAGTGGATCAGTGCTGGGACAACAAATGTTTAAAATATATATTAATAACTTGGAGGAAGGAAATGGATGTATTATAGCCAAATTTGCAGATGATGCAAAAATAGCTGGAAAGGCAGGTTGTGAGTTGTGAGAGTGATACAAACAGTTTCTGAGGGATATTGATATGCATTTGTAAGGCCAAATTTGGAGTACTGCGTACAACTGTGGTCACTCTGCTATAGGAAGGATGTTATCCAACTGGAAAAGGTGCAATAAAGATTTACAAGGATGTTACCAAGACTGGAGTGTTTGAGTCATAACGAGAGGCTGACTCCTTTTTCCCTGGAACTTGGGAGGCTGAGGGATGACCTTATAGAGGTTTATAAAATCAAGACGGGCATAGATAAGGGTAGGGGACTCCAAAACTGGAGGATATATTTTTAAGGTGAGAGGGGAAAGACTTAAAAGGTACCTGAGAGGCAACTTTTTCCACATAGAGGGTGATGCATATGGAACAAGCTGCCAGAGAAAGTGGTAGAGGCAAGTACAATTACAACATGTAAAAGACGTTTGGACAGATACATAGATAGGAAAGGTTTAGAGGTATATGGGCCAGTTGCAGGCAAATGAGCCTAGTTCAGTTTAGGAAACCTGGTCAGCATGGATGAGTTGGGCAGAAGCGTCTGTTTCTGCGCTATATGACTGACTGTAAATGGGCAAACAGTTGGAAAATGATGTATAATATGTGAAAATGTGAAATTATTTGAATGGAGAATAACTGCAGAAGGCTGCAATATATAGGAATTTGGGGATACTTGAGTATGAAACACAGGAAGCTATCGCATAGGTATTGCAGGTAATCAGGATGGCTAATGGAATGTTATCCCTTATTTCAAGGGATTGGAGTACAAGGATAGAATATTGTAACTGTACAAAGTGCTGGTGAGACCACATCTGGAGTACAGTGAACAGATTTGGTACCTTTATTTAAATAAAGATATCATTCCATTGGAGGCAGTTCAGAGAACATTCACTGGGATGATCCCTGGAATGTAGGGATTGTCTTATGAGCAAAGGCTAAACAGGTTGGCATACTACTCAATTTAGAAAAAATGAGGTGATCTCATTGAAACGTATAGGATTCTTAAGGGGTTTAATAGGTAAATGCTGAGAAGATGTTTCCCTCATGGCCACAAAAAATTAATGGTCCAGATACCATACCGCATTTTTTTTCTATTCATTTTGTGGGATGTGGGCGTGTCTGGCTAGCCAGCATTTCTTGCCCCTCTCTAGTTACCCTTGAGAAGCCTTCTTGAATCGCTGCAGTCTCCTGCTGCGGGTTGATCCACAGTGCTATTAGGAAGGGAATTCCAGGATTTTGACCCAGTGACAGTGAAGGAACGGCAATATATTTCCAAGTCAGGATGGTGAGTGACTTGGAGGAGAACTTGAAGGTGGTAGTGTTCCCATATATCTGATGCCCTTGTCCTTCTAGATGGAAGTAGTCATGGTTTTGGAAGATGCTGTCTGAGGATCTTCGGTAAATTTCTGCAGAGCATCTTGTAGATAGTACACACTGCTGCTACTGAGCGTCGGTGGTGGAAGGAGTGAATGTTTGTGGATGTAGTGCGCTGCTTTGTCCTGGATGGTGTCAAGCTTCTTGAGTGTTGTTGGGGCTGCACTTATCCAGGAAAGTGGGGAGTATTCCATCACGCTCCTGATTTGTGCCTTGTAGATGGTGGACAGGCTTTGAGGAGTCAGGAGGTGCGTTACTTGCTGCAGTATTCCTAGCTTCTGGCCTGCTCTTGTAGCCACTGTGTTAATGTGGTAAATCCAGTTGAGTTTCTGGTCGATGGTAACCCCCAGAATGTTAATAGTGGGGGATTCAGTGATGGTAACACCATTGAATGTCAAGGGACAGTGGTTAGATTGTCTCTTATTGGTGATGGTCATAGCCTGGCATTTGTGTGGAGCAAATGTCACTTGCCACTTGTCAGGCCAAGCCTGGATATTGTCCAGATCTTGTTGCATTTGAACATGGACTGCTTCAGTATCTGAGGAGTCACGAATGGTGCTGAACATTGTGCAATTACTGGCAAACATCTCCACTTTTGACTTTATGATGGAGGGAAGGTCATTGATGAAGCAGCTGAAGTTGGTGGGCCTAGGACACTACCCTGAGGAACTCCTGCAGAGATGTCCTGGAGCTGAGATGATTGACCGCCAACATCCATGACCATCTTCCTATGTATCAGGTATGATCCAACCACCGGAGAGTTTGACCCCTGATACTCATTGATTCCAGTTTTGCTAGGGGTCCTTGATGCCACACTCAGTCGAATGCAGCCCTGATATAAAGAGCTGTCACTCTCACCTCACCTCTGGAATTCAGCTCTTTTGTCCATGTTTGAACCAAGGCTGTAATGAGATCAGGAGCTGGCGGGAGCAGGAGCAGGTCCCTGGCAGAACCCAAACTGGGCGTCACTGAGCAGGTTATTGCTGAGCAGGTGCTGCTTGATAGCACTATTGATGACACCTTCCATCACTTTACTGATGATCGAGAGTAGACTGACAGGGTAATTGGTCGGGTTGGATTTGTCCTGCTTTTTGTATACAGGACATACTTTGGCAAATTTCCACATTGTTGGGTAGATACCAGTGTTATAACTGTACTGAAACAGTTTGGCTAGGGGATTGGCAAGTTCTAGAGCACAAGTCTTCAGTACTATTGCCGGAATGTTGTCAGGGCCCATAGCCTTTGCAATATCCAGTGTCTCCAAATGTTTCTTGATATCACATGGAGTGAATCAAATTGGCTGAAGACTGGTATCTGTAATGCTGGGTACCATTGGAGGAGGCCGAGATGGATCATCCACTTAGCACTTCTGGCTGAAGATTGCTGCGAATGCTTCAGCCTTATATTTTGCACTGATGTGCTGGGCTCTTCCATCATTGAGGATGGGGATATTTGTTGAGCCTCCTCCTCCACTGAGTTGTTTAATTGTCCACCACCACTCACGATTGGATGTGGCAGGACTGCAGAGCTTAGATCTGATCTGTTGGTTGGGGATCACTTAGCTCTGTCTATCACTTGCTGCTTTCGCTGTTTGGTGTGCAAGTAGTCCTGTTTGGTGGCTTCACCAGATTAATACCTTATCTTCAGGTATGCCTGGTGCTGCTCCTGGCATGCCCTCCTGCACTCTCCATTGAACCAGAGTTGATCCCCTGGTTTGATGGTAATGGTTGAGTGGGGGATATGCTGGGCCATGAGGTTACAGATTGTGCTGGAGTACAATTCTGCTGCTGTTGATGGCCTATAGCGCCTCATTGATGCCCAGTCTTGAGTTGCTAGATCTGTGCAAAGTCTGTCCCATTTAGCACGGTGATAGTGGCACACAACATGATGGAGGTTGTTATCAATTTGTACAATCATGTTATACCAGGTAACTAAAAAGGAAACAGTTTCATAACTCATGTTGGAAGTCTTCAGGTTAATTAGCTCAAAATTCACATTCACATTCTAAAACAATTTGCCTCCAATTAATTTTCTAGAATTTCGAATGTAATTGCTGTATCCATCCCCTAATACTGACTTTATCTCTCCCTTTGGCAACAGTTTGAACAGTCCGTTCACAAATTTGATTTCTCATTTGATCCTAAGATAAACTTCCAATGTCAAATTCATGACATCTCTAACATCACCTATATCCACTTCAGTAATATTGCTCAATTTTCCCCTGTCTCAGCGCATCTTATGCTGCAACCCTTGTTCATGCTTATGTCAATATACAGTGTTGACTGCACCAATGCACTCCTGATCTCCTACATTCTACTCTCAATAAGTTTAAGATCATTCCAAATGTTGCTGTCTATGTCTTAACTCACACCAAGTCCCATTTCCCCATGGCTTTCGTGTTTGCTGACCTTAACCAAGCTTTTGGTCACCTGGACTGCTGTCTCCACATGCACCTTAATGTCACATCTTTCTAATGTTCCTATGAAACGTCTTGGGATGTTTAATTTGGTTAAAACTGCTATACACATATATGTTGTTGTATTGATGGTTTGATAAGTCAGTGATGAGAAGAATTTTAATTGAAAAACTAATATGTTCTAAGAGGTAACACGAACCTTGAATTCTTTTAATAAACTCTCTAATCCTGTGCTCTGTTCTTCACTCACTGAGCGACCAAGGTTTTGTTCGAGTAGTGGAAGAAAATTTTGAAACACTCCAGTGCAGTAACGGTTCCATCGCGTGGGGTGCTGAGCTCTCCATTCCATGATTTTGTTCTTCAATGCCCATTCAATTCTAAATCACAATGAATAAGCAGAGAATAAAGCACATAATAAAATATCTGTACAAACCCAAGAGGTAGGATTAGAAGTAGGCCATTTAGATCCTGGAGCCTGCTCCACCATTCACTATAACCATTCTGCTGATCTGTTTGTGTTTCAAAATTCACATTCACATCTAACCCCAATAACCATTGATTCTGTTCCATAACAAGAATCTATCTATCTCTGCCTTACAAGCATTTAATGGCCCTACTTCCACCACTTTCTGGGGCAAAGGGTTCCAAAGTTGCACAATTCTATGAGAGAAACAAATTTTCCTCGTCTCAGTTCTAAAAGGGTGAAACCTAATGTTAGAACAGTTCTCTTAAGTTGTTGACTGATCAACAAGAGGAAACATCCTTTCCACATTAACCTTTCAGGACTATTCAGGATCTTATAAACCTCAATCAAATCATCCCTTGCTTTTCTCAACTGAAAACAAGCCCAGCCTGTCCTCTCATTCCAAATGTCATTTTGTGGAGGGAAACAACCCAAAGTTCACTAGCCATGGGAAAAGTTTTAAACATTCAACTCAAGGATGGGTTACCGCACCAATACGTTGATTTGTTTAAGTGATTAATTGTGTATTTAACATCAGATTTCTCCATTAGATAAATGTTATTTTTCAGGCTTAGTTCAGCAAAAAGGCCAGCTTTTAACAGAAAAGTTTATCTATGCAACAGCAATTTAGCCAACATAATCTATAAATTAACCTACATTCATATCTCTAAGTGCTATAATGATAGCTAGGGTATGGTGGTGTCCTCTGCTGATCCTCCAGGAAGAGCATGGCCCTTCTCTGCACTGTCTCTCTACCAGGACCGCCAGGTCCCTTATCAGAGAATCACTGAATCATCTTCCCTTTCTCTGAGATGTTCATAAGCTGTGTGGCATTAGGGAAGTTTTAGAATGCCAATGCACGTCCAGCTGTACAGCAGCCTTTCAAAGATGACATGGCCACAAGAGATACTGGTCTTTTGGCAGATATTTGCTGAGTGTCAAGTTGAGTCAGGAACAACACATCGCAAGATGGGACCGGAATCCAATGTGACAAACACTACAGGGACTGAGCAGTTAGGTAATGCATTGAGCTTGGTAAGATATGGTCATAACTCTCTAAGTCCAGCAGCAGAAATCCCTCCAAAAAGTTCAATTCAACTCTAATATAGAAAAGAAAATAATGCAAGATGCTGCCTGAGGGTACATCAAGGATTACATTCTGCGAGCTCTAACAGCTTCGCTCATACAAGTTTTCATTTTTGACCTTATTAAGTATACTGCAGTCTTTCATGGTGCTTTTTATGCACTATCTTGAGCTTAAAGTGGCAGAAATGCTCACCAGTGTGGGCATCTTCCAATGTTCATTCCACGAGCACCATATTCAAAGTTCAGCTGTGCACCAGTTCAAGTGCTGCAAGCAAGTAATAGCCCTTCACAGTTCAAGTAAATTTGTAAATACACTTGTAAATATATTTTCATTTTACATCATCATCTGTCTGATTGATTGTCATTTTTAACTGTAGCTATAAGAATGAATTTAGGGAGACTTTCATTTCTCAGTGCTACACCATATTAGAACGATGTCTGGAGGAATGTTACTCTTTCTCGAGTGCCCATTGTAGCATCAATTCTGATCGTGTTTGAATGTGGAAGCATTAGATGTTGTGAAGTCTTCCAACTATTTGTAATGTTAACGTTTTTAGCCAACAGGAAAAGCCAAAACAGAACGAACGAAAAGCTTGCAATTGTGTTTGGCAATGAACATTGGCTGCTTGTTTTTATGGCAGCAGCACGTCTGCTGTTAATGAATGACCCAACTCAGTTCCATTAGGAGTGAGTGTCAAATAAGTCCTGGTTTGTTACAGCTATGCTTTGTGCTCTGTCATGGTGAAGGTGATATTTCATCTAATCAATGCCCTCATCTTCCTCGTTAGAAGAATCCTGCTGCTTTTACAAAACCTCATTGTCCATCAGACCCCTCGTTGTCTGCTCCATTTGTCCAAAGCACAACAGACAAGGATTATGCTGTGAACTCTGTAGCATACTGCAAGGTCTCTCCACCCCCCCAACCGCACTCCCACCCCGCCCCCGAAGCATGGGAACATCATTTTGAGGAGGCCCATTGTGTGGCCCTTGGTGGCCCCAGTGGAAGAATGCAAGGCATTGCATGTACACTGGGCCTCAGGGATTACGTGACAGAGTGATCAGCAATGGTAGCTTCTCTCAGAGCATCCACCCTTGTAAGGCATGTGACCTTTGAATGAAACAAGAACTTGATAAAGTTATTTCGCTCGATGTTGGATTTATCAGGAATATAGCCACAACTGTAAATGATATGTAGTGTACTATGATAATGAATTGAATGCAAAGTACTTGTTTAACAAGTCTGACAACTACTGCATGTTGATTTGCACTATAACTTGCATCTGTCTTTAATGGGCCCATGTTTCCTTAGCTAGTAATTGCTTTTTACAGTTCTCCCAATTAGCTGAATTTTCACTTTTTTTTGCATTTTTGTAAGCTTCTTCTTTTAGATTTATTCTGTACCTTACATTGATTCCGGTTGCCTATCTACACAGGTAGAGCTTTTACCTTTAAGATTATGTACCGGGTTTTGTATATTGAAAAAGTATTCAAACAATACAATAATAAACATAGCTTCTACCTGCTCTGTAATTTATCAACAAGGCTTCTTTCTGTGACGTGGTAGATTAGTTCTGACGGCTAGAAAACATTTTAGTATTATATGTTACAGATGTATTTAAGTATCTAATAAAAATAATTTCTTCATATTACTGAATCAATCAAATTGAAATATTCTTTGTACAACAATACAAATAAAGTTATTTCATTAAGGTACATAGGAATATAGAAGCAGGAGTAGGCCAATCAGCCCATCAAGTCTGCTCTCATATTCAATTATATTATGACTGATCATCTAAACTCAAAGTCACCTCCCCGTGCTATCCCCATATCCTTTGATGTCCTTCATAGCCAGGAATCTATTGATTTCTGGCTGAAACATATTTGATCATTGAACTTCTACAAATGTCTGTGGTAGAGAATTCCAAAGATTCACTAACCTTTGAGTAAAGAAATTCTTCTTCAATTCAGTCTTAAATGATCTAACCTTTACCCTGAGACGATGTCTCCTGGTTCTATACTCTTTGTTAAAATCAGTTTCAAAACAGGCAATTGTGTATCAGCAGGTAAATGTTATTTCAAGATCATGAACCATAATGTTGACTTTAATATTTCAGATAAACCAGAATCAACTACCTGTACAGAAGATAATACATAATTCTGGGAACCCTTGGTGAAGAATGGTCGCCAATTATTTTCCTTTGTGACATCAAAATTTATACTCATAGGGAGACTGTTCTTTTGAATATTAGCCCAGACCTATAAGAATGTGTTTCAAAAGTCAGTACATAATTTTTAAAAATTACTATACATTAATTAAAATATTTAATAGTTAAATCAGTACCAAGAAGTATAATACACTATGCAATAAGAATAAAAAAATTCTGGAAAACTGAGTGGGTCTGACAGCAACTGTGAAGAAAAAAAGTAAGTTTTAGGTGATGATATTTTATCAGGCACTCTGTTTCACCGTTTTCCATTAACTCTGTTCCTCTCTACGCAGATGCTGTCAGACCTGTTGAGCATTTCCAACATTTTCTGTTTCTATATCAAACTTCCAGCATCCACAGCATTTTGCTTTTGGATTAGCTTTCAGTAGGTTTCATCTTGTCTACATCTCTCAAATTTCCAAAGAATTTTTTTTCTAAATTAGATTGCAGATAATGTTATACTCCAAGGATCATTAACACCATATTCCACTGCAATATTTACTTATGTTGAATGCAGAAGTTTGGGAACTACTTCAGTTTACAACTAAATATACCATTATGGCAAAGATAAGAGGAGTGAAGTGTCTTTCTTTAATTCTCCTACTCCACAACATAAATTGAATTGATTTATCCGGTTCCCAAAATGGCCAATCATATACTTCCTCTGTACTAGACTTTAAAAGATCTATCAATCAGTTTCTTTAATAAACACAGTATTATTTATTTATTACAAGAAAAATTATTCAAGGATGATGCAAACTGCTTAACAGACTCATTTTGTCTATGAAAATAAGTTTACTCCTCTAAATAACTCAAAACATATATAAACACAAATTCTGGGTAAGGGGGAGGAATACAGTTACTTTCTATATTGTTTTGGAACAATAAGTGTTAGTTCTTGAAGGCAAGAAGTAAGGAGAAAGTGTGGACTATGTGAATGGCTGACAGTCTAATGTTCTTATGCATGAAGGCACCAATCACAAGCAGTTGACTGCAGGGTCTTTGCCATTGCAATAATCAGGTTTCAATCTGGACCAAGCCTCTAGCTACCAGACTGGACTGACAAGAAGAGTTTTCTAGAAACAGGAAGGCTGGGCTGGGAAGCACTTTTCTGTCCCGAAGCTGGCCATGAAACAAAATCCCAAACAATTTCGAAGTAGATGTTAAAACCTGATAGTTGTAAAGATGGGCAGATGTCTACAGTAAACAAGCAGTTATCATAAGTGTCATGACAACTGATCATAGTCCCAAATTATTTATGGGCATATTGACTTTTTAAGGAAGACAGTATTTCTTATTTAAAAACATTCAAAAGGACATGCAAGCTAAAGATGGCTTGGATTGTAAATTCAAATATAAATAAGGATATAAATCCAAACTATCTGGAAAATTCCTGGGTGGAATCTTCTCAATCCCAAGACAGCATGGAAGGTCACATCTGGAGGTTGTCAAGGAACTTTGGATAGAGACACTTCAAAGGAAGAACTGCAATACAAAAGCTGAACTGTAATCTCATGGTTACAAGGATAATGGCAACCATTGCCAACTTAGCAGAAACTATTTCCTATGAGTTATATCCCATATATGGACAAGATATATAAAAACGTAATTCTTGGCAAAATATATATATAATATCTCATTCTAGAAATACACAGTGGAAGGGCTTAAAAAAACCAACTGCAACTCAGATTTCTGAGTGCTGTTCTTCTGTTCAGTTCTATTGGGTTGATGTTTACTGCGAAGGTCATAACCGAAGAACATTCACAGCAAGTTTAAAGAAAGTCTGTCTCTCTTTCATTACGATTTATGGAAGCAAGTCACAATAAATCCACCATCTAAAAGAAAACAGGACTACTGCATTCAGCTAATTTGCAGAACAAAGATGCTGAAGGCCACGATCAATGTTAATAGCATGAACCAACTTAACAACCATAACATTCCACCATTAACTAATCATAGACAGGCCAAAAACTGACTAATTTATCTTTTTGCTAACTTTTCTTTTCAGAACTTATATCATCTCTCACTACTGCCCTGATGTCGTCGTTAAATATCAGAACAACACCACATCTCTTAACTTCTTATGTGTCCTTCCGAATAGTCTGATTCCTCTGGATATTTAATTCCCAATCGTGACCATCCTGCAACCATGACTCTGAAATGGCTTCTAAATCATACTCATTCTCGATAATTTGTGCCGTTAACTCATCTACCTTGTTTCAAATGCTACCAGTATTTAGGTAAAGTGCTTTTATGCTAGTTTTTATACCTTCTTTTTGAATTCTAACATTTCCATCAATGATATCTCCTGAGTTTACCTTCCTCTTAACTTCTTTCATAGTCCTCAATGTAGTTAAACCCACCATTATACTTCCTGTCATTTTTCCCCTTCACTTCCCCTATCTCACTGGTTTAAAAGTCCGAGTGACCACTCTATTTATCCTTTTTGCTAGAACACTGGTTCCAGATCGGTTCAGTGGAGACTGTCCCAATGGTACAGATCCTTCCTGTTACAAAATTGATGCAAATGCCCCATGAAATGGAACCCCTCTTTCCCACACCACTCCTTTAGCCACATGTTTACTTCCCTAATTTTCTTATCCCTATGCCAATTTGCACGGGTAGTAATCCAGAGATTATAATCCTTGAGGACCTGTTCCTTAATTTATTAATAGAGATGTTAGAATTCAAAAAGATGGTATAAAAACTAGCATAAAGGCACTCTACCTAAATGCTTGTAACATTTGAAACAGGGTAGATGAGTTAATGGCACAAATTATCATAAATGAGTATGATTTAGTAGCCATTACGGAGCTATGGTTGCAGGATGGTCACAACTGGGAATTAAATATCCAGGGATATCAGACTATTCGGAAGGACAGTCAGGAAGGTAAGGGACGTGGTGTTGCTCTGATATTTAAGGATGACATCAGGGCGGTAGTGACAGACAATATAGGTTCTACGGAGAATAAGGTTGAATACATTTAGGTGAAAATTAGAAATTCTAAGAAGAAAAAGTCACTGAAAGGCATAGTCTATAGGTCACCAAATAATAACATCACACTGGGATGGACAATTAGCAAAGAAATAACTAATGCCTGTAAAAATGTATGGCAATTATCATGGGGGATTGTAATCTACATGTCAATTTGTCGAACCATGTCGGTCAAGGCAGCCTTGAGGAGGAGTTCATTGAATGTATCCATGATAGCTTTCTTCAACAATATGTAATGGAACCAATGAGGGAGGAAGCTATCCTAGTTCTGGTCCTGTGTAATGAAACAGGGATAATTAATGACCTCATAGTTAGGGATCCTCTTGGAAGGAGTGATCACAGTATGGTTGAATTTATAATACAGATGGAAAGTGAGAAGATAAAATCCAATACCAGGGTCTTGTGCTTAAACAAAGGAGACTACAATAGGATGGGGGAGGGGTTGGCTAATGTAGACTGAAAGCAAAGACTCTATGGTGGGACAGTTGAGGACTTTCAAAGCAATTTTTCATAGTGCTCAGCAAAAGTATATACCAGTGAAAAGGAAGAACTGTAGGAAGAGGGGTAATCATCCAAGGATGTCTAAGGAAATAAGGGAGGCTATCAAATTGAAAGAGAAGGCATACAAAGTGGCAAAGACCAGTGGGAAACTAGAAGATTGGGACAACTTTAAAAAAAGCCAGAAAAAAAGCTATAAAGAAAAGTAAGATAGATTATGAGACTAAACTAGCTCAGAAAATAAAGACAAATAGCCAAAGTTTCTATAAATGTATAAAATGAAAAAGAGTGGCAAACGTAAACTTTGGTCCTTTAGAGGATGAGAAGGGGGATTTAATAACAGGAATAGCTGGGGCATTGAATAGGTATTTTGTGTTGGTTTTCACAGTGACACAAGTAACTTGCCAGTAATTGATGACAAAGAGACTAAGGTAGGTGAAGACCTAGACACGAACATTATCACAAAAGAGGTTGTGTTGGGCAAGCTAATGGAACTAAAGGTAGACTGATCCTGATGGAATGCATCCCAGGGTACTAAAAGAGATGGCGGGAATAATAACAAATGCATTCATGGTAATGTTCCAAAATTCGCTGGACTCTGGGGCAGTTCCAGGAGTTTCAAAAACAGCCAATATCTCGCCACTGTTTACAAAAGGAGACAAAAGATGGGGAACTATAGGCCAGTTAACTTAATTTCTGTAGTGGAGAAAATGCTCAAATCTATCATCAAGGAAGAAATAGCAAGACATCTAGATAGAAATTGTCCCATTGGGCAGACGCAGTATAGGTTCATGAAAGGCAGGTCATGTTTGACTAATTTTCTGGAATTCTATGAAAACATTATGAGCGCAGTGGACAACAGGGACCCAGTAGATGTCGTGTATCTGGATTTCCAAACGGCATTGGACAAGGTGCCGTACAAAAGGCTGCTGCATAAGATAAAGGTGCATGGTGTTACCGGCAATGTATTAGCATAGATCGAGGATTGGTTAGCTAACAGGAAGCAAAGAGCTACAGCATGCTGCTGTACAGAGGGACCTAGGTGTCCTTGTGTATGAATTGCAGAAGGTTGGTTTGCAGGTAAAATAGGTAAATAAGAAGGTAAATGGAATTTTGTCCTTCATTGCTAGAGAGATTGAGTTTAAAAACTAGGGAGGTTATGTTGCAGCTTTATAGGGTGCTGGAGGCCATACCTGGAGTACTGCATGCAGTTTTGGTCTCCTTACTTAAGAAAGGATGTGCTAACGCTGGACGGGGTGCAGAGGAGATTCACTAGGTTGATTCCAGATTTGAGAGGGTTGGCTTATGAGAAGAGGCTTCAAAGACGGGGATTATCATTGGAATTTAGAAGAATGAGGGAGGATCTTATAGAAACATATAAAAGTAAAAAAGGAATAGATAAGACAGAAGCAGGGAGGTTGTTTCCACTGGCAGGTGAAACTAGAACAAGAGGGCATAGCCTCAAAATTAGGGGAACCAGATTTAGGACTGAATTGAGGAGGAATCTCTTCAGCTTAAAGGTCGTGAATCTGTGGAATTTCCTGCCCGTGAAGTAGTTGAAACTTCCTCATTGAATGTTTTTAAAGCTAAGATAGACAAAGTTTTGAATAGTAAAGGAATTAAGGGTTATGGTGAGAGGTGGGTAAGTGGAACTAAGTCCATGAAAAGATCAACCATGATCTTATTGAATGGTGGAGCAGGCTCGAAGGGCCAGATGGCCTACTCCAGCTCCTGGTTCTTATGTTCTTATATAAATACACTGAAAATGAGTAAGATATCCACGAGGGAAGGGATTCCTTGTGCTAAATCTATTATGTCCAACCAAAGCAAGAGAGACGTTGGGTAAAGAAGGGAGCCAGTTCCTTCCTCCTCACCCAGGTGTGTAACAATTTGGAGATATCATGTCCAGCATCATAACAAATTGGGCATCTTCTCCTGAGATTAGTCATAACACAATGCATGTGGCTTTCAACAAATATCTTATTTTAAAGATACTCCACTGTGCTTTCATCAGCCTCTTAAAGAAATATCATGCACAACCCTTCAAACTCAAGCTCACGAAAATAATTAAGTATGAATGCATCATAACCTCCAAACTTTAAATAAATGAAATTCTATTTTTGAATGCATTCCATCCCAAAGTCTAGACAAGGATAGATCTTTTTAAAAAACTAAGACATAGTTACACACCCATTCTCATCTTCACCATATCATTACCTTAGTTGTAGGGATTGGTTAGCTCAGTTGGTTTGATGGCTGGTTTGACAACAATATGGGTTCAATTCCCATATTGGCTACGGTTGCTATGAAGGTCCCACCTTCTTAATCTCTCACCTCACCTAAGACTGGTGACCCAAAGATTAAACCACCACTGTTATCCAAGATAATGCCAGCACAGTAGATAGGTTTGGGCTCATCGGAGCCCATCCACTCCAGACTGGCAGCATCATTTTCTCAATGTAATATTAGACTTTTTCCTTTGTCTTCTTCCTTTCTTCTTCATCTACAATGCTGGACCGGTGTCGGCAGAGTGGCAGCTGTAGTGTGGATTGGGACTCCTGGTGGCGGTGGCTGTGTCCAGAGTCTGGATTCCTGGTGGCAATAGACGTGGAGCCTAGATTCTAGGAGGTGGCAGCGTCTGGAGTAGGGACTCCTGGCGGCAGTAGGCCTGGAGCCTTGGACTCTTGGCGGTGTT
The DNA here is from genome assembly GCF_021869965.1 of Rhincodon typus. Classification (NCBI taxonomy): domain Eukaryota; kingdom Metazoa; phylum Chordata; class Chondrichthyes; order Orectolobiformes; family Rhincodontidae; genus Rhincodon; species Rhincodon typus. Next base: position 16,348,428 of record NC_063351.1, on the reverse strand, counting down.
GGCGAGGCAGGGGCGGCCGCAGAGCAGGGGTCTATTTACCCTTTCAATGGCCCTCATGATTTTATAAACCTCTATAAGGTCACCCATCGGCCTCTGACACTGCAGGGAAAAAAGTCTCAGGCTATTCAGCCTCTCCCTATAGCTCAAACCCTCCAGTGCTGGTAACACCCTTGTAGATCTTTTCTGCACCCTCTCAAGTTTAACAACATCCTTCTTATAGAAAACCAACCAAGTTTGTATGCAGTATTCTAAAAGTAACCCACCAATGTCCTGTACAGCTGCAACATGACGTCCCAACTCCTACATTCTATGCACTGATCCATGAAGGCAAGCATGTCAAATGCCTTCTTCACCAACCTGTCTACCTGTGATAACAAGGTGTAGAGCTGAATGAACACAGCAGGCAAAGCAGCATCAGAGGAGCAGGAAAGCTGACGTTTCAGGCCTAGACCCTTCTTCAGAACTTAGGGAACTTAGCACCTGCACCCCTCGATCTCTTTGTTCGGCAACACTCCCCAAGGCCTTATCATTAACTGTATAAGTCCTGCCCTGGTTTGTGTTATCAAAATGCAACACCTCACAATTATCTAAATTAAATTCTGTCTGCCATTCCTTGGCCAATTGGCCCTTCTGATCAAGGTCCCATTGTACTTTGAGATAATCTTCTTCACTGTCCACTTCACCACCTTTTTTGGTGTTATCTGCAAACTTACTAACTATGCCTCCTATATTCACATCCAAATCACTTATATAAATGACAAAAAGTAGTGGACCCAGCACTGATCTTTGTAGCACACCGTCAGTCACAAGCCTCCAGTCCAAAAAGCAATGCTCTACCACCACCCTCTGTCCTAGGGGAAGTGAACATCGCACCTCTGCACAATTCCGTTCACCAGGAATTTTTGATCAGTGCTCGCAAAGCGGGGTGTCAATTTTCCTTTGTTTGTCATATCCAGGGCAGATATCAGGAACAATGCATGGCAGCTCCAGACTGACAGTGCCAACCTGAGTGCACAACAGTATTTTACAGATGGTGTCAGTGCCAGGATGTCATCCCATTCCAGGCTGAGTTGTCCTCTATATGGTGAGTGGTAGAGAGGAGCTAGAATTGGATGATAGAGTGCCAATGGAATTGGGTATGTAATGAATGAGTTTGATGAGATGCAACAAGAAAACCATCAGGCTTCACAGAGAAATACCCTCCATGAAACTTGACAAAACTGGCACTTTGCCAAAACAATGTAAAATTCAGCCCCTGATATCTTTCCTTTTATCTTTCCATTGTTATTATTACCCACTTACAATTAATTGTTCTCAGGATTGGATATCCTGCTGCAAGTGCCCACTTTTATGTAATGACTGTGCTTTCTCTAGTCCTAGTACTCCACGGGACATAGCATAAACTGAATTATTTTACTGAGTTCCTGATATGGCTAATCACATGCATTCTCTAAATTAGACTTAAAAAATCCACATAACAGGTTTAACACAGTTTGTATGATGAAAGTACAAATGTTTATCTATTTAAATAAGTCATCCACTGATGTCCAGCACAGCTAGTGCCATGTACAGCTGTGCTGTGACTACCTCAATCTTCAAACCAGCATGCAATTTTGGTGTCACTATCAAATAGGCTGTGGATCCACCAGAGAGCATTGTGAAGAGGCCCTTTGCTTTCAACCTGCCTCTCCACAGCTTTTTTAGGCCCCCACATGCACTCCCAGGTTTGCCTACAGTTGTTCAGTTCCTAACAAGTGGGAAACGCAGGGCTGGCCCATCTCACACATCCATTACTCTACATGTTTCATCAACAAGGCCATGCTATGAAGATCTATACACCTTGCATCCAGTTGGCAATTTACTCCATATATCCAAGAGGGTTGGTACTCTCTCGATCGATGATGCCACACATTCACATGTCAGATAGATGGCACCATTATGCATGGATTCCTCCATCGTTTGCACTTGTGACTGAACTGCTTCAAGAAGATTTGACTGATATTTGCATATTTCATGATTGAAGAAATGATAGACTCACGGGGGAAAGCGCATTGTAAATCAAAACCCATAATCCTTGAGTTGTTGTTAACATGAAAATTTGAGTAAACTGCTGAATTGCCCCAATTTTACCATCTAATTCAAGTTAAAAGAATATGCACACTAGGTTTCTTCCATTCAAACTGATAATCAAACTGTTTTTTACCAATGGCAAAAAGTAGATAAATTGAAATGTGGATCTGTAGCTTTAATTTAGTTCTTTTAAAAGTTCCTATTCACACAAAAGGACAGTCACACAAAGGCAGACAATACATGAATGTGATGGGTGGTCAAAAATAAAATCAGGGAAACACAATTTCACGATACCAGTTCGGACCACAAACATTGATGAATTGTATTCTTTTGATGCTGTTCACCTCTTTGCTGATGCCCCAAGGTTGTGAGTACGCCAAAATCAATCTTTCATTCACTGATTAAGAATTTGCCCTTCCACTGTGTCTGAAGATGTTGTCCCCCTTCTCCATTCAACAGGGGATTTGCAGAGAGAGCAGGTTACAAAGTCAAAGGAGAGTAGCCAACCACTAGAGATTTTCTTTTACTTCTCCACACAGAAGGGAGAGAAAGAGATGAATATTTTCTCTTCACAGGCTGAATGTTTCTGCTGTTAGGTCAGATTAATCAAAAACTGTGTTTGGCATATAAAGTGTATAATAGCCTGTTTAATGATTTAATTGAGACAAATGTGATTTAATGTTTAAGAATACTCACATTTTCTTTATTGATCAAACAATCAGCACTTTGAAGTGGACAAAAAGCATTGTACTGGTCATAACACTCTCCAGTTTCTGGATTCCAAATCATGGTGGCCGTTTTTTCTTGAGTAATCACATACGCTGTCACTCCCTTTAAAATAGAAGTTGTGAGGTGATACAAAGGAATATCTTTTGAATAACTAAAATATAACCTAAAGAAAAGGCAATATCAACGTTTACAATATGCAAGTAAAAAACAGGAACATTGACAAGTTGGCTGAAATTCTTCATCCACAATTTGTTGACAGTCGAATAGAATGGCCACAACCTTCAGGACTCACATAAATAGATTCTATCTAGGGGACCTTGTTCTTGGAATTATGTAGAAGTGAGTAGAACTTCCAGCCACACATTCTTTGACTCTTCTAATTCACATTGAAGTAGAATGTTTTTCATCCTATTTGGAATAACAATTTACTGAAATTATCCTTAACAAATATAGTGATTACTGATCGGGTAAATGTCATTGATTCTACGTAATATATACTCAATTCTAAACAAACCTTTATTTGTCACCCTGAAGACAGATTGGATTGAAGTAATAAGAGCACTGAAACATTACACTACATAATAAAATGGTAAAATAATAATAGGAGACAGTTGAGGAGTGACAATATAACTGGACTGGTAATCTAGAGGCTAGGCTTATTCCACTATGGCAGTTGGTGGAAATTAAATGCAATTAATTACATTTGCAATAGAAAGTTAGCCTCAGTCGTGGTGGCTATGAAGCTACCGTTAATTGTCAGAAGACTCATCTTGTTCACTCGTGCTCTTTAGGGAAGGAATATTGGCAACTCTTGCCTGATCCGGCGTAAGTGGGATTCCAGCTCCACTCTACCTCAGTTGACTCTTAACTGCTGTCTGAAATGGCCTGTCAATCCTCTCAGTTCCAGGACAGTAAAGGGTGGGTAACAAATGCTGCCTTGCCAGTGACACCTCTATCCCTTGAAAGGATCTCAAGAACATGAAGTAACTAGAAATGTCAAAAAAGTAGCTCCAAGATACATTAGCTTGGAAAGATAAGAGGAAAGAGGAGATTTGACCCAAATGGAACATCATGAAGTTTTCAAAAAAGTGTAAGGTTACAATAAATAATCTATCATGCTTTATTATTATTCCTGCTTCATCATTTGTTTGAGTTTCTGTGGTTTTGTTTCTTCTTCAAGCTAGCTTGCAACATACGATTGCCCCTACTATGCTGAGCTGTTAAATCAAGATTATATCCTTTATGTCAGTTTAAAGATTATTGTGGACTTCAAGCTCTCTACATGCAGAATCCTCTGAGCTAAGTTTTACCACTTCATTGGAGACTGGGTAGGAGGCTTGACAACCTTAAACTTAGAAACCAGTGCATACCCACTGACCAAGGTGAGGTGCTGGAGAGACAACTCATCAGTGGGCCTATTAAAATCATTAAATGGTCAATTTAATGGACATAAGAGCCTCTACTTGCCGCAACTAAAATTTTATATGTGCCTTTAGAAGGATATAACCTCTTAAGGAGAACATGCCTCGTTTTTCAACATTTTTTGTCAATTAGAGCTCTCCCCTCGATCACCACCAAGATCACCCTTCCCCCACATTTCCAATAGCTTCTGCTACTCCTCTTTCCCACCCCAGCCTGGCATAATGCTGGACTGACACCAACACAACCGTACTGCCTGCTGGGATTGGGTGCAGTTTCAGAAAGAGACTTGGCTTCAAGTGGCACTGCTGGGACCAGAGAACTGCCAGCTAGATATTGGCCTGCAGCTGTCAGAGGTGCAATTTCCTCTCCAATAAGGCAAAAGGCTTATCTCACATCAATTAGTAGCACAATGGTCATTAAATGGCTATGCAGTGAGCTGGCCAAGCAAAGATAATGATGGGAAACTTTGATTCTTCTGCCCAGCATTAAATTCAGCCCATGTTTGTTAGTAACTCATGACAATAAGTTTAACATTTTTTGGAAGCCCCTAAAATACCGGAAAATATCAGAAAGAAGTTTTGCTGCTTAGTGATAAGTTTCCAAAGAAAACAAACATCTGGATCCATTTACTAAAATAGATAGAGTGGATAAACTATACCATTTATATCAACTACACCATGTGCTCTTCCAGCATAAGGACTGGTGTTAATGAGAAATATGAGCAAAAAAGTCAAGTACACAGACTACTTGATGCTCATTCCTGTAGTAGTCTAATTTGCTCATCTAGCTTCTAAACTCCTTCCATGTTGATGACTCAACAACTTTACAGATTAATCCAGAGATTTTTCACCTTTTGAATAAGAATGCAGTTTCCTGCATTGTTTTAGGTGTGCTTTGCACTAATTTAGTTATATTTTGCTTGATATTTTTGAGTGAAATTATGCTCTGAGGTCACTCTGTTTTTGCCATTTGATAGTTGCCGTAATCCCAAAAAGGTTATATCATAGAATCACTACAATGTGGAAACAGGCCATTCGGCCCAACAAGTCCACACCACCCCTCCAAAGAGCACCCCACCCAGACCCATTCTCCTAATTTCCCACATCTAACCCACCTAACCTAAACATCCCTGGGCACTATGGGCAATTTAGCATGGCCAATCCACCTACCATGCACATCTTTGGACTGTGGGAGGAAACCAGAGCACCCGGAGGAAACCCATGTAGACACCGGGGGAATGTGCAAACTCCACACAGACAGTCGCCCAAGGCTGGAATCAAACCCAGCTCCCTGGTGCTGTGAGGCAGCAGTGCTACCCACTGAGCCACCATGCCATATAGTGAACAAATATTAACAAGTATGAGAAAACGGATCTCAGCAAAATGGGGAAAGTGTGATCATCATTTAATATATCCCTATCATTATGATCCAATAATTTTCTGCCATGCCCTCGAAAGAGCTGGATAAAAAGATTAAATGCTGGTAGTGAGGTGTCCTGAGTGAATGAATAGATGAGGCAAATGGCGTGCAGGGTTAATAATCTGCAGTAGAGATGGGTAAGAGATAATGAAGGAAGATATTGCATGCCATAATAAGAGCGTAGAGCATTAGCTTTGATGGGAGGTGGCTACAGTAGTGGAGTCACAGTGAGTGTGAGGTAACAGAAAGAAGATTGTGGCATGTACTCTCGTACAGTGTTGAAGGTATTGACCTTCCCGCAACATTGCTGGGCATCTCTCAAGTTTATGAACCTCACATTGACCCTGGTGGAAACTTTGGACCAGCCTGGCATGGTCTGATGCTGTGGTCTCCTCTTATGCTTCAGAGAAAAGAGGATGGCCCTGTCTGCACTACGCCATCCACTAACTCCTTCAGAACCTTCAGGTTCTTCTCCGCAAAGCCATGAGCTAACCAACCTTTGTTTGCGATTTCTGGAGCAATTCACATGAACTGTACAGAGTACTTCTGGACTGACAGCACTTGACCTGATTTGAAGTGCACAACTGGCGACAATGTATGCAATATGACAGGCAGCAATCTCATCCTCATTATAAACTCTTCTGGTCATTATCTCAGCCACTCTACCCCAGGTCCAGGGCCTTTCTGACATTTCAATTGATGCTCATCTTGATTGCTCTATTAATTAGCTGATTTCTGTTCATTCAATTGGACCTTTACTGGTTTTCCCATTCTCTGATAACCTTCCCTTCTACCCACCCTTTTCATCATCCTTCCTTTCCTAATGAAGGCTTTTGAGATCGCAAAAGGTTTACCTGTGCTCCTCAGCTTTGGAGACAGCGTTTAGTCTCAGCAGGGTAACTGCTCCGAGCGGCATTGCTGGCACCACAAAGCTGCCTGCCAGTCGGATTGACCAGCAGCCTCCTAAGGTGGGACTTACTCCCAAGAAAGATGTGGCTAACATTACATTGCTGCAAGGTAGCTGTTGCGCTTGTGGATTGCTCTGTTTGACTTTTTATTTGAAAGGGCAGAAACCACAGCACAGTAAACTTGGAAAGAAACTGTTTTTCTTTGCATTTTCTTTTTTCCATCCTAAATTATAGTACTTTCACATCTTGAACAGTCACATGAGTTGGAAATTAAATAGAAACATAAATCTTTATAATTACTGTACTTACTTCAAGAATTGAGGTTCCTAACAGCACAAAAGCATTCACCTTCATGTACAAGAAGTAGTTACAAAGAAGGACTGCATGGTCTTCTTTACCTCCAAGTATCAGATTAAGAAATTGCTAAATGTAAACAAAATGAATTAAAGCTATTATATAGCATTCTTGAAGGAAACATGTTCGAAACTATTACTCACGTGTAAGTTATTAGCATTTAAAATCCCATACTTTGGAAATTGATAGATTGTACCAGAGGAACAAATGATATTAATAAATTAAAAATACATATGTAGTACACCATGAGGATAAGTTTATATGTAAAAACTTTATTAAGCTCATAACATTAGTCCACAACTTAAATTTAAGTCACAGCTAGGAACAGATTTAAGTAATGTAATCAGCATATTTGTCCTCTAAAATATATAACATTTATCCTTGGTGTTCTACTTGCCTGTGATGTCAGCCAAGTATTGCAGGCATCTGAAAAGCCTAGGTGATCTGGAAGGTATGGAATCAAGGACACAAATCTAGCTATAAGATTCTAAAATGGGAAATGGTACCAATTATATAGGTGTCAATAATATCACAGTTAATAGAAATATAAACTGTTTTATAAGTATAAAGGCAACTTTTCATTTATTTGGAAGCTGTCAAAACACCTTCACAATTTATTCATTTATTAGATAATAAATAAATGCAGTAAATTTAACATATATCCATTGATGTAATATAGAGATCATAAGTAATAAGTTGTTAAACTTAATATATTTTGCAAAACAATAATTTCCAAACTGAATAAACAGTACACCTAACAATGACACAGGTGAAAGTTTTAAATTGGTAGGAAGGGAAGGGTGACCTCTTTCCGCACATTAGGGATTCTATGCTTTTTTTTGTAACTAAATAAGGGTTTGGTGAATTCACAAATGATTTATACAGGGCTGAATTTTACCAGAAATTGTCTTAAGTATTAGTTACATTGAGTTTTTGCAGCGTTCTCACATGACCAAACTCACCTCTTAAATTAGGAACCACATTCCACAGTGCCTCAGACATCCAATGTTAGCTCAGTTGTCCCACTTGCTGTCGGTGAAAGTTCTTGCCAATCCTGATGTACCCCAAGCTGGCACTGCATAATAAAGGGCAGATGCTCCAGGCATTCCAGAGCAGCTCTTGTCGGTTGGAAACATTTGTTCTGGACATGGCAAACAAGGGAAAATTGGACCCTTGCTTTGCAGACAGAGACTGGAGGCCCTGGTAGATGGGCTGGTACAGAGAAGGGATGTCCTAATTCCACAGGACCAGCAAAGGAGGCCAAAATACCAGACTATCAGCCTGGTCTGAGGTTGCCTAGCAGTGTCAAAACAAGGTCAAAGACTTTCTCCACACTGCCAGGGTCAGTGCCATCATCTTTGCTTCATTACCTCACCAAGATTCATGCTCTACCACATTTGATATTGCATGTAAATACGTCCCCCACTCAATTCCCCCATCCTATTAACCCGGCATGCCTTCTTTGCTGTCCAGTCACTTGCTTGGGACACCGAACCACCTCGCCCCTACCTGTAGCTGTGTGCCACCTGCGTTCATCTTATTCAATCCCTCCATTTCTCACATTTCAGCAAAAAAAAGGCTCATTAGGAGGGCTGAAAGAGGCAGGTAAGGTGGTGGAATGCTGGATATTCAGCTCCCCACTCCTTATGAGGAGACAATCCTGATCCTTGCTGGTGGGGAATGAGACCAGTGGCAGGAGAAGGGGATGGTATCAGGAGGCTGTCAGATGCTTTGGATTAACTACCTCAAACTTAGTGTGGAGATGCTGAAAGAAAGATGTTGTGAAGTAAATTTTGCACAACCAGGAAGGAGAGATCACATCCAGAGCGAGACACAGCCTAAGTGAATATATAGTTTGGGGAATTTGGAGGCATAGTTGAATTTAGGTGGGGGAAAAGGTGATTTTTGCTTGCCTTTTTTGACTTATAGTTAGTAAATTTTTTTAAAGAGGTTTAACTGAAGCCCAAGTTCAGGGACCAAGTTCAGTAAGAAAAAGAGTGACATCACAGGTAAACCATAATTTCATTGGTTAGTGATAGCTACTAATTTGACTATGGGTACTTGCAGATTGAAGATAAATAAAGGAATTTGTGGGCTACAAACTAAAAGACCTGAGTGAATTTTTTAAAATTAACTTAAGAACTAAGTAATTAAAACAGAGATGTTGTGCCAGGCAACGTGTTATAACTGCATGATTTGAGAGATGGTGGACCCCATTGTGGGTCATGGTGACCACATCTGTAGCAAGTGTTGATTGTTTGAGGACCATCAGCTCAGAGTTGATAAGCTGGAATCTGAGCTTCAAACACTGTGACACATCAGGAAGGGGGAGAGTTATCTAGATGCTGTTTTTCAGCAGGCAGTCACACCCCTTAGATTAACTATCTCAAATTCAGTCAGTGGTCAGAGAGAGGAGGGTGTGACTACCAGCAAGGCAGGTAGAGGGACCCAGGAGGTAGCGCTGAAGGAACCTCAGCCCTTGAGTTTGTCTAACAGGTTTGAGATTCTTGCTTCCTGTTTGGATCCAAGTGGGGGCTGCTGGGAGGATGAGAAAACTGACCATAGCAACATGGTACAAGGAGCCATTCAAGATGGGGGAGAAAAGAGAAATGTATCAGAGGGATGTAGGGATAACTCTTTAAAACCAAGATGAGGAAGAATTTCTTCAGCCAGATGATGGTTAATCTGTGAAATTGTTTTTTCTTTATTCATTCACAGGATGAGGGTGTCACTGGCTAGGCAGCATTTATTGCCCAACCCTAATTGCCCAGAGAGCATCTAAGAGTCAACCACATTGCTGTGGGTCTAGAGTCACATCTACGCCAGACAGTAAGGATGACAGTTTCCTGCCCGAAGGACATTAGTGAACCAATGGGTTTTTCCAACAATTGACAATGGATTCACAGTCATCATTAGACTCTTAATTCCAGATATATTTTGAATTCAAAATTCCATCATCTGTCGTGGCAGGATTTGAACCTGCGGACCCAGAACATTATCTGGGTCTCTGAGGAAAAGGGAAGCACTGGTGAGACTGCCTTCCATGCCATGTCGCCATTTAAGAAACTAACATCTTGGTGTGGACATACAGAGTGGGAGAGAGGAAGGACAGAGACAGTCACCAACATCAAAAACAGCAAGAGAGAGGATCCTGTGATTCTGAAACAGCATGACCAGCAGTTTGATAAAGCGCACAAAACAGTGCAGGATCAGCAGCTTCTCAAACAACTTGAGAGAGTGAAAAAAGCAACTTCATAAAGAGGAAAGCAGACTTGTGTGAAAAGAGTCATGGTGGTGTGATATAAAAACCAGCAGCACAGAGCCCCTTCAACCTGTTTCTACCTATCAGAGCACAGGAAAACAAATGGATTTTTCTTCTGTGATTCTTTTGTTTGATCAATTGATTTAAATCAGAAAACATCATTGCAGCTGAAGAGTACAATTAAGAAAAGCAATTTTCAATTACTTAACATTGAAATTAATTAAATAGAACGGAGATGGCCAGGCAGGCAATGTGCTGCCTCTGTAGTATGTTGATGATGATGAACACGGTGTAATTTGCAGTGAACACATCTCCAACAAGTGTTTGCTACTCCAGGAACATCAGCTCAGACTTAATGAGCTGGATCCTGAGCTACAGACACTGCAACAATTCAGGAAATGGGAGATGCACCTGGACACTGTGTTTCAGGAAGCAGTCACACCCATTAGATTAATTATGTCAAATTTGGCCCATGGTCAGGGACAGAAGAGTGTGGCATTAAGTGAGGCAGTATGGGAATCCAGAATTTATCTTTAGTGCAAACTCAGCAGTGCCTGGTCAAAGGCACACACCATAGACTGGACAAGCAAACTGACCACAGCACCGTGGCCAAGTTGAGGGAGAAAAAGAAAATGTAGTAGTAATTGGGAAGAGCATTATTAGGAGAATGGATACGGTTCTCAGCAGCAAAGTCAGAGAGTCCCAAGGGCTGTGTTATCGAACTGGTGGAAGGTGGCTCAATGCATCCACATTCGCTACTCTGTCTCCGAGACGGCATTCTAATTTATAGTTATAAGCACTTATTTCACCATTGAATGGGGCCTGAAGCTGTGAGTGGCACTTCCTTGTCCTCTTTAAACAGACCAAGTAGGAAATTGTTGTCTGTGATTATCACGAATTTTCATCCATAAAGGTATTGGTGGAACCTCCCGACTCCCAATATGACGACCAATCATTCTTTTTCTATCTGGGTGTATTTATATTCTGCATTAGCCAAAGTCCTGGATGCATAAGCTATTGGGAATTCCTCTCCATTAGGCCACCTAGGAGCTAATACCACCCCGATGCCATACAGGGAGGCATTGCATGTCAATACCAGATCTTACTTGGGTTCATAGTGTGCCACAGGGATCCCTGATTGGACCAGATTAACAGCCCCAATCAGTGAACTCATATTCTATGATATTCAGCAGGCTGACCTCATTACAATCCCTACACTGACATCATCATCACCAGTACTGTGTTGTTGCTCTGTCGTGTATCATCCTCTGCCAGAAAAATTTCTACAATGTCTTGCAGCTCTCTAATGATCCTTGCCTTCTCCTTAACAATTTGTGCTCTCTACGTCTGCAAGGTTGACACAGCGTAACTGTGAATAGTTCTTAGGAAATGTGGCATCTGATAAATGCAGTAAAAATCACGGAGACCAGAATCAGACACATGGGACTGGGTTTTTACACTGCTTCCCTGGTATGCTAGAAGGTGGTGGGGTGATTGTAAAATGCAGCATGTGGCCTGCCTACCGAGGTGCCTGATCTGTCACCCATTTTATGAGTGACAGTAGAAACGTCGGACATTCTACCCAAACTTGGGCAATTGATGCTGTAATTGATTTAATTAATACTTAATGGCAAATAAAGCCTTAACAGCTCCTCCACTCCCCTGTTAATACTTTACCCACAGCAGGAGGAGGCCCATGCCAAGCAAATAGGCTGGAAGCTTTGTCTGTGGAGCTTGAGGGCAGGCATAGAATGGGACCTCCTTTGGCAGTCCTCTTGCCATTCATAGTAACTCCCCGAGGTCATAACCCCTTTTAACATTTTCCCTAGACTTTCAAACATGTTACCCCCATCATCTTTATCTGAATGTGTAAAGAAAAAGGAAAAATTGGCAATCTAGCTAGGAAGGCCCCTTGGAGAAGAGTGATCATAATATGATAGAATCCTTCACTAAGATGGCAAATGACACAGTTGATTCTGAGGCTAGGGTCTTGTATCTAAATAAAAGAAATGATAATGGTACCAGGTATGAGCTGGCTATGATGAATTGGAGATTTTTACTTCAAGGGATGACAGCAGATGGGAAATGGAAAACATTTAGAGTGCTTCGGTGAACTGAAACAATTGTTCATTCCAATCTGGCACAAAAAGAAAATGGGAAAGTTAGCCCAACAATGGCTGACGAAGTTAATTAGGGAATAAAAACTGAAAGAACTATGGATGCTGATTAAGAGGGGGAAAATGAAGTATAAGAGTATGCTTGCAGAGAACATACAAACTGACCAGAAAAGTTTCTATACATAATTGAAAAAAAAATGATTAGTGAAGACAAATGTACATCCCATACACTCAGAAACAGAGGAAGTTATAATGGAGAGCAAAGATGGGAGACCAATTAAATACATGTTTTGATTTTGCATTAAGAAAGGAAAAAATAACATTCCAAACATGTTGGAAAAAACAGAGCCTGCTGAGAGGGAGGAACTTAAGGAAATCAGTGTGAATAGGGAAATGGTGTTGAGGAAGTTGATGGGACAAAAGGCTGATAAATCACCAGAGTCCAATAACATACATCTCAGAGTATTGAAGAAAGTGGCCTAAAAATAGTGGATGTATTGGTGGCTATCTTTCAAGATTCCACAGACTCTGGAACAGTTCCTATGGATTGGAGGATAGCATTTGTAACATCGCTATTTAAAAAAAGATGGAGAGAAAATCTGGAATGAGAACAAAGAACAGCACAGTACCAGAACAGGCCCTTTAGCTCCCCCCTGCATGCATTGACACATGACACTTTTCTAAACCAAAAACCTTTTGCCTTTACCTGGTCCATATCCATCTATTCCCTGCTTATTCATGTATGTGCCAAGATACCTCTTAAATGTTACTGATGTATCTGCTTCTCTGGCAGCATGTTCCAGTCAATTACCACCTGATGTGTAAACAAAATTTCCTATTAAACTTTCCTCCTTTTACCTTGTACCTAGTAATTGAATTTCTACCCTAGGAAAAAGGCTCCAGCTATTCATCCCATCCATGCCTGTCAGAATTTTGTAAACCTCAACAGGTCACCCCTCAGCCTCCAATGTTCAAGTTAAAACAAACCAAGTTTGTCTAATCTCTTGTCATAGCTAATACCTTCCAAGCAACATACTGGTAAAGCTTTTCTGTATCCTTCTGATAGTGTGGCGTCTAGAATTGTATGCAATATTCCAAATGTGGTTTTTCTAAAGTTATATACAGCTGCAACATGACTTGCCAATTTTTATACTCTATGCCCTATCTGATGAATGCAGGCATGCCATATGCTTCTTGATCCCCTTATCGACTTGTGTTGCCTCTTTCAGGGAACTGTGGACGTGTATACCTAGATTTCTCTGTGTATTAATGCTTCTAAGGGTTCTGCCATTTACTGCATTCTACATCAGACCTTCCAAAATGGATCACCTTGCCTTTGTCTGGATTAAATTCCATCTGCCATTTCTCTGTCCAATTCTCCCTCTCTATATCTTGCCACATTCTTTGGCAATCCTCCTCAATATTAGCAGCTCCTGCAACTTTTATCTTGTCCACAAACTTATTAAACAGACCACCTACATTCTGCTCCAAATCATTGATATATATTACAAACAACAGAAGTCCCAGCACCAAACTATGCAGAACACCACTGATCACAGATCGCCAGTCAGAAAAACACTCTCCACTGCTATTCCCTGTCTTCTATGACTAAACCATTTCTGTACCCTTCTTACCAGCTCACCACATATCCCATGTGACTTCATCTTCTGTAATTATATGTTAGTTTGACATCATGAATTGGGAGTAATGTGAGAGTCCATTATAAAAGATTTAATAGTACAATATTTAAAAAGTAGCAGCAGGACAAGACAGGGTCAGCATGGATTTACAAAAGGGAAATCATGCTTGACAAATCAACTAGAATAGTTTAAGGATGCAACTTGTAGAGTTGATAAGGGGGAGCCAATGGATGTAGTTTGCTTAGACTTCTAGCTTCTAACAAGTTCCCACATAAGAGATTAGCATATAAAATTAAAGGGTATAGAATTAGGGTTAAAGTACTGATATGGTTAGAAAACTGATTACTAGACAGGAAACAAAGACAAGAAGTAAATGGGTCATTTTCTAAGTGGCAGCCAGAGACTAGTGGGGTACCACAGGGATCAATGCTTGGATCCCAGCCATTCACAATACATATTAATGTTTTGGATGAGGTATCTAAAAGTAATATCTCCCAGTTTTCAGACAGGATAAAACTGAGTAGGAGGGTGAGCTGTGAGGAAGATGCAGAGTTGCTTTAGTGTGATTTGGACTGTTGAGTGAGTGGACAAATGCATGAGAACAAGAAGTAAAATGTGGATAATTGTGAGATTAACTTTGCTAGCAAAAGCAGGAAGGCAGATTGTTATCTGAATGATGATAGATTGGGAAAGAGGGAGATGCAACAAGTTTGAGGTGTCTTTGCCCACTAGTTGCTGAAAGTGAGCATGTAGGTACAGCAGGCAGTGGAGATGGCAGATGGTATGCTGTTATTCAAGGCAAGAGGATTTAAGTATAGGAGCAGGGATGTCTAGCTACAATTGTATAGGTGCCTGGTGAGACCACACGTCAAGTATTATACACAGTTTTGGCCTCCTTATCTGAGGAAGGATAGTCTGGCAATGGAAGGAGTGCAACGAAAGTTTACCAAACTGATTCCTGGCATGAAGAAAGACTAGATCAATTAGGACTGGAGTTTATGTGAGTGAATGAGGATCTCATAGAAACCTATAAAATTCTAGTGGGACTAGACAGGGCAAATTCAGGGGACATTCCTAAAGAATGGGGAGTCCAGAACTACAGTTCACAGCCTAGGCATACTGGCTTGGCCATTTAGGATGAGATGTGGAGAAATTTCTTCACCCAGAGAGTGGTCAGCCTGTGAAATTCATGACCATAGAAAGTGGTTAAGATCAAAATATTTAATGTTTTCATGAAGGAGTTAGATACAATTCTTAGGGCTGAAAGGATCAAAGGGTATGGGGAGAAAGCAGGAACAGGGTGCTGAGTTTAATGATCAGCCATTACCAGATTGAATGGTGGAGCAGACTCAAAGGGCCGAATGGTCCACACCTGCTCTTATTCTCCATGTTTCTAACTATGTCCTCCATCAACTCCTCTTCTTCAGGGACCATCCGGCATCCCAGCAGTGGGCACTAGTTAAACGTTGCGCTGTTGGAACTAGAGAGCTGCCTGTCACTCTGATTAGCACACAGCTCTCTATACATGACTTCTTGTCCAGACGGTAACAGAATCTCATCATACCGAGTGCTTTTTGTATGTGGAGCAGCCACCTTAATTACGGTTGGGTTTCCATCCAAACTTTTAGCTGGGGCATGGGAATACACCCTCTGCAAAATCCATCCCGTGGTAAGGGATGTGTGACATGCCTTTAAGGATTATTCTTATAGCAAATTCAGGATACGTGAAGAGAGTGGTTGTGGTGACAACAATCTTCCCACAGATCACAACAACAACTCCCTCCAGTTCCTTATTGCTTGTGACAGCACATCCAAAGATACATAGAAAGATTATAGAGCAGTCTTTTCCTCCTCATGCTTGTGATTCAACTTCCTGGGTCTTTTAGATCAACCTGTTCAGACATATTTTTAATATACCCTTCCACAGCAGGTGGGACTTGAACCCAGAACTTCTGGTCCAGAAGTAGGGATCTTGATGGGCATAAATTGTATCATGCACTGTTAAATGATAACAATCCTCTTCCTACATTTCAGAAATGTAAAACCTAGAAGTAAAATGATGATAAGGCATTTCCATTGAAATTAGACATACCTGCCTGTACCGAGATGTTGCTTGTTCATCCCCTGCAATTAGAATCTATCCTTCTCCATTCCCTTCCCATCACCTCATTAAGTCACAGTATTTGAAGTGGGAGATCAAATTTGTTCCAACCTTTTATCTCAAGGAATGCCAAACTCAATCCTAACTGGTCTTAAAGAGGCTACCTGGAATCTTCAAGTGAGATTGTGTTTGCTTATCCACAGCAGAATGATGAACAGCCCTGAATTTTGTGGGAAAATTCCATAATCTTTTTCCCTTTGTCTGGGTGCCGACCCCATTCTCATTTCCCAAGGTCTCTTCTCAACTACCTTACTTCAAAAATCTTACCTGCATTCCACGTGGCAAAGTGTTGCTTATCTCTTTGCCCATATAACCGTGGTTCAGTCATCAAGTCAATTTTCTTCTCTGCCACTTGTTGTGACTAGGAATGTAGCAATGGATCCTCATGCATATCATGGTATTTTGGAAATAAAGCTAACCTCACTGCATAAGAGGTCAGCTCTTCATTGTTTTCTGAGATTATTGACCATGAGATATCAGGGCATGAGTGGGGTGTTGGGGCTTTTAAATCATGGAGTAACAGTCAGTCAAAACCTGCTAGTTGACCATAGAATTTTAATAGAACTGTACATTATTAAGGGAGGTGCTCAGGACAGCAGAGAAGAAGTAGTATTTGATCAGGAGTTCTAGGAGTCAATAGGCATGGAGGAACAGAGGATCTGGTTAGCAAGGATAGTGAAGAGCAGGTTAATTTTTAAAAACCATGTTCTCCAATTTAGCATTACTTAGGATTCTTAAGCTCATTGTGCTATATTAGTTTCTTTATGAATCCAACAAATAATTACACTGTGACATACAAAGGTTGCCTTGGAATTTTCAGGAAATATATCAAGCAGTTCTTGTGGTGGACAAAGTGGTCTGATATATCTTGTAACAATCCCAACTCTACATTCAGTGTCAATAGTATTGACAACGACTCTTCGCTTTGGGTAAAGATTATGAATGTCTTTTTGAAATATATATGCCATATGTAACAGATCTTCATCTTCTGTTGTTTCCAACTGGAGAAAAACAGAAGAGATAAATATTATTTTTAACTGTAATGAGATAAAAATGATCAAATATCCATTTTCTAATCAGATTACTAACCTGCCAGAGAGGTGGTTGGTTGTCTTCCTAAAGCAAAAGCATATGTGTTTAGAAAAAAATTCTTCTCATTGCAAAATACCACAGCTAAAAAAATGACCCAGCCAATTCCCAATCTGAATATACTGAAAATTTCTTAAAATGCTATTTAATGGCCTGGAATTAAATAATTAATTTTTTATACATTCAATTGAAAACTAATTTTAATTAAGTTGAGTACTTACAGTATCTGAACAAGAAACCTGAGGATCCAAAGTCATAAAGATTGTTAGAAGTGAGCTTTCTGCAAGTCCAAACTCATAAAATTGCTCACAAGAGCCTGTATCTACTTTCTTCCAAGTATATCCTAGTAACATCGGTGGGGTATCTATTCTGAAAGTACCATTCACCTAGCCATCATAAAAACAAAAAAATGCAACTCTCTCAATGATACAATTTTTAGACAATTGGTACATTCTAATAATTCAAATGTAGGTAAAACTAATACCTTTGATTGTTCAAGTACTGTATTGAATGGAATAGCAATGGATCCCAGCCAATGCTTGACATGTGGCTTAATATTGCACGTCTCGAGGCAGTCACTCTAGGATTAATAACAGTAATTCATTTATATGCTTACTTATTGTATCAAAATCAGAAAAGGTCAGAAATTACAGGTAGTATTTTTCAAGTGCAATACTTAAAGTTTGCTTATGGCATAATTTTTAATCGAATGCAATTTCTGAAGTGGGTTGATTTAAAGAGAATTAATATGCATGTCTTTCATGTACACTAGGATATTCTGTTTAAAATCATCAAAACATTTTATTTCCAATACATGTTTTTCTATGCAAGCAAGCCATTTTTGCTTCTCAGATTTAGCTATATAATGTTCCTGTGTGGTATGCTGGGAATTTTACTATTTTAAAGGCTCTATGAAAAGGCAAGTTGTTGTTGATTTTGAATTTTTAACACAAATTACATACTGTGCATATCAATTTTCCATATCTTTTGAATTAGTTTGAGATGTAATACATTAAAATCCAGCTCGATCAATAGAGATTGCAGACTGGCGAGACCTCAATTCTCGTGCAACTTAGAATGATGGCAAAAATATCAGCAAAATACTGTCATTATTCCACTGACACTAACAGTAAATTCAAGCATTCACACATCCACAGATTAACACAGTAACCTAGAAGTCAGTGTCCCTGATTCTAACCTCCGCTAAAGTTTGCACAGTTGAGTTCTCCCCAGTATGCAATCAAGGCTGGACTGGCTGTTAATGTAATACATTTCAAACTAATTCAAAAGATCATGGCAACTTGATGCGTACTATATGCAATGTGTTTAAAAATTCAAAATTAACAACTTGCCTTTTCATAGATCCTTTAAAACAGTAAAATACCCCAAGGTGCCGGACAGGAACATTATGCAGCCAAATTTGATAGCAAGCCAGATTGGCAACAATAGAAAAGGCAGGAAGAAGTTTGGTCAAAGACGTAAAGCCCAAGCAACTTAAGCCACAGCTGTCAATGGTACAGCAATCAAAATCAAAGATACCCAAAGGCCAGAATTAGTAGAATATGACTCTGAGAGTTGTGAGGCTAAAGATGAATTCATAGATAAAGAGGGGTTAGGCCTTGGATGAAATTTTTAAAATGGTGAGAACATTAAAATTGAGCCACTGTATAACTTTGAGCTTATATAGGTAAGTGAGCACATAGCTAGTGGATCAGCTGGACTTGATGCAAGGACAAGAGAAGCAGAGTTCCATGTAACCTCAGTTTTAAAGTGATAAGAACGTGGAATGCCAGGAATATGTTGGAATAGTCAATCCTAGGCATTATTGAGAATTTCAGCAATAGATGATATGAGGCAAGGGCAGAGATAGGTGATGTTAAAAACATGGAAACGAAGGTCTAGCTTTTGCAGCTAGGCTGCAGAGCACAACACTCCAATTGTGTGTGTCACTTCTATAGGGCACTGAGCAGCCAGCTGCACATGATCTTTTGGCAGACAGCTAGTTAAGGGTATGGATTTATAGTGGTCATCCACTTAAAATGTAGAGCTTGGAAGAGCAACAATTCCACTGGAAGATGCTGGCACACAGCTACCAACCTAGCGTTCACTGTTACTTTTCATCCAGGAAATGCAGTTTGCTTGTCACACCTAAATGTACCGTGTGCCTGCCTTTCGTCCAGGAGCTACAACCAGACTGTGTTCCATCCTGGACATTCTATCTAGGAGATCTAGCTTTCTTGTCTTGTGATCAGGGAAATGAAAAGAAACTTACAGTTGGAATGCCAGATGGAAGACTCGAGGTGGCCTCACAGTTTAGCAATGCCTTCCTACAGGCGTTCCTCTAATCATAAAGGACAAGGCAAGAGGGCCTCTTTTTTAGACGCTGGAGAAGGAGACCAACTTGCCTAACCAGGCAAACTTGGTCAGAGATCACAAAGGAAATTGACAGCTGTGGAATCACCCAAAGAACCTAAATCTAGGAAGGCCATTAATTACTTAATTTGATATGCCCCCTTGAATGCGCCATACTACTTTTCTCTTTAAAAGGTTGTATGTGGCAATGCAAGAGATAACCTTTAGCAGAGTTTTGCCCAGTTAATGTTAAATGTTCACTCAATCAGAGAAGGTTCAAATAGACTAGTTCCTGGGATGAAAAAGTTGTCTATGAGGAACAGTTACGCAGATTGGATCTAGCTCATTGGAGTTTAGAGAACAAGAGGGTCTTTTTTCTTGAAACATAAAAGATTCTGAAGGTATTTGTCATGATAGATATAGACAGGATATTTCTTATGGTGTGGGAATCAAGAAATGGAATGGGGAGGAGGTTAGAAGAAGGTCTCCCTTCAACTTGGATATCAAGAAAAATGTCTTTTTTCAGAGCAGAGCTAGGCTTTGGAATTCTCTTCCCCAGTGTGTAGTGGAGGTTGGGACATTAATATATTCAAGGCTACATTAGACAGATTTCTGATTGACAAAACAATCAAAGTTTATGGTGGATAGGAAAGTAAGTGAAGTTAAGGCCACAATGAGATCAGTCATGATCTCACCGAGTTGCAGCGTAGGCTCGATGTGTTAAATAGTTTCCTTCTGCTCATATTGTTTATGAACAAATAAGGGATCAGGCAGTAGCATTTGCTGCCAGGGCATGACCACATTCCTGTGAGAAATGCCATCATTTCTGACTTCCTGATAGTGTCTGCATTTAGGGGGTATTCATATGCTCCCAAAATGGCCTGTTACCAGCATAGGTGCAAGTTCATCTCCACTACTAGTGTTCTTTTTTGTGCTGCAGACAAAAACTGTACATAGCACAAAGGAAAGGAGAAAGTCCAGCAAAAGGATGTTATATGCATCCTCTGAACTCCTTGAGGAAGGGGCCTTGAAATCTGCAAGGCAGTAGGACAGTAATTCTATCATTGAACATTAAGGAAAAGTGGCAAAGCAAGAGAGTGAGTGAACTAGTGTGGGCCACAAAGATGTATCGTGCAAACATATGAAGTATAGTAGTCAGGTGTATTCTGGACACAGGAACCTCAACTCCACAGTATAGTTGCAATGATGCAACAGGAAACTCTTAATCTTTCAGCCTATATGTTTTCTCACACAGGTCAGATTATTGGCAAGGAAAGACAATTGGAAGGACCAACCAACAGTTCACCCTCTGAGGACACACCATCAAATTATTCTCACACATATTTCACCAGCACTAAAACTTGATGAAGACTGCATGAATGTACCTAAACAGGTTACAGAGGTGTGGACAGTTCAAGCCACTGACAGTTGGAGGACTATAGGAGGCCAGTCCATTGATGAGCCCCAAGCTTATGATATGCCTCTGCATTGAGAGGTAAGGGAACATCTGGCAGAACTGCCAAAGGCTGTGAGCACCTATGCATTGAACACAGAGGAGATCATCCAGGCTATGAGCTTTGTCTGTCTATAGCATGTGTAAACATGTCTTAATCCATGTACAGTTTGTTATTTCATGGAGAGCTAGATCCAACACAATAGTCAGTGGGTACCAGAGAAGAGCATAGACCTTCATGCCATTTTCTCATTCACGAGCTTTACACTGCATCAGCAAGACAAGACAGCCACAAGGCATACAGCATGTCTTTGTTCTTTTCAAGTCAGCAGGGATACAAGAATGTGTTGAAAAGCAGGAGGATCAACTTCTTTCTGCATATTAGGGCTCCTCTTAGGGAGCTTCTGGTGAGCACAGCAGTCCTTCTTGCCAGTTTATTGGTACCTTTAGTTATAATGTCATGGCCTCAAAACTGAAAACAAGTGCCTCTATGCCAAGCAGAAAAAAGGGCTATTTTTGTTTGGTTTAACAACCAAGCAGAGAGCTGGTAAGGACAAAATCTCTGCTAAAGGGTTGGGGATTGTGGAGATTTAAAGACCAACAAGTCACCAGAGGATGCTTTGCAACTGGAAATCCATTCAGTTATGATCAGAAGATTGAATGAAGGGAATTAGTTTTAAGAAGAACACCAGTATGATGAGATAATAATAAGAAATCTTGTTGTAACAAGGAGTAGCTTGAGTCTTCATATACAAAATCACATTTCTGCTGAGAGTGTGATGAAATGCACATATGTGGTGAGGAGCTTTCAACTGTGCTAAAAAAGTTAATGGGGAGTACCATTTCTGTAGTTTAGAGTATTAGCTGCATATTAAATAATGTTTAGTTGATGTTGATTTTAGTTTATTTGTTACAGTAAAAGCTTTAAAATGGGAAATCTTGTCATATCATTCTTTGTGTTAGTCAGTGGGAAACTCATAAATCATTTTAAAATTTACCATTCTTTTTGAGATTCACTAATAATATGCTAAGAAAGATCACATGTTTGTAGAAATTAAGCAATGGTGAAAGACTAATGAACTCAGATGCTGCTATTTTGAGCTAGAGGTTGAATTCACTTTGAATGAGAAGTCACTTATTGCAGATACAGAAGAAAGAAAGCAGTGAAAATATTTAAGTAAGAACATTTTTATGGTATCTGGTTGGACAGTAGAGAATGAGGATTAAAGATACAATAGGCCAAGCTGGAATAAGGGAAGTTTAGGGGAGGTGATGGCCTAGTGGTATTATCGTGGACTGTTAAGCCAGAGACCCAGATAATATCCTGGGGACCAGGGTTCAAATCCCCCCATGACAGATAATGGAATTTGAATTCAATAAAATATCTGAAATTAAGAATCTAATGATGACCATTGACAATTGTTGGGAAAAACCCATTTGGTTCACTAATGCCTTTTACGAAAGGAAATCTGCCATCTTTATCTAGTCTGGCCTACATGTGACTCCAGACCCACAGCAATGTGGTTGACTCTGATCTACCCTTTAGGCAATTAGGGATGGGCAATAAATGCTACCTGATCAGCGACGCCCTCATCCCATGAATGAATAAAAGAATAAAAAAGGAGCTGAGGTGCTCAAGAAAAGAGAAAATGCCAAAGGATTAGGGGAACAGATCAGGATGTGATTTGGGAACAAGAGCCACACCACCACAACAATTTGATGGAGCAAATGGTGGATAAAGCCAGGCAGGTTTTATTTGTGGTAAATGTGTACTCATCCTTCAGCCAGGATTCTGTTGTTACAATCAGCCACAATAAGTTTCCAAGTGAATGGCCATTCTGGAAGGAGATGTGGAGAGTGATGAATTATGTGGAGTTAAAGTTCAGGATTCAGTTGTGTGACAACATTTACAGAAATGAGGTGAAGTAAGAATGCAGCATCAGCAAAGAGGTATAGTGAGTAAAGTCCAGGAGCTATTTGAGGGGAGGGTATCTAATGACACACCAATGTTGATGCGACCATGAGAGTGAAGATTCAGGAGGTGACCACAGGCCAGAAGGAAGATGGTAGTTGGAGGTCACTATAAAATTGAGAAATAGTGGAGGTTGTACTTCAACCCATGCAAGCAAATCTCTGATCAGGAACAGACAGATTGTAACTGACGCTTAAAACAAAACAGTACAACTAATGCCTAGGCACAAATTAATGAGGGGATTAAAATACTTCAATTTCAATAACTAAATTACAGCAACAAGGATGGAAGGTCTATAAGCTGAACAAAGTTACTTCAAAATATAAGCAACCATGCAGCAAATCAATGATCAATATAGTTCAATGCAGAAGTATAGAATTCATGTCCAAAGAAGTTCATTTGTAGGCCAAATTTGAGAGACATGCTAATTCTTTTCCAAAGTGCAAACAGTGGTCATAGAACTGGAATTAAAGCTTTCAGAAAAATTTTAAACTTCTACTTTATTTTAATTTTGGGCAAGGTGGATCCACTGTCAGAATTAAAGATGCTGGGGTAAAGAGGAATTTGAGGGAGAAAGGGCAAAGGAGGGTAAAAAATGATCAAGAATGGATATACACAGTGAATATCTCCATAGGGAACTGACTGTCTAGAAATTATCTTAACCACCAGAGTCTTTTGGACAGTAATCATTGGTTTCAAATGAACGGCGCTAAAAAAAAACTAATGCAATGGGGATTGGAAACTGCAGGTCAGTTTATTTATGACTTGTTAGGTATATGATCTAACTTACTTCTGAATAAAGTATCAAACATTTAGTTGACTTTTAATACAGTCAGTGATGGTTAATAATTGTAACTAATGTTGCCCACTTCTCAAAAAGAACAATATGCATGTAGAACACCTTCAACATGGTAAAATGTCAGTCTTAAAGAATCAAGAAGAAACACATCCATGAATCTACTGGCCAGCTACTTTGACAAAGGTGAAAAGATAATGGAATCTTTACTCAAATAAGTAACAGAAAAAATACCTAGAATCAACAAGTATGAGTTGCTGTAGAAATTTCATGCTTGATCAATCTTATCAAATCATTTGAAGAAATGACTTGAACAGTAGAGAAGGCTAAAGTAATAAATGTAATAAATTTGTATTTCCAAAAGGCCACATAAGTACCACTCTTAGATTATCAAAAATATAATGTACATCAAAAAGCTTGAAAATTAAAATGATGCCATGTTACCAAAACAAAACTGCAATAAGGCAGCCCACTAAAATTCAGCATTAGTTATTAACATTTGCATATCTGTGTCGATAAAAATAAAGATCAGTGTTTTTACAGTGCTTTGTAAAAAAAATTCATTTTAAGGACCCATGTAGGTTTCATCCAAGCTCTGGTCATTCCCTAATCCCTCATGGCCCCCAGGCCTCACCCTACATGCACAGACAAAACATAATTCCTTCTTTGCCCCACTGCTCGACAATTTACTCTCAGTAGTAGCCTAGCTTTTCCAACAGCCTAATAGCAACACCGAGCTTTCCTAGGGCCCCAATAACCCCCTTCATTGCCAACCCATCATGACTGAAAATTGGCAATAAATATTGCTGAATATCCAGAGAATCTTGTTGAGGTATGTGATATTGGTTAGTGCTGCTTGCTACTATAATTCGATTGGCAAAAATTAAAATAGTGATGTTTGGAAAATTAGTGGTCATTCACCACAGCAGTTGAGACCCAGCTTCATTGCTCCCTTCATCAAGACTGCCAAACCATGGGACTGCATCAACTGGTCAGCAACAGAGCATGTCCTCCCAATGGGATGAGTGATGGCATCAGGGTATGGACTGGTACCAGGACTTTTTCTTGGGCCTGCTCCTGACATTATGAACAGAGACTATAAAGAAATTAAAAGGATAGAATTACATTTTCCAAAATTTGAAGTTCTTCAAATGTTGGGATAAAAGCACAACATATCCAGATTTATTAGTGTCACAAAGATGGGTAACACTGTAAGCTGGGTAGATGGATGTATGATTTACAAAGAGTTATCAATAATTAAATAAATCAGCAAAATAGTGAAGTTAGATTTCACTATAACCAAAAGTGAAGTCACCCACTTTGTACTGAAATAAATGTCACAGGGTGCATTCAATGAAAATCTAGAAAAAGTGAAGGTCCGGACAAACTTGGGGGCCCAAGTTACATAATCATTAAAATGTCATGTATAGGTATGGAAATTGATCAAAATGGCTAATGTAATGCTCATTTTAATATCCAGAAAACAATAATACAATGAGATGAATGTCATGCTTCAGTGATACAAAGCCTGCATGAGTACTATTGTTAAGAGTTCTGAGAACCAGACCTAAGGAGGAATATACTGACCTGGACGTAATACAGCAAAGATTTACCAAATCCAAGGTAAACATTATAGAAAGAAGTTACAGGAACATATGTAGTGTTCCCTGGAATTTAGAAAGTGATTTGATTAAATTTTTGAAGATATTAACAGAAACTGGGAGCATTGTCTAGAAAAATAGATTTTGATTGTTCAGGAGTGAGATAGGAAACATTTCTGTGTACAAAGAGTGTAAGATTTTGGAACTCCCATCCAGAAATGCAAATTCATATTAGGTCATTCAGTACATTTGAAACTGAGATTGAAAGATTATGATTAACTATTCAGGAAAATGACAAAGACAAGACATATGGTACCAGATTTTTAGCTCTTGGCAGGGCCACAGTGAAGATAGATGAACACT
Organism: Rhincodon typus; assembly: GCF_021869965.1. NCBI lineage: Eukaryota > Metazoa > Chordata > Chondrichthyes > Orectolobiformes > Rhincodontidae > Rhincodon > Rhincodon typus. The sequence continues at coordinate 16,322,720 of NC_063351.1, read as the reverse complement.
AAAAATAGCTCCCCCAATGCCCTTGGGCATTGAACTAATTAAAGGCAGGATTCCCAACTGTGATTTTTGTGACTTGCCTACAATTCCCTCATCTGCCTGGGGACAGGAGAGCTGTTGGACGCAGCCTCCCAGAAGCAAACCAGTGTGGACGGAGGCAGTGCTTCAGGAAAGTTTAGAGGCACAAACACCAAGACAGCTGGAGAAACACAGCACGTCTGGCAGCATCTGTGGAGAGAAAAACAAAAGTTCTGAAGAAAAGTCATACCAGACTCGAAATGTTAACTCTGTTTCTCTTTCCACAGAATGCTGACAGACCTGCTGAGTTTCTCCAGCATTCTCTGTGCTTGTTTCAGATTTTGAGCATTTACAGTATTTTGCTTTCATTGCAAGTTTGGAGGCATACCCTGCTTGCCAAGTTCAACTGAAACCACAGTCCACCCTGTGGCTATCAACAATAGCACTGATGAAACTGTCTTCCTTCACATTATATGTGAAAAAGTTGGAGAATGTGCACCTCCATTTTGGGATGCCCATGCTTCCAAAAGAATCTCAAAATCTTAATACATCATTAAGTGCAATAAACACCTCCCATGTAATAATGCAGCAGAGACTTGTTCAGAGTGAAGAGGAAACTGGTAGGAAATAGACATGAGGTTAGAGTGCTCCTAATCTGTAAATATTTGGAGCAAACGAATAAACACCATATTGTTTACTCAACCAGATATTTCTGGCTATTCTAATCCACACTGTCCCATTTCAGGCTTGAATGAACCCACATAAACCTCGTCACATTTACCTGCCATGGAATCCAGCTGCTTTCAAGTTAGAAGTCCTCCCACTGTTTATAAATATTCTCTTTTATATATTTTTCTCCCAAAATATATCACCTCACATTGCTGTGCATAAAATTTTATTTGTCTATTATCTCTCGAATCTACTAACCTTATGAAGTCATCTAATGTCTTCACAGTTAAGCTATTCTTTGTAGTCTTTTTCACCAATAAATTTTAACATCCTGTCCTTGATACCAGAGTCTATATTTTATATATATTGAGTGGCACTATGGGAAAGACAATGACCCTCAAACGACAACTACTGTTTACATGCTTCCTGACCGAAAGATACTTATTAACCACCATTGTTATTTTCACTTCTGGAGATTAACTATAAACTAGTTCATTTTAAATAAAGTAAGCTACAACTAATAACAAGGCAATGCAGTTGATACATTTTCAAAATATATTGAAGTACCTCTGGGTTAGGAACACTTATATTATCAAATATGTTAATTACTATCTTGTCCTTCATTTTGCATAAGGCTGCACTGTTGTAATCTCCATTAGGTGATCTATAATCAAAAAAATACGATTTTAGAGAAATTAAAAATTATTTCATGCAAGATCTACTTTTCATGTAGCTACATGACCATTTGAATACAGTATTGCTCATTGCCATTATTGAAAATTTCATTCTTTGCATTTATTTTTCATTTTTCAATCATCATTCTTTGAACAAAGAATCAAGTAGATATCTTATTCTTGACATCCAAAAATTGGTAATTAGTGACCAACATCTAAGAGATTCACTAGATGGCTGTATGCCATGTTGTCCATTGATTTAACTTAGAGGAAGTACTTTAAATCTCACTCAAGATGGAATTTAAGATATGAAGTTGCATATGCATGGGGCTGAATTTTAGCAGATATTAAGTTTATGTCAATTTTGGCGTATTTCATGGACGATTTCACTCTGTGAGCCCAAGCGAGATTTCTCTTGCTATTCTCTGAAACTCACATTATTAACTATTCACCATGCCTCTATGGTGCTCCACTCATTGCATCCTCCCTCTTGCCACAAACACCATCGGACTCATCCAAGCAGAATTCCAAGGCCAATAGGTTGCAGTATTGGGCAGGTTCTCTTCACCTCAGCTGAAGAACCCAGGGCTATACTGAAACATAGTGAGATGGAAAGGAAGCAGAGGCCCTCTGAGGACACATGGGTGGAACTTCATTATAAATATGTTCACACAATGGCAAATATATATTCATTGTTTGATCACTTTGTGGAAAAATGTCATTTTAGCTGCAGGAATCAAGGCACAAAGGCTAGCCATCCTTAGTGTTACTTGATGTTTTATCGTCCAAGGTGTGAAGTGAGCAGCTCCTCCACCATATGCAGGCTATGGGGCCTTAGAAGGTGATTGCCACTTTGGCAACTAGGTTGAATCTTTCTAGGCCACAACACATTGCCTACGTACCATAGCCATTAATCAGATTGATTTGTGATGTTGTTTGGTATTGATGAGAGTGCTTGGGACCAACATAACATTCCATAGAGTAGATCAATACAAAACGTTCACATATAGCATCTTGTGATCACAGGTTTCTTTCACCTGCACTGTGTAGATGCCTGTTTAATGCTATTGCCCTTTGAAGGGCCTCACATCACACAACAGTGGAATCACCTCCCTCACAGAATGAAACATTTACCCCACTTGCACTAGGTGTGGTGGCAGCCATTTTCATCTCCATTGAACACTTGCTATTTGGATGATGATAAATGGAATCATCAGTTGTGCTTGACAGAGTGATTCACAGACCTTAGCATTTCAGTCAAGGTGAATCCCTCAAATTTTCACATTCCCTTCTTGGTTTCCTTTCCTGTCAAGTCCATCAGCTTTGATCTTCCTGTGATCCCTCCCAACACATTTAATTTGATTCTTCATTTCCCCACTTTACCCACTGAGCCCAGGCATACCATGTCATTATGCCAGACATACTAGTGCGCAGCCTCCCGATTGAAGCTAGGGTGGTGCTCACTGTCGATGATCAGCCCTTCTTGCATTACCCCTTTCCATCACATAACTATAGTCTCCCCGACTTATGTGGTGAATTTTCTCTCTTCACAATTGTTATCCCGTCTGCATCCCGGTATGCTATCTCTAGTCCCCAAAATTGAATTCCCAAGTATTCTTCCCTTCCTTGACCAATTTGAACAGACAGCCCTGACTGATGACTTGAATGATCTATGCGCAGCTCTCCGACTGACATACCACTTCTCCCTGGTTACATTGGATATACAGGACTGAGCATTGTTGAAAATTGAGATCCCCTTAAAAACTTTTTATATTCTATAATTAGGATTTCCTGTGTAGCATGGGGCCTCATTTGACTGTGTTACAATAATAACTAGCCTCTACAAGCATAAAGAAAACATTTATCTTGTGACACTATTACATTATGCAACGTTTTGGAAAATAAGAAGTTTTTGTTCTTAGGGGCACTGAATTCTAATCTTCAAATGGAGATGTCCAAGGGGACAACAGTCATCTGACATCATGAGTAGCTTTCCTATGGTCATTGCCAAAATGATTCACATAATTCATGACAGTATAGGGTACCAGCCCCTTGAAACAGGGATCTCACCAAGTGCTCAGGAGCAGAGGACACTCCTCATTAGGCAATCTTTGTAGACAGTAGTCCTTGTCAGGGAGCTGTCTTCTCCAGATGGAAGATGGACAAGAACTCAAGGGGGAAGAACCAGGCACTTGACTACAGACCACAGTGCAGCCTTCACAACATACCATGCCAACAGTCTGTTTGTCCTCTGATATCTGTGAACCATCTCCAATTGTCACAGATGTATACTTCCTTTTTTTAATTAACTAACGTGTCATATCTAAATTGCTGCTTCTTAACAGTCTGAAAATGCTTACGAATGGGCAAATGCCTATATTAGTTAACTATGATGATGAACACTCAAAAGCAACACTATTGCCTACTCCCAGACATTACGGACCACTGACCCTGATCACCCAAGTGGCCAAGTGACCATGTTCAAATCCCTGGACGGATTTTGGAGGCTGCCCTTGACTACTGTGCTAGGACATTTTGTCTGAAGGCTGTCTCTCTTGACTTGACTGAAGACCACTGCTCTTAGGCCATTTGGTTGATGCACATGCAGTGTATCAACCACATATGTTGTTGGCAGATGTGTGAGATTGATGTAGCGTGGTGCCCAACAGCAGTATGTCCACCCCCTTGACTGGTAACTGCTGACAACCATGAAAATGAGCTTGGTTTTGTGTCTATGCTAAACAACAAGGCAGAATACAAGTACTGTGAGGCTTAAAGCTCTAAATCAAGGGGAAAAGCACATAAATACAAGCCAGAGAAGCTTTGAGCATCCAATTAGATGCAAAGTGAGTGACCAATAAGAGAGCAAGTGAGGATCATAAGATGTGTGCTGGGCCAATCCATAAGATGGCTGCCCTGGCATCATCATTGCAACAAAAGATGCCGTTGTGCTCCAAGACGCATCACCATATTACTGATGGACTCATACTATTTTTTCAACTTTCTTGACAATACCCATGTCATTCAGGGTCTAGAAAGAGTCCACCCACAGTTTCATATCAAATTGCAATATGAATTTATAAAAAGAAAATAATAAAATAAGTTGTGACCACATGCCAAACTTATTCAAGCAAGAACTTTGATGAGATGCTCATCTTACTAAGTTATTACAATTTATAATTGCACTTATATTTAATTATCCCTTTTCAGATTAAAAGCTAATGATAGGTGTAACTGTAGTTTGAGAAACCAATGAATCAACTTGATTTGAATAAAATCTCAAAATGATTTTTGAGAAGTGTATGCAGATTTAAGGGTTAATATTTATATATCACCTTTAGCGCACAGATTAAGCAAACTATTTTAAACAAATTACTTGAAATCCATTTCAAGTTTTTCATTCCAACATGGCTGGGTTCCATCAGCAATACTTGTCTGATACATTGATTGCTGGAAAGTAACTTCAACAAATGGTTGCACTTGGATCTATGCAAGATAAAAATACAATTTATTTATTCATAGGTTTTTTATAATTGTCTACAAATGCAAGTGCAGCGATGTTTTCCTTATTGTACATTTACAAGATTAATTTTGAATGTATTCATTCTAGTGAAGAGAAACTTCATCCGTACAGCAATAACTTAATGTAACTTATTAACTATAATGCCTTTAATGTGATGGAATATAAAGGCGATTTAATTACAAGTTTCCTGTTTCCACTCATGGTGCCAGGTAGTGTCATCACAGTGGGGAAGCCTGCTTCAATAACCTGTCCAATTCAAAAACAGATTTAATTAAGCTGATATTTTGTAGTGGGTTCAAGGGCTGCAACTGGGTCTGAATAGAGAAAAGATGGGTACACAGTGGGTGTCCAGTCATGGAACCCCAAGAAAATAGGTGGGACCAATAAAAGTGAGAGTGACTGAAAGAGGGACTCAGACAATAGTATACAGCTTTTAGGTCTGCTCAGGTTGAGGGGACAGTAGTTACTAAACACTGAGATAAAGATATAAGAGGAGGTAACAACCACATCAGAGCAAGCAAGGAAGCTGACAGCAGGACCATGAATCATCATAGAATCCCTACAGTGTGGGGACAGGCCCTTCGGCCCAGCAAGTCCACACTGACCCTCAGAGCATTCCACCCAGACATGTCCCCTGTTAACCAAGCTAATCTACACATCACTGAATACTATGGGAAATTTAGCATGGCCAATCCACCTATCCTGCACATCTTTGGACTGTGGGAGGAAACCAGAGTGCCCAGAGGAAACCCATGCAGACACGAGGAGAATGTGCAAACTCCACACAGACAGTCGCCTAAGGATGGAATTGAACCTGGGTCCCTGGCGCTGTGAGGCAGCAGTGCTAACCACTGAGCCACTAAGCCACTGTGCCACCCCCTGTGATAGAACATAGAACATAGAACATAGGGCATAGAACATAGAACATAGAACAGTACAGTACAGTACAGTACAGGCCCTTCAGCCCACGATGTTGTGCTGAACTTTTACCCTAAACCTAAGGTCTATCTAACCTCCACCCCAACCTTATACTATCATCCCTATGCCTGTCTAATAGCCGCTTAAATGCCCCTATTGAGGCCGACTCCACTACCCTCTCCGGCAATGCATTCCTCGCCTCTACCAATCTCTGAGTAAAGAACCTACCTCTGACGTCTCCCCTATATCTACCTCCACTCACTTTAAAACTATGCTTCCTCGTAATAGCTACCTCCACCCTAGGAAAAAGTCTCTGGCTGTCCACTCTATCTATACCTCTGATCATTTTGTATACCTCTATCAAGTCACCTCTCATCCTTCGTTGTTCTAAAAGAAAAGCCCTAGCTCTCTCAATCTTTCCTCATAAGACCTGCCCTCCATTCCAGGCAACATCCTGGTAAATCTCCTCTGCACCTTTTCCAACGCTTCCACATCTTTCCTGTAATGAGGCGACCAGAACTGGACACAATACTCCAGATGTGGCCAAACCAGGCTTTTGTATAGCTGGAGCATAACCTCATGGCTCATGAACTCAATCCCTCCATTAATGAAAGCTAACACACCATACGCCTTCTTAACAACTCTATCCACCTGGGTGGCAGCTTTCAGGGAACTGTGGACATGAACCCCATGATCCCTCTGCTCCTCCACACTGCCAAGAATCTCTCCGTTAACCCTGTATTCTGCTTTCAAATTTGTCCTTCCAAAATGAATCACCTCACAGTTTTCAGGGTTAAACTCCATCTGACACTTCTCAGCCCAGCTCTGCATCCTATCAATGTCCCTTTGCAACCTAGAACAGCCCTCCGCACTATCCACAACTCGACCCATCTTCATATCGTCCGCGAACTTACTAATCCACCCTTCCACTCCTTCATCCAAATCATTTACAAAAATCACAAATATCAGTGATGTCAGTCAGATTTCATGTTCAGTGGCAATGAAGGACAAAATTTTCCACAAGGAGAGCAGAACTGTGGACATGAGAAATGCAGAGAAAAGGATGAGGGCAGGATAGTAACTGAGGTGCTACCCTCAGCACAGAGTTTACCAGTTAAAACAAAGCTCCCTGGTGTTGTCAAAAAAAAATAGCATCACAAACCAGTGCATATTATCATGCCTTGCCCTGCCTGCGTCTGTTAAAGCTAGGATATTGAAAATATCCTGGAAGTTCCTGCACGCCATAGCATCTCACAGGTCACCCAGTGTCTTATATCCTGGAAGTTCCTGCACGCTATAGCATCTCACAGGTCACTCAGTGTCTTATTTGCACAAACTGCTCAGTACATTCAGTTCCAGACATATGGGAGGCTGCCTGCACAAAGGGGCAGAATTCTGTCTATTTTGGATGCCAACTGATGAAAACCATCAAGAGAAGTGTATAGTAAACACATAAGTGCAGCAGATACACATTAAAAAGTTTTATTTCAGATAATGCACACAGACTGTGTTCTTACAACCATCTCAGAATATCACAAAGGGATGATACTACTAAAATGTAATTCATTAATGGTTCACCTAAGCTAGATTCAAACAAAATTACTATCAGTAAAGAGTTGCTACAAAAATAATTAAATCAAAAATTCCATGCAATCATCATCAGTCTCAGAAACAATCTGTAAAATCTGTGTAGAAGTAAAAAACTATGATCGATAACTTCCTGGCAGGGTTCCTGATCATGTAACGTAACTTCTTGACAAATCCAGAAGCAGTTTTAAACACTCTGAAAAACTACTTTCCATATGTATACATATGCTCATATTTTAGTACTACTCTCTGCATTGTTACCATACTGTACAGTCAATAAAATATGGCAAGGAAGAAATACCAAGCAGAAAACCAACACAAGTTGTCTGCTAGTAGCATGCTGATAGACTCAGATAATGTGGCTGATTGCCAAGATCCTATTCTACTGTTAGTTCAGGAATGTTCATTTCTTCACTTCTACCATGCTAGTTGTCTTTAGTCTCTTCATTTTTGTTGTAAGATCAGTCAGTTCAGTTCCAGAGCAACATTACAGGATCTGCTCAGGATAGTGTCCGAGACCCAATTATCTTCAACTGCTTTATATTTAACCTTTACTCCATCACAAGTTCAGAAGTGACAATGTTCACTGATGACAATGAACAGCACCATTCACAATTCAGTAGATACTGAAGTAGTCGATGTCGAAAAACATCCAGAATAGGACAACAACACTCAAGAAACTTGACACTATCCATGATGAAGCAGGCCACTAGAGTGGCCAGTTCGCTCCCTTCATCACCAATGCTCAGTGGCAGCAATGTTAATTCTACACAATGCACTGCAACAACTCACTGGGGCTCTTTAGACAGCACATTCTAAACCCACGACCACCACTATCTAGAATAATAAGAGCAGCAGATACATGGGAACACCACCACTTGCAAGTTCCCTTCAAGCCACAAACCATTGTGACTTGGAAAGGTATCACCATTCCTTCATTTCACTGGGTCAAAGTCCTGGAAGCCAATTCCTAACAATATTGTAGGTGTACCTACAACAAATGGTCTGCCTTGATTCAAGATGGCAGGTCACTACCACCTTCTGAAGTGCAACTAGGGATAAATAAATGCTGCCTCAGCTAGCAAAACCAAAATGGTATTAACAAATAAAAAATAATCAAACAAGGTAATGCACAATGTATCAGAAATCATTTTGATGGGTAAGCTGTCATTGCCTATTCTTCTTCCTCCAGATCAACTCGTAAAACACAGTGATCAACTGCTCATAGATATTTGTTGGCAGACCTCAATGACAATCCTCTCAGCTAACAACCAAAGATGCAGACAGCAATCACCTTTAAAAAGAAATGAATAACTGCAGTTATGAAACTTAACAACATCAAGCAATAAACAATGAAGTTGTTCAGTTAACTACTTGTTGCAACTATCAAGCAGATTCCGCATTTGGGAAAAAACAAAACTATATGGACTTTGTTGAGACTCTATTATAGGGCAAGGACCTCTTTTAATACTTTGAGTTGAGATCCTGTGATCTTAGTGCATTCCTGTTGTGAAGCCACTGAACATCTGAGATGCTTCTCTGCTGTTTAAGTCTGCTCTTGCACAATGAGGGAACAGCAGATTTAACTACTTCCTCCAAATAAAATATATTCCCTGTACCTGATTTGTATCAACAGTAAGGGTGGAGAATCAACCCTCTTACTAAAATAAAGGCACAAAAACAAGCTATTAGACTGAGTTTGTGCTTAAAGTTGTTTTGCAAAGCCCTGAGATGGTAAGAGACATTATTTTAAGAAGTTATATAAAATATACCATAGTACATTAAAACATAGTATAATTTTATTGATTTACTGTATTAATTAGTATTAATTGTTTTCTTGGCTTTTAGAGATAATTTTAAATGTAAACAAATGTTATAACATTTGACTGAGTAGAACAATCTTTGTACCTGATTAAAAAGATCATCTTCACCTTCAGGCTTTCTGAAATGGATGTTATTGGACATGCCAGACACTGGAGACAATAGGCCATACAGTGGTTGTGACCTGATAATAAAATCATTCTGCAATATAGTGATTTTCCCTACTAAAACTGAACATGTTTAATAGCACAGAATGCAAAATAACTTATGAAAACTTTTTCACTTAGATTCCAAACGGAGGTTTGAGAATATACATAAGCTGAGTTAGTTGAACAAAACAAATATTTTCCATTCGATGTAACTAAAATTTTCTGTGAAAATTTATGTGTGAAATCAGGCAGAATTTTTGTGGAATCAGGAAGATTTAACAGACCGTTAAAAATGATGGGTGTGACGCAGAAGTCCCACACCCATTTCTAACAGATTCAATTTTTGCAAGCAGTGGAAGAGTCAAGGCATAATTCACAGAGGAGAATAACCCAAACTCAGCAGGGTCATTTAAACTTAAAGCTGATTTCATTTAGACATCATTCTGGTTGGTTCAAGGGCTTTAACCCATTGTGGCAGTCACAAATTAGTGGAGTAAATATAAATGGTCATATAAGGTTCTTTTAACTATCATAATATGAAGTTTCTCTAAAAAACGTAAATGTTGCCGGTGAGAGTTAAAGAAAATCTTTACAGGAGTGCTTTTACTGACAGGCCATCTGATATAAGGTAAAAGGAAATTACCAGCATTTTCATTTAGTTTCTTTGTTGACATTTTTACAGGGTTATTTTCATGTCATTATCCATGCTTGGCTGATGTTCAAAGGGTACAATTATATCAGCAAGGAGCTCTGAGTTAACAGTTTGAAAGTTTAAATACTATTAAAAGACTGTTTTTAACGTGGATAGGCTTTTTAAAGAAATTAACTATATGAGGCGATTAAACACTTTGAATGGTTGCTTACATGACATTTATTTGAGTATCAAGACTGTATCAGTGAAGATTGTATTAGATTGTTAGATGTTTTTTCATCCCCTCAGAACAACCTACAGCGCATACTGAGTTAGTGGCTATGGAGCTAACGTGAGAGATATGATGAGATAAGGTGGAATGGGTGGAGGATACGCCAGCATGAACAGCTTTTGAGCAAATGAGAGAGCATGGGGAATGAGTGAGAGGCATGAAATGAGATGGGGGAACTAGTTGAGGACTTGTTTGGGGTGAGTATTAGAGGGCCTAAAAACTTCTAAAACAACAGGGGCAAAATCCCAGAGAATTTAGGAAGACCATCTCGATAGCCTGTCTCAGCTCTCCATGGCTGCTTTGGATATGCTTTCAGGAAAGTTTAAAGGAGATGTGTGAGGTAAGTATTATACATAGAGGATGGTAGGTGTCTGGAACACGCTGTCAGAAGAGTGGTAGAACTGGATATGTTAGCAAAGTTTAAGAGGCATTTAGACAGACACATGAATAGGCAGAGAATAGAAGGATACGGATCATGTACAAACAGATGAGATTAGTTTAGAAAGGCATCAGACATGGCAAACCAAAGTGCCTGTTCCTCTGCTGTACTGTTCTATGTTCTATGAAAGGGGTCGTGTGACCTTTTCTGAATTCTTTCTGACAACAAGCTTGAATACAAGGGAAGGCCCAGTTTGTCTTACTGGGAAGAATGTGGTCAGAAGTCACACAACGCCAGGTTATAGTCCAACAGGTTTATTTCAAATCACAAGCTTTCCAAGCACTGCCCCTTCATCAAGAATGTGTGAGTTATTCACATCTGTAAACAATGACCTGAGCAGCTTTGCTTATGATGATAGACTCTGTCTCTAAAACACAGGAAGGTGTTGTTAATATCAAGTTTTGTAAATAGTTATTCTTTAAACTGTCAATTAAATTTCAGATACAATGAAGTCAAGAGAGAGTAATGTTGTTTAATTAAAAATTATCTAGTTGATCAATGGAAAGGAGCTGAGGATCAATATGGTCTGGATCATCAAGAATGAACTGTCTACTTATGCTTCTTTTCCATGTACTTAAATGTCTCCAAGATGAAAATTTTGTCGCGTGATTTGAATTTCTTCTTAAGTGTTATCAGTCCCTATGGGATTGTAGCAGTTAGGTTGAAGGATGTATTATTATTTCATAATGTGAAGAATTTCACCATTTCCAAAACCCAGGGTCATTATCAAACACTCTAAGGTTATATTTGAATTGGCTCTGTAGTGCAATGGATCAAAGTTAAATGGAGCACCAGCATAGAGTTATTGTTCAGTGTGTTGGACAGCTTAGTCATAGAGGGGATTAGGAGGAGAGATAACATATTTCTGTGGGTGCCCAGGAAGCTGTCAAGAAATACCCCTGGAAGGTAACACAGCAGCTTATCATGGATGCCAATTCCCAGAGTTTTACCTCAAAGAAATTCACAGCAGTGGCAAAAGAAAGTTAATCACCTCACATAGACGTCAAGGTCAGTGAATATTGATAGAATATTCTTAGTTACTACAACACCAAATTCTGATCCTACTCGCCATATACCATACTCTGCTGCCTAATTATTCATCCATCAGCCATGATTAGCGCTCAGAACTTATGACTAAAATTCATGTAATCTGCCTTACCTCGCACAGCTTCCCATGATAGCCAGTCACCTCCCTCTGCCTTCACATATCTCTAGTTATGCAGATATGCCAGGCACACTAATCAAACATAACAAAACACACTCAAAGACATTCTACTCTCTCTCCTGCAGGACATTGCTGCCACAATATTTGGGAGCATAGTCGACCTGGTGGGTGACAAATATACCTCTGCATGCTAAGCCCAACACAGAAGACAGTGCTGCACATCATGGGGTAACCTGCAACAGAATCTGCAGAATTCTGTATCATTGGGAGCATTCAGGATGATGATATGTCACTATACCTTATGCCTTTTCTTCACTTCCACCTCATTTTCATGTTGCTGATATGATAAAGAAAATATAAACGATTTGGCAATGGACTGTCTGCTTTATACTCTCTAACTCCAATTACCTCCCACTGATTTTATGCTTCTAAATATCTATGAAGAGTCACCCACTCAGTAACAGCGGCCCTGGTGGATGGGAGATAGGTAAGTACCACTACTGGATGAAGAAACATGGTTGTGCAATTGGATAATTACAACCAGCTGGTCAGATACTGCACAAACTAGGGAGGTTAGTATTTACTAATATCACATCGATTATGCAGTTAAGGGTAAACAGATGATAAGTGTTGAATGATTTGTTGTGCATATTAAAATAAGTTAGGGAAAGCTCTTGTGGCTCAGTGGTAGTCTCCCTATTATTTGAACCCAGGAGGTCTGGGTTGAAATCTTCCCTGCCATGGAGCATATCTGAATATAAGTGCACAGGTTGATTAAAAATACTTAAAAACGAACTAGAAGCTTTGTGTGTTAGAGTCTTATCTCTGGGCTAGAAGGTCTGAATCCCACCTGCCATGATGGGCATCATCATAGTTTGACTTTTTTTATATAAAAAGGAACTGCTACGTTATTGGCGCAGTAGTCAGGATCAGAGATCTGTGAGCTTGCATCCTGTCAAAAAAATTACTGTCAAGGATAAGTTCTGCGTTGTTTTTCACTTCATCACCTACCTTGAATCCAATGTAACAGCTTCTGCACTTGGTGAGTTACTGTGAATGAGTAGATGGAAGACATCTCTAGTGGGAAGTATAATCAAATGACAACTTGGTGAAAGGCTAGGTAGTGTTCAAGCTGTGCTCTCAGGGACTCAGAAGGAAACTTTGATAGGGCAACCTGTAGGATAATGCTAATGAACATGCACCCAAGATGCGTAGTGCATTGGAAGGAATTAAGACAACCTCCTATCACTGTCAAGGACCATGGAGGTATCCAGCTTCAGTGTGTACAGAACAATGCATAGAACCTGGGGTCTATTCTCTCCAGCATCAAGTGATGATTAACGCCATGGTAGCGCTTGCAGGCCCAATCATAACACAACATCTGATAGTTGTTGTGTAAACTTTCATAGCAGCATAGTTGAACATTATTCAAATTCTCAATACTGGATGTGAAGCTTAAATGGTGGTAATAAAAATCATGCTTGCTGTTGTATAGGGAAATTGTAGAGTATGGATAGAGTGGTGTTATTGGGGGACTTTAATTACCCAAATATTGATTGGAGCCGTGGTAAAGTAAAGGATAAGAGGATAAGTTTTCAAACTATGTCCAGGAGAACTTCTTTGATCAACTAGGAAGGAGTATTACCAGATATGATGCTGGGGAATTAAGTGAACCAAGTGTCTGTGAGTACACATTTGAGTAAAAGTGATCATTGTATCACAAGGTTTTGATTAGTATTGGAGAAGAGCAAGGAATAACCGAAAATAGAATATCCAAATTAGAAAGAGATCATTTCAATGAGAAGAGAGAGGAGCTAGCCAGAATAAAATGGAACCAACAATTGACAGGAAAGGCTGCATTTAAGACTAATAAGCATTACATATACGTGCAGAATTAAAGCAATGTATGAGTATGTCACTACAAAGTAACAGTGCAATAGTTCCCTATAATAAAAATGGTGCTGCCCATATATTCACAAGGGCAGAAGCTCCAGAACGTCACTGATATTAAATATTCTAAATCATGAGATTTCGATACTTCAGAATGCAAGATTAGAGTTCACCCGTCATACAATGACAGTTAGCATTATGTAATTTGAATGAAAATGCAAATGTTTCAGAAAATTATATTTTAGAAATGTAATTCTGCCTGTAAAGTGGATACGAGGGAAGGGCTAATTGAAACTGATTTACTTGGCATTCAGATCCCAAAGTCTCTTGCTTGATATGCAAAGTTAATTTCAAATCCCAGCCCACTCTTATTTGCTCTTGACATCATCCATGCATACACAGGGGCATATTAGCAACTGAAATTCCAGGCACAGGAGACCAACATTATTTGGGAGCCCCGAGCACCATGTGCAAAAGTCTCCCAGTGGCCATCTTAATGGCAGTGTGCATTGGAAACACACAATCTGACAGAAAGCTTAAATGGAAGAATGACTGATCCTTAACAAGGAGATGTTTCAGCTACTGGCTAAATATTTTTCAAAAGAGTGAAAGACAGGGCGAAAAAGCCATGTCTTCGAGGGTGACAAGGGAGATGGAAAAGATGGTGAAACAAAATAAAGGATGCATTATGTACTTCAAATGAATGTTTCAAGAAAAAAATGCCAAATTTAATAAATTGAGAGGGAAAGTGAAGAGGAAATCAATATTGGCAAGAAAAGTATGGGAACAGAACGGCAGATACAATAAAAGGTAATCCATAAATCTACTAGCAAGTAAATAGCAAATGAATAATAAGAGATAGGCTATGTCTTATTCGGGATGGAGAGGGAATATATGCTGAGGCATACAGGACAAGACTAGATTACTTGATGAATATCTTGTAGTGGCGTTTACTAAGAAAGAAAATATTGAGAAAACGTCAGTAGAAGTGAAGATGATAGAGGTAATGGAAAGGGTGAAAACTGCGAGAAAGAATATGCTAAAAGGTTGGCATTGTCTCGGCTGGATAAACTGTTTGGTCTGGATGACTTGCATTCCAGGTCAATAAAGGGAGTAGGAATGGAGATAGCAGAAGAGCTTGACGTAAACTTTCCTTAAACAAGATACACTGAAGTGCCAGAGAAATGGACAATGGCAAATATAACACTCTTATTCAAGAAAGGGTATAAGGACATCCTTGGTAACTACAGGTTATTCAGTTGTGAGAAAGGTTTTTTTAAAAATAAAATCAAAACATCTACAGGCTCTTAGAGAGATTTGAATTAATTATACAGAACAGCACAAACTTGAAAAAGACAGAACATATTTGAATTCTTTAGTTAACTACTGTAAATGATTGACGAAAGGAAAGCATTAGATCATATCTATATGAAACTTACAAAAGCCTAACTCTAACCCTAAACTACTACTCTAAACATTAGTTAACAATGGGGAAAAAATGCCTAAAGGGCAAAAAAGATCAAATTATAATAAATGTTTTTCATATTGGAGGATGGTAGATAGTAATGTTCTCCAAGGGTCAATATTTTTCCTGATATAAATAGATGTTGTGTATACAAGAATACAGGGTTCAAAGCTGGTGAATGCTATCTAGTGTCTTAGTGTGGCAAACAATGAAAATGATACAAATCTGCTTGGAGTCATATGTGGATGGTTGTGGTTGTTGGAGTTCAGTCATCTCAGCTCCAGGGCGTCTCTGCAGGAGTTCCTCAGGGTAGATATTTTCTAATCAACCTCTTCAGAGATATTATTACAAACCTTTGGAGCAGGTTGAACCCTGGAACCCAGGCCTCCTAGCCCAGAGTTGTTCAGGGTAATGTCCTAGGCCCAACCATCTTCAGTTGCTTTATCAATTGCCTTCCCTCCATCATAAGGTCAGAAGTAGGGATATTCATTGACAGTTGGATAAGGGTCAGCACCATTCATGGTTCCTGAAGCAGTCTATATCCAAATACAGCAAGACCTGGACAATATCTAGGCTTGGGCTGACAAGGGGTTTGTTGGGTGTTGGGGGGGATGGCATTGATGACCAAGTGGTATTCTCACTGGACTGTTAATTCAGAGACATAGATAATGTTCTGGGGTCCTGGGTTCAAATCCTGCCAAGGCAAATGGAGGAAACTGAATTTAATAACAGAAACTGGAGTTTTATCAGACCCACATCAATGGGGTTGCCTCTTAACTGCCCTCTGGGCAATTAGGAATGGGCAATAAATCCTGACCCAGCTAGTGATGCTGTCATTCTTGAGAATGAATTTTAAAAAATGGCAAGTAACAATTCACGCCACACAAGTGCCAGGCAATGACAGGAGAGATTCTAATCATTTCCTCTTGATATTCAATGGCATTATCATTG
Source organism: Rhincodon typus (assembly GCF_021869965.1). Lineage (NCBI taxonomy): Eukaryota > Metazoa > Chordata > Chondrichthyes > Orectolobiformes > Rhincodontidae > Rhincodon > Rhincodon typus. The sequence goes on along the minus strand of NC_063351.1, from coordinate 16,306,531 downwards.
CATAATCAACTTCCTGCAGGTTACTGATGAACACAGACTGTCCTTTCTAACTTTTGAGTATTGCTGGCTAGACCAGCATTTATTGCCTATCTTTGAATGTCCAAAGGGAATTTAAGAGTCAACCACTTTGCTGGGGGGCTAGAGTTACTTTTAAGCCAGAACAAATAAAAATGGCAGATTTACTACTCCAAAGACATTGGTAAGCCAGATTTGTTTTACGACAGTTGACAAAGGATATATGTTCATAATTAGGCTAGTTTTTAATTCCACATTTTACTGAATCTAAACTTCACCATTTCCCATTGTAGAATTTGCCCTCATGGTTCCAGAACATCAGCTTGGGATTCTGGATTACTAGTCCATTGACATTATCATGACTCCATCACTTCTCCACACTGGACTAGCCATATAAATACAGTGGCTACAAGAGCAGGTCAGAGGCTAGAAATACTGCAGAAGTAATGCACCTCTTTATGCCTCAAAACCAATTTTCCAAAAGATTAGTAGGATTGTTCAGGTGCTAACCCATGGAAGAAATAATGGCAACATGTAGCATATCTCTCAGGATGACAACATTCAAACTCTCACCATGCTACAAAACAGAAATTGCTGGAAAAGCTCAGCAGGTCTGGCAGCATCTGTGAAGGAAAAAACAGAGTTAATGTTTCGGGTCCGGTGACACTTCCTCAGAACCATGCTAAACTCTGTGATGAAAGTACAAGACCTCAAAGCAACACAAAGTGCTCAGAGACAGACCTTCTTGACTATGTCATTATCTAAATAAGGAACCAGAAGAATATTCACACCACTTGTGCCATTACATGAGTTGGCGGTGGCTGAACAAACCACCACCTAATTCATATGACGATCTCCACCAACCTGGTCCAATAACTTCAGAAATTGTAGAAGCGTTGTAGTAGGACACATCAGTGTCAATGAACTCAAGGACTCTGTGAAGAAAGAGCACATTACATAGCTCCCGACCTGTCACCATCTCAGCACAACCCAGCCCAAAAGGACATTTGACAGTAGAGAACCAATAAAACCACCTGCACAGATAAATCCCTGCCAAAATACAAAACAAGTTTGAAGTGGAAACAAGTAACGTAGTGTCATTAAATCAATGATCTTTTCCATCGTCCTTGCTGCAACGCTCCACGTTATCTCTATAAAGCTCCCTGCCAGAGCAGAGGTACTCTACATCTTTTGCAAGAAACTAAGCTAAATCAGCCAACATCACCTCCAGTCCAGTACACAACAGCCCAACCTCTGTCATCAAACTGCAATATACAGACACCATTTGTGTTCATACACTCAGAGGCCAAGCTCCAAACTACCACCATGCATTCATGGAGGGCTATAAGAGAATGGGTCTCTGGCTGAACATCCAAAAGGCAATGGTTCTCTACCAGCCTGCTCCTCCCATGCAAGGAAGTTCTTACATGTTGGATGCTTCCTCTCAACAGGGGCTGACATTGACAATGGCTCTTCACTTCTAGTGTGCCAGTGCAGCATTCAACTTTCTGAATAAAAGGATATTTGATGGAAAAGACTGGCACCAAATTCATCAGGTTCAGAGTAAGAGAAAATGGAAGGAAATGGGTCTGGAGTGGGGGTGAAGGGGGCAGATTCCAAGGGAGGGATGACAGATTGGGTCTGGAACAAGGGAAGGGAAGATTGGGGTGAGAGTTGGGGGAGGGAGGTATTGGGTCCTCTGGGGAGAGGCAAGGGTCACATCAGGGTTTGGGAGTGTAAGTGGTCTGGGGAATATGTAATTGAAAGTGTGCGAGGTAAATTTGGGGTCAGTTTACTAGTTGCTCAAATGTATTTAATAGTTTAATCTTTCCTGAATAACTATTTTACTTAATTTTGTCTGAACTGTCCAAACTCTCCAATTAAAATGGGGACTTTCAGTGAGTTCAAGAATAGGGAAATTGCCCAGCAGAATATTCAATTTCTCCTGCAATTCCTTCATAGTCTGTGACAATGTGGATTCCTCAGGGTCCTTAGTTTCATCTCCCATCTAGACTAGAATAACGACTGTCTGGTCATTGTAAAAATGAGGCTATTTTGTATTTATTTTAAATTTTCCCTGGAATTTGGTGTCTTTAGCAAGGATATTTATTGTCTATCCCTATCTAACTACTCTTTACAAGTAATGTGAAGCTCATTATTTGAACATTGCAGTTTGTTTGACGTAGACACACCCTTTGTGCTGTTTGGCGTGAATTCCAGGATTTGGCCCTGAAGGCAAATTCTTTGCTTGGCTTGTGTCTAAGTCAATGCTAGATAATCTGTTCAGTTTTCTTTTGTTTATTTTTTAGTAGTTTGATGCAAAGTAAAAAATGAAAGTCACCATAGTCCCGGTATACCAGAAGCTGCTCTCTCAGAGGCAGACAACTAATTGCATGTTTAACCAGAGGATTACATGCATCAGCTAAGGGATGAGGTTGAGAAGACAGGATCTTCATGGTGATCTCAGCCAGTCCAGAAAGTGAATTTGGGCTGTTGCCATTGCATCAAAACCAGCCATCCAGGAATCAAGCCAAATTTGCTAACTGGAGGGCTTACTAGGCCATTTTGAATGGTAGCTAAGTGTCACCACATTGGTGTGCATCTGAAGTCACTTGTCAGCCAGAATAAGTAAAGACAGCAAGTTTCCTTACTTAAAAACCATGAGTGAACTAGAATGCCCTATCAACCAACCATCCAATTTTATGGTCATCATTTCAGATGCTAGCTTTTTATTCCACTTTATTTAAATCAATCAAATTTAAAATTCTGAGCTGAGTGGTCGGATACTTCTTACCTGATAATACATTTCCTCATTGGAATGTTGTATGCTCCTAATACATTAATAAGCAGCTTGACATCTCCATCAGATAAGGTCTGGGCAGGTATTTTTTTTCTCTCCTTACGCAGTGGTTTCATTTTTTTTCGAGGTGCAATCATGCTTAACATGGCAAGACTTACTTGGCTTTGACACAAAAAATAGCATAATAAGTTTTGATGTCTTGTGTTGATACCGTTCAATTCTAACAAGTAAAAGTGTATAAAATAAAATTTTATTTAATTTCCTCTAATTTTCATTCTAAAACATAAGCTATTATAGTGAAATCAATTTTAAAGAACTCTGGCATGAAACCCAAACTTTTAACAAATATTTGGTAGAATGTGGATTGAAATAACTGCACAGAGGTTGGTATCCATCACCTAGTCGCCCTCTATTTATATGTGCACTGTACACTGGCTGTGACTAGCCAGCTCAGAGTCAGTTCCTGAAGTCAGAAGACTCTCTGAATCCCCTGTTTATAACTATCAACCAGGACTCCCTGATTGTCCCAGGTTGACTATGAGATCCTTTTTTGGGGTTGTTAATGAGATCCAACTGGGTCCACTCACAACGTTCCCTACCCGACTAAGTCCAGGGTGTAGGCGTAATCTTTCTCTGGTAGCTTTTCCTGGGATATTTTTGCCCCAGGTCCGGTTCCTCTGATTCAGACTCTGACATGGGCAGTGTGTGCTGGATTGAAGCTTGTCTCTTGCGTCTGGAGTATATCAGGACAGTTTCCTCCTCTTTTTCCGTGGTAACAGTATCGAGGCTGTATCCATCTTGGACTCTGAGGTATCCTTGATGCTAGATGGAGGGGGAGAACCCATTGTTTCTGACAGGCCTTCTGGCTGTTCTGAGGGGTCAGGTATGTTTTCCTCCTGCCCCGTTTGCAAGGTAACAATTTTCAGTTGATCGACATGTTTGTTCAGGACCTACCTAAACTTTGTAAGTCTCAGGACCTGACCTCATGTTAACCTTGCTTTGTAACCATGCAGGGCCAATTCCATGGTTCTGGCACCAAGCTTTAAATAAATTGTCTCTATCACTTAGAGGAAGCACGTGGCCGGCATTAGTGTTCTTGTTGCCATTTCACCCTCCCCACCAGGTCTGGGAATGCCAGGTTTAACTTGGTACAGAGTCTTCTCCCAATCAGCAACTTTGTTGAAGCTATCTCTGCGGTTGTTTGAGGGGTGGGCCAATAATTGAACAGTAACTAGAAAAGTTTGGTGTCAAGTAAAGCAGTAGCCATTTCTTTAAGCCTGCTTTCAGTGTTTGGATCAGTCTTTCTGCCGGATCATTGGACAATGGATGGTATGGAGCTCTAATAGCAAAGCCAGTTGTAGCATCTGTTTGAAGTTCAGTTGGGCTTCAGCTGGTAGGTGCTTTTGCATGGTTATGTCATTAATCCCACATACCAAATGGTCTCTGAGCAAGTCAGAGTTAACCACAAATCCCATGCCTCTGCCAGTTATCTTAACCTAATCAAAAATCCCAATACGGACTCCCCTTAGTCTTGTAGAGCCAAATAAAACCGACAGCATTTCAGAATTAGAGGAGGTTTGGGGTCGTAATATTCCTTAACCAAATCCGTCAACTCTTGGAAGATTTTAGTGTTTGGTGCCTCTGGGAAAGTTAAACTCTTAAAAACCAAAAATGCTGCAGGTCCATAAGCAGTCAGAAGGATTACTCATTGCTTTTCATCTGCCCCAATGTCATTTTCCGGGGGAAAATATTGCATGCTTTCCACATACTGGGTCCAGTCTTCAACAGCAGGATTGAATGAGTCAAGTTTCCCAAATAAAGGCATGATGCCAGAAATGCTTAACCCAACTCACAGACAACTGTTACAAGCAAATGTTCTAGAGCCACATATTATTCCACTCCTGTTTGCCACTAAAATAACTGCACAGAGACCAATATCCAGTCACCAAGTCTCATCCTTTGTTTACTTGTGCATAGTACACTCGCTGTGGCTGCCAGATCCCCTGTTTATATCTGTAAGCCAGGGCTCCCTAATAGGACCAGGTTAACAACGCCATCAAGGATCGTTAAGTCACCAAGATCCATCTGGTTCCAATCACTAGATGGTTAGAAGGGGTTTGAAATTTGTTTTGGAATGTGGGTTGTTGCATTCCAACCTCCTGCAGTGCAAATTAGAAAATTATGTAAAGTAAACTGTCATGAAAGAAATCTGCAAAATTATTTAAATTGCTTTTTAACAAGAATCTTACATGTCCTTTAATGTACAGTTTGTACTTATACCCATTTCATTAACTTAAATTTGCAAATTTACAATGCAAGAATGAGGACTTATCATTTTTACTGCTTATTTAAGAGACCATATGTATTCTATTTTAGGATTATAAACTGAAATGGAAGTTGGACTGTTATATCACTGGAATAGCAGGTGCGTTGTGCAACTTAGAAATCAAGTGCTGCATATTGTTTTCAGCTGTGCAATATGCTGCTTTTTGAAACAGTGAAATGGAGAATTTGACACCGAGCAGCGCCAACAGTCTTTTGAGTTAAGGAATTTCTACCTGACGACAGCCCTATGATCAGTTGAGCAGCATTGTGTTAAAAGCTGTAAGGGTCTGGGCAGCAGAGAAAATACCAATCAAAGCCCTGAAACAGAAAGCACCCCACCTCTCTCTCTCTGTATTTGGAAAAAGACAGTTAAACCAAAAAAGCTTGAAAGAAAGAATTTTGAAACAAGAAAAGACTTTGATCCACCCCATTAACTATCAAATTAAAGAACAACATCAACAACATTTACTCTACACTGCATGGCACCAACATGTTGCATACAACACAACACATTCTGCATGGTTAAGTCACTGCCATACATGGACCTCAGAGGTCTGTGCAGCAGGAAAGAAAAATGCAGGGAACATCAACCATTGCTCTACAGACAACAGCATGTCATCATTGCTAAAATCAAAAGGACTGTGAAATATATCATTTCACCTTGTCGCCTAGACTTTTGATCTTTGGAAATTTGTTTACCCAGTCTATATCCTTTTTCCACCATAGTATCTGTGTTAAACAATTTATCTTTTGTCTGATTTAATTATGATTATTTAATTATTTAATTATGTGTGCAATGGGAAGCTTTGAGAGTAATGTTTAAGCTGCATGATAATAGATTAGAAATCCTAACTCTGCTCTTGTTAAAGATAATTATGTTAATATAAACATAGGCATTCTTGTTTTACTGGTGAAACCTGGTATGAATTGCTTTTGTCCTGAGTAGTACACTTTTTTACTGGTGCACTCCCCAATTACGGCATGACACTTAGCAAAAATTAAACCTTCAAGCATTTTACTTAATAGTTAGAAGTGGATAGATGATAAGATATACAGCACTGGCCTTGAAATTCAATGGCACCCTGTTGGTTTTATTTGCTAAAATTGGTATCTTGCATCCAATATAGCAGGTGGGATTTAGATGCTCATTACACGTACAGTGTGCACTGTCTGTCATTGGTGAAAAAAGTGAGGTATCCAGCACAATCTGCATATACATAACAGGCTAATGCCTGTCTGAGGAACTTTCATAAACTGGACCTCTTCCCCACCCCCACCTACTGAATGCAGCAGGCACCAGGCTAACTACTTCCAGATAATCAATCACATATTGTCTAACCAAGTCTAGGGCCCATTAGGGACCAAGGTGGCAACCTGTGTGTCAAGCCACAGGATATTGGAAGGGTGTTAAATGAATTCTTCTCTTTGGTCTTCACCCTGGTAAAGGAGAATGTACGTACAGAATTCAGAAAAAGGTACTTTGAGGAACATGCACTGATTAATGAGGAAATAGAGAGGTACTGGAGACTCCGGGCTTAAAAATGGACAAATCCCCTGGCCTGGATGATTTGCATCCCAGGTTGCCTTAGGAGGCAAGGCGGGAAATTGCAGGGGCTCTGACACAAATTTTTAATTCCTTTCTGGCCACGGAGGGAAGTGCTAAAGCACTGGAGGATGTTTAATATGGTTCCACTTTTCAAAAAGGGTGGTAGAGATGAACTAGGAAATTACAGAACGATGAGTCTCATATCAATGGTAGGAAAACTATTGCAGAAAATTCTGAAGGAGAATTAATATCCACTTGGAAAGGTATGAGTTGTTTATGAACAGTCAGCAAGACTTTGTCAGAGGCAGGTCATGCCTAACAAATTTGTTAGAATTTTTCAAAATGTGATCAAGTGTGTGGATGAGAGAAGTTCAATGGAGTCTTATATGGATTTTAGCAAAGCTTTTGACAAGATCCCACGTGGGAGACTGATTGAGAAGGTTAAAGCTCCTGGAATTCAGGGAAACTTCGCGGGAAAAATCAGAAATTGGCTTAGTAATAGGACACAAAGAATAGTGGTAGAAAACTGTTTGATTGACTGGAGCCCAGTGTCTAACAGTGTACCACAAGGATCAGTATTGCTCATTATAAATGGTACAAATGATACAGATGAAAATTTGGGGAAAAGTTAAGCAAGTTGAAGAAGAAGGTTGTAGGTTGCAAGAAGATATAGATGAGCTGGTCAGATGGGCAGAGCAGTGGCAAATGGCATTTAATCCTGATAAGTGTGAGGTGATGCACTTTGGAAGAAACAACAAAATGAGGGAGTATTTAATGAGTGGCAGGACACTGGGTAGCTTAGAGGAACAGAGGGATTTTGTGATTATTCACAGATCCCTGAAGTTAGCACAGCATATGATTGGGACAGTTAAGAAGGCATATGGGACAATCAGTTGTGGGTGTAGAGTATAAGAGCAAGGAGGTGATTTTGGAGTTGTACAGAGTGTTTGTTAGGCCACAGCTGAGTACTGTGTGCAGTTCTGGTCATCTCACCACATGAAGGATGTCAAGAGAGGAGACTCACCAGTATGTTCCCTTGGACGCAGAAATTGAGGAGAGACTAGATAGGCTTGGATTGTTTTCTTTAGAGCAGTGAAGACTGAGGGGGTCATGATTGAGGTATATAAGATTACGAGGAGTATGGACACAGTGAATAGAGAGCAGCTGTTCTCTTTGTTTGAGGGGTCAATCATGCGGGTCATAGTTTTAGGGTAAGGGGCTGAAGATTCAGCCGGGATTTGAGAAAAACTTTTTCACTCAGTAGGTGGTGGGAATCTGGAATGCAATGTCTGGGAAGGTAGTAGAGGCTGAAAAACTTACAACCTTTAAAAAATATTTGGATGAGCACTTGGAATATCACAACATTCAAGGATATGGGATAAGTGCAGAAAATTGGGTTTAGTGCACCTTGAATGATAATAATGTCGGTGCAGACTTGATGGGCCAAAAGGCCTGTTCTGCGCTGTATGACATTGAATCTATGATCCTTCAGCAGGCTTTCATCAATGGTATATTGTTTTTCTTTTTCCTGGCTAAACTTGACGTTTCTCATTTTGTTACACAATATTTACTCCCAATTCAATCATTTCCTGTCTTATTGTTCACACTCTCCCAACAAATCACGACTCTCCTAAACATTTTGTCTCCTTTTCCTCTGTTAGTCATGCAGTGACCTGAAATGATTTTATCAGCAGTTGGCCATAGAATGCCTTTTAGATATCTTTGACTTAAATGAAGCAAAAGACCCAACACTAAAGAGGGCATGTAATTACCAACTATGGCACAGGTATCATTCCCTGCTTTTAGTTTGTATCCCCAACCAACATGTATTATTTTATTGGCCATTCACTTCATCAAAATAAGCAAACAATTTGATTTTTTTTTCACGATTCAGTAAATGCAGCAAATAGCTCACCTTATGGTACTAATTTCTTCACATTCAACAACCATGTCTTGCACTGTATAATGGTGCCTGACCCTCAAAAGCTTTTTCATCACAGAAGCTTTTACCTTCCAGATAACATGTTAATTAATTATTGTAAAATTAAACATTTTAGAACTATTTCATGCATGTGAAAAGCAATCTAAACATCTCCAATGACCGAAGTTTTAAGATTAATTGAAAGGCCTAGCTTTATATGTTGATCAAATTATTCACACATGCAAAACTAAATGATAAGACTCTCATAAACTGAATTCAGTACATAACCTGTTATTATTTTCTCCTTAACTCTTACTATAATCTGAATGGATCTAGTAATAATTTGGGAAATATATATTAATGAAATAAATTTTGTGCTATTTCATAATAGTCTCATTTCATACTTAGAAGGTTGACTTGAGATTACACAACTCTGGAGAAGAGAAGTATTAACAGAAAGCTGACAGAGGACTGTAAATTATGAACTCAGCAAAATTGGTTCTATTTGTGGGCTTGTCCAGACAGGGGTATAAATATAAAAGAACTAATAATAGATCAAATTAGGGATTTAGGGGTAATGTCCTTTACACAGAGTAGTGAGATTATGGTACTCACTTCCCCATGGGGTGACTGAAGCAGGTAGCATTAATGCTTTAACCATAGTTTTGGCACACATATGAGAGAAGAAAAAGAGATGATGTGAGAAGGATGGATAGAAATCATTGAGCAGAAGGTGTTTCTGCATAAACTAGGATAGAGGGTACATCAGAGCCCAATAGCAAGAGCCCAGGTCTCTAGGAGGCCCATTATGTTCAGATTATGGAATAAGGGCCCATGCTTTCTGCCCTTGCCCCTGAGTTTCAGTGCATTATAAGTGTCAGTATCAACCAATAAGACTTCAAAGTTTGTTTCCATGTGATAGACTCCATGCAATAGATATGACTAAGGCCTCTCTGAACAATTCATATAACAATTCGATTACTTTCCAGTGAAGATATTAGGTACAGAAAACTGGTTACACAAATCAGTAGGACCTGAAATGAGCCCCTGGATGTCAGTGAGAGACCTGAAATATATTTAAATGATGTGACTATCATAGTTTAGTAAGTTTCAGAGTGTGCAAGCTGTGAGTTGTGGTTGTAAGTCTTGTAACAGCATTAAGAGTGAGGAAAGTAATATGGATTGAAGAATAGAGATTGTTGTGTGGATGATGGGGTAAAATGAATTTGGCATTGGATGGGGCTAATAATGGTGCAGTTGATTGAATATTTTTAATTGGATATTTGAAAAATGAACTCACGCACCTTGCCAATTCTGATCTCGGGTCTTTAAACTGCATTAATCTTCTTTAAGCTACATTCCTGACTGCCATCTCTTATTTTCTTTTAGATACATGTATGATAGGCCTTCTGAATTCCCCCACTTCATAAATAGAGAAGGCTGAATTTTTATTCTCGTTTGGAACTGCAATGTCAGGATAATTCCCAGACAGGACAATGCAAAGCATGAGAGTGACACGCAAAACCTGATTTTCGACTGTGAATCTAATTAATTGCCAGGGATGGCTCACAATTAGGACGGCATTCCAACAATGAAAGAGATGTTTTGACAGTGCTAAGGTGGCAAGAAAGAGCTTTAGACTGTCAATGTAATAAAGGAAAAGAAAGGGGACCTCAACACGGAGGCTCCCTTAGCACTGTTAAAACCTTGAAATTTAAAAATTGTTGCTGCTGAGGCTGCCCTAATGGAAGTTTACTGCAAAGGGCAAAGACCATAAGACCATAAGATATAGGAGCAAAATTAGGCCATTTAGCCCTTCATGTCTGCTCTGTTATTCAATCATTGCTGATATGTTTGATAACACCATTCTCCAGCCTTCTCCCCATAACCTTTGATCCCTTTACTAATGAAGAAACTATGTATCTCTATCTTAATTACACTCAATGACTTGGCCTCCACAGCCTTCTATGGCAATGAGTTCATGAGGTCAAGAACCCATTTCAACCCTGATTTTGACTTCTGGAAAATGATCTAGAGGCATACCATTTCTGCAAACTGCTAGTTACTGATCCCACATCCAGAGCAAATTAAAAATTTGGCCCAGAATGTCTGTCTTCCCCACAAACTACAGAGGACCAACTGTGTATTTTTAGAAAACCTGTTGCATATGCAAGTCTTCAAACTTTGAAATTTTCAGAGGGCTTCCACAACATCTAACAGCCATAATGAGCCTTGTCTTCAAGAGGTACAATTATCTTTTAAGTACCATCAGCTACCCATGATGTAGATCTCCTTTTGACAAATGTAGCCTAAACACCCACATGGATAGCACTAGCTATTGGCTGTAATCATTTAGAACAGCAGGCACGATGAATATAATGTGTTAGGATAGTTTATGAAAACTGTAAGTCAAATAAACAACTTTAGAAACATTGAAAAATAAATGTCATCAATTTTTAAAATTCCTGTAAATATGGAATTTACATTCCAGATACAAATCATTTGCCCTAACATAGTCACTAGCGCTTCGCTCAAATCTACTCCGACCTCTCTACATCTAACATTTTGCATCTTACTCCCTCATGTGGTGTTCTAGCTTCTCCTTAATTTGCTTTAAATACTCTTTATAATGATATTACAGCCTTTTATAAGACAAAGGATCTCAGAAAACTGGGCAGGATCTCTGAACACTGAGCAGAATTTTAACATTTTTAGTTAAAGTGCTTTGTTGAGTGAGATTCATGTTGCCCAATCCTCCACTACTCCAAGCAACATTTTTCACAAAATCTCCCACTTTCATCCTATTAATTATGTGATTGGGTTTTTGGGCACCTTTCTTGGGTATAAATGCTTGCCACTGCCAAAACCATCTATTGGAGCCACATTTAAAGCCTTACTGCGCACCACTTCAGATGGTGCAAGCCAGAAACTGGTCCTCATACTATGGTGCTTGACTGCTTTCACTGAGAACATGCCCCAGAGATGAAGGAGGGCAGTCCTTTTTCCTGCAGACCGCCAAAAACAGCCATGCCACCAGACACAGACAGCCTGGACCCAAATTGCAGTCTGGGTCAGTGCTGTGTTCTGGATGAAGCAGGACACCTCTCACTGCAGGAAGATTATAAATTATCTTCTGCACTCTGCAAAGGTAAGTGTCACTATTATCTCTCTGCTACCTCACAATCACAGGGCATCACTCACTCTAACTCTGCCACTGCATACGCCTTTCACAAAGGTTCTCGGACAACTCATCTCATTATTGCAAACATCCTGTCCACTCAATGGCTCTTACCCATCTGATCCTTCCAAATTACTAATCCTCCCTGCCCTCTGCACTTCCTACTCATTCATCAGACACCCGAACTTTTCTATTTGTGCATTAGCTTCTCTTCTATACACTTTCATCATTCTCAATCCCAATCTCTGACTCATTGCTGGAAGACTTTGGACAAACTCCCAGAATTATGTCTCCAAAGCATTTTGACTGGCCTGCCTGTAACTTTTGGACAGTTTGCAGGAATGACCATTGTTCCATGCTGGACTGTAAGGAGGTGAATCTCTGGACTCTGGTAGGACTAAATGCCTGACTGACTATGGCCAACCCCTGGATTGGAATAGGCCAAGCCACTTGATTGACTATAGAAGTCCCTGACATACCATAGTTCCTTTTCACCCCACTTAGGATTGCTCCCCTTTGACTTTCAGACATGCTCATTTACTTGAAGCACACGCAGAGTGTTTACTGCATAAACTGCTGGTACAGGTTGTAGGTAGGAAATTGACATAGCCCATTGCATTCAGTGGCATATCTGGCACCTTGACTGTTTGGCGCTCCCCTCCATGACGAGCTGCTTGCCTCTCCCTCTGTGTTGCAAAGGAAGTGCAAGCTACAGAAGCTGGTAACCTGTGACTGAGTATTAAAGAACCTATATGCAAAAGCAGCAATGTCACCCACACAGTGGCAGGCAGTCTGTAAGTCGGTGTTGGTCCTTGAGTTTGCGCTAAGAAAGCAACATAAAGCTAACAGATGTTGGCAGCCTCCAAATAAAAGCAAGGAACTGAAAGCCAAGAGAGGAGTTAAGACCTATAAGATGTATACTGTGCTGATGCATGATATATGTGTGTGTCCTGCACACAAGGTAACCTGGCAGAAGTCACTGATGTCATTGAGGCCTAAAGCAAAGTGTTGAAGGGCTGAAGTGGTGTGAGAGTTGGTCAAAGAGCAGGATAATAATCTGGTGATTTTGGCAGTTTATCAATGCTGATTTGTGCAGATGATGGCTTGGGGATGATAGTTTTTCAGTGTTTATGTGGATGTATTTCATTACTAATAATGTCCTCAACTCCTCTAATCACTCTGTTAATCAAGCAAAAGGAGAAAGGAAAAAGCAATATTTCTGACTGAAGCAGTCCCAAGAGTATATGAAACACTCAAGAACTTTCTGATGATTAATAATACAAAAGACACACACTATCAGATATTTTATATAACCTTAAGCAACACTATAGTCCCAGACCATTCGATGCAGAAAGCTAATTGGAATTTGGAATCAGTTAATTGAGAATATTGGAGAATTTGTCATGGCTTTTAAAAACTCTTCCATCAATTGCAAATTTGAAGATTCCAGCAGAGATTAATGCAGCACAGATACATGTGCAGTTTAAAAAATGAATGCATTTTTTGTGAGTTGCTGACATTGCCAAAGTTAGCCTTCAACAGTTTCCCGATTAATATTGTCCATAGATAAGGCAGAACATGATTTGAGATGATTTGATATGGGGAGGTGATGGCTTAGTGGCATTGCTGCTGGACTGCTAATCTTAGAGGTCAGATAACATTCTAAGCACCTGGGTTTGAGTTCCCTTGGCACGTGGTGGAATTTGAATTCAATTTTTTTTTAAAAAGTCTGGAATTAATAGTCTAATAATGACCATGAATCTATAGTCAATTTGTCAGAAAAACCCATCTGGTTCACTTTAGGGAAGGAAACTGCCATCCTTACCTGGTCTGGCCTACATGTGACTCCAGACCCACAGCAATGTGGCTGACACTTAACAGCCCTCTAGGCAATTCAGGACGGGCACTAAATGTGGAGCCTTATCCCATGAATGAATAACAAAAAAAAAAATCAGGGTTTTAGAGCCTCCAGTAGTCTGTTTACATAAATAAGCAGCAGATGAGAAAACTGAAAAATCGAACAAAGGCAGTCACTGTTTGAAGTGGTACTCCTAAATCCTATTGCTAACGCTTAGGCCAAGTGGGTATGGAATTGTCCATTTCTAAAGACAGTGTTACAGCTGCAAAATGGAGAGTCATCTCACCAAGGCATGTCAGAAGAAGTTAAATGGAGAAGATAGAAAGATACATGGAGGAAGCGCTGGTGGAGGGAAACAACAGTCACTGCATGCTCATATCATATAGCAGCAGGTCAATGAGGAGTCAGTTGAGAACCATATGATTAGAAGAACAAGGATATCCAATGGAAATTTGCAAGGTATTGCATTCCAAGAAACATTAGGGAGCAACCGTACGTGGAGGTAGAGAAGAGGGTATCAGTCAGCATGATTCCTGAATTGCTACACTGTTGAACATTGTGTCAGTGTCAGTTGGAGAAATCACATATAGAATTAAGTTATGGAGCGAAAATCCCCAGGGAAGGGTGAGAGTCCCAATCACTTCAGGAAGCAGGATTATGCATCATTATGAAGTGTGACAAACCAACCTTACTAGGAAGGAAGTAGTTGAAATCACTGAAGATAAACTTGATGAGCTTTTTTTATATAGAAGCAATGCTTGCAATTTGAGATAATATGATCACCAATTAGCCTTAGGTATTTAGTACTGGCAACCCGACTCAAGGATATAAGGCCAACATATGGTTTAAAAGAATGACAGACCACTTTACTGCAGACCTAAGGAAAAAAAAACAGAACTAGAGTTGACGAGAGACCATTACCACAAAAACTGAAAAGAATTACTCTCACGGTGCAGCAGCAAAGGCAGACCAAAGAACATATAGGGATTACAAAGTAACTGTAAATCAAATACTACTAGAATGTAATCCAACTGCTAACTGCCCTGGTGTGTGCAGTATCTATTCACAATCTTGTCAAAAGGCCAGAGTTTTCAAGATTAAATATGATAACTGCCTTTCTAATATAGATTTGTAAATAACTGAAAAACAAATGTAATTAAAATTCAATGACTGTTCAATGTTATGTAAATTTTAATTAAAGGAAGTGAGGATTGTAATACTTCCTCGCTTGTGTTGCTATTTGTGTAAGTTGAAACATGGCATACAGAGGTTAGAAAAAGATATAGTTAAATTAAGTGAGTGGACAAAGATGTGATAAATGGAGTATAATGTGAGAAAGTATGAAATTGTCCATTTTGCCAGGAATAAAAGTAAAAACGTTATCTAAATAGAGAGAGATTGCAAAGCTCTGAGATGAAAAGTCATCTGAATCTTCTCATGCATGAATGGCAAAAAATTAGTATGTAGGTCCAGCAAGTAATTAGGAAGCTAAGAAAATGTTAACGTTTACCATGAGGAGAATTGAATAAAAGATAGGGAAGTCATGCTTCAGTTATACAGGGTACTGGTGAGACCACATCTGGAGGACTGTGCAAAGTACTGGTCACCTTATTTAAGATATGATGTAAATACATTGGAGGTAATGCAGAGAGTGACATAAAGAATGAGCAAGTTGTCGCATGAAGAAAGGTTAGACAGGGTAAGCTTGTATCCACTGGAGTTGAGAAGAATTAAGAGTTAACTTGATTGAAACATATAAGATCTTGAGGAGTCTTGACAGAACAGATGAGGACAGGACGTTTCTTGTTATGGGATTTTATAGAACTAGAGATCACTAGAAATCGGGGTTGTCCATTTAAAATTGAGATGAGGCAAAATAGTTTCTCCCAGAGCTTTGAAAGTCTTTGGAATGTTCTTCCTGAAAAGGTGATAGAAGCAGATTCCTTGAATACTTTTAATAGGTAAATAGATTCTTGTTTATCAAAGGGGTGAAAAACAGTGTAGGTGGAATGCGGATTTGAGGTTCAATCAGATCAGCTATGATCCTGTAGAATGGTGGGGCAGTTTTGATGGGCTGAATAGCCTACACCAGCTCCTAATTTATATGTTTATATGCATATTCGAAACCTAATGAGATGAAGTGTAAGTTAATATTTGAGTCTGACTGATAAAAGACCCAGATGAGGGGAAAACCTTGACTTCAGAAGAAGAAAGTAATTTAAAAAACAGCTTGACCTTATTTATAAGGCAGGAATGGAAAATTTCAAAAGGAGAGAAAAGGGAGTTGCCAACAGGCAGTTGCCAAACTTTCTGCAGGCATCACAAATAAGGAGGTATTGATGTTGCCATTTGTCAACAGAACTGTAAGGGTCGCAATCCATAAATTATTACAAGCTTATTTTTATATTGGTTGATTATAATGATCAAGGAGGTGAAAGGTTTATGTTTTCATTCACACTTTACTACCTTTTCTAGATGCTTCAGTGCCATCATTCTCTGTTCTGTCAGTGAATCTTCACCGATATTTACAAAAATGTCATCCCTTTGGCTTTCAAATTCCTAGAAAAACATGAAAACCATGGCACTATTCATAATACAATATAAGTACTGTAAACTCCTTAAATAAGTGTAAAATATGCATAAGGACTGTTAGAGAGAGCAGATAGTAAAGCATACAGTCTTCTAGGCATCATAAGTACAGCATAGATTACAAAAACAGGGAGTTAAGCTGAACCAATGTAAAACATTAGTTAGAAGTCAATTGGAGCATTATGTACAGCTTTGGGTGCTACACTTTAAAACTGATTTGAAGGCAGTAGTGTGCCAAAGAAGTTTACAGGAATGGGTCCATGGATGAGAAACATTTATGAGGATAGATTGGAGAAGTTGCAACTCTTTTCAGAAATCTGATGAAAGAAATCTGATAGAAGTTTTTCAAAGTCATGAGGACTCTGGACAGAGAAGACAGGGAGAAACTGTTTTAACTCATTAAAGAACTGAAAACCATTGGGCACATATTTAAGGTGTTTTGCAAATGGAAATACAAGATGAAAAGCCGTTTTCACACAGTGAGTAATTAGCAGTTGGAATGCACTACCTGGATGTGTGGTGGAAGTGGGTTCATTTCAGGCATTCGAGAGGGCATTGGATGATTATTTAAATAGAAACAACATACAGAGTCATGGAGAAAAGACAGGAGATTGACACCAAATCAAAATGTTCAATAGGCTGAATGACTTTCTGCATCATAAAAATTGAGTAATTTTGTGATTGTGTTCTTTGCTAGAAGAATTTAAACATAATCCGCTGCTATCCTTATTCCCCATGGTGCATTTTCCTCTGCTTCAAAAAAAGGTGCAATAGTCTGCCTCAATTTCTACCTGTGAAAAAGAATTACGTGCAAGCTTCTCCCAGCTTCACTTACTCAAATTCTAACTTGTAGCTGAGTCCATCCAGATTAAACATCAAAACCCATATAATTTTAGAAGTCTATTAAATTTCTTAGGCCTTTTCTGCTCCAGTAGAAATAGCCCCAGTTTTTCAAGTCTCTTTAACCAATACATTGTTCATGCATTGATAAGTACAGGGAGGCAATGGCCTAGTGGTTTTATCATTGGAGTGTTAATCCAAAGGCCCAGGTAATGTGCTGGGGATGTGAGTCCAAAACCCACCATGCCATACCTGAATTCAATAAATATCAGAAATTAGGAGTCTAACAATGACCATGAAACCATTGTTGATTCTCAGAAAAACCCATCTGGTTCATTAATGTCCTTAAGGGAAGGAAATCTGCCATCCCTACATAGTCTGGCCTACATGTGACTCCAGGCCCACAGGAATGTGGTTGACTCTTAAACTGTGCAATGGGCAATAAATGCTGGTCAAGCCGGTGAATGAATTAAAAGTATTTAATACTTTAAGCACTGGCATAAACAGTGTTTTTTTTCATTATGCCTGGATTATTGGACTAAATGCCCCACCTATGGCTTTATCTACCTATATATGCACTTTCAGGGAAACACATACTTCAATTGCTACAACTATCCTGCATCACTTCACTGGGATACCACTGTTCAAAAAATTATGGCCAAAATCTCTGATATCTTCTCTCTGATTCCTTTCAAAGAGTATTATCTCTAATGATCTATCTCAATTCTACTCTAGATTTATTTTCACCAAGATTTGTAAAATAAATGCAATGCCTTTATCTATTACCTCCCTATATTTCATCCTCACAATTAGCATCACAACAATATCCTAACTTTATTTTTCTATCAGTTACTTTTATTTTTCAAGAATCAGTATTCTTAGCCACCTGGAAAATATTGTCAGATATCTCTTTGTCGTATGGCGGCACTTGCTTAAAGCAACAATATTCAGGAACTCCAGAATTTCTTAGCATCAGTAATTGAAAACGTTTAGAGAGCTCCAGATTTTTATCTGTTACAAAGTTAAACTCTTCTTGTATTTGATCTAATCTAAAGTATTCAGGAGCATGCTGGCCCTCCTCAGTTGTGTACTGTTGAAGAAAAACAAAAGAATGAATTACACCCTTGAACTTAAGCTGAATATTTTATAGAAAAATTAATGTAACTGTAAAATAATAGTAAATATTCTTTGTCATCACTTATTGCAGGTGCTTAACAACAATCCCCTTACATTAATGTGTAATGAAACACATAATGGGTGTTTTTAAAAATAAAAGAATCATTCTGTTTTGGTAAGCAACAAACACATGGAATATTTTCACTAACCTTAATTACTTGCATTAAATCTGAATTCTGCGGATCATTGGGATCCACTCTGGCTTTTCTCGCCCATTCAGCAAGTTTCTGCAAGTCATTCAACCAAGACATCCCAATTGATGCAATAGCATCCATGCTGATATTAAATGAAGATAGAAAACCATTTTGTCATATTAGTTTGCATGGCTTGCTTTATGCTTCTGACAGTCAGTTATGTTTACAGCTACAAAGAGTTTCTTCTGTAAACTGATGAAGTGATATTAGCATGAAGAACTTACAACTGAAATGCCAATGCTTTCTGACATACTTCCCGTGTAACATTAGATGAGTGTGGCAAAAGAATCTAAAAACAATCCAAAACCCACTTATAAAAGATCCAGTTGTGAACTGACAGGAGATTGTAACTGACAGGATCACAATATATAGAATTGTAGGGCCTTATCTATTGTCACCATCTGTGTAGAGACTGATAACAAGATATTTATGTTTATAGCAAATGGAACACAAGATCAAACGATCATAAGATTGAGGATCACACAAGATTTCAAGACTTCTGTGGTAACAAACAGTAACCAAAAGTAAAGACACACAAGACAAAAACAGAAATTCCTGGAGAAACTCAGCAGGTCTGACAGCACCTGTGATGAGAAAACAGAGCTAAGGTTTCGAGTCCAGTGACCTTTCTTCAGGTTGGGAGTGTTGCTGAACAAAGAGACCTACGGGTGCAGTTTCACAGTTCCTTCAAGGTGCAGTCACAGGTAGGCAAGATAATGAAGGCATTTGGTACACTTGCCTTTATTGGTCAGTGCATTGAGTATTGGAGTTGGGATGTCATGTTGAGGCTGTATAGGACATTGGTTGGGGCCACTTTTGGAATACTGCATTCATTTCTTGTCTCCCTGCTATACGAAAGATGTTTTAAACTTGAAATGGCTCAGAAAAGATTTGCAAGGATGTTGCCAGGGTTGGAGGGTTTGAGCTATAGGGAGGGGCTGAATAGGCTGAGGCTATTTTCGCTGGAGGCTGAAGGGTGACATTACAGAGGTTTATAAAATCATGAGGGGCATGGATAGGGTGAATTGTCAAAGTCTTTTTCCCAGGGTAGGGGATTCCAAAACTAGGGGCCAAAGGTTTAAGGTGAGGGGGGAGAAAGGTTTAAAAGGGACCTAAGAGGCAACATTTTCATGCAGAGGGTGGGGCGTGTATGGAATGAGCTCCAGAGGAGGAGGCTGGTACAGTTACAACATTTAAAAGGCATCTGAATGGATATATGAATAGGAAGGGTTTAGAGGGATATGGGCCAAATGTTGACAAATGGGACTAGATTAATTTGGGATATCTGGGCACCTTGGAAGAGTTGGATTGAAGGGTCAGTTTTTGTGCTGTACAACTCTATGATTCCATGAGGTGGTTTCTGCTGAGTTTCTCCAGTAATTTCTGTTTTGGATCCAGATCTTCAGTTCTTTCGTTTATTTTTGGTGAATAAATACAGTTTTTAGGTAAATTATCTTCTAAACCCATGGGAAGGTATCCCCAGTCAACTTTTAAAATTACCAAAAAATAATTCCTGCCTTTGTTGTAGTTGACACTGACTTTTAAATGGACATTTTATTCTCCCGGAACCAGTTCAAAGCTATTCTGTATTCCCATTGGCCTACTTCATTTTCACTTTTCAAGTCTTGTAACTTCAAATCCCAGATCTGACCTTCAAATATGAGGGTTACACCGGAAACTACTTCCCTTTAGCCCAAAATAGGCAAATCTTCTAGCCTTCTATACATCTAATGAACATAGTCTTTTCAATCTGAGTGTGAACTTCTACCTACACCCTGCGTGGTGAATTACAGGGTCAACATTTTTACTGCTTTGGGTGCGGGAGTGATGGCCCTATGTTCTTGTTGTCTTTTGGATTCTGTCAGATATACTTGGGTCTGTGAGATTCAGCGATATCTTAAGAAACCCTATAACCTGATACTACAATGGTTTGCAATTAATTCTTCCCTTCTGAAGGCTGTATTCATCTGAATCAGAGATAGTAGGAACTGCAGATGCTGGAAAATCTGAGATACCAAGGTGTAGAGCTGGGTGAACACAGCAGGCCAAGCAGCATCAGAGGAGCAGGAAGGCTGACGTTTCGGGCCTAGACCCTTCTTCAGACCCTTTTCTGAAGAA